>NC_140579.1:149652980-150323123 GCF_964204655.1 Triturus cristatus | reverse complement strand
TGAAGTATCCTGGAGTATCCCTAGGTGGAATGGGAACGGCTTCTTCGAGTACCCCTTTTCTAGTTTTGATCTGTCTTAGTTTCGAAAAGAGCGGCATTTTTAGATCTTGTTTCTAGAACACACTTTATACAAGAAAACACAATAATGAACAGTCATTCACACCACAATATATAAAACGTATTAAAACATTTTAACGCTTAACAGTTTTACGAACAATGATAACTAATAGAAAACTAGTTACTGACATTATACTGACACTAGATAATACTTATTTATATGCAAGACATACTATATTACTATATATACTGCTAAACAGTACAGATACACTGCTGAAACAGTGCAGACCGGATTTGTGTACCCAAACCCGTCTTGACCGGCACAGACTATGTGCACGTAAAATGCCTCCCCGGTAATGGTACTCACCGGGTAGCTCGGAACGGAAGGCCTCGGAACGGAACTGAAACTGGACCGGACTGGACTCGACTCGACTGGACTCGGAACTTCGGAACTCGGTGGGACTCTGTATACCTCGGATCTTGCTCTCTCAGCTAGGCTCTGGTCGGGATACTTCGCACTTCTCACCGCCTCGTCTGGGTGTTGATCGCAGCCTCAGTCGTCCCCGCTTGGCCGGAGGGAGATACAGGAAATCCTGCAGATACGCGTTTTTGTCCGTTCAGCTGTGGCAGGAGACCGGGCCTGCAACGCACCGCCGGCGCGTGAGATGAGAAAGTGTCCCTGTTCGGGCGCCAATTTATGTGGTAAATATTTCGTTACCGGTACTATTTTTTATGCGGTAAAGTCTATTAAGAATAACTCAGTAAATATAAGAGGCAGAATCCGTGGTATTAGAGGTTTTAAAATGCTTTATTCCTATAAAAAGGAAGACAATTCGAATTGTGGGCCTTCTATTCCATCACCACGAAAGTTCAGGAAGGAAGGGAGCATATATTATTGACAGATAGGCAGTTTTATAGAAAATACATTACAGTGAAACAGATGCAAGAGGCGTAACAGCTGATAAAAGGTGCATACGTAGCTAATAGAGGGCGTAATTCAAGAAACGTCATTAAACATGATGTCACAAGTGGGTGGATCCATAAAAGAATCCTGCAATGTCAGCAGAAATGTTTGGCAAAGATGCGCACGCAGCCGCATGACGTGTGATTGACGTGCAACTAGAGGGTGAAGGGGACTTGACATTTAGCTCTACATGTGGAGACAGAAGTCTGGGGTTATGTCAACCTAATCCCAAATCATATCTAATATCCTATGTTTAAAGAACTGTGTTATCCAAAAGAAAAGGTCTCTTAGGATAGAATCTTATTCTATACTGACTATACTGACTGTTAGTGCGTGTACAAGCGTCTAAGTGTCTACACTAGATGCGAGGGGGTAGGAATTTTCCATGGTAACGGGGCTATGAATTACTTGCATGAGGACAGCGAGGCCTGGCCCCTTTGCATGGTAGCTGGAGGAATGTTTACCTAAACTACTAGACAGGAATGCATCGGATGAGGAGCGAAGGAGATAATCTCGAAGGTGAAATACAGTTTTTGGCAGGCGACAGGCTGGATCAGGCACCGTTAGCCGCGCAAGGAGTAAGACAAAGTTCATGGTCACAGATGCAGGCTCAGACTGGAGCTTTCAGAGGCAGAAGGCAGGAAAAGGCTTGATGACAGAATTCGGGCCTACTCGCCTGAATCTGTGAAATGTGGAAAGTGAACCACATAAAGTCGGTGGCCTTTCATACTTAGGAATGGAATATCTGACCCATTCATGGCGGATCTGAAAGAGGACATGTTGACGGTGGACGTACATATATTTGCGTCTTCAGAACTGGAGCAGGAAGGAACATACATGTACTTATAGCATGCACATGGAGCCGTTGGGGTCTACGATAGGGGACATAACTGATCACAAAATTCATATTTCCTCAATACTACAAAACATTTGCTAGTCATTATTTTACATATTCTGCTCTTGAAATTTATTTCCTCGGTGGGCCTCTCCATCCTGAAAAACTCCATCCTCTAATCGTGCTGCTCGCGGCGGATCAGTATCTTCTGCTAAGGAGTACACCTGTCAGTTCAGGGAACGCCCTAGACCAACCAGAACCGTAGGCCTAACGTCTTTGGCTTGTACCCCAAAGTCTTGGCACCGCGACCCTGCAGCTGAACCCGGATGGTGGTTCGAAAAACAAAAAGTCAAAAAGTTTTTCAGATGAAAGAGCTGCACTTTTGAAAATATCTATGAAAAAGAATTTTTATTTGTCCATAGTTCTTGGCCTCAAATTATAGCGACTTCTGCCAGGTACTGTCTGGTCCTGAAACAAAAGTTCAGGCTCTGTGGTGTCCAATCGGATGGATGGCGATGTAGCTTCTTGCAGAATGTCGTCACTTTCTTGCTCTGTATTTGTTCCCTTTACACGTGCATCGCTAAATGCACAAAACGAGGCAGTGTCAGCCTCGGAGTCAGCGATCCCCTCCTGGACCCACCGATCATACGGTAGGGGCAAAGGGATCCTCTTGCAATGTATGCCATGTATCCAATTCTTTTTCCCTTTCACTCGAACCGCTGATCTTGTTGATAGCAGGACTAGGTGGGGGCCGATCCAACGGGGCTCATCATTTTTCGTACGTTGAAAATTCTTAATTAGCACCCACGTTCCAGGATTAATAGGGTGTCCTGGAGCTTCAGCGGCCTGGGGCAGAGTATCGTGAACCTGTTGGTGTAAGACACGCAATTTAGCCGTCAATTCATACAGATAATCAAGCAGTACTGGATGATCGATTTCACTGAATTTTGTCGGCCTTGGCACTCCCCATACATTGGCCGGACGGCCAAACACAATTTCATACGGACTAAGTCCCACTCGTGAATGCACAGTCATTCTTGTTGATAGGAGTGCTAAGGGCAGAGCGTCAGGCCATTTAAGACCGGAGCTCGCCTGAATTTTGGCCAACTTAAGTTTCAAAGTGCCATTGTAGCACTCTACTAATCCAGCTGATTGGGGGTGATTTGCAGCGTGAAACTTCTGCTTAATGCCTAGTCCCTCACACACATCCTTCATCACTCGACCTACAAATTCACTCCCGTTATCACTCCATACCATCCTCGGCATTCCGAACCTAGGGAAAAATTCTTTGACAAGGGCTTTAGCTGTGGATAAGGCCGTATTGTCTTTTAGGGGATGTGCTTCTATCCATCTTGAAAAAGCGCAAACAACACCAGTACATATTTCAAATTGTTGCATCTTTCCATGTGGATGAAGTCTAGTTGCAGAACTTCAAATGGATATGATGGAGGCGCAAAATGACCAGGTGGAGTTGGGGTTCCCCTACCAGGATTGTATTTCAGACATACCATGCAATTTTTGACCACATTCTCCGCACACTTAGGGATTCCAGCATTCTGCCATACTGGAGCCAACAACTTACAAATCCCTTTCACACTGATATGTGCCATTCCATGCGCCATCGTAACCACTGGAAGCACATATGCACCAGGTAACAACCATCGCCGGTGTTCTGACAAATCAATCCAACAACCGTTTTCATCTAATTTACCCTTACTCTCTTTCCACATACTCAATTCTTTCTCTGTGGCTTCAGCTTGAAGGGACTTCACACTCTCTATCGTGTCTTCACACATTCCAACATCACCAACCCATCTTGCAGGGCCTGCAA
Source organism: Triturus cristatus (assembly GCF_964204655.1). Taxonomy (NCBI): domain Eukaryota; kingdom Metazoa; phylum Chordata; class Amphibia; order Caudata; family Salamandridae; genus Triturus; species Triturus cristatus. The sequence continues at coordinate 150,319,437 of NC_140579.1, read as the reverse complement.
CATACATTCGAGTTGTCACATCTTTTGCTGTTTCTTTCGCGGTTTCGTCAGCAAATGCATTACCACGCCCAACATCATCGGTAACCTTCTTGTGTGCGCTGCATTTCACAATCGCGACTTGTAACGGCAAGGTCAGTGACTCAAGGAGATCATTCACTAACTGACCATTCTGAATCTTAGCTCCATGCGAGGTCAGGAAACCACGTTCTTTCCACAAACGCCCAAAACTATGGGCCACACCAAAAGCATACTGACTGTCAGTATATATGTTCACTTTCATTCCTTTTTTTTTTTTAAATATTTTTATTATTTTCAATGGCAGAGGCAAACAGAGTACAAGGATGGAAAAAAAAAATGAAAGAAATACATTTTAAACAATGACAATCCATAGCACAATTATTAATACATTAGATTAAATCCAATTTTCAATAGGCGACCAAAGTTTCCTAGCAAATGTCTTCTTTCTGTGTCCTTTCAAATTATACACAGCTTTATCCATTCTGTAAACATTTAACAATTTTCCCAGCCATTGTTCGAATGATGGTGGATCAGAATCTAGCCATCTTGAAGTAATACATAAACGATAGACAGACATTCCAATGAAAAGAAAATGTTCCTGATCAACGGTTAAGCTCTCAGATGAAGTATATAAACCAAGAATAATCACAGATGGACATAGTTTAATACTAACATTGAGCAAATTGGTCAAAAACTGTTCTATCCTGTTTATGAATACAGTTAATTCAGCGCAGCTGAAAAACATATGACAAGAATCAGCTGCTAAAGTTCCACAGCGGCTACAATTAATACCTTTCGTAGCTTTCCATTTAGCCAACTTTGCCGGTGTATAATAGAGATCTAGAGATGCCATGTAATGTTGACTTTTAAGAGAGCTGTTAATTAATGTTTTATTGCTAATCTCAAATGCCCTTACAAGATCAATTCCGTCTGTGCAAAGTATTTTTTCCCATTTCTGGGTTTGGAAATCAAGATCATCATGCAACATGTTGACCATTGATTGGTAGATTGTGCCGATAGGGCTATTTCTCCTGACATTTTCCATGACTATATTAGTCTCCATTACATTAGTATGTAAGAGGTGTTTTTTTTCCAAGAAACTGCGAATTTGTAAATATTTAAAGAATTCGTTTCTGAGTAAACCGAATATATTTTGGAGATTAGAAAAAGACATTAAAGCCCCATTTTGGTACAGTTGCCCGATTGAATGAATCTGTCCCAAACGGAATCGGTTCATAGGAATGTCTTGAGAAATGCCAGATAAAGAAAGATTACAGCAAATTGGTGTATAGAAATTATATTTTAAAGTTAACCCTAAAGTTTTGTTAATTTGTCTCCACACCAAAAAAGCAGAGAGAAGAACCTTAAATCTTGTTTTTTTGTAATAGCTTGGCTCCATGAATATCAATAAGCATTGGCGCACATGAGCACCCATAAGCATCTCAAAAATAGATGGTGACATAAAAGTTTCGTTAATGTGATCATGAAATAATAAAACCTTTATATTTTTGAGAGTTATAGCCCAGTAGTACATTCTAAAATTCGGGAATCCTAACCCACCGCGTTCTGGCGGTAGAGTGCACCATTTTAGGGATCTTCTTGAACGACGATAGCCCCATAAAAACCTGGACAGCATCCTATCTATTTTATTAAAAAGAGACATAGAGAAAAATAATGGAATAGTGCGAAAAAAGTAGAGAAATTTTGGAAAAATCAACATCTTGATAACATTAGTCCGTCCAATTAAAGATAAATGTAAATTATTTATCCTTTCTAAAGTTCTATTGGTGGATGTGAGTAAAGGATCCAGATTTAATCCAACAATGTCATCTATTTTAGATGATATGGTTACACCAAGGTATGTGGCAGTATCATTTAAAACAATATCAGTGGGCATACTGGTTTTAGAATGTATAATTTGGGTTTTTGAAATATTTAGTTTGTATCCAGATAATTTGCCAAATTCACTGGCAATTTCTATTATTTTGGGTAAGGCAGAGGAGGAATCGGAAGTGACAATGGCCACGTCGTCTGCATATGCTAAGACCTTATGGTCTACCTCATGGAGCCGTACAGGTGGAATACCGGGCTCTGTAATTAATCTGTTCAAATAGGGTTCTAAATAGAGTGCAAATAAAAGTGGAGAGCAGGGGCACCCTTGTCTGGTCCCCCTAGTAATTGAAAATGGGCTAGATATATCCGTGCCTAATCTTATTACACCCTTTGCATTAGAATAAAGTGACTGAATAGCTTTAATGAATTGTGGTGAAAAACCCTTCCATTTTAGTACGGACCAAAGGAACCCCCAGTCTACTCTGTCAAACGCTTTTTCAGCATCAAGTAAGATAACTCCGACTGGGGATTCCTTTGCTTGGGCCCAATCCAACATTGTAATAACACGTTTAACGTGATCTGTGGTGTCCCTGTGTTTGATAAACCCATGCTGGATATTAGAAACCAGGTCCGGCATAACTTCGTTTAGTCTATTTGCAAGAATTTTGGAAAAAATTTTGCTATCAGCTGTAATCAGGGAGATAGGACGATACGAGCCTAATTCCTTTGGGTCCTTATTCTTTTTGACAAACACAACTATAGTAGCTGTAGACCAAGAATCCGGAGCTTTCTCTTGGAAAGCTGCATTAAAAATTTTAAGCAGCTCTGGTTTTAACAAAAGTCTAAATGTCCGATAAAACTCCAGAGGAATCTGATCGGGCCCCATAGCTTTACCAGCTGCAAGACTCATAATGGCTCTTTCAATCTCCTCCCAACTTATTGGTCTAGAAAATAAATCTATATCTTCTGTACACAGAGAAAGCTGGTTGATGTTTTGTAAGTACTCTTTGGGATCAAGGGTCTTGTCGATTTCATTGTTAAAGTCGTTATACAACGTCTTGTAGAAGCCCTGAAATGCCTCTAATATTCCCTCCCTGCTTTCGTGAAGGGCCCCATTTGTATCTTTGACACAATATATTTCATTAAAAGAAGATTTTTGTCGTAAACGCTGAGCTAAAATTTTACCCGTGCGTTCGCTAAGTTCATAGCGTTCAGTTTTATATTGTTTAAATTTTGCAGCTACTTCTTCAGCAATATGTGTGCGAAGACCTGAGCGTTCAATAATTAAGCGTGTTTGTACATCCTCTATATTAGCATTATTTTTGCATGCGACAGATAATTCCATCTCCACCCGCCTTATCTTATTTAGCCTGTCCCTAAAAACTACTTGATTTTTTTTCCTCTTATAATTTGCAAAACTGATTGTCTCGCCGCGTATAATGGATTTAAAAGAGTCCCAAACTATTTGCGGAGAGGCAGTATCGTTATTTATCAAAAAATAATCTTTAATGATATTAGCCATAAATTGAAGGTATTCTTCGTCTAGTAATAAATTTCTTTGGAATGACCAGGATCTGATAGAATTTGGACGGTCGGTGGGAAATTGCATCTCTGCAATTATAGGATTATGATCTGAGATAACTTGTGGTAATATCTCGATGCGAATTTTCTCCAGAAAAAATGATGATACAAAAAAATAATCTAAACGAACACATTTTTGATGAGGAGTAGAGAAAAAAGTATATCCGGGGTCATTGTGATGAAATTTATTCCAGACATCAGTTAATCCATTGGTTAGAACCAGGTCTCTAAGTGCTTTGTAAGTTTTGACCTTTCTGCCCATATATCTCTTCTCTGATTTAATATCCCAGTCGGCTGACATGTGTATATTTAAGTCTCCACAAACTATGGTCGGTTGTGCCCAAGTGGATAGTTCTGCGTTCATAGTATTGAATAATTCAGCATCATCCAAATTGGGACCATAGATACAACATAAAGTAAATTTGCAACTACCAATTTTAAGCTCAGCCACTCCCCATCTACCCCATTTATCAGAAAGAGTTTTTACACATTTCCCTATTCCCTTTCGCATGCAAATTGCAACACCTCTTTTGATACCCATTTGCTTAGACATAATCAAGACTTCTAGTCCCAGATTATTCAAGAGACAGCGTTTATCCCATGAAATATGAGTTTCCTGTAAACATAGGAAGTCGATATTCAACCCTTGAAGCATTGTTCGAAGCATGGCAATCTTCTTTAGATCATTAAGACCATTAATATTAATGGAACATATTTTCACCTTTTTATACATTTCCAAAATAAAGAAAACAGATTGTTGATCGTCATCAAACGTATTTGTTCTTCAATGTTGCCATTTAAATGTCTTATAGTCATCCCTGTATTGAACACCTCTGCCTTACACCCCCACCACCAACCCTTACCCTTACCCACCCCAACCCCTGATCCCAGAACCCCTCCCCCCACCCTCCCCAAAGTATGAGGCACAGGAACTATCAGTTCCTGAAATGAATGGATGCCGTGTCCCCGACCCGTGGCGTCCCTAAGAAAAGAAAAGAAAAAAAAGCAAAAAGAAGGAGGACAAATATAAAGATGGAGAAGCGTAAAGAGCCTGCAGTCAAGTAATTATTATACAGTGCAATGCTATTATTACCCCCCCAATTCTGTATCTATCATACTACATATCCAAAAATCGTTTTATTTGTTCAGAGAGATTCCAGATACTCCTTAGCTTTGATTGTAGAAATAAAATATTTTGTCTGCCCCTTATATATAGTCTTTAATTTTGCAGGGCCTTGAAGAAATACTGCCACTTCTTTCTTCTGAAAGTCAGGAATTAGTTGCTTCAATTGCCATCGTTGAGCCACAGTAGCTTGGCAATAGTCTGGTCGAACAGAGAACTGAAACCCTGGACCATCCGCTTTCTTGTCAGGTCTAGCATTTGCAAATATTACTTCACGAGCAAGGAAGTTATTAAATGACACCAAAATGGCCCTAGGATAATTTTCTTGACCTTGTCCTGGTTTCCTTATTGTAAAAGGAAATCTGTGTGCTCGTTGTATCTCCCGGGCCCAGTCCCAATCGGTGATGTCAGGAAAAGCATCTTTTAATAGGTTAATAATAAACTTCCTCGGGTCCCCTCCTTCTTTATTTTCAGGGATCCCCAGAAAACGCAAATTGTTTCTACGGGCCTGATTTTCCAAACTGGCTAATTTATCGGATAAGTCATCCTTTTGAGCTCTGAAATCTCCTGCTTCCTGTCTTTGAGCCATACATTCTTCTTCTAATACAGATATCCTGGCCTCAGCCTCAGTGACCCTGTCAGCAATCTCTGAGCATAGTTTAATTGCACGTCGTACTGCATTTTTGACTTTAGCACATGTCATTTGCGTACGTTGGTTCTCGGCCTTGCTCTCTGCTCTATGACACATCATAGTATCAAAAATTGTTTTCAGCGTGATCTCTTCGTTATTTGCTTGCTGTAGCCCAGAATCGGATGTAGCGGTATGGCTAGGCCCTGGAATATTATCAGTAGCAGAGGCGGTAGTTATCAAATTGGGAGATAAGGAATTAGAAGTCGCCTCTTGACTTGTTGTACGAGAAGATCCCTTCTTCCTCAGCTTCTTTTTTATAATGGTTCCCACATTAGTGTTGTCAGGACTCATACTAATCTCACCCTCAGAAGATAAGCTTTCTCCACTAAAGTCTGCCCAATCTTTATTAGGACCAGTTGCTTCGTCGGATGAGAGTTCTGATAATGAATAGAAATTTTCAGGGAGCTCTTGATTATGTTGGTGCCCACTGGTTTCTTTTACAGTTGATGCTTCATTGGGTAATAATACCAATGATGAAAGAGAGCATGCACTATCGGTGATAACTCGATCCGAAACTGCAAGTCCCATAACCCCCTTCTTCAACGAGTCGGTCGGAATTGGAACGGATGTCAGCATAGAGGGATTATTATAATCATTCTGATTATCACCAATAGTGGGTACCTGATTGGCAGACTGACCTATAGTTATATCAGTGCTTTGGTTATCTTTATCGTTTATTTTCTTTTTTGCGGCATGCTTTACGAATAGGTCTGGCACAGTTTGTAAATTAGAGCTTTTTATGCCGATTGTTTCATTGATTTTAACAGCAGCCCCCTTATTAGAATTCTTACCCTGTTTGATGGAGAATTTGCCAGGGAGCAATGACGTCGCCTCTGCCATTTCAGTTTCCTCGTTTTCTTGCTCCATGTTACCCGAGTCGAGTCCAAGACCAGTGTTTCTATTACTACGTGTGGCTATGGAAGATGGAGGTGGAGGTGGCGTCTTCTTCTTCTTTCGTGAACCACCTCTGCCAGGGAAAACACTACTCTGTGGCCAACACAAGCAGAGTATACCACGCCACAGCGGAGTCCGCCGATTAAGTTCAAAAAAATTTAGCAACATTCGTGAGCTCAGCTGGGGACTAGATATTTTGTAACAGGATATAATCACTGTGTACTGAAGTGCAACAATGATTCTCCGTTTTGGTGCTGAAAAGTTTGTCTCGCCAGGTCTGTGTCTTTTGAGGCATACACACGCCGAGTTCCGAGCTCCAAGCTCCAAGCTCCAGGCTCCGGATCCCAATAGTCTCAAAGACGGAGGCACTTCTCTCTCCGCTACTAAATCTGCTAGAACGCGGCCAACGCCTCTCTGCCTCTCTGCCTCCTTACCGGCGCGTTACTCCGGATTCGAGCCTGCGGTCAGACAGAGAAATGTACCTCGGGTTCCGCACAACGCTGCCGGGCTCCGTCTCCTGCCTCTCTGCTCTCTCCTAGGGGCCAGCCCGGGCGGCTTCCGCGGCCGCGGTAGTAACGGCGGCTTAGCCGATGCTGAGCAGCGTGATCGCTGACCTCGGAACACAGGTGAAGCAAGCTCGTAATTACCAGCACGAGAACCACATAGCCGGTTCTCAATCAACTGAGCGCATAGGATTTCTGGGTTTCTCCTTCTCTAGCTGTAAAGCAGTAGGACGCCAGGAGCCAGGGAGCTAGCTGCCTACACAGCCTTCCCCACGGCAGCCATCTTGCCTCCAACACGCATGCTCTTGTAAGTGCAATTAATTCTGCTGCTTGGGCTGAATTATGTGGTATGCGTGCAGTTTCAACAATCGTGTGCAGAGTCGTGACAGCATATGCAGCAGTCGTATCACCATTCGGAAGCTTGAAGCATGAACCATCCACCCATAAGGTACCATCACATTCAACCAGGGGAGTATCTTTAAGATCCACTCTCCCTTTTGTTTCTTCTTCTGTTCTGAACAGACAATCATGCTGTTCAACCTCATCTGTGTCTGCTGAGATTGGCAATAATTTGGCTGGATTCAGCGTGTTGCACCTTTTTATGTGCACATGGTTTGCTAACAGTGTCAATTCATACCCTGACAATCGAGCATTAGTTAAATGCTGTGTCTTGGTCCTGTTTAACAATGTGTCCACCGCATGGGGAACCATTACAATCAATGTATTATTCATCACTAGTCCAGCAGACTGTCGAATAGACACAGCTGCTGCCGCTGTGGCTCTTAAACAACTTGGCAATGCCCTCGCTACAGGGTCCAAAGTCGACGAACAATACGCGCATGGACGCGGTCTGCCTCCAAAAGGCTGTGTTAGCACTGACAATGCGCAACCGTCCTTTTCATAAACATACAAGGTAAAAGGCTTACTATAGTCGGGCGTACCCAACACAGGAGCTGAACATAATGCCTTGCGTAATTCCCAAAAACTTTTCTGACACTCTTCAGACCATGGGACAAGGTTCGGTATATCTTTATATGTTAATGCTAGCAATGGTTTTGCCAGCAAAGAAAAACTCGGGATCCAGTGCCTACAGTATGAAGTAATGCCCAAGAAAGCACGCACTTCTCTCTTTGTCCTTGGCACACTTAATTGTGCGGGGTCAGCTTCCTTCCCTCCTTCGATAAGAGATGACCTAAATAGGTCACTTCTTGTCGACAATATTGCAGTTTAGAGAGAGACACTTTGTGATGAAAGGCAGACAAATGACGCAACAATGATGATGTAGCTCCTTCACAAATCTCCTCAGTATCCGCGGCGATTAGTAAATCGTCAACATACTGGATAAGGGTAGCACCTTTAGGTAAAACAAGGGCATCAAGCTGCGCTTTTAAAGCCTGACTGTATATTGATGGACTTTCACAGTAGCCCTGTGGAGCACGTTTAAAACGGAAGCTTCGACCTCCTAAACAAAAGCCAAAAATATCCCTGCTCTCCTCTGCAATCGGAATGCTAAAGAAAGCATTCTTTAAATCAATCACTTAGAACCAAGCATCGGAAGCTGGGATCATAGTCAACAAAGCAGTTATATCAGGGACCACTGGAAACTGTGGCACAACTACCTTATTGACCTCTCTAAGATCGATCACAAATCTGTAAACAGGTGGCTGAGAAGGGTCAGTACGTTTTAAAACAGGCAGAACCGGACTATTGCAAACGTTGCCTCTTGTCTCTTCAATCACATCCTTCTCAATTAAATCATAGATAATTGCTAACAACGCTTTTTCACCTTCCTTAGAGATCTTGTACTGGGGAATGCGGGGCAATTTAACATTGGCTTTCAAAGTGACAACATACGGGGGTATTTCCAAAAGGCCCACATCATTAGGGCCAGTGGCCCAAAGGGCATCAGGAAGAGACGACAATTCAGCTGGTAGTTTATTCTTTGACAAATACATGGGAGAAATCACTTCCTTACCCAGCGTAAGTTGTACTCCCGAGGGGGAACAATATAATGTCGCATGTAATCTCTTTAACAGATCCAATCCTAACAGGTTTTCACCACATCCTGTCGTTAGGATGAGGGGGGCTTTCAGCTCACAAGGTCCAACAGAAAGGGCCATAGGACTTGAGATCGGGTTCCTAACCGGGGCGCCAGAAAAACCTACGGAAACATTCATTTCGCCAGACAAAGGCGCGCCAGGGAGTTTTGAGCGCATAATAGAACACTTTGCAGCACCAGTGTCCAGCAGAAAGGGCTCTGTTACACCCGCTGTAGTCACCTTAACATACGGTCCGCTCTGATCCACTGGCACTGAAACAACTCCCTCTCTCTGTCTATGGCTGTCCTAGTAATCATTACCTTCCGTATTATCATCTTCCACATAATAGTCATTATTATAGTACTGCTCTGTCTTGCCAGTTTCATTGGCTTGCTGATCAAAACTATTCATCGTATTTTGAGGCGGAAGAGAACGCGCGTTCTGGGGAACATTTCCACGCCCTCTACCTCTTGGGGCTTGCTGGCCACCTCTACCTCTTGCGCCATAAGCATTATTCGTGCGCTGCAACAATCTAAGGCAATTATTTTTAAAATGACCTTCCTCCTTGCAATATGAACACTGATTGGGACCTACAGGGACACGTGGTTGATAATACCCATACATTTGTTCATTATTCTGAAATTGTTGGGGTTGATGATAGATACCCTGGGTTTGCCTATAATTATTCTGACCTCCACGTGGCGGATGAGCCTGCTGTAAAAGAACCTTTGTTTTCAACTCTTTCGTTTTCTTGTCTGTTCTATCCTTCTCATCTTTATCCCTATTTTTGTAATACTGTGCAGTAGCCAGTATTTGCGCTGAAGAGGAAACGGCCCAAGAACTCTCCGAATCTTTTAATTTTTACACAACTCCGGAAGCAAATCATGCACAAATTTATCAACAAATAACCGTTGGCCACCTTCTGTACTCATGTCCTGACCACTGTGTTCGATAAATGTTTCTTCAAACCTGGTGAAGAAATCGGACACTGTTTCATCTTTCTTCTGTTTGCATGCGGATAATTTATCCCAATTTACACGTATAGCGGGCATTAAAGTTTTCATATGGTTAATTATTCTACCAGGGAGTTCTGCTACCGCGGGCTCAGGCTTGGCACCGCCAACCTGTCTATTGTCTGCATTAATGATATTAGGCCATGTGTCACCTAGTTCTGCAGCATGATCTGCATTACGAATCAATCCCCATAAAGGCTGTGGAACAACATTTCCGAACAACATATCTATGTCAGCCAGGTTCATGACACACGATTCTGCAGTCTGTGATAACTCCTTATAATATCCTGCAGGGTTCTTACGGGGGTCAGGTAGAGTCTGCTTAAGCGCTAAAACTTCAGATCGTTTCCAGGGAACATGTACCCAAACACGCTGAAAATGTGGCAGAACAGGTGGATTAGCCTGTGCATCACCAGGTCTCCAGACTGGAGGAACTTCACGCATCGGGTATTGTCGCGCTTTTACCTGTTTCCCTTCAGGGAATTCCTGTTCAAACAACGGCTGCCGACAATCCCCATTCCTGAAAGACAGCAGTGTCGCCACTGCTTTCTCAACATCAGAACCCACAATCGTACCTTTTCCAAATTCAAATCGCACTTGACACAACTCTTGCGGACTGGAGTCTAAATCATTATCTTCCAATTCCTCACATAGGATTTCACACATTTTCTCAAAAACGTATCTCTGTTGTGGCGCTTCCCACTGATGAAAAACATTAACAACAGATTCTACATCATATCTAGAAGGATAAACAATCAATTTACGTGCCATGCGGTCCAGTTCTTCTTTCTCTCTAGAACCAGGTGTTTGACTACGTAACTGCTTACGTTGTGGACCAGGGGTCGTAGTAGACGACCCAAAGAGGGGTGATATAAGACTAGTGACTGCACTAGCTATTCGTTGTCGTGCAGAAGGAGAAGTTGAGGCAAGAACCGGGGGAAAAACAGAGGGCAGAAAAACGGGTGTAGATACAGATACAGGACTAGTAACAGGTAGGGCACCAAGGGAGGCAGCTGATGTGCTAAGTAAAGTCGCAGGCAGCGCAGAAGTGGTAGGTAGCAAAATCGGCGTCCCTTGGGAAGGCTGTGCTACCTGGACAGGAGCCGGCTGAGGAGGAGCTGGCGGCTGCGGGAAAGCTTGCGGTGCATTAGCTGGAGGCTGTACATTTACGGGTTGCGGAGGCGCTGTAGCATTTTGCGCATACGGGGGTGGCGAACTTAGCAAATGCGACATTAGGGGGTCTTTCTCTTTTTCTTTTGACTCATCTTGTTGAAGGGGTGGCAAAACTGGGTAACATTTATCAATGACTAGTTTGCGTTGCCTGTGCAACTGCTCATTCATTTGGTCCTCTTCATTATCCTTAAACTGTAAAGCTGCTTGCATTATCGACATACCTCTCTCTCTTTTATTCTTCTTTGCTAATTTAATTTCTTTTTGTTTGGCTTCCTTTCGCCATAGGCGGAAAGAATCAAACATCGCCGGCCGGGCTTTCTTCTTAAACAATTTAACTTCTAAATTATCTAGAAACTCTGTGTCGAAACTACCATTTTAGGGCCATTTTAAAACACCATCCTTCCTGGTGTATCGGATCCATACTTCATTATACGTAATGGGGCCCACGCCATGTTTCACATAAAGCTCATAAGTTGGAGTTCCAATTGGAGGAACCGGACACGAATCCTCTAATCGGGAATCCCTTTTACAACCAAAACAAAACAAATTTCCAAATATACTAGAACCAGGCATCTTCGCTCACTAGTCTAGTTTCAAACTTCAAAGGATTATCGAATACGATAGTCTCGTGAATACACGAGTCCTCTGGCTTTGGCACTTGCAAGACCCAAATCAAAGCGATCCCGAAGGATACCAAACAAACTGGGAGACGCTCCACTTATACTTAACTGAGGTATCGATGACTTCACCAGAAGACTCTCTCAATTGTTTCGCTCTACCAAATCGTCAAGGGTCCAAAACAGGGTGATTAATCAGGGCAGCAGTCCTTCGTAGCCGTCGGGACGCGGAGAACCTCGCAGAAAAGACTTTCGGACCACGTCGACATGCAGGGGTCGATGAAGTGGCGGCCTTCCTCCAGAATTTCCACACGAAGCCCCTCACCAACCTCTGGCTTGGACCGGTACTACTGAAATCGCCCCGAGTTGGGCACTATCTGAAGTACTGGGTTTTTAGAACCCAGCGGTGCAGGGGAACACACCCTAAGACTTCGGATTCTTCCTGTTTCAGACCCACAGAAACACAGAGTCTTCTAGGTGAAATCAAAGATCGTATTTATTGACTGCAGACCAATCACAGGTATCCGAGAAGTACAACACGATGTATGTTCTCAGGAGACTGCTCCCGAACCAAAAAACAGTCTTTTCTTATATACAGAATATTACGCTTCTGGGCAACACCGCCCCTATTTTACAAGTGGTCATTCACATATTTTCGTTTCAAAGGAACAGCAGAGCCATAATGACAATCCCACATTTCAGTTCATTAAGCATGCGGTCATTGTACCCAGCAAGGTTCAGAACCCTCATCAGATACAGCGGACCCCAATAAAACGGGCACCTCCTGCTCGTAAAACAAGCCATAAAGTAGGAAACAGAGTCAGGTGTGAAATAGCTTAGTCAGAGATCGTGTGTGAACAGGGGCTTTATGATGGGCCGAGCCCTGATGCTAATCACATTAGGCCGCGAGGAAAGGAACCGGCCGGACAGGATTGACCTCGGGCAGCGGAGTCAGTTTGCACAGGTCAGAGAGAAGTCACAGAAGGTGTACGTGTCCTTTTAGGCCTAGGCAGGGCCTTAGTGCGCAGCCTTTGTGAGGGCAACCACAAAATGGCTACTATTCTAAAATGGAAGCCAAAGGGTTCAATATGTGGTATCGTATGCACGGTGAATTCATCAGTGAAACATGACGAAAACACTCATACATACCGCGTTACTCATTTGCGGTTCGTTGATACCAAAATTGGCATGGTGGGACCATGCCACCTACACGGTTCCGAATTTTACAGTACCACAGACCCTCCTTTTGCCCTTACATAGGCAAGAACTATACTAATCTGAGTCCAAGTCTATGTTCTTAAAGGCATGGAGATGTTGCTGTAGCATCATCCTATTGCTTAGCTCGTCCCTTGATACAGGTTTCCTTACACATGATGTAACACAGAGGCTACACATTACAGGAGCACACTGTATGCATAAACAGAACAGGAAAAGAATGGCTAAGACCATCCCAATGACTATTAGAATCTTCCATCCCCAAGCTGATATCAGTCCCCAGAACCACCCCATAATTGACCAATCTCCTTTATCCACGTGAATGGGTTCGGAAATCTTATGTAGTTTGGAAATGGCCTGGTAGACTGTCGGAGCATTATCTGGTATGAAAATACAACAGCTCGATTGGATAACCTTGCATACCCCACCACGGTCTGCAAGTATGACATCTAGAACCATACGGTTCTGCAACGTCATGAGGCGATCTGCTTGAAGCTCAGCTGTCAAGTTACCAAGGGCACCGGCCGTTACATTAACAGTGGATTCAACTACACGAGTCAGTTGTCTCAGGTTCCGACTATTGACCATTGGTCCCCAAAACGGCAGGAAACCCAGGAAAAAGTCTCCTGCTTCCTGACCGGCAGTATCTTCCTTACTAACAACGCCTCTCACAGCTCTGGTCTTGTGATAATCAGAGGCAGCAGTAAATGTTGGCGGTAGCAAATTTGCAACATAACACGTGCCCGAGAAATTTGGGGGCAACCATGTATATGCTCGATCACTACAGACAAAGTATGTACCCTTGGCAGCTAAAAACGCAGGGGAAAACTGTGATGGAAAAGTGTACGTTTCAGTACAGTTACTCTTCCCTAGTTGAGCTCTTGGATTTTGACCATTGCCTTGTAAACAAAGGCGACCCATGTGTGGTACAACCCAAATTGGAGATGAACTTTTGTGCTGTTTTTCGCCCCAACTGATGCTATACCCCGTCGCGTTCCAACCTACATAAGCTCGCAACTCATCCTTGGGAATAGATGTATATGCATCGATATCTCTACTCATATCTGCAACTCCTTTCATCAAGGCTTTATTGTTCGAGTTAAGTCTAGTGGAACGCGGTGGTCGCTGGGAGTAGGTTTCAAGCGCAAAAAGAAACATGGTCTGGAATGCCCATGATGAACCATTATAGCTAAACGGCAGTACTAGATATGGGATACCCTTATTATTGGTGTGTGGCATCAAACCACACACCCAGCAGTTTGTTGTATTCATAACTAGTTGGTGCTGGTGTAGGAGTTGAATGAACGAATTGTTTGCAAATTCAGCACGTCTAGCTTGTTCGTGTTCTGGCAGAGGGTGAAAAGAGTGCGGAAAAACAGTAGGAAGAGGTGTGGGCTGTACAGTGGGTGCAAATGACACTTGGAAGGACAATAGTACACAACCCACAGAAAACATAATTATGCTAGATAGCACAAACAGACATAATACTACAAAACATTTGCTAGTCATTATTTTACATATTCTGCTCTTGAAATATATTTCCTCGGTGGGCCTCTCCATCCTGAAAAACTCCATCCTCTAATCGTGCTGCTCGCGGCGGATGAGTATCTTCTGCAAAGGAGTACACCTGTCAGTTCAGGGAACGCCCTAGACCAACCAGAACCGTAGACCTAACGTCTTTGGCTTGTACCCCAAAGTCTTGGCACCGCGACCCTGCAGCTGAACCCGGATGGTGGTTCGAAAAACAAAAAGTCAAAACGTTTTTCAGATGAGAGAGCTGCACTTCTGAAAATATCTATGAAAAAGAATTTTTATTTGTCCATAGTTCTTGGCCTCAAATTATAGCGACTTCTGCCAGGTACTGTCTGGTCCTGAAACAAAAGTTCAGGCTCTGTGGTGTCCAATCGAATGGATGGAGATGTAGCTTCTTGCAGAATGTCGTCACTTTCTTGCTCTGTATTTGTTCCCTATACACGTGCATCGCTAAAAGGCACAAAACGAGGCAGTGTCAGCCTCGGAGTCAGCGATCCCCTCCTGGACCCACCGATCATACGGTAGGGGCAAAGGGATCCTCTTGCAATGTATGCCGTGTATCCAATTCTTTTTCCCTTTTACTCGAACCGCTGATCTTGTTGATAGCAGGACTAGGTGGGGGCCGATCCAACGGGGCTCATCATTTTTCGTACTTTGAAAATTCTTAATTAGCATCCACGTTCCAGGATTAATAGGGTGTCCTGGAGCTTCAGAGGCCTGGGGCAGAGTATCGTGAACCTGTTGGTGTAAGACACGCAATTTAGCCGTCAATTCATACAGATAATCAAGCAGTACTGGATGATCGATTTCACTGAATTTTGTCGGCCTTGGCACTCCCCATACATTGGCCGGACGGCCAAACACAATTTCATACGGACTAAGTCCCAATCGTGAATGCACAGTCATTCTTGTTGATAGGAGTGCTAAGGGCAGAGCGTCAGGCCATTTAAGACCGGAGCTCGCCTGAATTTTGGCCAACTTAAGTTTCAAAGTGCCATTGTAGCACTCTACTAATCCAGCTGATTGGGGGTGATTTGCAGCGTGGAACTTCTGCTTAATGCCTAGTCCCTCACACACATCCTTCATCACTCGACCTACAAATTCACTCCCGTTATCACTCCATACCATCCTCGGCATTCCGAACCTAGGGAAAAATTCTTTGACAAGGGCTTTAGCTGTGGATAAGGCCGTATTGTCTTTTAGGGGATGTGCTTCTATCCATCTTGAAAAAGCGCAAACAACACCAGTACATATTTCAAATTGTTGCATCTTTCCATGTGGATGAAGTCTAGTTGCAGAACTTCAAATGGATATGATGGAGGCGCAAAATGACCAGGTGGAGTTGGGGTTCCCCTACCAGGATTGTATTTCAGACATACCATGCAATTTTTGACCACATTCTCCGCACACTTAGGGATTCCAGCATTCTGCCATACTGGAGCCAACAACTTACAAATCCCTTTCACACTGATATGTGCCATTCCATGCGCCATCGTAACCACTGGAAGCACATATGCATCAGGTAACAACCATAGCCGGTGTTCTGACAAATCAATCCAACAACCGTTTTCATCTAATTTACCCTTACTCTCTTTCCACATACTCAATTCTTTCTCTGTGGCTTCAGCTTGAAGGGACTTCACACTCTCTATCGGGTCTTCACACATTCCAACATCACCAACCCATCTTGCAGGGCCTGCAACATACATTCGAGTTGTCACATCTTTTGCAGTTTCTTTCGCGGTTTCGTCAGCAAATGCATTACAACGCCCAACATCATCGGTAACCTTCTTGTGTGCGCTGCATTTCACAATCGCGACTTGTAACGGCAAGGTCAGTGACTCAAGGAGATCATTCACTAACTGACCATTCTGAATCTTAGCTCCATGCGAGGTCAGGAAACCACGTTCTTTCCACAAACGCCCAAAACTATGGGCCACACCAAAAGCATACTGACTGTCAGTATATATGTTCACTTTCATTCCTTTCGACAACACGCATGCTCTTGTAAGTGCAATTAATTCTGCTGCTTGGGCTGAATTATGTGGTATGCGTGCAGTTTCAACAATCGTGTGCAGAGTCGTGACAGCATATGCAGCAGTCGTATCACCATTCGGAAGCTTGAAGCATGAACCATCCACCCATAAGGTACCATCGCATTCAACCAGGGGAGTATCTTTAAGATCCACTCTCCCTTTTGTTTCTTCTTCTGTTCTGAACAGACAATCATGCTGTTCAACCTCATCTGTGTCTGCTGAGATTGGCAATAATGTGGCTGGATTCAGCATGTTGCACCTTTTTATGTGCACATGGTTTGCTAACAGTGTCAATTCATACCCTGACAATCGAGCATTAGTTAAATGCTGTGTCTTGGTCCTGTTTAACAATGTGTCCACCACATGGGGAACCATTACAATCAATGTATTATTCATCACTAGTCCAGCAGACTGTCGAATAGACACAGCTGCTGCCGCTGTGGCTCTTAAACAACTTGGCAATGCCCTCGCTACAGGGTCCAAAGTCGACGAAAAATACGCGCATGGACGCGGTCTGTCTCCAAAAGGCTGTGTTAGCACTGACAATGCGCAACCGTCCTTTTCATAAACATACAAGGTAAAAGGCTTACTATAGTCGGGCGTACCCAACACAGGAGCTGAACATAATGCCTTGCGTAATTCCCAAAAACTTTTCTGACACTCTTCAGACCATGGGACAAGGTTCGGTATATCTTTATCTGTTAATGCTAGCAATGGTTTTGCCAGCAAAGAAAAACTCGGGATCCAGTGCCTACAGTATGAAGTAATGCCCAAGAAAGCACGCACTTCTCTCTTTGTCCTTGGCACGCTTAATTGTGCAATGGCTTTGATTCTTTCTGGGGTCAGCTTCCTTCCCTCCTTCGATAAGAGATGACCTAAATAGGTCACTTCTTGTCGACAATATTGCAGTTTAGAGAGAGACACTTTGTGATGAAAGGCAGACAAATGACGCAACAATGATGATGTAGCTCCTTTACAAATCTCCTCAGTATCCGCGGCGATTAGTAAATCGTCAACATACTGGATAAGGGTAGCACCTTTAGGTAAAACAAGGGCATCAAGCTGCGCTTTTAAAGCCTGACTGTATATTGATGGACTTTCACAGTAGCCCTGTGGAGCACGTTTAAAACGGAAGCTTCGACCTCCTAAACAAAAGCCAAAAATATCCCTGCTCTCCTCTGCAATCGGAATGCTAAAGAAAGCATTCTTTAAATCAATCACTGAGAACCAAGCAGCGGAAGCTGGGATCATAGTTAACAAAGCAGTTATATCAGGGACCACTGGAAACTGTGGCACAACTACCTTATTGACCTCTCTAAGATCGATCACAAATCTGTAAACAGGTGGCTGAGAAGGGTCAGTACGTTTTAAAACAGGCAGAACCGGACTATTGAAAACGTTGCCTCTTGTCTCTTCAATCACATCCTTCTCAATTAAATCATAGATAATTGCTAACAACGCTTTTTCACCTTCCTTAGAGATCTTGTACTGGGGAATGCGGGGCAATTTAACATTGGCTTTCAAAGTGACAACATACGGGGGTATTTCCAAAAGACCCACATCATTAGGGCCAGTGGCCCAAAGGGCATCAGGAAGAGATGACAATTCAGCTGGTAGTTTATTCTTTGACAAATACATGGGAGAAATCACTTCCTTACCCAGCGTAAGCTGTACTCCCGAGGGGGAACAATATAATGTCGCATGTAATCTCTTTAACAGATCAAATCCTAACAGGTTTTCACCACATCCTGTCGTTAGGATGAGGGGGGCTTTCAGCTCACAAGGTCCAACAGAAAGGGCCATAGGACTTGAGATCGGGTTCCTAACCGGGGCGCCAGAAAAACCTACGGAAACATTCATTTCGCCAGACAAAGGCGCGCCAGGGAGTTTTGAGCGCATAATAGAACTCTTTGCAGCACCAGTGTCCAGCAGAAAGGGCTCTGTTACACCCGCTGTAGTCACCTTAACATACGGTCCGCTCTGATCCACTGGCACTGAAACAACTCCCTCTCTCTGTCTATGGCTGTCCTAGTAATCATTACCTTCCGTATTATCATCTTCCACATAATAGTCATTATTATAGTACTGCTCTGTCTTGCCAGTTTCATTGGCTTGCTGATCAAAACTATTCATCGTATTTTGAGGCGGAAGAGAACGCGCGTTCTGGGGAACATTTCCACGCCCTCTACCTCTTGGGGCTTGCTGGCCACCTCTACCTCTTGCGCCATAAGCATTATTCGTGCGCTGCAACAATCTAAGGCAATTATTTTTAAAATGACCTTCCTCCTTGCAATATGAACACTGATTGGGACCTACAGGGACACGTGGTTGATAATACCCATACATTTGTTCATTATTCTGAAATTGTTGGGGTTGCTGATAGATACCCTGGGTTTGCCTATAATTATTCTGACCTCCACGTGGCGGATAAGCCTGCTGTAAAAGAACCTTTGTTTTCAACTCTTTCGTTTTCTTGTCTGTTCTATCCTTCTCATCTTTATCCCTATTTTCGTAATACTGTGCAGTAGCCAGTATTTGCGCTGAAGTGGAAACGGCCCAAGAACTCTCCGAATCTTTTAATTTTTTACACAACTCCGGAAGCAAATTATGCACAAATTTATCAACAAATAACCGTTGGCCACCTTCTGTACTCATGTCCTGACCACTGTGGTCGATAAATGTTTCTTCAAACCTGGTGAAGAAATCGGACACTGTTTCATCTTTCTTCTGTTTGCATGCGGATAATTTATCCCAATTTACACGTATAGCGGGCATTAAAGTTTTCATATAGTTAATGATTCTACCAGGGAGTTCTGCTACAGCGGGCTCAGGCTTGGCACCACCAACCTGTCTATTGTCTGCATTAATGATATTAGCCCATGTGTCACCTAGTTCTGCAGCATGATCTGCATTACGAATCAATCCCCATAAAGGCTGTGGAACAACATTTCCGAACAACATATCTATGTCAGCCAGGTTCATGACTCACGATTCTGCAGTCTGTGATAACTCCTTATAATATCCTGCAGGGTTCTTACGGGGGTCAGGTAGAGTCTGCTTAAGCGCTAAAACTTCAGATCGTTTCCAGGGAACATGTACCCAAACACGCTGAAAATGTGGCAGAACAGGTGGATTAGCCTGTGCATCACCAGGTCTCCAGACTGGAGGAACCTCACGCATCGGGTATTGTCGCGCTTTTACCTGTTTCCCTTCAGGGAATTCCTGTTCAAACAACGGCTGCCGACAATCCCCATTCCTGAAAGACAGCAGTGTCGCCACTGCTTTCTCAACATCAGAACCCACAATCGTACGTTTTCCAAATTCAAATCGCACTTGACACAACTTTTGCGGACTGGAGTCTAAATCATTATCTTCCAATTCCTCACATAGGATTTCACACATTTTCTCAAAAACGTATCTCTGTTGTGGCACTTCCCACTGATGAAAAACATTAACAACAGATTCTACATCATATCTAGAAGGATAAACAATCAATCTACGTGCCATGCGGTCCAGTTCTTCTTTCTCTCTAGAACCAGGTATTTGACTACGTAACTGCTTACATTGTGGACCAGGGGTCGTAGTAGACGACCCAAAGAGGGGTGATATAAGACTAGTGACTGCACTAGCTATTAGTTGTCGTGCAGAAGGAGAAGTTGAGGCAAGAACCGGGGGAAAAACAGAGGGAAGAAAAACGGGTGTAGATACAGATACAGGAGTAGTAACAGGTAGGGCACCAAGGGAGGCAGCTGATGTGCTAGGTAAAGTCGCAGGCAGCGCAGAAGTGGTAGGTAGCAAAATCGGCGTCCCTTGGGAAGGCTGTGCTACCGGGACAGGAGCCGGCTGAGGAGGAGCTGGCGGCTGCGGGAAAGCTTGCGGTGCATTAGCTGGAGGCTGTACATTTACGGGTTGCGGAGGCGCTGTAGCATTTTGCGCATACGGGGGTGGCGAACTTAGCAAATGCGACATTAGGGGGTCTTTCTCTTTTTCTTTTGACTCATCTTCTTGAAGGGGTGGCAAAACTGGGTAACATTTATCAATGACTAGTTTGCGTTGCCTGTGCAACTGCTCATTCATTTGGTCCTCTTCATTATCCTTAAACTGTAAAGCTGCTTGCATTATCGACATACCTCTCTCTCTTTTATTCTTCTTTGCTAATTTAATTTCTTTTTGTTTGGCTTCCTTTCGCCATAGGCGGAAAGAATCAAACATCGCCGGCCGGGCTTTCTTCTTAAACAATTTAACTTCTAAATTATCTAGAAACTCTGTGTCAAAACTACCATTTTAGTGCCATTTTAAAACACCATCCTTCCTGGTGTATCGGATCCATACTTCATTATACGTAATGGGGCCCATGCCATGTTTCACATAAAGCTCATAAGTTGGAGTTCCAATTTGAGGAACCGGACACGAATCCTCTAATCGGGAATCCCTTTTACAACCAAAACAAAACAAATTTCCAAATATACTAGAACCAGGCATCTTCGCTCACTAGTCTAGTTTCAAACTTCAAAGGATTATCGAATACGATAGTCTTGTGAATACACGAGTCCTCTGGCTTTGGCACTTGCAAGACCCAAATCAAAGCGATCCCGAAGGATACCAAAATCCCGAAGGATACCAAACAAACTGGGAGACGCTCCACTTATACTTAACTGAGGTATCGATGACTTCACCAGAAGACTCTCTCAATTGTTTCGCTCTACCAAATCGTCAAGGGTCCAAAACAGGGTGATTAATCAGGGCAGCAGTCCTTCGTAGCCGTCGGGACGCAGAGAACCTCGCAGAAAAGACTTTCGGACCACGTCGACATGCAGGGGTCGATGAAGTGGCGGCCTTCCTCCAGAATTTCCACACGAAGCCCCTCACGAACCTCTGGCTTGGACCGGTACCACTGAAATTGCCCCGAGTTGGGCGCCATCTGAAGTACTGGGTTTTTAGAACCCAGCGGTGCAGGGGAACACACCCTAAGACTTCGGATTCTTCCTGTTTCAGACCCACAGAAACACAGAGTCTTCTAGGTGAAATCAAAGATCGTATTTATTGGCTGCAGACCAATCACAGGTATCCGAGAAGTACAACACGATGTATGTTCTCAGGAGACTGCTCCCGAACCAAAAAACAGTCTTTTCTTATATACAGAATATTACGCTTCTGGGCAACACCGCCCCTATTTTACAAGTGGTCATTCACATATTTTCATTTCAAAGGAACAGCAGAGCCATAATGACAATCCCACATTTCAGTTCATTAAGCATGCGGTCATTGTACCCAGCAAGGTTCAGAACCCTCATCAGATAACAGCGGACCCCAATAAAACGGGCACCTCCTGCTCGTAAAACAAGCCATAAAGTAGGAAACAGAGTTAGGTGTGAAATAGCTTAGTCAGAGATCGTGTGCGAACAGGGGCTTTATGATGGGCCGAGCCCTGATGCTAATCACATTAGGCCGCGAGGAAAGGAACCGGCCGGACAGGATTGACCTCGGGCAGCGGAGTCAGTTTGCACAGGTCAGAGAGAAGTCACAGAAGGTGTACATGTCCTTTTAGGCCTAGGCAGGGCCTTAGTGCGCAGCCTATGTGAGGGCAACCACAAAATGGCTACTATTCTAAAATGGAACCCAAAGGGTTCAATATGTGGTATCGTATGCACGGTGAATTCATCAGTGAAACATGACAAAAACACTCCTACATATCACGTTACTCATTTGCGGTTCGTTGATACCAAAATTGGCATGGTGGGACCATGCCACCTACACGGTTCTGAATTTTACAGTACCACAAGCTACCTCAACTATCACTCGCCGTCTCTTCATCCACTCCACCTCATCTTTTAGGTCTTGCAGCTATCATCACGATATGCTTGTTCATCTTATTCTAAGTTTGACACCAGGCACACAACTTCGCCGTTTGGAATGCAGACCACTTGGTCCTCACCGGCACTATGTTGTTTGCATATTCTTAGAACTTCTGATCCTCTTACTGTTTTTCTCCCTCTTTTTCCCATTTTCCGCAATTGTTTTACAGGCCGATCTTCCTCAGGCATGTAATACAATGTTCTGATGATGATCCCAGTATTGTCCTTACGGGATTGAAACGTCGTCGCCTAATAGTACACCGCAAACACTATTCAATTTGCTATTTAAGTGTAACGGTGTCATTTTTCATTTTGGCTTGTTGTATCTTCTGTATAGTTCACGAGCTTGTTCCCCTGCTTGAGTTTTTGTTTATGTTATATGTTGTATGTTTTGCGTTGGACGTAGGACTGTGTCCCACTTTATTCTGTGTTTCGGACTAAAAGCATCATTAAAATAACTGTCAGGCTGGACAGCTTTAATATAGATCTGATTCCGAGTCTATATTCACTCCGTTCCTATACATTCTCCCTGTCAGGGACAACTGTGTTTGTAACTTACTAATACCCAATGTCCCTGACCATTGCAATTGGGTCCCCTTGTCCTTATTAACATTAGAAGCAAGGCTGGCAGCAAAGCCAGAACCTTAGTGGAGACTTGTGGAGTAGTCGTATGACCAAAAGGCAATAAGACAAATTAATAGTGCTCAGGCCGCACTGTGAAGTGGAGGCAGTGTGGGGAGTAGTCGCACATGGGAGCAGGTGTCCTTAAGTTCCAGGAACAACATCCAATCCTGTGCATTTAGGGCCAGGAGAGCTTTACACAGGGACAACATTTTCAATTTGCTCTAATAGGCAAAGAACTCCAAGTGCCTCAATTACAGTGTGTCTGTCCTTCTTGGTGCTCAAGAAAAAATTGAATAAAATCCAGTCTGTCTCTCCTCCAAAGAAACCACTTTTTGCAGCCAAGCTTTGATATGTATCTCTAAGATCGAGGCATGAGCTAGGATACACTTCCAGGGAGACAGTGACTTTGTGGAAAAGTGGACAAAAAGAAGCGGATGTAACCCTGCGGATCATCTGGAGCACAAAGCCATGCTTATGGACTTCCATTGGCCCACAAAATTGGAGACTCAAACCATAAGCTGATGGTGAACGAAGGGCATATCAAAGTGGCTCTAAGGGAGCACAAGCAACAAAGAGAGAGGACTGGAGCTTCTATTGTAGTTGGCATCCCGGATATTCAAATCTTCCAAAAAAGGAGCAAAAGAATTGCTGTGGGGATGCAGTGGCTAAGAGTTTTGTCATTGTCCCGAAGGCTGGCTCCAGGAAAAGCTGCAACAGCAATGGTACTACTCGTGAAACTATTTAGTAGGAGAGGCACGTACCATCAAGTGTGCTGTAGATCCAAAGAGGATTCTGCCTTCCTGCCTAAAAGCATATCAACAACAAAGAGCATATCTATCTACAAGAACAACCTGGACTTCTATAGGAAATCCAGCCTAATAAAGCAGATCTAATCATGCACGAGCAAAGTTTCTGCTGTCGTCATTGAGTGGGCCATAGTATCATATCATCTGGAAGCTAATTGTAACCAGCTTTAGCATTTCTCACAAGGTGTGCATATGAGGAGACATTGTATTGTAATTGCATTTATATAGCGCTTACTACCCCTGACAAGGCGTCAAATCGCTTTTTCGGCGAGTAGCACGCTACTCCAGAACCCATAAAGGATTAGTATTGAATTAGTATAGTGAAATATGAATGTAATTGAGTGGTGGATAGGTTACCCAGTTATTTGGATTCAGAAGGATAGCGGAGGGATAGAGGAGGGAAAAAGGTTTGCATTTATATAGAGCTTGTTACCCCTAGTAGGTGTTGAAGCACTTTCTTGGCGAGTAGTACGCTACTCCGGAACCCATAAAGGATTAGTGGTGAATTAGTACAGTGAAATATGAAAGTAATTTGAGTGGTTGCTATTAATCAGTTATTGGGATTGAGAAGGATAGCGGAGGGATAGAAGAGGGAGAAAGGATTGCATTTATATAGTGCTTGTTACGCCCGATGGGGTGTTGAAGCGCTTTTTTGGCGAGTAGCACGCTACTCCAGAACCCATTAAAGGATTAGTGTACACAGGTAGACGCCACCTAGTAGCAAAGCAGAGCTTTCCCAGTCTTCAGGAGGAATGATTCAGCTGTCCGAAAAAAACTATGATGTTTTCAGGTGACAATGTTCTCGAACCAGATGTATTGGAAATTATAAAGCTCCAAGCAGATGCGCAAAGTAGCACCCTACGCTGATGGGTATGAGATAGCGGTCAATATATTTTTTAGTCTGGGGTTGGGTCTCTTCTGCTTGAGGCCAGGGTGGGCACCGAAGGCCACTGATTAAGACTCTAAAACCCAGCTTATGTTCATGACTGTATAAAGTGATCTTAGGCAAGCCATGTTACATTTACTTTTACAACCAGTTTGAAAGCCAGTTTGCTTAGTGTAGAAAAGTCTAAGCCCCTTTGTTACATTTATAATCTCTGCTGTAAGCCTACAGCTCGATTTCACCTAGACAACTTGTTTTCAGTTCAGGGCAAACATTGACATTTAATTAAAGTAAAAAAGAACTACAAGCCCAAAAATATATTAATTATTTATCAACGTCCAGACCCAGAAACCTGCCCTCTGACAAGACCAATTCGTAGGGTCATTCAAGACACTCGTGAAACTAGTGCTGCATAAATTTGGCTTAAAGAACCGCATAAGGTGTGGTCCATGTTTTCAATATTAGTCAAGTTCTGCCAGATCAGCAAGCAGGTCTAGCACCTGGGAGACTCCATAGGCTGGGTGTGTCATCGAGTGACGGCCGCGGTGCCTGGAAGGAAGGCGCCAGCTGCAGAGCATTAATGGCACTCCAGGGGGAAGAGGCAAGGCTGGCATGGGCAGCTGGTCCTGTCGTGCTGGCTTTCCCAGCCCAGGGCGTGTTGGAAGAGAGGTGAAGGGAAGGTTAGTCTGCACATGCTAGGTAGAAGAAATGGAAGCCCGAATGACTGGTTCAGAACCTGCAAGGTATCCTACGTTTTCTTTTTCATATATATGATGGAGTGCGACCCTCAGTGGGTTACTCGTCTCCAGTAACACCTCCAAAGACACCAAGCAAGGAAATGGACAAGCTTACAGTCTGACACCATAGACTCCTGTTAACAAACGGAAGAACAAACCAAACAAGACACACCCATCGAGAATCCTAAGAAGCCTGGACTTGCAGAGACCCATTTTGGCACGAACTCCAGGACATCCAGGAAAGACTAGGGTTAGGAAGCCACCTGCTCGGGCAACACCCATTCCTGCATTGGAGTAGCCGCGCTCTAAGCTTTGGTAAGGTGCTTTTCCAACGTTTGCACATCACAAACTCCAGAAGTTCTAGTGTAGCAACATTATAGCATGTTCTAGTCAATGGATGAGCCCTTCAGTCCAATGATGATTCTATCAATCCACATGGGTGTGGAAGCTGAAAAAATATCTACCTGCCCCTGGGGCAGGCCGCTTCACAAATCCACCTGTCCTGCAACAAAATACACTTGTCCCTCCATGCCATGCAATGCGGCAACAAACCATGGCAGCAATTCCATTATATAAGAGCTCTGAATGTAGCATTAATAGACTTAAACTAAAAAGATGTGCCCCATTGAGTTAAGGCTTTTGGACTTACTGTCCCTACAGTGCTTTATGAAAAACTTCGTATTTTTTAAAAAAGTTGCTTCAACTACAAGGCTTTTCAGTCAAGGATGGGTCAAGAAGAACTTCAGATTGGATGTCACAGGTGTATGGCATTGAGTAAACTGGAGTGAGAACGAGTCATTGATAACAAAAAGACTTGTGTTTCTATGGGGTTTCTGCGTTTTTTGTAGAACAGCCTTTTGGAGGCTTGCTTCCAGTTAGGAGACTTAGCCTAGGGAGGGTAGATGGACATTACGAGCTCTTCAGAAAGTGTAAGGGGTGCCATTCTGAGAACCTGCTCTGTATTATTACTCGGTGATTCATATTGCACAAGAAAAGAAAATAATACATGGCAAAATAAAAGCCAATACTATCCATTCGTGCAGGAATGACGCCAGTTCACCTCATCACCCGAGACCCATGAAATGAGTCCCGAACCAATGCAAATAGACTCAAGTCAGATGAGACCTCTAAGTTAGTGGTTCTAAACCTGTGGTCCAGGGACCACGGAGATCCACAACGCCTACTCAGGGGGTATGCGACTAATTATACAATTACATAATGTTAATTGATAAATAAAGGTTATGTAAATTTAGAAGAACATATAAAATTGAAAATGTTTAAACGTCGATAATATATAATTCGAGGCTAAAATTTAAGTTGGTAACCTCATAGTGATTTATGGGAGCAGTGCAAAAGCATGAACCAGAATGCATAATGGCCAATGGATTGTCTCAAGCAAATTCAGATATGCTCATTAAAATTAAAATTAAAAGTTCGATTTTTTTTTACATTTGTTGGTGAATTAAATCAAATATTTCATAATTTGTGTATGTTTGATGAATGCTTGTTTCCCTATTTTGGTGTATTGTTTTTGAGTTCAAATCATCGAAATTACTTAGGATGGCGTCCCCGGATTCCAATAGGGACTTAGTGTGGGTCCCCGGGTTCCAATAATAATTCAGTGTGGTCCCTGGATTATAGTAATGATTAAGAGGGAGTCCACAGATGTCAAAGGGTTAAGAACCACTGCTATAAGTAAAGAAGACAGTGGTTGTTGAATAACTGGTTCCTTTTGGAAAAGCCAGGTTTTAAGTTCTTTCCGAAAGGTAAGTAAGATAGGCATGGCTCTGATGTGAGGGGGCAAATTGTTCCAGAGTTTAGTTGTACCAGTGACAACGCTTCTTCCGCCCCAATTAGATTTCCTAAATCTGGAGGTTGAGAGATATTTGGTATCCAAGGAACGCAGAGATCTGCTAGGGGTGTTCCATTGAAAGCTATGTCTAAAAAACTCGCACCAGAATTATGTAGTGACTTATGGGCAATGCAAAGAGCTTTGAATTTAATATGACTCCTTACTGGGAGCCAGTGGATCATCCTGATTCCAGGGGAGATTGAATGGAATGTAGGGAGACCTAGAGTCATTCTGGCCGCAGCATTTTGTACTAGCTTAAGTTTTTTTTTGGTATATTTTTCCTGGAGGTTTATAAAAAGGCCATTACAATAATTTAGCTTGGATAATACTAGGGCAGTGATAACTGTTTTTTTAGTGTTTGCTAGAATGTAGGGAAGAATTTTCTTAATCATACTGAGGGTGTGAAAGGATTAGGAAACTACAGCTGATACCTCAGAGCAGTAGTTAAGCTAATTGTCGATGAATATGCCTAGGTTATTAGCCCTGGGCACTATGGGGGTGTCGGGGGAGTACAAATCATCTGGCCACCAGGAGGGGGGACCAGGGAGGAGAAAGATTGCCAAAGGTTATCACCTCTGTTTTTCCTGAGTTAAGCTTCAGACAGTGCCTTGATTGCTCTCATGCAGCCCTCAAAACGATCGGACACCCTAGGATCGTTGTTAAGGGCTGACTCTACTATTTGAGTGTCATTCGCGTAAGAGGTAAGTGAAAAGTCAAAACTTCTTATTACAATTGCTAGTTCAGAGACATAACTGTTAAAATGAGTAGGACTAAGAGTGGAGCCCTGAGGGACCCCTGCAAGGGAGTAAAAAAAAGAGAGGACAGATTGTTCCCTATTGGACAGGAAGGAGATCAGGAGGGACAGGGCCTTATCCTTAACACCTAGTTCAGCCAGCCGATTGATTAGGATCTTAAGGTCCACCGTATGGAAGGCTGTGGACAAGTCGAGGAGAATAAAAGCTGCTGAGCCTCCATTATATAAAGCAGCTCTTATATACTCTGTGACTTTGATAAGGGCAGTTTCTATGCTGTGCCGAGGTCTGAACCCAAACTGAGCTGGGTCCAGGAGATGGTTTTCGTGGATGAACTGGGCAAGCTGCGTGTTCAGAATTTTCTCCACAATTTTGGCCGGGAGGGGATGCTGGGAGATAGGCCAGTAGTTATTGGGTTCTGTTGTATTCAGGCTGGGTTTCCTTAATAAAGGAAGAATAGAGGTGTTTTCCAAATTGAGGATAAAGCTCCTGTGGAGAACATGGAGTTAATTTTGGCAGAGGGATTACTTGCTATCACTTCAGGTGCCAGTTTGAGTATGCCGGGGGGGCAAGGGTCTTAAGGAGACCTAGATGTTGAGCTATTAAGGATCGGGGGTCGTAGGGAAGAATTCAGTGAGAGGAGATAGGTTTGTTTTTCCTGGGGGTCCAGCCGTTGACCTATCCCTTTAAGGAGTTGTCGAAATTATGAAAGATTTTGTCAATTTTGCCTCTAAAGCTGAAAGCCAAGCCGTCACAAAAATCTTGGCTAGGAGCAACCATATTGTTACCGAGGACTCTTACCTGCAGAACTCCAGAGTGTGGATTGAGCCTGTCTGTCTCCAAGGAGATTCTGAATTGAGGTGCAGATCACAGCCCCTGCCCAGCAGCCTGAGCTTTCTGATTGGCTCTCTAGATTCCAAGCAACTCTGAGCCCTCCTCTCACACCTGCCCAGGCCCTTAAGGTTTGTTGGGTGAACCCCAAGACATTCATCTCCATGTTGTGAGCTACAGCTTCCATGTGCCCAACCTTGCAGTGAACCAAGGACCAGAAGGTGGTAATAAGACAGACTTTGTGCTATTTCCTGAAACTTTAAAGGCGATTTTCCTCTAACCGTGACTGCCTCATTTTCACTTGTTTTGTTTGTGGGCTTTAAAGTTTAGAAATTTAAGTTTTACCTGACCGTGACTGCCTCAATGTACCTATTGCATTGTGGGCTTTGTAGTTCAAAATCGATTGTTTTGCGCCTGTCCGTAACTGCTTCCATTTCATCTGTGTGGGCTCTTTTAGTTCAAATCTGTAGTTTTTCATCTGCCTGTGACTGCCGATTGATTTTCCCTCCTAGTTTCTCCCCTGATCTGTTCTCAGACCTGTGTACCTGTGTGTATCAATCCACCCCCAGCTCCCTTTTGTCTTAGCAAATGAGTGAAACAAGATTAACCTCCCACCTCCACGAAACAGACATATTATACCTCAGATGCTAAGCAGAGTGTACTCTGAGACTGCAGTAATCTGATGTTAGTGTTTGAACTGTGTTTGTAAAGTGATTGTAGCACTACTTTTTCGGGCTAGGAGAGTGAGTTGTTTAAGTGTTGAAAAGCAGTATTATTAAAGGTCTAGTTTAGGCCCCTACTTGAAGAACTCCAGAGTCTGGATTGAGCTTCTGAATTGAGGAGCAGCTCCCAGCTACCTGCCCAGCAGTCTGTGCTTGAGGTCAATGCACCTTATATAAGCTATTAGACGTTACATCTGATTGATTGTTGTGTCTGGTGTTTCTATTGGGCTTAGGGTTAGTGTTCGGATTGGATGATAAGTCTAGGGTTCTGATTGGTCCCTAGATCAGTGATTCTATTGGACGTAGGGCTTAGAGTTAGAGGTCTGATTAGTGGATAGGTATAGGGCTTTTTGTTTGGTTTCTGGGGCTAGGGTTTCTATTGAACCTAGGTCTTAGGATTTGATTTCTGATTGGCTGCTAGGACTAGGGCTGTGATTGGCTGTGAGGCCTGGTCTCCTATTGATCCTAGGGCTTAGGGCTAGTAGCAGGATTGAATAGGGCTAGGGTTCCCATTGGCCTAAGGGGTCACCTGGCTACAAGGGCAATTTAAGGTCATGGTTCAGGGCATCTCAGCCCAGGCGTCGAGGCTAAGGGCAGAGAGCACAAGGGTAACTACCTTTTTGGGACTGGTCGGGACTGGTTAGGGCTATGGCTGAAGATGCTGCCCATTTTCACATTCATCACCTTCCACCCTACTCCAGCCACATCCAGATTAAACACTAACAGCAAATGTGCTCTACTCATTTACTACAAACTAACCCTACACACATTTCATTGGCTCAGCACACACTACAAAGCCCCACAAACCAAACCTATGAACCCTTCTACCCCAACTATCACACATTTGCACCTTCACTTACACACAAAAAAACACTCTATCCTAAACCACTAACCAATTGTCTCACAAACACAACCCATATCCACATCATATCTAACTATATCCCATCCAGACACACATTCCCTGCTCTAATTATGCCTAAAAGAGTCCTTTTTGTCACCAACAAACCTATACTAAGCCTTATATATTTTCATCTACCAACACCCTCCTCTTCTTTGTACCACAATAACACAACCACACAACACTTACACTCCAATGCACCACACATATTACCTCTTTTAGCAATCAAATCTAACACAAACTCTTCTTCATCCCCTCTCAAACACCACATACACTCTTTTCCAAATCACCAACCCCTTTACCTTGTAGCTTCCACTCACCAACAATACTTTACATACAAACCATCCTCAGAAAACAAATACATCACTTCCTTTTACTACTCCTCAAAAACAAAACACACACCAGCATAACAAAATCTCTCACACACAACTCATAATACTTTCCGTCACAAACTAGACACATGCACCCACTCCCACCTTCCTGACTACACAAATAATACACACCATAAACAAACTCGAATGGCAAGCTTTTTCTCTTCCCCTACACTTAAGAAATAAAGCAACTCTCTTTTAACTGCCTCTCATCCATTGGACATATTAGAAACTTACATCATGGCCCACATTCTGCACCGCCACCCCTAACTCATACACCTTCCACCATAAGCAGGCACAAACAAAATAAGCAAAATGCCACTCTTCACACCTTTGCATCTCCCTGTCTGTTGTACAAGACTACTCTACAAAAACAACACAGCTCACCAAATCACCCTCAACCACAATCTCCACCACCTACACACGCAGAGCCGTCAAAATGCTTTCTTAGCCTGCTGGACGAGGAACACGATACAGAAAAAACAGCTACACTATTGCAATCCTCATACAGCTAATACCAGCACTAAGGACACACCTGCTACAAGCCTACAACATACTGCTCACTCTTCGACAAAACAAAGTCATAGTATCACCAAAGCACATTCTCTAAACTGTGTACTAATAAATGCTCGATCACTCTCAAAAACACAAGCATCACATCTACGACATTCTCACTAACACAACCTGACCACACCTCCACCTGACAATGCAGCATTCATTGTTTCAAACTTGATAACACTATACTCCAACCTATGCATTCTGGGTGACCTAAACATTTGGTTTGACAAACACAATATGCCTCATCCAAAAACAATCATCACTGGCCTAGACACACTGAACCTATATCAGATCATCCACAAACCCCCACACATCACTGAACATATCCTAGATGACATTTTCGCAAATACAGAATGAGTTTCCTTTCAAACGCTGACTACTGTCACATGGTCAGACCACCATTTGCTTGCTTTCCAACATAAAACAACACAAAGCAACACACCTAAAACCACCTTACATGCATCCACCGATCAACCGTGAAACAAATTCAATTTTGAACACTTAGAAACACAGCTAACATCCAGTACAAATATAGACACAATAGATTCCATTCAGAAATTATATGAGTGGCTACATGAAGCTTTTAATATCCTAATACTACTACAAACTTCACAACAGAACAAAAGAAAACAGGCACCTTGGAGAAATGCAGAGATAAAAGAGATAAAACAGCATATTAGAAAGCCTCAACGTACCTCACTCAATACAAACATCAATCAAGACAAACTTCACCTAAAGAAACTTAACAGACTATACAAGTCAGCTATCAAAAAGCTAAAAAAAATACTATTCTGACAGAATTTAAAATGCTAAATGTGCAAATAAAGAATTCTGTAAAATTCTCACTGAATTTAGTGAACCAAATTGCCCAGAAGGAACTCATCCCATTACTCAAGATTTCACAAACTGGCAAATCATTACACGAACAAAACAGACACTCTGGACTCCTATTTAAAACAAAGAAAAACCACCAGCCCCAACCATTTTCCAAAACAACAATCCAGGAGTACGCTAACCTAGCCTCTCCATGCCTTCCAACAAATTTTGCACGATGAATTTATGGACCTGGTCAAAGCAAGCAGGGCTGCCGGCAGCCCTTCTGACCTGTGTCAACCACAAACCTTTACAAAACTTCTTCTAACTACCTCTGCTGCCACACCAGTAAGAAGAATCGTCAACAATTCCTTAACTAATGGAATATTTCCAGAAGAACTAAAAAAGTCATACATACGCCCATTGTTAAAGAGAACAAACCTGGACCCACTTAACCCAGCCAACTAGAGACAGATTACAAATGGACCTTTCCTGGGCAAACTGATAGAAAGAGCAGTTTTCATCCAGATGTTACAATTCATTTAAGATAATTCTGTACTTTCAGACTTCCAAACAGGATTCCGTCCAGGAAGAGGCATAGAATCTGCCCTCCTAGCCATCAGGGATGACCTTAAGAACACAGTTGACAGGATCAGGGTTGCTGCACTACTTCTCTTGGACCTCTCAGCTGACACAGTTGACCATGACACTCTAATACAAAGACTCTACTAAGCCGGCATAGAGGAGACTGCTCTAGACTGCATCACATCCTACCTTAACAACAGAGCTAATGTCTTCCATACCCCCTTTTCTCTTCCAAATCTTACTTCACAAAAGCAGGAGTCGCTCAAGGCTTTATAATCTCACCCATGCTTTTCAACATTTACATGAAGTCATTACCAGCACTGATCAATCAATTTGATCTCACATGCTATAACTATGCAGATGACATACAAATACTCCTTAAACTGGAACATTGGAAACTAACCAATTTTCAGTTGTCTCAGAGCAGTGGATCAATGAATGACATGGAGCCATCTCAAATGGAATGCTCCCAATACAGAAATACACACATGTGGCAATTGGAAAAATTATGACCCACTCCCTCCCCTGGCCTGAGGATCTGCGAACTTCACCTAAAGTATCAAAGGAAGTAAGAAACATCGGAACAACCATGGACTCCAAGCTATCAATGAATGCCCAAGTGGACAAACTAGCAAGATCAAGCTTTGTTACTATTAAAAATCTGCGACATCTTCCCCCACCTGGGATTTCCACAAAAGGTCCAGGCTACTATCTCTCTTGTTCTGTCTAAAATTGATCACGCCATTAACCTCTATCACAAATCACCTTTAACAACTATGAAAAGACTCAATGGAGTCAGAACTCTGCTGCTAGACTACTCTTACCTATAAAGCCACAAGCCCACATCTCCCCTGCCTTGAAAACCCTACATTGGTTACTGATTGCCAGAAGATCCACATTCAAACTACTTTGTATTATCCACAAAGCGACACTTGGAACAGGGTCGCTCTTCATCAGGCATAAAATCACCAAAGGAACCTCCCCTCTAGATTGGCACCTCGTCTCAAGATCCCACCATACAAGAAAAAAAACATAGGTGGCACCCAAACTATGGAACTCTTTACCCCGAAAATAAGATCCACAGATAACTACCTTATCTTCAGAAAACGACTCAAGAGTTGACTCTTCCCCACAGAACCACTATACTCAAACACATATACAGCATATCCCTCTGGATATAAGAATTTATTTGGACTATAGATGTGTACCTATGCATATTGCTATGGATAAACGTGTATAATAATTACATTTTTAAATATATAGATATTTGTAAGTTCTGCTTTATCAATATACTTACTACTTATAGTTATATTATTCTATGTTTAATATGTATATAGGTGACTGCATAACTAAGTAAATCTTTTATCATAACTATTTATCTACAATTGCTTTACTACTGAATTTAAAATAAAATACAACAAATTACAGCAACTTAACGTACAGCAACACTTGAAAGTATTAGTTTATTAAATACATAAAACTTAAATCTACATATATACCTTCCATGTACTTATGTATCTTTATATTTATTACTTTACTTCGAATTCAGCATCTCCAATGCACTATCCTATATCTCACCCTATACCTCTCGCAATATATCCTCTACCTCCACACTGACTTATATCAAACCTCATTCTACTACTCTCTCCAATGCACTACCCTATTTCTTACCCTATGCCTCTTTCAATATATCCTCTACCTCAACTCTGACTCATCTCAAACCTCATTCTACTACTCTTTCCAATGCACTACCCTATTTCTCACCCTATACCTCTCTCAATATATCCTCTACCTCCATTCTCACTCATCCCAAACCCCATTCCACTACTATGATCCCCAAAATAACCCTCTTCCCTCCCTTACCCCTCCTTGCATCATCTCATAGCTATATTATTATTTAGATCTCCCATACAAGCCTTTCGAAACCCTTCACTCTGACTCTTCCCCCTCCAGCTCCCCATCACTCATCCCAAACATCCTCTGACTGCTATGAACTACAAAAAAAAAAAAAGACTTTCTAGACCCTTCCCTCTTCTATCCTATTTCAATACAAATGACAAACTCACATGTCCATCTCTCAAATTAATTTCATATTCCCCTATACAGATTCCTAACTAATCCTGTTTGGGTTCCAAAGTATCGTGCTATCTGCCAAAAAGCTCTTCAACACCTCATCAAGGGTAGCAAGCGCTATATAAATGCAAACCCTTCCCTCTTCTATCCCTCCACTATCCATTTTTACAATCCAAATAACAGACTAACATGTTCACCGCTCAACTTAATTTCATATTTTCCCTATATTAATTCACCACTAATCCTTTTTTGGTTCCGGAGTAGTGTGCTACTCGCCGAAAGAGAGATTTGATACCTTGTCAGGGGTAGTAAGTGCTATATATATGCAATCACAATATAGTTGAAATGTTGAACTTTTCCGAAAAAAATACTTTTCTCAATACAATAATTATTTCTTTGGAAGGAGCTTTCTACTCTAGTAGTCCCTTTCTTTTTCTTGGACTTCTCAAGAGTCAATGGATTATTATTTCTGTTCTAATCATTCTGGACATTGACCTTCCCACCAGCATGACGAGAACCTACCCTTGAACTGATTTAGTTGATCAGGACCAAATTTTCAGAAGAGGTACTCAGGCAGTTTTCTAATACTGCATGTGTGCTCCTCAGTAGCATTTTAGCAGCATTAACTGCCAATATTGATGCAACATACATTGAACAAAAACAATAAGCAGCAGCAGTAAGGTAACTGTTGCAATCGTCATTAGTGTATTCCCATGCCCCCCCAACCTACTGTTGGAATGTTCCTGCAGTTGGTGAGCTAAGGTTCCACAGCTGACTCCAGCTGACTGGAACGTGCTGGCGGTGTAAGACTAATAAAGATTCTTCCTCTTCTACTCAGCCTTATGTCTTTCATAACACTGGCGACAACCTGCTGTGTGGGGGCAGCCACACCACCATCCCCAGCTGTATTTTGGGTATAGTACAGTAGAGCTCCAGTGAAGTTGGTTCTCATGAATATGATACAGTGGGACTGTTTATTTTCTATAAAGGAAAGTACTGGTAGAGGACCTGGCAAGTCAAGTGGTTGATTTTACTTGTACTCTTTACGATCAACCAGGAAACTTCCTTAAGTGCTCTTGCGTCTAAGTATATGTTGTACAGTTCTAGCACCAAAGGAACATTTTAGAAGTGTCCATGTTACCTGTAGGTCTCCAGGCAGTATTGCAGTACCTGCCTCACCACTCTCATCGCTTTTCTGGTCGTGGTTGGGATTACAGCTGCGGTCGTGATGTGGAGTGCATTGAGTCTTCATCTGTGAGCGGCATTTGATGGAGTATCTTGGCCAGCCTGCTTTGCGGGGGTATTGCGGAGGCTACAGGAATAGCAGGCACGCGTCTCCTGACGTGTCTCCAGGAAGAGTTTGTGACGCTGAAGCAGTTTGTCCACCTAGTTCAGCTGACGAACACAGCTAAGCCCGTTGCACAGGAATGACTGGGTGCCTCTTGAGGTGTTCTCTCAAAGTGTTCGGGACGCTGCAGAGCCGCTCCTGAAGTACTCTCCGTTTTGTTCCACTGACAGGCACGCCAGTTGCGCTGTATAATTGTTGTTTCCTGAGGCATTCCCCTGAAAGTTTGTGACACTGCAGTGACGCCCCTACGTCTGCCCGCCTTGTTTCCACTGATGAGCACAGCTAAGCCCGTAGCACTTAAGCATCACTTGACAGGCGGGGTGGGGCGTTCCTGGAGCAGTGTAATGTTGGGCCCTGGGCCCGCATGCTGAGTACAATGATTGACGCTGCACACATAGTTGGGGTAGTGGGTAATGGCCTCGAGCACGTGCGCTCGGCCATTTTATTAACAGCGTCACCTGACCCAGTGACGTCTGTGGTGGGTGGGTGTACAGTGTATCACCACATGTTAGAACACTAGAACGTGTCCATGCAGGGACACTACATCCCTCCCAATTTTTAATGACAAAAACCCAATGTCAAAGTTCAACCTGTGGGAGAAAGAAAACCCATACATATGTAATACAGTGACCAAAACTTCTGTAGTGTCTCTTACGCCTCCGCTGCTTGGGGTCACGGACGATGTTCTTCCTGTCGCGGAGACCACCAGTTTACTGTGGCACCAGCCATGGGTGCTCGATGGATCCAGTCCGTTGACGACTCTGCCTTGAAGTTGTACTCACAGTCTTTTCTTCGCTTTACTTTCATGGCGACAAACGCAGTCGGAGTTCTTGTGGTTCACCGCTAGATGTTGCCGTTCATCTTTCAGTCCTGTCCTCTTCTTCATCTGTGGTGTGTATTCTGTTTGGCAAAAGACGGATTAGTTGCAAGACACCCCTCTCACCATGATGCCCCTCTCGCAGGTGTTCCCCTGCCACGGGATATCCCTGAGGCCCTCTTCATCAGATCTGTCCTGGGTTGAGTGTCCTGTATCGTGTTACTCCCATGCCGATAAGTGCGGGTGCAGAGGAGACGACAAGTCTCACCTCAGATTCCGTAGTCAGACCTGGAGGGTAGCTGTTGGCTCCTGTCTTTGCGCGCGATGTCTTCATCCTCCTGGGACCTTTGCTGAAGGGCGGCTGATGACCATCTCTCATCGCGGGGATACTCTCTTACTAGCATCCCTGAGGCCTTTGCCCCTGAGTCACCACGGCTGGCGTTGTCCAGTGTCCGTGTGACCCCAAAGGTGGATGTTCCGAACGGTCCAGCCTGCTCACCTCTGCAGATCCCAGGTGTGCTGAAAGCATCGTCAAGCAGATGGTCTTCTTTCCGTGCCACGGGTGTTCTCAGGACTTGCTCTCCATGTTCTGGCACTTGTCGCCTTCCTTATCTTCGAGGTGTGAGTAGTCTTGCCACACTCCTCTCTCTTTCCTCGGTTCTCATCTCCGTGAGGGTGTCGAGTCACTCTGACTTCTCCTTTTCTTGCAGTGGCAACCGTGCCACTCAGATCTCTTTCTTTCACCTTTTTCTTGTAGTGGCAAACGTGCCACTCCGATGTCATCTTCCTTCTTTTCTTGTAGTGGCAAACGTGCCACTCCGATATCTTCTTTCTTCTTTTCATGTAGTGGCGGACATGCCACTCTGATATCTTCATCCCTTCGCTTCACGACCTACTCTGGACCGTTTCTGTTCTCCACTTGGTCTGGCCAGGCTACACCATGCAATGCGCGCACTCTGCATGTGTTCCCCCTGGTCTTGTCCTCGTCCGAGGACACTCTCACCATCTTCCTCAGCATACCGAGTTAGGGTCGTGACCTTCTCTTTGTCTTCTCCTTTTCACCAGTTACTTTGGTTGTTGAAGTTTGTGGGGCCATACTCTTGGTCCTCTTCGTTCTTGAGCTTCTTGAACCACTTGACGGTCCACTCTGCCGATCGCTGGCAGGATACCTTCGGTCTTGTCGTCAGACCTCTTGTTCTGTAGTTTCACTGACCCGTGCGTCGGTCACCTCCTTTTGCAACCCCTGGCGGGTTGGCTTCTCTGGTGCGACCATTTGGCTGGTCGGCTTGGCCTTTGTGGTGCGACCATCTGGCTGGTCGGCTTGGCCTTTGAGGTGCGACCATTTGGCTGGTCGGCTTCACGAGGTGCGTCACGTCGTGTGACTACCTGTGTTCACGAGGTGCGCCACGTCGTGTGACTATCTGTGTTTGCTGAATTGTCGAGCGCTGGTGCGTGCTTCTCTTCGTACCGTCGTGGTACATCTTCAGTGTAGCTTTGCTCCTTGCGCCGTGTGATCTCTGGTTGTCGTGCACCCACTCCTTTCTTTCTCTAACTGTGGCAGTGCTTCAGACT
The DNA here is from genome assembly GCF_964204655.1 of Triturus cristatus. Classification (NCBI taxonomy): domain Eukaryota; kingdom Metazoa; phylum Chordata; class Amphibia; order Caudata; family Salamandridae; genus Triturus; species Triturus cristatus. The sequence goes on along the minus strand of NC_140579.1, from coordinate 150,281,071 downwards.
GCTCCCTTTGGTTGCTTCCGTGGACGCACTTGCTGCGCACTTCCTTCCGATCCTCTTTTGAGACTTGCTGCCTGGACGAGTGTCTTCAAACCTCGCCACCCAAGGCTGGTGCACTCTGGTGTCTTCACTCCTGCAGCGACTATCCCTGGCCAGTAGGTGTCACCGCACTCCACGCAACCTTGTCAGCAGGCTCTTTCCTAGAGGATTCCTTGTGTGTGCACTTGTCGGCGTTTGCCACCCCAGTGTGGGCAGTTGTGCATAACCCCTCTCTGCTTTACTGTGTTGCAGCTTTCTCCTTGGTGCTGTGCATTCCCCGTGGCACCTTTTCCACTTTTCGCTGTACTCCACTTGCGCAGCCTGAACCTGCCTATCCATGCTGATCACTAGTATGCCTCAGTGCTCTTACTTGTGTCCCGGTGCTGTTGCACTCACTGCCCCATGCATTCGCACCTTGATTGTTCCAGGGGCGCAGTGTCTTGAATGGCCACTAGATGGCGCTGCAGTTTCTTTTATTTTCTTGACTTGAGTCCTGCAGATCTACTGCTCCACGCTGCAGGCCTCTCCCAGAGCCTCCACCGCCTCCATTGCCTTGGAAGCGATCACCCCGGGAGCAGAGGGAAGGAGGGCAGTCCGACGCGTGGTGAGTGCCCTTTTTTCCTTTTTTTGCTTTCCCTCTGCTGTTGACAGGTTACCTTCTGCTCTTCCCTGTGCACGATCAGGGCCTTTCTCTGCTGGCACTATTCTGTCTGCGGGGATCAGTTGAGCCGTCGGGGAGACCTCGATGCCGGTGCGCAGGGTCCCGCGCTTCACCGGTGCATCACCCGGACTCTCCCTCGCTGCAAACTCTGCCTCCTCTTGGGGGGGAAACACCTCGCGCTCTACGCGCTTGCTTTCAGTTCCAATGCGCCTCACTGCGCCGCCGGCCATCCGCTGCTCTCCTTTCTTCTCTCGCGGCCTCACCCCACCCCACCCCAGCAGCCGCACGCAGTTCACCTCGCTGCGGGGGACAAGGGGAGGGGGGTGTTTGGAGCTTGCGCCGGAGACCGCTTGCTCCGTGGTGAGGCTGAGTTCCTTTTCCTTCGCGGGGGCTGGGGAGTGGGTCGCTACTCTGCCCTCCCGCTGCAGCTCCACTTCGCTGCTTCACCCCCACCGCAGCAGCTCCTCGCAGTTGACACGCTGCACGCGGGGGCCAGGAGTCGCTGCCATACACTGCGGACTTACTCCGCTCCGCAGTCGTTTCCCTTCTCTCCTCCCCCCACCGCCGCAGCCTCACTCCTCATGCGCTGCACGGGGTGGGGGGGGGTCGGCTACTCCCGGGGCTGCTTACTTTTACTTCTGTCGGGCACAGTTCATTCTTCATCGCGGGTGGGCTCCGCTTGTGTACGCACCCCAGGCAGACACTGCAGCCTTCTCACACGCCTCGCTGGGGCTTGAAGGAGCGGGGTGAGCTCCCCTTGCCTGCCGATCACATAGGGACACGTCCCTCGCGTTCCCTGTCGGGGGTCCTCACCTTCGGCCGGCGGGCCTCTTCGTCCACGCGGGTGGGCTCCGCGTGGTTTGCGCCACTTGCCGGGTCGCGGCCGATGCGGGTGGGCTCCGATCGGTCCGCTCTTTGTTCAGGGCGATCCCCCACCGGGGTCACGGCAGCCACGCGACGGGGTCGGGGTGGGCACCTGACTTCCTCGCTTTTCCCTCCGGGGCGGCTTGCACGCCCGCAGGACTTCGCGGCGGTGCGGGGTGGGCTCCCGGTCACCACTCACGCCCGGGGCTCTTCACACGCCCGGCGGCGATCAGGCGCTGTTCGTGCCTGCTGGGGGTTTACACGCAGGCAGCTCTCTCTCCCTTTTGTATAGCTGGGCTGCTGCACGCTGGGGCACAGCACCCTCGTCGCCATTGTAATGTTGGGCCCTAGGCCCGCATGCTGAGTACAACGATTGACGCTGCACACATAGTTGGGGTAGTGGGTAATGGCCTCGAGCACGTGCGCTCGGCCTTTTTATTAACAGCGTCACCTGACCCAGTGACGTCTGTGGTGGGTGGGTGTACAGTGTATCACCACACGTTAGAACACTAGAATGTGTCCATGCAGGGACACTACAGAGCAGCAAGGGCAGCTAGTACATAGCTTTGTTTTCGCTGACAGGCACAACAAGCTTGTCAATTCTGTGCTGGTATTTTCTGGTTGTTGGCATCTACTTCTACCTCTAATATTTCAGTGAACCATTCTTTTCTGGATTTCACCTTCTACACAAATGACTCAATTAATGCCTGTTCTTTTTGTATTGTTTTTTGTTGTCGTCATCGTTGTGTCAAATTTGTTAGGATATTGTAAGAGCTGCTCAAGTTATATTTTATATACACAGTTCCTGCATAAACTTTATTTCTATATTCTGTATGTAGCAAATACATTTTCCTTGTCTGTGTATTCTAGTTCTACGTTGGCATCTACAGATTATTGGTAAAACTTGAATATACTGGGTTGTTTTTAAAAGCATATATTTTTGTGATTCTAGTATCATATAACAATGGCTTTAAGTAATATGTCACAACCACCTCCGTTTTTAGGTCTCGCCTTGCTATCGCGTAAGCAATCGCAAAGCGAGACTATAGAGAGCGGGCTGGAAAGTGCTCCCAAAAAGCGGATTGCATGGCTAGCACGCGCACAATCACGCGCATCGTGCAGCCATGCAATTCGCTTTTTAGGAGCACTTCAAAGGGTCCGCTCCCCCGCCCCCAAGCGCGCACGCGCCACGCTCCGCCGAGCTTGTCTTTTTTTTTTTAACTTAAAGTGGGAGGCGCGCGTGCGGCCAATGCTTGTTTTTGTTGTTGTTGTTAACACCAGCCTTCCCAGGCTCTTCCTCCTCCTCCCCCCCACTCCTAAGGTTCAGCTGCCTCCTTCCGGGCTCAACCTCAAGCTGCGCAGGAAGATTAATCCTTTTAGGCGGCTACATTTTCTGCACCAACTCGGACTGTGCTTTAGTAGAAGTTGAACCTAGCGCCTGGTGCTTCTTTTAAACACGGAGTTACATGTTTCTAAAGTAACTGAAGTGTTTTTGTGTAAAGAATGGATGTAGAGATTATATACTGCGTGCTCCCGCCCCATGAGAAAGGAAACACGGGGGCTGGGTGACAGTAGGGTGAGGGGTGTCTTTCAGTTCTGGAGTGCACTATCGCACACAATTGGGTCCGAAGACTCGACTTGCGCAGGAGCACACCACAACAATAGCTTTGCATACAGCACGTCATGCGGCACGTTGTGGTTTCTAGGCGTTGTAAAGGACAGTTGTATGTCTTCAAACCCTTCAGTGTTCCGCTTCCCTTACAAAAAAGTAAGTTTCACGGAGATAATAATGACACAGAAGAAACCGCATTATGCAGAGCACTAACAAAAATAAAATAATATATTTTATAACGCAAGGAAGTGAAACCCTGGGGGGGTGAGAGGATGTGGCTTAACGGACAAGGCGGCCGACCTTGAATCTGAGAAACCAGGTTCGAGTTTGGCAAAAGGCTCACAAATCCTGTGATTCTGGCCAAATCACAAAATCTCCCTATGCTTAGTAATGAATGTGTCCCTCTGTTATGCAACTGGTGCTCGTGTAAAGTGCTCTGATACCTTCGGTTCGAGTTCGCGCTATATAAATCTTCCGTAACGTTTCTCATACCCCGGGGGTGTGGTGTGTTTTTTTGTTGTTGTTAACACTAGCCTTCCCAGGCTCTTCCTCCTCCTCCCCCCACTCCGAAGGTTCAGCTGCCTCCTTCTGGGCTCAAACTCAAGCTGCGCAGGAAGATTAACACTTTCAGGCGGCTACTTTTTCTGCACCAACTCGGACTGTGCTTTAGTAGAAGCCGCACCTTTTCAAGGCAGCGTTACACAGCAGGGTTAATGGGAGTGCCTTAGCAGATCTAGCGCCTGGTGCTTCTTTTAAACACGGAGCTACATGTTTCTAAAGTGACTGAAGTGTTTTCATGTAAAGAATGGATGTAGAGATTATATACTGCGTGCTCCCGCCCTATGAGAAAGGAAACACGGGGGCTGGGTGACAGTAGGGTGAGGGGTGTCTTTCAGCTCTGGAGTGCACTATCGCACACAATTGGGTCCGAAGACTCGACTTGCACAGGAGCACACCACAACAATAGCTTTGCATACAGCACATCATGCGGCACGTTGTGGTTTCTAGGCGTTGTAAATGACAGTTGTATATCTTCAAACCCTTCAGTCTTCTGCTTCCCTTACAAACAAGCAATGAAAATGCAATAGTTCTCGCCTTTGATTAAGTTAAAGCCATTTGCTTTGCTAATGGTATTGTATAGAAAAACAAATGGCTTTAACTTAATGAAAGCCGAAACCTATTGTTTTGTTTTAAAATCCCTCTGATCTGGCTATCCCGGGTTTGATCTGAGCCACCACGACAGCTTGCAGTAGAAGAGGCTCCCTGCACTGCATTGAGGTGTTAACACGCAGCACACTCCAGACAAAGGCCTACAAGCAGATCTTATCAAGGCCCTTTAACATTCAGGGACGCAGGGCAATTGGTTCGGAATTTACAAGCTCTAAACAAATGTCCGCTTCCTTTCATCTTGGGAGGGCGGGGTGACGCAGGGGGTAGAGGGAAGCGACGAATAGTGAAGTATGTGACTTTTACAACTTCCTCTGGGCAGGCAGCCTTCCAGCGAATTTACCCGGGAGCACTGTCCATGCGGACGAGCAGAGAAGTGGACTCAAACATTACTGTATTCTGCACTGTTGAACAGTTAGACAGTAACACGCGCCTGATCTGCATAAATTCTTACTGCTGTTCTGATCAAAGCCGAACCCGAGGCAGCGAATAAGGGATTACATTGCCGCACTGAGCAACAGTCTTATTTAAATAGGGTTAACTTTACAGTACAAGCATTTGCAAAGCAATAGGTCTCGCATTTATTGGAGTTTGAGCTATTGGCATTGTAAATGACAATGCTTTTTATTTAAGTTTGATTATTTAAAACATAAATAAAAGGCACTGTCATTTATAATGCCAATAGCTCAAACTCGTATAACTGCGAGACCTATTGCATTGCAAATGCTTGTTAAACGAGGTTGGTGAACCAAATATTCCATGGAAGCAATGGAAGGATTTATTTGAGTCATATCTCATTGCCATTGGAGGTGAAATTATTTTGCCTTTTAGAAAACAACACATTCTGTTACAAAACTTAGGAATTGAAGGATGGAAAACATTTAACAACATAAGTGAGTCTGCAGATGAGGTTAATGAGGGTGATGAAGATGAAAATGTGTACCAGCTCACTATAAACAAGTTGGAAAAACATTATGGGCAGATGATTAATGTTGTGTTGAAAAGACAAATTATTTTCAAGAGTTCAAGGTAAAAACAAAAAGGTGAGATGCTACATGGCTGAAAGGTTTGAAAGGTTTAGCTAATACCTGTGAATTTGAAGACTTAACTGATTCTCTAATCAGGGATCAGTTGGTGAGATGTACTAACAACATTAAGATACAAGAAAAATTGCTAGCTGTTAACCCTGACCTTAAACAGGCTTTGGAGATAGCTTTAGGTGTGGAACACACTGCAGACTGTATAAGAGAGATCACATTTTTAACAAACACTAGATCACAATATCTACTTTTTGAATAACAAAATCATACTTCTTTTGAAAAAAAACTATAATCACATTGTATAAATCATCTCTGTTCGCACATACAAGACACACATACTAATAGTTAATAACTACTTGTGCGTGACTAGTATGTTTTGGGATACATATGAACATTTTGTAAATGCAGTACTGTGCCACCCATCTTTAATATCATATTAAGTTCATAGTAGCGCGTAGGTTAATCCACGGAATATCTTGTAATTTTACAAAATATATATTTTATTGTTTTTCCATTTGTAACAACGACAATTGGCACATAGTACATTAGCGTTCAGTAGCATCCGCCTTGTTACATCATATGCACTTTTTAGCAATTACCGTGTCACAGTTGCTTAAACCGTGGGTATAACTATGTGGTGGCGCCCAGGAGTTGCGCATGATAAGACTCATAGCATACATCAGAAACAACTGGACTATCATTGTTTTTATCATGTGATGAGTAACGTAGAGGCTGGTACTGGTTAGATCACCACGATGAGTAGTGTAATAGATAACTGGGGGAAGAGAACCTAAAACTAGGAGCTGAGTTGGAGAATCCCATTTATCTGTCTCTGTGTGTGTATCGCTTATTTTGCCCTCATCTGCTGCCCTGCTACTTGGCCCTTGGTGAGATCACGTTTTGGAGCGTGGTTGTGTATTATTTGGTCACTGGCTGAGCGCCTTTGGGTAGTATGGACACACGGGTCACGTGCGCGGTGTCACTACGTCGGGTTGGTCATCTGTGGGGTCGGGTCTGGCAGATCTGCGCTCTGCTGCAGCGCTGTCAGGGTTGCATCCCAGTTTGCAGATATTGGTATTTTCCTTAGATCTATGGTTTCTTCACATCGGATCGCTATGCTTTCTGCTCTGTCCCATGCAAGTGTGGAATGCCCCAATGCTTCTATGCGTGTGGGGTCGGTCGCCTTCCATTTTCTGGTTATTAATCTTTTGGCTGCCGCTATGCCTAGGTCTAGGAATTTGGAGGTTACCTTAATGTTACGGGTTCTGGGAATTTGTGTAACAAGTATGTCGGCCAGTCAAAGGGTATATCACGCTCTGTGCAGTTATGGAGTGTATCCACTACTTCCCTCCAATATGCGCTGAGGCTGGTGCAGCTCCAGAGCATATGTATGAGATCGGCATCAAGGGTAGCTCATCTGGGACAGGCAGAGTCAGCACGGTTGAAATATCTGTTCCATTTTGGCAAGCGTGAAATACGCCCTCTGGGTGATGTAGTATTGTATTTGCCTGAATCTAATGTTTTTGGGAATCTTCACTGGACTGGCCAGCTCCTGACCCATTCTGTGTCTGTGAATTGCCAGCCCAGATCGTGTTCCCACATGTGTCAGAGGGTGTCTAGACTGATCGCTGCGTGTTGTCTCAGAGAGGCTGCGAACAACTGCGTAAGGTGTCTTCCCTGTCCCATGACGTGCAGGCAGTGTATGGTGAGATGTGTTTGTGGCTCTGTAGTAAGATCGCCCCATTTCGATGAGAGCGAAGCCACTAGTGAACGATGCAGGAGGAATTAACCTGTGGGGAGCCACTCATCTTCTATCAGTGTCACGTAGGGGACAAGCGAGACGTCGCAATATAGGACTCCCAGGGACTGTATGCCTACTTCATGCCAGTGTTGTAACTCGATGGCTGTGAGCATTGACTGACCTCTAGGGGTGAATTCTAACAGGAGCACGGGGGCGTAGGGCGTTGTGACGGGTTATGTAGAGGCTCCTCCGGTAGCATCTGTATGCCACGTTCAGCATCAGGGATTCTGGGGGTTGTGCCAGGGTGGAAAAGTCTGAGGAGCTGGGGTAGCGACTATGGTGGGCACACGGCCGCCGTGTCATCACGTTGACGGTCTGCCATCCATCTGGCGATCCATTGGAGTTGGGCTGCAAGGTGGTAGTGTTCAAAACGCGGTGCCGCTAGGCCTCCCTGGTCCATAGGCAAATATTGTTTCTTTGCGATCACACTGTGTCGACCGGAACCCCATATGAAGTCTCTAGCCATCCTGTCTAGAGTGGCGAAGAAGGGGGTAGGTATATATATGAGTCTTGGTAGGGCCACCATTTTACGAGTGCTACTCTGCCTGTTACGGCAAGTGGGAGTGTGCTCCAGAATTGCATCTGGGACCTGATGGCTGTTAGCGCCCTGCCTGGGTTGCCATCAAATAGGTCCAGCGGTTGGAGATATATTCCTATGCCTCAGTATCGGAATGTGTCTGCACTCCACTGCACCCTCTCCAAATTAAGTACAAGGCCTGGGTTGTGGTTTCCTTTGCCAAAGGCGTATAGTGTAGATTTGCCTACATTCACCTTCAGCCCTGATATGGCCACAAATTCCCATAGGATCTGAGCCAGTTGTCCCAGCACGTCATTTATGTCCCTTAGATAGACCAGCAGGTCATCTGTGTATAATGACACCTTGTGTGTGCCATCGCCTAGAAGGGATGCCATCATTTAACTGCACTCTTATCGACTCCACAAGTGGCTCTATCGCAAGCGCGAAGAGAAGGGGGGTTAGTGGGCAGCCCTACCGCGTCCCTTGTCGTACTGGAACTATATCTGATACGTACGGGCCCATCTTTACTCTTACAACCAGCTTTGTGTAGAGCAGATGGGTCAACTTTAGGAAAGTGGGGCCTAGTTTGTATTTCTCGAGGGTTGCAAACAAATAGTCCCATTCTACAGAGTCAAAAGCCTTCTCAAGATTGAGTACGAGGCAGCCGCTCTTGCCCATGTGCATGTGGAATAGGCTGCGACCCGAGAGAAGTGGCACAGATTGAGTGAGGTGTTATGAGATGGCACAAAGCCGTTTTGATATGCGTGGACCAGGTTGGGGAGCACTTGTGCAAGCCTGTCTGCCAGGACTTTTGCTAATAATTTTTTAATGGTGCTGAATAGGGCGAGGGGCCTATAGGAGCACATGTTCATGGGTTCCCTATCGGGCTTGAGTAGGGATATCAAGTGTGCTTCATGCAGGGAAGGAGGGAGCTGTACTGCTTCAACAGTGGCTTCATAGAGGGCGTGTAACCGATGTGTTAGCGATACCTGGTACGCCTTGTAGTACTCTGCGCGGAGTCTGTCAGGCCCCGGAGTTTCCCCTGTGGCCAGGGACGATATTGCCTCCTTAATCTCTTCCAGCGAGACCGGCTCGTTTAGCATCTCATTATGTGCCGGTGTCGCCTCAGGTAGTTGTATGCGGTCTAGAAAGGCTGTTAGGGCTTGTGTATCGCAGTGTCCTTGGGATTGATACAGCCGGGTGTAGTGCTGTGTCATAGCTGTGTGGATGTCCCGTTGTGTGTGTATTTGGAGCCCTCTGCTAGTGTGCAGTGCGCCTATCGGTTTGCAGGTGTGCTCCTGACGAATTAGCCAGGCCAGAAGTTGGTCTGCCCGATCGGCGGTGGCTTGTGTGCGGGTCGTATGTGCGGTGTAGTTGTGACAACGAAGGCGTTTTATCAGCTCGGCATGCTCTGTATGCAGAGTCTCTAGGCGATGTGCGCTTCTCCCCTGCCCTCCCCATCTGTTTTGTATTGCAGAAGCTGTGTTTCTATTTTACTGAGGGCAGCGGACAGTTGCCTATGTATGTTCCAGGTTGCTCCCAAACAGTGTCCCATTGTTGCCACCTAAAAAGCTTCCCATTCCACTAGTGTGTCTCCTACTGTGCCTTCGTTGACCTCAAAATATTCAGCTGTTCCTGTTCCTAATGATGAGCGGAATGCTGGGTCTTCTCATGCTGCAGTTTGGAGTCTCCATGTGGGGGCTGGGAGACGCTCATGTTCCCAGGTGAGTTGCAGTGTTTGGGGGTTGTGGTCGGAGTGTGACCGGCCGAGATATTCTATCTGCCAAACTAGGGAAAGGAGCCTGGGGATCCCACTATTCGGTCTAGGTGTACGTGTAGTCCATGTACCGCGGAATAATGTGAATAGACCCAGGTGTCAGGGTTGAGGGTGCGCCATATATCTAGTAGTGGCCAGTGAGTGAGCCAGTCTGCGTGGGCCTGCACATTGGATGCTGCTGTGGTTTTGGTCAGGGGCGGAAACGACCTGTCTAAGTCTATGCTAAGCACAGAATTAAAGTCGCCTCCAAGGAGCCAGGGAATTCCGTCCCCTTTGGCCAACACCCCAGTTATGTTATCCAAAAAGGAGGGCTGATTTACGTTCGAGGCATAGATGGAACCGATCAGCATCAGTTGGCCATTGAGTCGCCCACTAACTAATGTGTATCTGCCTAAAAGATCAATCAATACGTCTTCACTTATGAATGTGATATCAGCTCTCACTCCGATGAGGACACCCCGTGCATGGGCCGAGTAGATAGTGCCATACACTTGGCCTCTCCATCTTCTGTGCAGGCACTCTAGTTCCGTTTGGGACATGTGTGTCTCTTCTTGAAGTAGGGCAATACAGGTAGACCTGAACTGTAAGTAGGCATATATATTGAGTATCTACGTGACGGTGTGTGTGTATACCCTGCACATTCCATGTAACTACGTTGACCTGTACCATGTCCCGTCATTATGTTGGCCAGGGTGGAGTAGGGAGGGCAAGGCATGGTAGTTCATGGTGTGTATGGGTGCCCTCTGAGTCAGTAACATTAAGTACAAGGCACGTATGTGAACAGAACCATGCATAACTATCAAGGGCAAGTTCCAATAGGATGCTCGTCCAAACTAGGGTGCCCAACTTATGGCAATAACTGTGTCAGTATGACGTGTGGTATGGCTGTATGTGGCGTGTGATTAGATGGGGTTGTTTCGTCCCTTGGTGCTGTGATCTGTTGTGTGGCATCCCAGCCCATCCATCGTGCAGGGAGTACGTGCGTATTGTGTGTACCCTCAATCGCGGTATCCATGGGGCAGCGCTGGTTTTTTTTGCAGATATGTGGGCAATATATTAATGACGACATGACAGTTTGCCCGATTGGCAGGTACTTGCGTGCACAGGTTTCTATAGGGTACATCAGTTCACAGAGAGTCATATGATGCCATTCGCCGTCTGCGGTGTGACATCTGGTAGCTGGTAGTCTTCGGGGTCATCAATCCTGGAGGGTGTGGAGGTACTGGTATATGTGGACCTGGTAGGGTTTGGGTGCCGATCAGGGTGTAGCGCCGCAGCTCCAAGTGTTGCAGCTATGTGTATCGCCTCCATTCTTCTCTGTTCTGAGTTGTGGGCACTGGAAATTGTGGCAGTATCTGCTCTGACCTGTTGCGCCCGCCTTGTTGACGTCTTCTTCTGTTAGATTTCCTTGGCGCTTCTTCCATGTGCGGCCTGGCTCCTGTCCATAATCCCGATTCTTCCAGCCAGTCCCAGACTTTGGAGGGTGAATCGAAGAAGCACACCACGCCTTTTGTAGTTGAGGTCTAGGTCGCGCAGTTGTCGTTACACTGCAGCATATGCGCCCCTGCGCCGCTGTACTTATGCTGTGTAGTCAGGAAATACCATAACCTGACTGTTGCCTATATTTAATGTCTGTCAGCTTGCGGGTTTCTCGCAGGATCATATCCGTCTCTGTAGTTGAGGACTTTGAATAGGAATGGTTGCAGGCGAGCTCCCAGTGGGGGTTTCTGTGCAGGCACTCAGTGTGCTCTCTCAACCACAAATTGGGGTGATAGTGTGCCAGTAGGTAGCAGTTCTCTGATCCAGCACTCGGCGTACTCTTCAGGATTATGTCCTTCTACTCCCTCCGGGAGGCCCTCTACGCAGATGTTATTTCGGCGTGAGCGCTCTTCTGCATCCTACACTTTGTTTTTCAGCTCATGCACGTGGTCTATTAGGTCTTGTAGGGCTGTGGTGTGACTTTGTGTGATGTGATTCGGCTCCACGGGTGATTGCTCTAGTAGGTGCACTTTTTCCCCACGTTTATGATGATCGGCTCGCAACAGGGTGAAATCTGAGGTGACTTTGTCGATCTTGGACTCCAGCGAGGAGCGGGTTTGGTCAAGAGTGGATCCGATCTTCGCCACTGCTGCCAGCAATGAGTCCAACACGATGGCGAGCGCAATGTATGGCGCCTCTGCTGCGTTTCCGCTTTCTGTGATTACTGGCTCTGAGTTGCCATTATGTGCGTTGAGCTGTTGATTGTTTGTGCGTAGGCGGCCCATTGCTAGTTGTTGTGCTGTTGGCATTCATTTAGCAAATCGTGGCAGCGACACCGATTACTTTGGGTGTGGTGTCTTGAATGCAGTCGCCCCCATCTACAGGATTCCTACGTATTTGCGGCAGTGGGTGAATAACAGCTTGGGCGGGTACGGGCGCGCCTTACTTTTCCCGCAGCTGAGGGTTCCTTGCCTCAGGGTGCATAGCTCCGACAGGAGATACAATGATATTACGTTTGTGGCGGTCACACCCCACTCCACTGCGGGTGTGCAGTCTTTGTTGACCTCACCCTGTGCTCGTGGTATGGATGAATTCAGCCGTAGGGATGTGGGGTCAGTGGACTTTTGTGGGGGACCCTGTCTTCTTCCCTTTTCAGTGGACAAGCAGTTTGGGTGGCACATGAAGGAGGGTCGCACAACATCTGGGTCTGTCCCGGGGAAGCTGCGCCTGCTGTGCGTTGTTGTAGTCTGTAGGTTTCCGCTGCGCCTAGCGGCCTCAACCTAGGCCTGACTGAGCTTTTTGGCTTGATGGCTACTGGGGAACTGTCTTCCAAACGTGTGGGCGCGTCACATTTAAGTCTGCCGGGTGGTTGCGTTTCCTGCTCGCTCCTGTGGTGTCTGCAGCTTCGCCCCTCACTCCTCACTGTCTCAGTCAAGGCTTGTCCTTGCGCTGCGGGGTTCTTGTTGCCTGCATTTGTGAGGGGGCGAAGAAAAGGGCTGAAGGGATGTTTTCCACCTCTGTATTAGCGCCTCGGCACGTTGAAAATTGCGCCCTATGTGACATGGTTGCAGCCTGAGCCCGAATTGACCCTCGGCCCCAACGGTTCTCAGGACCAAGAGGTATAGTGTTATGCTTGGGCCTGCAAGGTTGGCAGCGTCCTCTGCGCCCACTCGTCGTTCTTCCGAGTACTTTTTCCACCCTCCGCTACCTCGGCCTGGGCCCGATACGACCCCGTGCCCAGCGTGGGATTGACCTGTACCACCTCACTGCTTCTATCGGGTACTGTGTCAGGTCGCCTGCATGTTTGCAGGTGCCACGGGCCTCTGCTTGCCAGCCTAGTGCGTTATGTTCGCCACTGCACAGGCGGGACAGGTCGTGTGCCTTATGTTGCTCTGGGGCCTGCAGGGCCAGTCGAGCCCTCTGAGCAGGCCCGCCTCTTTTTGGGGCACTTCCTCTACGCTTTGCTACCGCGGTCTGGGACCGATCTGACCCCTGTGCCTGGCACAGGGTGGGCCAGCACTGTCTCTTCGCTCCCCTGTGGTACTATTGCGGGCTTGCCTGCACGCTTGTGGGCACCTCAGGCCTCTTCCTGGTGGTCTACTGAGTAATGCTTGCCGCTGGGCAGGCAGGGGGAATCACTCGCTCCTCTCCCCCGTGACCGCGGCCTGGGCCCGTACTGGCTGGGGAGGGGGGGCGGAGAGACGCTGCTCACCCTATGTCTGATGGGTGCTCTTTTCTGCTGCGGGGCAGGTGCTCTTACTCACAGAGCTGTCTTATTCCTTCCGCGAGCGGGCCGCAGCTTCCCCCAAAGGTGCAGGCACGCTGGGGGCACGCGGGCCGCAGACGTCCACTGCACCGCTTTGGTGGTAAATTTATCAGGGCATGGGCGGGGTTTAAGCTACCCCCGTGGCAATTGTCCGTATGTGGAACGTTTCTTCTCTGGGCAGCTCTGTTGGCGTGAGCCCGTGGCTTCTGGGCTGTGCTCGCTGGTTCTGGCGCCTCGCTGCCCGCGGTTGCGTTGCTGCCAGGCCCTAAAGTGTCCATCAGTACAACTCACCACGTCCTTTCTGCCTTTGTAAAACCGCGATTGTGGGCATACTGCAGTTCACCCGCACATTTGTGTCCCGGCTGTGCTATGATGGCGTGGAATTACAGGGTTTAGGCAGGATAATCATGGGTTCACTGGCGGAGCTCTAGCAGCTCGCGTCCGCCATGTTGGCTGGCTAGCCACGCCCCCCCCCACGCAATATCTGTTCATTAGCTTTATAATCTCTATAATTGAAAATTCCAGCAGGAAGTTCTGTGCTTGCATGAACTAGAACATGGAGAAAGGAAATTGTAAAATATTACTCTAGGTGGCGTTTCTGGTTAATTTATATCAACAGAACAAAATTATCTGCTGCAAACTGTATAAAAGTAGATATTCCGGCTGCATTTAGTGAAGTTAAATGTTTCAAATGTGGATTTTTGACTCATCTTCACCATCTGGCAAAGCCAGTCCACAGTCACTAGTGGTCACTCTGTATTCAAGTAAACATTAAAGACGGGCTACTATAATAAGTGACGCAAGATGCTGAACAAATGACGTATGATTAAGCATGTAGTCCGTTGTGAGACCAAATGCCAACGTTCCCATCGGCGGTTGGCTGCTGTGCAGTTGCATTGGAACTAGGAGCAGTGAAAAGGTAAGCGACTCCTGCTGCCACAACACCTGGAACCTGGGGAAAAAGCAGTCCGCTCCTCTACTTAGGTTTTGCCGTTGTCGCTCAGAGGTATTATTTACTATAAAGGGCTTGGATCCCTCCCACTGCTTACCATTCATTCGCATCAATCAATGTCACTCTTCTTTGCTGCCTCCTCATTGGCCAGCGCTTGCTGACCGTCACTTTCTTTTCTCTATGGAGTATGGCCCAAGCACAGATGGATTAATTTTAATTAGTTTCTGTCCCTTGCTGGCACTGTGATTGAGGTACTATTTCTTCTGATAACACCCTGCTTGTGCTTGTCCATGTTGCCCCCCAGGCCCATCTCGCCTAATGTCTAAGAGAGTTGCCTTAGAGTTCCCCGATTTTCAACTCTGGAATATCTTTGGTGTAAACCTCTGAGAGGCTGCTCTGTTCGCATCTTCTCACAATGTGATTGTCACTTTCAATCTCTATTGAGTAGTGAGCACTTCCGTTACTCCTGTTTGGAAGATGGAGAGGTGTGGCTCACTAGTTAGAGGCGGCCGACCCATAAGCAGAGAATCGGCCAGGGACCAGGGTTCAATTCCCGATGTGGCAGGGTCGTGGACCAGGGTCAAAACGGACTCGATAATTCTCGCCTCGGTACCTACTCTAACCAGGAACACACTCTGCAACTCTGGGCATTAAGCTTGCCTCATCTCTACAACGGCCCCCTTCAGACGCCGGGGATGCCTGGTTTCACCTTGGAGATACCCAGAAAGGGACCATCTCACAGGGATAGCCAGGACGGGTTCCCCAGCGGTCTACAGCGCCGGGACGCCCCGTTGCTGGGGTAGCTGTGCGCTTTACAAGTCTACAACATTTACAAAAGGCTTTTAACATTTGTAGCCCTACAACTCTGCTGCCGTCTGGCCTCATCTCCTCTAGCCCTCAACCGGTACGATATATGCCGCTCACTTCCCTCCTGGTCTAAAATGCATTTATATGTAAACAAACCATTTCTCGCAAAAACATTGTACATACTAACAAGCTCCTGCATCGGATCAAAGGCATAAGATGTTTACATAGATCGTAAGTCCAGATAATTGGTAACACATTGTATTACAAATGCATTTATATAGCACAAGGCTTTAGGGCAATTCCGGGGCAGGGGCGTAGGAGACACTACATTTCTTGGGGGGACAAGGACAACCTTTTGGACTTTCCAGTGATCTGATACAATTGGACCATTGTCTGAGAACCATACACTCTGTTAAACTAATACAATTGCATAGTTTTGTAGTGAAACATTGATAAAGGCAGGCATATACTCAATGTTTGCAAGTATGCTTTAATTGTTATTTACATTCATAAAGAAATTAGTCCAAATGTGAAAAAAAATAATTGGGGAACCTTACTTTTTCATGCACCAAGCAAACAAAGGTGGAACGAAAAAAGAAGAAGAAGAAACTGAATGCTCTTTGGGACATTCCTAAACTTCAAAATGTAATTGGACTAATACTGGAGTGAATTGGAGACAGGCTACAAGCACACAGACCTGTAAGAGTAGCGAAATGTTCACTTTGTAAAAGTGGCCTATCTAAAATAGTAATATGAAATCCAACCTTACCAGTAAAGAGGATTTATCATTGTCATTCCAAAGATGCAAAACATGGCACAGCTACTCCTTTCTAAATAGGAATTACAGCTCAAATGAGTGTACTGAGGAATTCCCAATGTAAATCTATGAGAGGAGTAGGCCTCGCAGAAGTGAAAAATGAATGTAGGTGTTTTTCACTACAAGAGCATGCAAAACTCAAAAGTACATGTCCTACCTTTTAGTAACATAGTACCCTGCCCTATGGGCTACCTAGGGCCTACCTTAGGGGTGACATGTGTAATAAAAGAGAAGTTTAAGGCTTGGCAAGGGGTTTTTAATACCAACTCGACATGGCAGTAAAACTGCACATATAGGCTCTGCAGTGGCAGGCCTGAGACATGTTTAATGAGCTACTCAAGTGTGGGTGTCACAGTCAGTGTTGCAGACCCACTAATAGAATTTAATTTATAGTCCGTGGGTATATGGTATACTACTGTAATAAGGTACTTATAAGAAAATTAAATATGCTAGTTGTGTATACACCAATGTTACCATGTTTGGGGGAGAAACACACTCACTTTAGCACTGGTCAGCAAACACAGGAGAGAAGCAAGCAAAAGGTTTGGGGGAAGACCACTCTATGGCTGGAAGGTCTAATAGTATGGTATACGATTCTATGTCTGAGTATTGAAGTCAATTGGATCCCTTTTGGAAACCCCTGGAAACTAGGAGAGCGATAATAGTTTCTCAAACACTGGAAGTTTATCACCTGCATTTCTGTGACTAGAGGGTGGAAAACCCCTTAATGCATTGCAAAGTATACAACATAATACAGAAACCTTTGTTGTCTAATCTATGAGAAGCGTTATTGCAGTTGGATGATACGAGTGTAGAGTGCACTCAAACCGAATTATCTTGCAAAAAAATATAAGTAGCCCTATAAGATAAATTTGCAATAAGAATTAGCCTTGCATGGAAGGTCACAAAAATGGGATGTATAGTGTTTGTGCGGAAGAGAAATGCGTACCAAAGTAAAAAGTCCTGCTGTGCGAGACGTATGAGATGCTCACAGAAGATAGGTATAGTGAGATATGCAGAATGAGGTGTGTGGCAAAGCACAGATATGAGGTGTTAGAGATGAACACCAGAAACATAGTGTTTGTGTGTGAAGCTTATAAATGAATAGAGTGGGTTGAAAGTCACAAATGAGTAGTGCATGGAATGCGCTAAAGCACAAAAACTTTGTTGTATGGGAGGCTCACAAAAACTATAAAAAGCTCATAACAAGCAAATTTGCCTCATGCTAAGATTATTCGAGCTAAAATATTGAGCATTTAATTGAAACAATGATTGAAGGCGTAAAGGCCTTCCTCAAGACTATGATGATTTATTTACAAGTGACATTTTTAAGTGAAGTAATCTTTGGAGAATAGTTATTGCTACCAAGAAAAAAGGGCAGATGGGCAGGATAACTTGGATATTGGTAGTGATGCTTCGGAAGATGAGCCAGGGTGTCCAACACCAATGACTCTGCTTCTGAGCATGTCCAGGAGGAGTCTGAAGACCCCTTACTGGAGAACTCTAGTCCCCCAGGGAATAGCTCTAGTGACACAGAGGGAGGCCGTAGAGGTAGGTCCCCCTTTATTCCTCCTGGGAGGGTACAAAGTATTCAGGGGAGGTCCAGGTCCTCCACAGTTAATTCAACCTCCTCTGCCACTTCAATAGGGACCTCCATTACTAGCAAAAGAGAGGATTCTTTAGAAAGGGAACACCACCTGCTCAAAGTTGAGAGGGCCACACTCAGAATCAAGAAGGAACAGTTGGCCCTAGATAAGGAAGCCATAGAAGTCCAGAGGGCTAGGAAGAATTTGGGATTAGAATCCCATGGTGGCGACACTAGTGAACCTAGAGTTAGGGAACACTAGGAACTTGAGCATGATAGTCCCTCCTTACGAGCAAGTTGATGACATGCATAAGTGGATTACTGCTTTAGAGTGGGCCTGCATAGTTCAGAAGGTTCCTCAGGGCCAGTGGGCAGATATCTGATGTGGCTTTCCTTTGCTAACAAAGGTAGAGACAAACTCTTGACTGTGAATGAAGACGATGCAGACAATTACAAAGTCTTGAAGAGTGCCCTCATAGATGGGTTTGGGTTAACCACTGCGCAATACAGGGTTACGTTTAGGGACACACAGAAGGCAAACACTCAAGAGTGGGTAGATTTTGTAGATAGTGCTATTAAGGCTCTGGAAGGCTGGCTTCATGGGAGTAATGTGCATGATTATGAGGGACTGTACAATTTACTTTTGAGGAAGGACATCCTTAATAACTGTAAAAATCAGCAACTGCGCCAGTACATGGTGGACTCGGATCTGACCTCCCCCCAAGAGTTGTGAACGAAGGCAGACGAGTAGGACCACACCAGGATGAAACAAAAGTCTCATGCTGGTAGTGACCAGAAGAAGCAGGATTCTTCTAAGGCCCAAGAGAAAGATGGGAAGAAATCTAAAGAAAAGAAAGAGTCTTCTGAAGGTCCTCAAAAATCTTCCTCAGGAGGTAGGTCCTATTTCTCTTCCTCCTCTAACAAAAAACCTTGATGCTATCTGTGTAAGGGAAAAGGCCATAGGGCAAAGGATGCCGATTGCTCTAAGTCTAGCACCAATACTGCTACTAGGCCCCTTACTTTCTGGATCCACATCTAGTCGAATGATTTACCATTACCCATGAAAGAATTACTCTTACACGTATTATCATTTGATTTCAGAGGGTGCGTCCTGTGGTTCAACTACATCAATGGTTGGTTGGTCAAACTGGGCATGAGTGATCTTTGGCTTAACCCAGATAGCCTTCAAAAAAGGTCCTTAAACCTTCTTAAAAAGAGGTACTGGGGTTATGTGAATGACATTTGGTTAAGTAAAAGAACTGCAGGGGAGTTGACAAGCAGGTTCCTGAGTTTAAAGACAAAATGCAGCAGGAAGATTTCTTGAATCGTATAGAACCTCTGCTCGCGAAATCCTATACCTAAAATTTAGGTATAATATCCTTCCAGTCAATAGTTTTTGCAGTAACTGAAATGATGCCAAAATCTCGCCCAGCTGTCCGGCATGTAAGGCCATATCTGAAACAGAAATAAACTTTCTGGGGCATATTATCAAGACAGGCGATAAAATTATCGCCGCTTTAGTGGCAGAAAACGGCGATAATGGGCTTGATAATATGCTCTATGGAATTCCAATTGAAGCTCAGGTTAGATATCCTTCACATCTAACATGGGCTTCAATTGGAATTCCATAGAGCATATTATCAAGCCCATTATCGCCATTTTAGCTGCAGTTTTCTTCCGCTAAAGCGGCGATAATTTTATTGCCTGTCTTGATAATATGCCCCTCTATTCTTCTGTCCTAGGTACAAACAGATCAGAAGAACCTGGCTAATTTCAATATGTCAGATTCTGGCTGCCAATCGACTAACTGAGATCATCAGAGTTTTAAAAAGTGATTGTACAGAATACCTAATTTTTAGAGTGTCTAGATATTTGTTACACGCCTAGAGATCAAGAACCAGGATACTGAAATCCTCGAATACTAAATGATCCAATTATGAAGTACTGTAGATGTCTGCTCCGTCTACATAGTTTTTTTTAGAAAAAATAAATGTATTTGTAAGATCGGGGATTCTTATGAGATTTCAACCAATGATAGTACTGTACTTATTTATCTAAGAAATTATTTGTAGTAATTTGATGGTGAATTCATGTTAACTATACCATGCTAAGCACACCAGTGACACTAATATACTTGTATATGAATTTGGTTATAGTTTAACAAGAGTGTGGTTTTACTGTGATGAACGAACTTCACCCTTTTAGTTGGTTTTTAAATGGTAGTATTTACGTTTCTCAAATATTGTTAATATCCCTTGCACGATGGGCAAGCTTTTAATTGCTGGCAGAACCATATTTATCCTTACATCAATATTATTATATTGTAAATACTTTGATGGAGTTTTGCACTTGACACATTACTAAATATCAAAATATATATCTGGTTCTTCAGTATAGTTATGACATGAACTTTGGACCTATCCCAAAACCAGACAGTCATTGGAGATGCTAATGTGAATTGTGACTAAGTTACATGCTTTATCTATTCTTGTGCTTTTATAGTATTATTTTACATGGAGTTGGGACAACCTTTTAAATCTATTTGTATGCTGTTGAGCTTTTATGATTTTTCTTGTAAAAATGTAATAAAGATACTACTATTACTACTACTGCTACTACTCCTAAACCTCCTAGTGCCCCTGGCAATAGTACTGGTAGTAATAGTGCCCCCAAGAGTTTAGCTGGGTTAACCTTGGGTACTGAAGTGGGTTCTGGGCTAGTCAGGACACCCACTCAGGCTGTTTTAGTCTGTGATGGTGGCTCCTGAGCTTGGCATTCTTGTTGTAAGTCACACACACTAGCCCTCGTGTTGAACTAGGGAAGGGCACTAGAGGCGCAGGGCCTAGGGACTAGCCAGCCTCCTATATATTATGTAAACACAAAATAGGGCTGTCCCTAGTGATGGTTCCTACAGGTTCCTACAGGATCTCTAGAGATGCAAATCCAATGGGGGCATCTCACAAAAAGTGAAGGACTGGCCTCACACACCTCCTGGTGTCATGCTTCATCAAAGGCCGTCCTCGCCCTCTAAAAACTCTGTTTGATGGAGGGCGGGCATACACCTGGAGACAGGGATGCACTTCTAAAGCTAAGTGGTGGCCCGTGATTTAGTGAAAAGTGATCTAAAAACCATTACATTTGACTGCAGGCAATTTTAATTAAAGATCAAATGTATGGTAATAAAAGAAGTGGACGGTGGTATGGGAAATCATTATCCCCTCACCGTAAGTCAACATGTTTCTGCTTTTTGTCCCTGAAGGGTACATAGCATTCGTCAAGACCGCAAAAAATAATAATGGGCTCTGCCTTACTACACTATGTGTATGCAAGGACAACCACTAAAGGACCGGGGGTGAGGATAAAATCTCCCCTTGTAGTGTAGTACTAAAATGTGAGAAGTGAGAAGTGGTTGTCCATCAAACAGAGTTTTTAGAGGGCGAGGACGGTCTATGATGAAGAATGACACCAGGCGGTGTGTGAGGCCAGTCCTTCACTTTTTGTGAGATGCCCCCATTGGATTTGCATCTCTAGAGAACCTGTAGGAACCTGTAGGAACCATCACTAGGGACAGCCCTATTTTGTGTTTACACTCTTGTTGTAAGTCCCTCTAACTTGGGCAAATACAGACAACAGCCTCTCATCAATGGTCAGGAAGCTGTTGCATACAGGGACACAGGGGCCAGTGTCACTATGGTGACAGAACTTGTGTCTCCTGAGCAGATTCTACTTGGTCAGGTTTACCAAATGACCAATGCTAACAATACCAGGACAGATCATCCCATGGCAGTTGTCAATCTCAGCTGGGGAGGGGTAACCGGCCCAAAGAGAGTTGTGGCATCACCCAACCTACCTTTGGACTGTCTACTGGATAATCATTTGGAAACTTTAGCCTGGTTTGAAGTGGGGTTCAGGACTCATGCAGAAATGAGAGTGATGTCAGCCAGTGTCTTTGCTGTCACTAGGGCTGAGGCCAAGAAGTTAGGCACCGAGGGAGCCCTGGATCCTAAAGAAATTGATCAGCCAGCTCCCACGCGAAGGAGCAAGAATGAGAAAGATGTATCCTCCTCTCAGACTCCCAATAAGAATCAGCCTCCTGAGGGAGATGATCTCAGTACATGTGAAGAAACTCTCCCAGAGACAAGACAGAGCTACTGGGGGCAAGGGTCCTTCAATGGAACATTTGAGTCTGGAGCAGAAGGCCTGCCCCTCTCTTGAACAACTCAGACATCAAGCTGCTGCTGGGGAACCAGGGAACATCAGTGAGTCCCGCAGTACTTATTAGGAAGAAAAGCTCCTGTTTTCTGAAAGTAGAGACCCCAAGCCTGGTGCCACCAGGAGGTTTTTCATACCTCAGAAGTTCAGGGGTTTCTTATTGACCCTGGCACACGACATTCCCATGCAGGACATCTTGAGCAAAGCAAGACTTGGTGCAGGCTTGTCCCTCACTTTCACTCGCCCCACATGTCTGAAGACACCAAGGAGTTTTGTCACTCCTGTGTCACCTGCCAAGCCAGAGGTAAGTCAGGTGGCACTACAAAGGCCCCCTTAATCCCACTATCAGTGGTTGGGGTTCCCTTTGAGAGGGTAGGGATAGACATTGTAGGTCCCTTAAACTCTCCAACAGCATCTGGACATAGTTTTACCTTAGTGGTGGTGGACCATGCCACTAGATAACCAGAGGCTATTCCCCTTAGGACCACTACAGCTCCTGTAGTAGTCAGGGCTCTCCTGGGAATCTTTTCCAGAGTTGGGTCCCCTAAGGAAGTCTTGTCAAACTGAAGTACTAACTTCATGTCTAGCTACATCACCGCTATGTGGAAATAGTGTGGTGTTAACTATCAGTTAACTATTGCCACAGGGCAATGGGCTTGTTTAAAGGTTCAACAAGACCCTCAAAGGTATGATCATGGGACTCCTAGAAAAGCTGAGGCGAAAATGGAATGTCTTACTACCTTGCCTTCTCTTTCCCTTCAGAGAGGATCATCTGAAGGGGGTGGGCTACAGTCCATTTGAACTTCTGTTTGGACATCTAGTTGAGGGTCCATTATATCTAGTCAAAGCAGGATGAGAGCAACCTCTCAAGCCTCCTTAACAGGACATAGTAAACTATGTTCTGGGCCTGCGTTCTCACATGACTGAGCATATGAAGAAGGTCAGCAAAAACATTGAGGTCAGCCAGAGGCTTCAGAAAGCTTGACATGACCAAACGGCTACACATACTGTTTACCAGCTAGGACAGAAAGTGTGGGTGTTGGAGACTGTGGCCTGAGCGGCTCTCCAAGATAAATGTAGTGGCCCCAAAACTATACGGAAAAAAAAGGTGAGGTCACCTACTTAGTTGACCTAGGTACTCCAAGAAGTCCCCACAGGGTACTTCATATGATTCGCCCAAAACCTTTTGTTGACAAGGCTGACATGAGCTTGCTAATGGCCACTGATGAGGGACAGGAGGAAGAGAGCGACCCTCTCCCTGATCTCCTCTCTCAAGACCCTGTTGATGGATCAGTTGAAGGAGTAGCCTTGGCAGGCAGCCTCACTGATCAACAGCAAGCTGATTGTAGACAGGTTCTCAGTTTTTTTGCCTCTTGTCTCTGACACCCAGTCAAACCACCTGGTGTATTCCTGAAGTGGACACAGGTGACAGCCTGCCTGTGAAGGGCAAAATTTACAGACAGCCTGACAATGTCAGAGATTGCATCAGGACAGAGGTCCAAAAGATGCCAGAGTTGGGAGTCATATAGCCTTCAGATAGCCCTTGAGCTAGTCTTGTAATCCTTCTACCAAAACCTCACACCCAGGATGAGAGATGAGGTTTTGTGTTGACTAAAGAGGCCTCAATCCACTCACTAGGACTGATGCCCATCCAATTCCAAGGGCAGATGAAATGATTGATACTTTGCCCTCTGCCAAATATCTCAGTACATTTGATCTGACTGTTGGTTATTGGCAAATCAGACTCAATGAAAATCCAAACAGGATTTCCAACAACCAGTGGGTATTATCAATTTATTGTGATGCCTTTTGGTTTGAAAAATGCACCTGCCACATTTCTGAGGCTGGTGAATAAAGCCGTAAAAAGTCTGGAAGCCTATAGTGCAGCATATATAGATGATATAGCTGTCTTTAGGTCTTTGGGAGTATCACCTGGTCCACCTCAGAAATCTACTTGCGGCACTGCAGAAGGCAGGTCTCACTATCAAGGCCACAAAGTGCCAGATAGGGCAGAGCAAGGTTGTGTACTTGGGCCACCTTGAATGTGGAGGCCAAGTTCAACCACTGGAGAGCAAAATTCAGACCATTATGGACTGGATCGCTCCCACTATCCAGACTCAGGTCAGAGCTTTCTTGGGCCTGACTTGGTACTACAGAAGATTTGTTAAGGGTTATGGATCCACAGTGACACCCCTTAAAAATCTCACCTTCAAAAGAATGCCTAAGAAAGTTCACTTGACATTTAGCTGTCAGAATGCATTTGATAAACTGAAGCAAGCCATGTGCTCTGCTCCAATTCTGCAAAGTCCTGACTGCTCCAAACCATTCATTGTCCATACATATGCTTCTGAGATAGGGATAGGTGCAGTATTGTCACAGCGTAATGCAGAGTGCCAGGATCAACCAGTAACTTTCATAAGCAGAAGGTTGAACCCCAAGGAGGAGCGTTGGTCAGCCTCTGAGATGGAGGCCTTTGCTGTTGTCTGGACCTTGAAGAAGTTGAGGCCATACCTGTTTGACACTCACATCATTGTTCAGACAGACCATACGTCCCTCTTATGGCTTAAACAGATGAAGGGTGAAAACCTCAAACTTTTGAGGTGGTCTATTTCCCTACAGGGGATGGACTTTTCAGTGGAACATAGACCTGGGAGTAACCATGCCAACGAAGATGGACTTTCCAGATATTTCCACTAAGAAAATGAAGACTCAAATGGGCAAGGTTTGTCTCAGGTCCTTATGTTTGGGGGGTGTACGAAAGAAGGATCTGCTTTCATGGTTACCCCCACTTTTTGCCTGATGTCAGTGTGTTTTGACTGTTGACTGCTGGGATCCTGCTAGTCAGTGTGAGAAGGTGGCCTGATATATGCTGTCCACTAGTTCTAGTGGGCCCTTTGTATCAGTCCAAACAACCCCTTATGGTGACAAGTTAAAGACAACCTTTATGTGAAAGCTATCCTAGTGGTAGCTATGGAGAGCAGCCTTCAGGCTAAGTCTTGAAGGAATGTAAAGCAGCTTGTTTTACCAGTCTATAATCTCTTGAATGATCAAATGAAAAGACAACCACACCAGGTATATATTTAAAATATATGCATTTAGGTTAACACACACCCCTCTAGTCTCTTTATGAGACTGTAGTTCGAAGTACTTAAGTTACAAGTGAACAAGTATCAGTAAAAGGACAAATACATGTTTGGGCCCCCAAGACTGGAATAGGCACTAGGCCTATTGCCTCTAGAATCGCTGGGACCCCAAGGAACCACCCAATGTAGTGACACAGGGGACCCACGGGAACTGTATGCAGTGTGGAAACACAACCACGGGTTCCTATTATCTTCTATGGGAAATGTCGCGGTTGGAAATTTAAATATTAGGGACACTTCTAATCGAGTCTGGATCAAACCCTTTTGGACTTAAGAACTTCTAGGGCTAGCACCCACGAGAACACCAGAGTACTCGATTTACCTCACCCAGGGAACCCGGTGCATAGGTGTCTTTTGGTGTCGGGTCGCGCCGTCGATTTCAATGGAAGCCTGCAAAGGACTGCTGCTGCCGTGAAGAGGAGAAGTGTCCGAAGAGATCCAAGCCTGTATCTAGGATGTAAGGAACCTGAAAGCAGAGGGGACAGAGTCTGGGTCACTTGCCAGTGACCTAGGGCAGGATGGACCAAAGCCCACAGATGTTGGGTGCTTCAGGTGAGTTGATGGGTGTCTTGACTCTTCAGCCACGAGGTCCAGGAGGCGTCGACGAAGTCCATGAGCCGGATTCGAGCTGTCCCTCGAAGTCTGTCGAGTGCTGCAGTGTCGGCAACCAGAATGGACCCAACAAGCTTTGGCAACGGCAAGTCACTGGAATTCAGAGGAAGGACTGCGGTGCAGACCTGCAAGGTCTGAGGGACTCACCCAGCGAGGGTAAGTCGGGGCACGTCTGGAGCAACCAGGTAATCCCAATCAGAAAATGAGTTGCCATTCGTGGGGACCTGCTAGCCAACAGGCTAGTGATCGCGAAGGAGCCTCGAGCGATCGCACTTGAAGCTGGCCACAGGTCACTCGTGGAGTGGAGGCCAACAATTTTCGGTGCAGGAGGTGCTCAAGGCTGGGGCTACTCAGAGCCCAAATACACAACTTCGAGGAGGACCAGGAAGACAGTGTTGCTGCAAAAGTTCACGGTGTCCAGGAGTCATGGTTCCACGTCACCCACGATATCCAAGGGCCTCAGCTTTGCTGTGGACTCAGGGTAGTCTCGGGGAAGTCTGGAAATCTACCTCTGGGGATGCAGAGACTTCGGCGTCCGGCGGGAGCTTCAGAATTGCAGACCGGTCAGTTGCTTCTTTGGTGCCTGCCAAGCAGGGGAGTCACTCCTTGACCCCAAGGGAGATTTCTTCAGTCTTCTTGTCAGGATAGAACATCGAAGGTCCAGGATGTACGTTGCAGAGTTTTGTCCAGGGTAATCTAAAGTCCTAGGGACTAGATTCCTATACTTATACTAAGTTTAGGGGATGGACTAACTCTAAGGCCCCACCTATGGGTGGGCTTGGAAAGAGGGGTGATTACACCCATTTCCTTTGTCCAGTTTCACGCCAGAGCAGGGGCAGGTAGCCCCTGCAACCAGTTTGAACTGGAGTATTCACAGGGACACCAAGTGTGCCCCCAGTGCAGCACTTCAAAGCACCAGAGAGTGCTCCCGCCCAGCCCCAATACACATCAGCCTGTCTGGGGAGGTGGGGACACCTCCCCTCAACAGGAAACCTATTGTCCAGGCCTCCCCTGCTGGAGTTTCGGTCAGCAGCAGGAGGCCAGACCCGTGTCTGTGGCAGAGGCATCCATTTTGTGATGCCAGGGCTCAGGAAAGTCCTACCGGGTTTAGCCAGTGTGAACATGTCTCTCTCTCTAGAAGGGTGGAATGCTACCCCTGCCGCAAGACTTGGCAGGGGAGGGTAGTATTCCAAAGCGTTTGACACCAAACATGACATGTTTTGATGCAGCCATCCCAAAGTTGGCTTTACCGCGAGGTTATAATGCACTTAAGAGTATATGGTATGGCTGTATCACAGAACAGCCATAAGGAAGTATTTCCGAAAGCTGCAGAGGGGCTCAGCTCATGCAGGGGCACCCTCTCACACAAAACCAAGCACTCTGCCTTCAGGATTGTCAAGGCCTGCCATAGGAGTGGCTTATAGGTTTATATGTGTCTGTATAAGGTAGTGATATAGGTAGCCTATACCACAGTAAGGGGTGCAAGCACACCCTTACCCAGGCTGCAGTAGCAGACCTGTGGTGTCATTTTGGAGTGCTTCCCAGGGGTGGCATAATACATGCTGCAGCCCCTGGTAGGCCTCTGGGGTACCTATGCCCTAGGTAAATAGTATACCATATACTAGGGGCTTATAAAGCACTCCAGAATCTATATGTACATGGAAACCATTTTAGAGAGGAAGCAGCTAGGCTGTGGTCCTGATTAGCAGGGCCACAGCCAGACTAAGGTCGAAAAACAGTGAAACACCAGCTAAAAGTGGGGGTACCCATGTGAAGCAGATCCTACTCTCCTACAGTCAGGACCTCAGCAACTGTGCTCTCCCCCCTAAAATGACTCTGGTAAGTACTTTGGTACTTCCACAATTGGCTACTGGTATACCCTTATAAGTCGCTAGTATGTGGTACTAAGGTACCCAGGGCATAGGTACACTAGAGGCTCCCATGGGCTGCAGCATGTATTTTGCCACCCATGGGAGTCCACTTAAACTTGACTACAGGTCTGCCATTGAAGCCTGAGTGAGATGGTGCTTGCACCTCTCACAACAGTTATAAGTTTCCTTATATCTGAGGTCACTGCACTTAAAAACGATAAGTCACCCCCATGGTAGGCAGGGTGCTTGGTTATAAATGTGAGGGTGCCCCTGCATGGGCAGGTCACCCCTACAAACCCCGGAGTCGATTCTCCAGGCTTTGTAAGAGTGGTCAGCCTTTTTAAGGTACATAGTGGACATCAGTTGTTACAAGATGTCTAACTATATAATGGCTGCACTGGACCTGGTCATGCTTTGTATCAAACATGTTGGACTCATACTCCAACACCTATTACGGTGCGGGAAGAATGATCCCAAGTACTGGGGGGCTCCTTAGGGGACCCCCCTGTACTCCAAGTAACAGCCTTTCAGAGTCTGCCAGCAACCTAGTGCTGCTGACAACCACAGACAGAAGTCTGCCCTCCTGATGCTGAGCTGAGCTCGAGCAGGGAAAGGTAGAACTATAGGTTTCCTGTCACAGGGAGGTGTGACTACCTCCCAGACAGAATTTAGTGTATTGGGCTGGGGTGGGGCACTTGCCAGTGGCACCAGACTGCTTTGAAGGGCACATTTGGTGCCTTCCTTGAATACTCATGTTTGAGAAGTTCAGGAACCCCTGGTTTTCACTCTGGTGCGAAACTGGACAAAGAACAGGGGAGTATTCTCCCCTCTGCCCAGACCCTCCTCTGGGAGGGACCCCGAGTCGGTCCAACCCTTTCCGTAGGGTAGTCAAGAGCTCCGCCGTGAGTAGGTCCTCAGATTCTTTGTGGAAGAAGACTCACCTCTGAAACCAAGACACTCTTCAACAGTTTAGACACTTGGACTGCGCCGGACTTCGACTGGACCCAAGACTGCATCAAGGAAGACTCCTATTGCTCCTGGTCTCACTGTTCTTCAAGTCTTCTGCATCATCTGTTTCTGTGCATCATCCATGTTCTCCAGCAGGCCTGTGAGTATCAAGAACATCCAAAGTAATTTCCCTTGGCGTGAAGGAGTCACTCCCCTGCATCTGCAGGCACCGCAACAAAGCTGACCAGTCTGCTGCTCTTGTCATCCAACAGACTTCCCAAGGCCCAGCAATACAGGTGGTGGTTTTACAGCTCCATAGATGCCTGACCTGACTTCTCTGCAATTTTTGAGGACAGTATCCCTCATCAAAGCCGCTGGGACCAAACTCATGGGCATAGTGTAAACTTGCCGTTGCCACTGCTTGTTGGCTCTGCACTCCAGAGATCTTTGGGCTACAAGAAGCTTCAGCCTCTTGCACCTCATCCTTCAAAGATCAGCATCCTCACTGCATCCTCTGCACCGTGGGCCTCCATCTTTGGTGAGCTGCCTGAGATCCTCTTGTGACTCCTGTGCCTTCAGCCTGAGGGTCCTCTGGAGGGTCTTCTGTTGCTTCAGGGGGCTCCTCTGCTTTCTTGGGGCCTGCTCTGACTCTCCTGCACTTGGTGAGTCACTTGGATCCCAATGCTTACTGGTCCCAATGCTTGCATCTTTTTGCTTTCCACGCCAGCTGCGGCTACCAAGGCTTGTTAGTCCTCCTGCTAGACACTGACCACCTGAACACCAACACCCAATATTGGACAGCTCGTGCATGGCTCGTAGTCTTCCTCAGCATCGCCTGGTCCTCACAGATGCAGCAACAAGGTCACCGTCTTCACTCTTGAACCTCCCAATATCGGTGGGCATTGTGCGTCCGTGCCTCCTGGTCACTTCTGAGTGGCATAGACTCTGTCCCCTCTGCTTGCAGGTTCTCTTCTTCAAGAATCCACTCTTGGGCATTGCGCTTGGTTGGGGTCATTTCCTCTTTGGTTCATCCGGACCAATCCGGCTTCATGCCGGGGAGGAACATGGCACTTAACATCCGACGCCTTCACAACGTTCTGGCTAGGTGGGAATGCATAGAGGAGGATGCCGTAGTGTTGTCCTTGGACGCCACTATGGCGTTTGATTCAATCGAATTGCCATACTTGTTTGAAGTCCTAAACAGAATGGGTTTTGGACCGAAATTTAGGGGGTGGGTGCGACTGCTCTATACCAACATAAAGGGCCAGGTACAAGTTAACAACTGCACATCACAAACATTTACACTAGGAAGGGGCACCCGGCAGGGATGACCCCTCTCACCGCTGATATTTGCCCTTATGCTGGAACCACTGGCCGCATGGGTGCGAAGAGACGTCATGATAAGGGGCTTCAAATGGACAGATGATCACGACGACCGTATATCGCTGTACGCGGATGATATTCTGCTATACCTTGCCTCTCCCTATAGGTCTCTCCATGGGGTGTTAAATATTTTTACAAATTTCGGAAAATATTCCGGATATGCCATAAACTGGAGTAAATCAGTGTTGTTTGTACTCAGGGGGTCAGTCCCGAGACTTCCCAGAGGGTGCAACGTGGAAATAACCACAGAAGGGTTCCGATATCTAGGGATATATATTACCGCAGATCCCACCCTTTTCTACGAGCGCAACCTGGCACCACCACTGGCCAGGTTGAGAGCAGACGTAACACTGGAGATCTCTGCCTCTTTCCCTCCTTGGCCGAGCGGCCCTCTTTAAAATGTTAGCTCTCCCACGGTTTTATACATTATGCAGAATTGCCCACAGCGTATCCCAGATACCTACTTCTCTGGAGTAGAGAGTGAAATCCGAACGCTACTATGGGATGGGGGGGTTCCCCGTATAGCTCTGACAAAACTGACAAGCGGGTGGTATGACAGGGGTATTGCCCTCCCGGACCTTTGACTGTACAATTGTGCGTCGCAACTGGTGGTGATAAATCACTGGATATATCGTTCACCGGTTGATCCAGCGTATCAATTGGACAGACACCAAAAGGGAAGATCGGGATATTTGGGGGCTCTGTACTCCAGGGCTAGTAGAAACCGATACTTTGGGCCCACACGGTCAGGATATGGCACCAGGCAAATTCCTGATTGGGGTGGTCCAATATAATAACAAAACTCACACCCCTGTGGTATACTCAGCAACTAGGACTCCTGTGTCACCAGCCTGGATTTGACAAGTGGGATATAATAGGTATATCCACAGTCGGGGACTAAATTAAAAAAGGGTCGCCCCTCGGGTTCGACGAATTACGGGTAAAATATGATATGAACCAAAGAGAATTCTTCAGATATGTGCAAGTCAGACATGCCTTCACTACGGCGATACCAGACCTTAAGGACATACCAGATTCGTCCCCACTAGAGAACAGACTGCTCGATGGACCGCTCCAGACAAAAGCGATATCACTAACATATAGGAAGATATGTAATAACCTACCAGACCCATTTCGCAAGCTTAGGGAGCAATGGCAGGGAGCTGTGGGGATAACTGATGACGAGGACTGGCAGTCGGCACTAATGTCCCCCAAAGAGGCAGCAATTAACTCTAGATTCAAATTGATTCAACTTCGAATTCTCCATAGGTCCTACATGTTGGGCACTACGTTAGCAAAAATAGGGGCTAGACCAGACATGCTTTGTCTTAGGGGCTGCTCACAACCAGCTACCTTCTTCCACATGATCTGGGAGTGCCCCGAGTTGTGACACATATGGGAAGGGGCAAAGACGCACATACAAAGTGCCCTGGGGAAAGAGATACACCTTACTTCAAGATTGGGACTCCTTAATATTTGGGCCCCCACAGATCTTACAGAGGTGAAGCAACAACTGACCTCGCTGGGATGCACCCTGGTTAAGCGAGAGATAGCGAGAAAATGGGGGCGACAGATATACCCTCCCCCCACCTGTGGTTGAAAGAATTAGATAGGTGCATGGTCGCGGAGACGGACGTTTTTAAGACACGAGGGTGCCCAAAGAAATGGGACAGGAAATGGGGGAAATGGAATGAATACCGGGGTATTCTATGTGTCTCCCCATCGGAGGAACTGGAAATGCAGCGTAATAGAGGAAGAGCTATGGACATACTATGATCATACCGTTACCCACCGGAGCTACAGTAATGAGAATTGTGACGACCTTGCTGTACTATATGCAACATGTATGTATGTTTACTGTTGAACTTAATAAAAAGATTATTAAAAAAAAAAAAGAATCCACTCTTGGATTCCACCGTGCTCCTTCACATGCTTCTTCAGAGGCATCTTCTTCGAAGTCTTCCATTGTTGTCTATGGCAGGTTCCGACGTGACTTCAACCCTATGCAGCTGGCTTCGCTGGTGCAGGTAACCTGGTTCCTGGGGCATCCAGGGTTGAGGTGACTCTCCAACCTCCCGTCTTGTAAGGGGTTTCTTCGGGTTTCTCTGAGAAGGGTCCTCCTTCTGTAAAATTGCAACGCAACTTCTCCATTGACTTCCATTGGGTACGCGGCTGTGTTTCCACTCTTCACACAGACCACATGGGGGTTCCTGGATACTTACCTGGGGTACTTCCTTGTGTCTCAATCTCCTATGACAGATTACCTAATTATTTAGAAGTATTCTTGTGTGTATTGTTGATGTCTCGGGGTAGGAGATATACCAATGTGTTAGTGATTGTGTTGCGTAATAAATAGCCTTATTTATATAAACACTGTGTGTTTCTCTTTAATCTAATCTACACTATCAATTAAATGTGGTAAAACAAGCTGCTTTACACTCCTTCAGGATAAGCCTGAAGGCTTCTCTCCACAGCAGCCACCTTGAGAGTTTTCTATGGTTATCAAAGGCCACTAAAATCACCATAAGGGTTGCCTGGATTATGACAAGGTGCATCACTGCTGAAAGAGTGCACCATATACTAAGCCAGCCTCCTCCAACCACCAACACCAGTTCTCCAATATACTTCTCCTACCAGGGTACATGAGTACATTTGAGCGAATTACAATATTTAACAAAAAAAGTGATGCAACCCGGGTGCAAGATCTAGGTATCTACTTATACGTTTATTTATTAAAGCTCTGCCTGAATGAAATTAACAACGAGGAGAAATGTGGCAGTATATCAGTTCTGCTTAATTGGTTACAAAGTCTGCATTTTAAAATATCTTATGGGGTTAAGGCACCTGCTGCATAGATATTTATGTACGCAGTAAATCTCAGGAAATAATAATAATGGTAAGATAACTCTGGAGGTTATTGATCTTGCTGGAGAGAGAGGTGTTTTGTCTTGTCCCAGTTTTGAATCAATGTAGAATAGAGGGTTAATATGTCTCAAGCAAAGCACATCATGTGATATACAGATGACGGATTTTATTTGATGTAGATGGGTAAGTGGGTTATTGCTTTTAACACAAAGATCCTTTAGTTACGTGCAGTTCATAAACTGTAATTCTTCTAATATAGCACAGTGAACTATGAAGGAAAGGACATGTGACTCATACACATTGTAACCCTCACAATCTTATGTAACACATCCTGTAAATTGATTTATTGTCAATGCATAATGTGTATGTGTGACACCCTGGATTGGGTTGGATAGCGCTATAAAAGAAATAAGACAAAATAGTGGTATTTAAATTGTTATTTTTGTAAATTTTAGGACAAACCAACACATCTGACACAACATAATGCAAGATGTGTGCTTGGACTATGTCTGATGTTTATTGTTCTCATGTTCCAGGGAAAGGTTCAACTGCTCAAAATAAACATTTCAACAAAACATTAGGCTTTGAGTGGCTGAATTGCGCAGTGTGAAACAGTCAAATAAGGTAGGGTCCCAGGTGAGAAGGGGCAGGATGCAGTGAGCAATCAACAAACTACCTCTCTTCCTTTGTCCTGTAAGTTCAGACTGCAGACAGCGGTGGCCGTGAGGACGATGGGGTATATATAAAAGGGAAGTGGCAGAGTGAGGGGTTTGCCTTCCAGGCTTAACACCTCACTCCGCCACTTCAGAAACGCAGGGCTGCACCATATTTACAAGAATATGGTGCAGTCCTGCGTACCCCCCTGCACTGGTGCTACACTTAGCAGCCTAGCGCCAATGTAGGCACTCTTGCACCATATTGCAAGGGTGCCTGCGTGCAGGGGAAGATTAGTTATGTGCAGGAAGGTGCCCCTTCCTGCACATAAACAATCTTTAAATGCTGTTTTGTAACTTCTTTGTGTGCTGCTTAATGCAGCACACATAGAAGTTGCAAAACGGCATTAAAAAAAATGATTGTTTATGTGCAGGAAGGGCGACCTTCCCGTACATAAACAATCATTGGCCTTTTGCTGTTTTCATGTGTGCTGCACAACCCAGCACACATGAAAACAGCAAAAATGAGGAGAAATTAAACATCTCTCTTGTAAATAGGGGGCAACGTCAGAATCGATGGGTGTTGTGGTGGAACGCCCACAGCAACACCCATTGCCCTCTCCTTTCACACTAAGTATAGCGTGAAAGGGGTCCTTATTTACAAAGCAGCGCTAAGCAACGTTAGGTGGCTTACGCTGCCTTGTAAATAAGGCAAAGCCCCTATCGCCACAGGAATGTCGTAAAAAGTGACATTTCCATGGGGATAGGCTCTTGTAATTATGCCCGAGGTGTGAAAACATTCCTGGAGCTTTTGCAGCACATCAAAAGGGAAGGTCAAAAGTTAAGTGCAGGGCCATTAGCACGTGAAAGCACTCGCGCTTTGACATAGCCACAGGCAGAAGAGAGAGGGGAAATTATTTTGTCCCCTCGTACCCCCCCCACCCTTGTCCCCTGTGTCCCCCCACTACAAAATTTGGGGGGGATATATCCCCTGTGTCCCCCACACTTCCAACGCCCATGTTCAGGGGCAACTTTTCATACCACACAATGCCAATCCATGCCACACAATGCCATTCCACACTACGTCACTCCACTGTACTCAATGCCCCTCCAATACATGCCACAGAGTGCCACTCCACACAATGTCAAGCCACAAAAATATCAGTCTACTCCACTCCACACTATGCCACCCCATGCAATGCCACTCCAATACACTCAATACCTCTCCATGTCACTCCACTCCACACAATGCTACTTCTCTCCATGCCAAACAATACAACTCTACTCCACACAATCCCACTCTACTCCATGCCACACAATGCAACTCCACAATGTCACTCCACACCACACAAAGTCACTCCATGCCACTCCACACAGCTCCCCACAATACCAATCCACTTCACTTTCATTTTATTGATACATCACTTATTACCCTTGATGAGGTGTTTCAAGTGCGTTGCTGCATGCCATACCACTTAACACCACTCAATGCCATTCCACTTCACTTAGTGCTACTCCATGCCACAGAATGTCACTCTACTTCATACAATGCCATTCCATGCCACGCAGTGCCCCTCTACTCCAACAAGCCAACAGCTCTCACATAAGCAAGACCTATTGGCTGTGCATCCCTAAAATAGGAACCATTATACCGGTGTGTCTTTCTAGGTCTTCCCTATCTAACTTTCAGAAATTAGACTTTTCGCTTGGTGAATATCTACCAATGCCCGAACAATTGGCCCTCCTCCATCAAAAGTCACTTGGGTGTAATATTGTTCTGGGGGCAAATGAAGTTTGCCAGCACTCTGATCAAGTCTATCCTTGCACGTTCTTGCAGTGGCACAAAGATCGAGCCAAGGTTCTCCCTGTTCTCAGAAGAGACCTTGCACCACCTCTGGATGTAACTGCCACTCGTGATCCACTAGGCATTGACAGCTGAGCTTGTCTGCCATGATGTTTAGAGATCCCACCATATAGTATACAACCAGGAAAATCCCCTGGTGTTCTGGCCATTTCCAGTGGTGTAGCGCCTTCTGACAAAGGGTCCACAACCACACCCCACCCTTCTTGTTGCAGTACCATACGGCAGTGGTGCTGTCTGTAAGCACCTGCACAAGTCACCCTTTAATGGACTGTAGGAGGCCTACAATGCCAAGAGGCTGTCCCAACCCAGAAATGAGGCATCGGTCACCACTGTTAGCTCTGGGTGGGTTAGGGAAAGGGGTCTGCAGCTGACACAAACACAGTCCAGCAACCCCCACAGCAAGCCTTTTGCAGTCTTCTTCAAAATCCGGATCTGTCAGATACCCCTTTGATGTTGTGTTCACTGGGACATCAGATACCACTGCAAAGCCTGCATATGCCACTTAGGGTACTTGACCAGCAGGATACAGGAGGCCATCAGTCCCAGCAGCCTCACAATCATCCTCACTGAGATTCAGGACGGCAGCTGAAACATCAGGATCATAGCCTGAGTGTCCTGGATTCACCATTCTGGGGGGTGAGAGAGGGGGGTGGCGGGATGGTTGTTCACAAAACTACAGTGTGTCCAGAATGGCTCAGGTGAAAGGGAGCGTCTGTGAAGGAATTGGGCGTGATTCAGGCATGTTGATCCTGAACCCCAGCAAATTTTAGAAGTTCACTGTAGTCTGGTGGTAGGTTATGACTGCCTTGGGCGAGCCCGCCTTTAGGAGCTAGTCATTGAGGTAGGGGTTGACTGGAATTCCAAACCTCCATAGGAGTGCTGCCACCATCACGTTTGTGGACACCCAAGAGGCACTGGTGAGACCAAAAGTGAGCACAGCGAACTGTAAATGCTCTTGGCCCACTATGAACAGCAGATAGCGCCTGTGGGCCATGAGGACAGGAATGGGGAAATATGCATTCTGCAGGTCCAACACTACCATCCAGTCGTCAGGATCCAGGGCAGACAGAACCTAGGCTAGCAAGAGTATCTTGAGTTGAACCTGGTGCAGAAAGGTGTTGAGAGGGTGGTGATCTAAAATAGAATGGTGTCCCCCGACCCTCATCAGCACAAGGAAGTAGCAGGAATAACACTCAGTTGCTGCTTTGAAGAGCAGAACCCTCTGTATGGCTCCTTTGGAAAAATAGCCAGCACTTGCTGCTGCAAAAACGGAAAAGTCCTCCGTGAGCTGCCCTGATTGGGGGAGTGGGAGCGGAAGGTGTGTTGGGCTAGAAGGAAATGGGAAGACAATCCCCTTTGAACAATCAGAGGACCCATGTGTCCAAAAGAGATGTTTTTCCACCCTTTCATGAAATGTCAGATTCTGCCTCCTACAGTGTGGTCACGGATCTGCGCTGCTCATTCTCGCTGATGCTCGAGTCTTGTCTCTGGAAGCTCCAGTCTCAATGACGAAAGGGCTGAGAAGTTTGTTGTGCCAACAGTGGGGTCTGGTGCTGGTGAGAATGGAAAATCCTGGCATAGCCCTGAAAGGGGCAGAACTGTTGGAGAAAGTGTCAGGTAGGGTCAGACAAACTTAAGGGACATGCTGTGGCGGGACTTTGTTTAAATTGCTCCAAGGCCAAGTCCATTTTCGCACGAAATCAAATGGCATGTCCATCCAGGATGCCTGGAAATCAACAGAGAAGCCCATAGACCTCATTCAGGCATAAAGCTCATGTCATGCCCAGGCCAGACAGAATAAGAAATATCACTGCATCCTGGGTGGTTTGGGCTAAAGACACTCGTAGGTTGTCCACAACTGCTGGTAGGATTTGGCCTACTGTATCCCACAATGCATGGGTGTAGTGACCGAGGAGGCAGCTCGCTCTGACTAAATATAGAGCAGGTATCTCCAGCCAGTCGATTGCGATCCACCAGTAGCTCACAGAATCCTTCAGACTAGCTCCCAGCCTTGAGTTCAATTTTAACTAAGAACTGCAATAAATAAGTGTTGCATTTTAAAGTTAAGCAAAGGCTATGTTTATTTTACATTACCAGGCTGCAGATAGCAGAGCCTGATATAAAGCAGAGCTCGGTCATATTTATGACCCATGTGAGTCACAGAGGTTCAGAACTGAAGCACTGCTGTATTTTATTCTTAAATAAAAGTCGTTCTCAACTCCATATTGAAGCAGGAGAACAAAACGATATTTCTGAATGCTTTTAAAGGAGAGAAAATTAGGGGGCGTGGCTTAGCTGAGCAACAAGATGGCTGCTTTTTAAGTGGGCTCTGCTGGCCGGGCTTTCTATCCTACATAATCCTGCTATCAGAGGAGAGATC
Organism: Triturus cristatus; assembly: GCF_964204655.1. Classification (NCBI taxonomy): domain Eukaryota; kingdom Metazoa; phylum Chordata; class Amphibia; order Caudata; family Salamandridae; genus Triturus; species Triturus cristatus. Next base: position 150,243,759 of record NC_140579.1, on the reverse strand, counting down.
GTGCCCTTAAACAATTAGAGCTACATACCATGCATTGCTGTGCTTCGAACGAGCCCTATTCTGAGGCATAGGGCTGCTCGGTGCCTGTGCTGCAACCTGCGACGCACTGGGGACGGGTGCGAGTGAGGACACACTGCGACCTTGCCCCCTACCCGGACCTCCCGTGACTGGAGGCCCATAGCACCGGATACTTCGGGCCGCGACCGCCAGCCCCGCTGCATATGAGCTGAGGTGTGCTTCGACTCGCCTAGGAGGAAGTGGATGAAACTGGAGAAGGCACACCGGGGTTGATGGCGAGAGGTGCTGCTCGGAGCCGTAGCAACGGTCTAGATTGGCCTGCGAGGACGCTGCAGTTGCGGCCATAACATCATCGTGCTGTGCCACCGCCACCGGCTCTGATAACCCTGAGCAGATGTCCTCCGCGACTACCCTGAGAGGAGGTCAGAACAACCTGCGACGCTGAGGCAGGGACCTTGGCTGAAGCGCTTCTTCGTACTACTGCTGCGGACCCAGGCGGCTTGCAGTGTGACTAGGGGTACATACATGGTCTACCTCGAAGGAGCCCTGCCGGCAGACGGCAGCGGTGCGCCCCACAGACAGAAGCTGTGTACACTGTGGGAACAAGGCGCTGCGGCCTATTTGCTGGATGCTGGACCCTGCCTGCGACTCTTCAAAGCGGTGAAGCAGCTCACGGAGGGGCTACGTCCTCACCAGAGATCATCCCAGATGCTTGGCAAGAGACCCCCCCGACCAACAGTGAGTACCCGCTAGGCCCACCGGGGCATCGCAGACCTGTGTGCATGCGGGCCAGCCTTCTGGCAACATCGAGGCTCTGGGCAGGTGCTCTTCCCTGATAGCTGAGCGCACTGCGCGATGCGCACTGGCCTGCGGGCCCCGAGTACCTGGGGTTGCTGCGGGACATTAGAGGGGGCGGAGGCAGGTGCTGGGTCTGGGCGCGGTGTGTGCAGAGCAACATATCCCTGTACACTCACGACCCCTGCTGAGGCTGGGACCTGAGTGCTACCGTACCACATGCTGCCTAATAGCCTGGCGCAGGCATCGGCCCCACCTAAGACCCTGCTGGGTAGGTCCCTGATTGCTTGTGCTGCTTAATAGTGATGCCTCACAGCACTGGGATAAGAGTCAACGCAGTGTACAGCCTCTCTTACATACAATATGGGGAAAAACAATCCAAAACAGCCCAAACTCACGTTTGAGAATAAGCGCCACACCCGCACTATGGACTCTAGCTCTGAGCCGGACCTTGAATCTCAGCCTAGCGGAGACCCACAAGAGGAAGACTTACGCACAATCATGCTAGAAGTGCGCACAAATCTAAAATTGATTGATACTAAGCTTGACGTGCTTACCTCCAGGCTGGACTCAGTGAAGCGTCAAGTAGATTTGCATGATACCAGCTTAGATGCATTAAAAAACTGTGTGACAGAAGCTCACAAATTCCAAGTTGAATACAAGGAACACTTTCTCAACATGGAAAAAGTACTGTCCTTAATCCAAGCGAAGAATGAAGACTTGGAAGCGCGCTCTAGGCACAACAACCTTCGCATAGTTGGAATACCGGAAACCACAGCCATACCCAAAATGGAGCAGTACATCGAATCTCTGCTGCGTGAATTGTTTCCGACGGCACTATCTGCCATATTCGTGGTGTAACGTGCACACAGAACCTTGAGTCCTAGGCCACCAGTTGGCCCATAATAGCCCGTCTCTTGAACTACCGGGACAGGGGCACCATCTTAAAAGGCCCCATCAATCACCAGGGCAACAATAGTTCCATCTTTCCCGATTCCCTCCCCTGGTCCAGGCCGCATGCAAATAATTTTTCCCCACTAAACGCCTCCTGCAGTGAGCCAAAATCCCGTATGCAATGCTCCACCCGGCCAAGCTCAAGATTTCATACGACGGCCAGACACACTTCTTCACCGATGCCGAATCCGCCCTCAAATACGCCACACATACTTGCTCTGGGCGACGCTCACCTCGCCCATCACAAACCGTCGCAAAAGAAGCAGGACTTAGCCATAATGACTGATGGCAAACTGCTACCATGCTGCAATAAAATATGCCTCCTTGCCCGAACTGATCCTGTGATTATCAATCTGCATCACTCTTAGGCGCTGTTCTTTAACACACCCGCACCTATGGCTCACCTGACTATCCTGCACATGCTCCCTGCCACCTTGCCTCACGAGCAGGGTAGTTCGCCCGCAGGGAGAACTCCTATGGTTACCACTGACTGTTTCGTTCGAGGGATTGATGGGGTGAGGGTGGATGGTATTTTCACAAACTGTTTGGGGGTTTGTGTGGGGGGGTGGACACAGGGTTTTACAAGTTAAATGGTAAGTTGGATATCGTCACTATGACATCGGCTACATATGCTCCATCATGCTTAGATATGAACCAAACAGTTGTTTACATCACACATTGCATCTCAAGCACGGACACTATATGCAAACCTGCAGATACGCACAAATTGGGGTGTCTGCGTCACGCCTGCCTCACCACTGACCATACTCAATGACAACAGTCACATAAATCACATGGAACATAAGTGGCCTTAATGATCATGGAAAGGCCAGGCTGGTTCACGCCTACTCAATAAGACATAAGATTGACATATGTTTCCTGCAAGAAACACACCTCCAAAGTGCCAACGACACCAAACTTCATAACAGATACTGGGGGGAGGTGCACTCAGCTGTATATTCAAACTATGCGAGGGGTACAGCAATCCTGATAATGTGCAACATTGGCTAGACTACGACTAGCTCGATTATTGACCCTGGTGGACAATACGTCTTACTGAAAGGCATCTTACACACCACACCTGTAACCCTAGCTGCAGTATATGGCCCCAATACGGATTACCCAGCCCTATTTGAGACTATCTGGTCTAAAATTATACTAATGGGGGAGGCGTTGATTGTAGGAGGGAGACTATAACGTTGTTTTGCAAGATTCTTTAGATAGGGTGGGAAGCACCCGAGCACTGCACCCCAAAGCAAACAATACACTCACAACTATAATTCAGGAACACGATCTCATAGATATCTGGCGCTCCTGGTGTCCATGTGCCTGACAAGGCACTTGCATTACCGCCTTCCATGGTGCATGGTCCAGACAAGACTACTGGTTATTATCTAAGAATGTAGCCACTTGGACCACCACCGTCAAACACTTGCATGCACCCTGTCTGATCATGCTCCGGTGTTATCCACCTAGACTATTCCACTGTCACTACCAGGTGCTTTTAGCTGGCGCCTAACGCCACATGCCTTGTCGACGCGGTTTTTAGAGAAGAGGTACGCGAAGAACTTCAGCAGTACTTCACTACCAACGAAAAATCAGTAGACTCACCCTCCACACTGTGGGAAGCCTTTAAAGTTGTCATAAGAGGAAGTTGCATAGCTAAACAATCCGGGGTCTTAAAATCTATCAGGTTCACCCTGGTGAAAGTAGAGGAAGAGATACACCAAAAAGAACTACTATACTATTGCACGGGTATCCCTGTTCATTTAGCCACTATTCGGGAAAAGCTATCAGAGTATGAAGCGGAGGCGGTTCGTGAGTCACATTTCCTAGGCAAAAACGCTTGCGTCCGCAGATACGGAGAGTAGGACCATCCGGATAGGGCCCTGCCGTGCTCACTGAAATCACAATATGCTTCCTCATACATAACTGAACTGCTAGACGTAGATTCCAACCCAATCCAGTGACAGTCCGCTACTCTAGGAAGAATGAAGGATTTTTTTTACAACTCTCTACACTGCCACGCAGTCCAGCCCGAACCCTGACCTACAGGACTACCTGGACTCCATCGCACCAGTCTGGTTGAGTGATGCCCATCGTGAATATCTCGATGAACACTTCTCAGTGGAAGACATTACTCAGGTGATCAGAGGTCTGCCGGGTGACAGAGTTCCTGGGCTTGACGGGCTGACACCATCCTTTTATAAAACGCTGAAGAGCTGGCCCCTCACTTATTTGCAGTTTATCAGGAATCACTTGAAAGTGGCTGCCTACCTCCTACAATGCTCAAGGCTGTGATAATTACAATTCTAAAACCGGACAAAAAAGCCAATATGTGTGACGCTTACCATCCTCTATCTCTGATAAACATTGACGCAAAGATAGTTGCCAAGCTGCTTGCAGACAGACTGCAGCCGCTTCTCCTGACTGTGGCCAGACCAGGCCAATCGGGGTTTATACCAGGGCGCGCTACCTCACATAATTTGTGCACCTTTTTCTCAGTCGTCCACCAAATTGACCCAGACCTTCCTGCAATGGCAGCTTTTCTGGACGCTACCAAAGCGTTCGATTCCTTGGAATGGCCGTTCCTCTTTACCATACTACCTAGAATTGGTTTAAGCGCAAATTTTTTAAAACTTATCCAACTACTTTACTCGCGCCCTACAGCCAGACTCAAAGTAAACGATCTAATATCTGACCCGTACCCCGTTTCCCGTGGCACCAGACCGGGATGTCCTCTTTCGCCCCTGCTATTTGCAACAGCAATGGAGCCTCTAGCAGCTCGGCTGAGACAACATCACAGGGCTAGGGGACTGGGGTTCTCGGACAGGGGCCTGATAATATCGATGTATGCCAAGGACATCATCCTCTATATATGTGACACGGAATCTAACCTTAACCCGGCATTACGTGAGATCCTACTGTTCGGTGGCATGTCGGGCATACAGGTAAACTGGGCCAAATCAACGCTCCTTGCCCTAATGCCAGCCGCTATAACGCTTACACTGTACTTCCCCCTGACCTGGGCAGCCGGTGTAGTAAAGTATCTGAGAATATGGCTCAGCAGGGACCTACAAGAACTATGGTGCCTGAACTATGGCAGGCTGATCACTTGGCTCGAGACCAAAATAATCATCTAAGATGACACTGTCATTGGCTGGCAGAATTGCTATTGCAAAAATTATAATTTTGCCCAAACTCCTGTATTTGTTCATTAATATACCCCTCATACTTACACAAGCCTTTTTCCGACAACTGCGCTCTCTCCTCATAACTCACACGTGGGCCAGGAAACAACCTCGCATTTTCTGGGAAGTGCTGAAGCTGCCGCTCGCACAGGCACAGTACCTACACTTCTGGTCGCAATCCACTCCCTTTCAGCCTCATGTTGCGATCGAAAAAGAAGTTGCCTCCCCTGTCGCATTACCAGCAGCACTTTACTCTGCATATAAAAGACTGAGGGAAGAAATGAACACAGTAGAGATGCTGCGCTGGGCGGGAGGGTCATTGACGCAGCGCAAAGCTGCCATTCTGATATGCTCCATCGATACAGCTCGCACATCATCCCAGCATTCTTGTTATGCATGACACTAGCTTAATGACCTGTACCCAGACAACAAATTCCAGGATAATCCGTACAGTCCAGCAAGTGCTCAGACCCCAATTCTGGAACTGTTTTTAAATTACCAACTTAGAGCCCATTGCAGCCGACTACACTCCACCTTCCCCTCTGTGCCGGCGCAACTAGAGGCGTTAGAAAACGTCCTAACTCAGTTGTCACCCAAGAAACTCATCACTCGTATATACAACGCGACAAAGCGCACCTCACAGGTCACGATACCCTCGGCGTTGGAACAATGGAGCAGGACTCTAACCCTACCCCCTACTGAGAAACAATGGGCTTATTGCTGCGCCCAGCTCCGACGTCTCTCACCCAACTATAAGCTCAGGCTCATTCACTTCAAATACATACAAAGGCTGCATCGCACGCCCATACAACTACATAAAATGGAGTTGTGACCGGATCACACATGTTGGAGATGTGCAACAGCGCAGGCCTCCTTCCTCCATTTAGCAAGGACATGCTGGCCCATCTCACAATTCTGGCAAAAGGTATTTGATATTACTCAAGAAGTGACAGGATTCCAGCTTAGCTGCACACCCCTCACAGCTTTACTGGGTCATGTAGTGGAGGCGCCCCCAGGCACGGGCCGCCTGACGCCCATGATGCTCCTCCTGGCCAAGCAGCGCATTGCGATACACTGGGGTACACAAAGCGCGCCCAACGTAAACAAGTGGATACAGGATATCTCTTACTGTCAGGAGATTCTGGTGGCATACAGGGAGTTAATGCCCATGGCGTCCAGGCCCAAGGACATCTGGGGTCTGTTTGTCAGATGGGCAGCTGCACGCGGCTCGCCACCAACCCCTACAACTCACAAGCCCGGCCTCACAAACCGCAATGACACCACACCGGCTTTACCTGGATCCTAGCCTGGCTTCACTGGCTCATTGAGGTACTCGTAGTGCCCTCCTACCACATCCCTACACAAGAGTGGACTGGTGCCTCACGTCCTACAGATATCAAGAGGCGGGGGGAATTTACTTCCTGTAATCACACAAGCCTTTCTCCCACAGTCTAATAATAGGAAGAGGCCTATGGTACTGTTTAACTTGCTACTTAACTTGCATACTTATAGTGAATCTGCACTGCTGTCTATAGTTGTCAGAACACCTGTTTGCCTAGTACTGCTTATGATCTCTGTGTTACTAAGATGTATCTCCTATGTCTTATATGATGTGTATTTGATGCAAAATGTATAAATAAAGTTAAAAAAAATAATGAGAGAAAATTAAAATTATGAGTTAACTTATTCTCCCTTTTCAAAGTGTTACATTTACAAACAGCAGGCATCTTGCTCCCAGTGACTGGTAGACACAGTGCCATATTTGTATCTAAAAAATAGTCAATTTCTCCTAAATGAGAGAAATTTAAAGTGAAAAAACTGTTTCTATGAAACATTGTCATAATGTTTCCCCTACTTTAAATGAGGCTATTTTAGTCCTAATGTTGTATGAAGCATGTTTCGTCACTTTAAATTCCTCCTTAAAAAAATTGACCTAATGTTCCTATAATAAATATGGCACCGTGTCTACAGGCCACTAGGAGTACTAAGCCTACTGTTTGTAAAGACACTTTGACATGGGAGAAAATTAAAATGATGAGTTTTATGTAATGCACATAAACAAAGGTGACTCTTCAGTTGAATTTTCTCCCATTTTAAAGTGTCACATTTACACACAGCAGGCATTTTACTCCCATTGGCTGGTAGACGTGCTGCCGTATTTATAACTGGAAATACAGCAATTTTTAGGTCTTGCGCCTAGCGTTGCACTGCGCAGCACGAGACCTTTAGTAAGTGAAAAACGGGGTTTCAGCACTGACCTAGGAATCGCACACGCTCGTGCGTGTGCTTTTCCTTTTGGGCTACCCCATCGGCCTTTGGGTGCGTCTTTATATAAAAGACTGCACGCAATTGGCCACAGGCGGGCGCGTTGCTCCACCCATGGCCTATTGGTGTCTATTATGCGCTTGGTGCGCGTAATAGACACCAATAGGCCATGTGGTTTCAATTATCGTGCCCAGACACGGGCGCAATAATTGAAATCACATGCTTGGCTGTGGCGCGCGCACGCGCACCACTAGTTCTTGTAACTTCCAGGAAATTCCGCGGATAATTATGTGCAGATAACCATTTTATGCTTGCTGCATGTACATGAAAACCATGTCTACTGCAGCAACACATGTTGCAAAAACGAAACTTGCATTAAAAAATTCTGAATACGTAGAAAACACCCGAAAAGAAACTTGGAAATAACACGTCTGCACACATTTTTGTAGTTAGATGGATTTGATTAAAGTGAAGTTATCTCGTACTGAAATCTATCTTGCAATATGCGAAAACCTGGGTCTATGCCTAAGCGAACTTATCCCAACAAACAACTACGAGCGAATATTGAGAATGGCAAAAAATGGCACAGCAAAAATGTACTGCACACCTACAGTTATGACGCATCTCTGTATATATAATAACTACAATCTAGAGATTGTTTTCCTCTTAGAAGAGAGAGCGCCGAGGCACGCAGGGGGCAGGAATCGATATTGGAAGGCTGAAGAATGTGCAGCAGACAGTGGACCCGATGTCCTAACATGCCCGTCTCAGGAATGCAGTTCACTCTTGCCAGCAGATGCAAGGAAGACTGAACGCATCTAAAAACATCGGGGTCACCGGCGGTGCGTTGCCACCACAGCGATTACTCACACACCGACAACTGAAGGCTCCTTCCTGGTCTCGGTGCTCCGGCAGCACTGCCCTGGGCTCCTGGCAACCGAACTTAAACCGCATCTCCCAGCCCAGCATCCCTCCTGTGCCCCAGTATCATGTCTTTAGGAAGCGCCCGTGGGCCCCGCAGAGATCGGGGCATAGAAATCCTGTCCGGGCAGTGGGCAGGGGCCAGGTGTCCTCTCTGGGCTGCAATCAGCACAGGCCAACTGGCACACTGCGGCTCTTTCATGGAGTGCCCCCACCCGCCCCCTCCTGCAACAGAAGTTACAAATGGAAAGATTTGGGTAGGAAGTGCCTCGCAAGAGGAAACGCTCGGCAGGAAGCGGCGAACAATAAGGGTTGCTGGTGCTAAGGCTCTTTAAAGAAGAACCGGCGAGCTTGTGACATCTCAAAAAGATAAGACACGGAAGGAGTGCGAGGGAACGGACTTCGGCAGCACACTGCTCCTGGAAGACATCACAAGGCCCAAACAGGACAGAGGTGTGAGGGAGCAGGTCAGCACTGTAACACTGAGATGGCTGCAAGGGAAAACATATAGTGCTACAGACGAATGTGCAGGTAAAACCAGCACATACAAACATGTGGCATGCAGCCACAGAGAAACATTGCACACGTCTGGTGGAAAAAGGGATCACAGCGCTAACTGAAGAGCACATTGGAGGCAGTGTCTACATATTAGAGCACCCCGAAGAAAGGGTATTCTGCAAATTTGAAGCGAAAGATGTGTTAAAGCGTAAAATATTAATTCTCACTCCAAAGATCTCAGATAGCTAAACATTTACATTAAAAAATGCGCGTATTTTTGTGTAATACATACTTTTTTTTCAGGAATTAGCTATCACAAACGGAAAGTTTTACCTTAAAGGCTCTCTCCAGACCAGAGAGCCCTATTGTAATGTGGTGCAGCTGCTACAGCTGATATGTTCATATGAGGAGAACAGAGGGAAAACTCGTAAAGAAATCCTAGTCATTCCCTGTTTTGAAACTCTTTGTCTAATTTTAGAAAATAAATGTGGCTGGTGCAATTTGAAACCCTGCCTGGTTTCAACATCCTGCCACCAGGACACATGGACTTGAAATGGATAAACATGACTTAACTAGCAGCAGTCAAGCATGTGGCTGCATCATAATTTGTCTGGAAGACACAGTACAGTCATAACAGGCAAAGCAGACAGGACATAACAGACTAGCATGCACAATAGGCAAAGGAGAACAGGCCAACAGCAGCCTAGCACTTGTTACTATTACTTTGCCAAGCTGTTCAGCCTCCCATCTGTCATCTGTTTCTATGCCGCTATTATTATTGTTCCCCTTCGCTATGTTTATGTCCAGCCCTGCGTCTCGGTACCCCAAATAAAGACACCGGCTGCTCAGGACAGAGTGAGCTTTGGGGGCACACAAGTGCTGCAAATGTTTGTTTGTAAAAAAAAAAAAAGTCTTCTCTTCTGTTCTAATTAATTTCAGTGCGTAAAAAGATTAAAGATGACTTCTAAGCTCAAAAGACAAGCAAAGAGCTGAAAATGTTGATATGATTTCTTTGCTCCCTTCTTGTCAGGTAGGTAGCGGCATTGTATTGTTGGGGTTGTGGAATAGGAATTAAGTCTGCTGTTTGTTTACAACATATGACACAGGAATATAAAACATGCATTGACAAAGCCAAACTGTCTGGCTTTAATAATCTAATGCATGCAAGCACAGATGTGCTGAAATGTCACTTACATCTGTTAGCGCATTAAAGCAAGGCGTACTGGCTTTGCATGTTATACATAGAGAAACAGGGGTGGACATTTAAAATGATGCAATGAGAAAAAGGAAATATAGACATGTAGTGATTGGCAAGTTAACATGCTAAGCCTGTCTGTTTTACATTCAGAAGGTTTGTGCTGACTTGCTTTAGATCTGTGTTGAAAGTTGTTCTCCTTTCTTCCTCTAGCGCCTACTACCCAAGGCCAGGAACAGCTTGTGAGGGAGTAGGACTAGCTGGTGCCTGGACTTGCCTCCCAGGTTCTTCTCTCACCCTTTCCACTACCTAATCTCTCTTCCTAGACCTCAAGCCTGGGTATCCAGGTTGAGAGGTTCAGGAACACTACTGCTGAGACTACCCTTTTCGGCATGGGGAGGTTCTAGTGCCAGAATCCCCTAGCCCTTTTCACCCTATACCACTCTCGCTAACTCCCTCTCCATCCTCACTCCTGCTAAAGTTAAACAAGTTTCCTCTACAGGACTACCGTTTACTATTTCCAATTATCAGTACTGAACAGACATCCAGTTCTCTGGGCCAATACTACTTCTCTGTGTCATGTCATGTCAACCTCTGGGTAAACACACTAACAAACAGACTGTCTTCTGTAACAAATTCACGGTTGTTGCATTCCTGCCTTTGGGTGGACTACGCAGTATCTTCACCTTTCTAGGATTGCATGGATAATTTTCTGGGCAACCATTTTCATTCTGTATTGTGATTGTCTTGGATTATCCCAAGTTTGCTGCATTGCTGCTTTTGCGTGGGCTCCACTTATCTACTATTGTGGTTGCCTTAGATTCTCCTGGGGCCGTGCTTGATCTGCTTGTTAGTGAACCCTACTGGCCCACTGATCCACTACTATGCTTGTCTTGGATCCTATTAGGGTTCTAGCATTCCCACTTCTAGGTAGATCGCACTGATTGATAATTTTCACAATACCATGGTTGTCTTAGACTCTCGCAGGGTTCCAGCATTTGTGCTTCTGGCTTAAACTGTGACCCATTACTGAGGTGTCTGTCGCTTTCCTGCAGTTTTAGCATTTATATGTCTGGGTGGACTGCAATGACTCCTACTGGGGTGTCAAGATCCACTGATTGCATTGGAACCATGGAATATTTAGAGCACCAAATCACCTCAGTCTCACATCAGTATCCATCATCTCCCCAAAAGCACATCTGTCTCCCCTAACCCTATGTAGGGTTTCCTCAATGTCTTCAAGCATGAAGACCACCTTGGCACCATTGGTACAATTGAATATCATGAGCACCAAATCACTGTGCACACATCCTCAGCATCTACAAACACCTAAGTAGACTACACAGACCCACTATTATGGTATCTTACATTCTGCTGAAATTGTGGTATCTAAACCTCTAGGTGGACAACAAAGATCCAGTACTGTAGTATCAGCTTTTAGTTTGACAGACCCAGAACGTACTCCTCAGGAGCAGGATAATACCTTCTAGGTTTCTAATGGTCAACCTGCCACCTAAACACCCCTAAACAAAAGGACTTCTCCTACCCAAACATCAGGTCATGATCTCCTACTAGCACACACCAGGATACATCACTGCATCAAATCATTACATTCTTCTTTACCTGGAAGGTCATTCACTTGTGAACTCTCCCCTCTCCACCTTACTGCTATACCCACGTTTTCTAATATTACCCCTTTGTACAGTGCTTCCTTCTCTGTTTTCCTCCATCTCCAAAACTTCCTCCTCCCTGCAAAGCTGTTTTCCACTGTTACATCGTACCCATCTCATGCTAATATGCCTCCTTCCTACCCCTACCTTTCCGCAGTGTTTACCATCTCCATGCTTTCTATCTCTACCCCAAACCATTTCCCCTCCCAACCCCTTTAAACCTCTTCTGATCATCATATCCCTCCCACTCTAAAGCACTGCCACTAACCCATACTCCAAGCCTCACCTAACCACTCTGCACCCTTTCTATGCCTTCTAATCCAACCTTTCCATCCGAATGTCACTGTATTTTCTTCAAACCATAGTATCAGGCTCCATTGAAATTAGGTTTGAAGTCAATGAAGCTTGGCAAGGGAGTGTCTGGTAACAATGTGTAAGTTACATGGCCTTCAGTAGCTCACAATCATTTTCACTGATCAGAAGTTGCTCTCATTACAGAAACGGTTGGAGACCCTATTCAAGGCTAGCAGAGGGAAACATGTGCTAGTCAAAGGGCTCCATGAGTTTGGATTCACAGTCAGGAGGAGACATAGGAAAGGCGTTACGGTTTACTTTGCTGGTGGACGCCAACCCAAAGTTGAAAGGCAGGAAGGGTAATTCCTAAAGAATAGCGAGCCATCCAACATACCGTCTTGAATGACGAAGCAGCCCCCGCAATGAAGAGGTGAAAACCATCAATGGGAAAATCCAATATGGCAGCATGAAGGAGGTCTGAGCGGCACAATAGGACAAAGTGAAGCACGGACACAGATGAACCCATGGACCAACCATCATAGTACGTTGAATCAAGTCCAGATCTCTGTCATCTTCCATAGTGTATGGGAGTAACGGGCTATGAGAAGTTGGTCTGGTATATGCTGTTCACTAGTTCAAGTGGACACCTTGCACCAGTACAATTCGACTCTTATGGTAGTAGGTTTAAGACAACTGTGAGAAGTTGGCCTGGCATATGCTGGTCACTAGTTATAGTGGCCACCTTGCACCAGTCCAATTCGACTCTTATGGTAGGTAGGTTTAAGACAACCTTTTAAAGAAAGCTATCCTAGTGGTAGCTGTGGAGAGCAGCCTTCAGGCTAAGTCTCAGAGGAATGTAAAGCAGCTTGTTTTACCTTATAATCTCTTGAATTACCAAATGAAAGGACACCACACAGGTATATATATCAAATATATATGTATTTATTTCTAGAAACACTCTACTAATCTCTTTATGAGATTAGAAGCCAGGAACACATTCAAATATCAAAGTTTCACGATAAGTTAAGCACAAATATGGCTGGGGCCCTAGCGGCGTACCAGACCAATAATAAAAAAGAGGTTTAGGAAAGTCGACTTGCAAGGGGACAAGGCCTAGGGCCTGTGGAATCGCTGGGGCTTCACTAATCCACCCAAGGCATTTAAGTACAAAGACCACGGGAGACACGTGCAGTGTGAGAACACAGCCGCGGGTTCCCTATTGATGGAGCAAGACGCAGTTGGATTTTTAAAGTTTTAGGGTACTTCGAGGAAGTCTACAAGCAAGCCACTTACAAGGTAAGTAATTCGAGGGCCAACACACACTAGGGCACCGGAGTGCACGAGTTACCTCACCCAGGGAAGCCGGGTGCATAGGTGTCTTTTGGTGTCGGGTCGCGTCGCTGTTATCTATGGAAGCCAAAGAAGATTTGCTGCTTGCGAAGACTGAAGAAGTGTCCGGTGGAATCCAAGGCTGGATTCAAGATGAAGATGACCTGAAAGCAGAAGGGACAGTGTTCACAATCACTTGCCAGTGACCCGGGGCCAGGAAGATGGATGCCCACGGAAGTCGGGTGATTTCAGGTGATCAAGGGTATTTTGACTCTTCCACCACGAGGACCAGGAGGCGTCGACAATGACCAGGAGCTGGATTCGGAGTGTCCCACAAAGCCTGCAGCTTACTGAGGTGTCGGCAACCAGATTGGAGCCAACAAGCCTTGGCAACAGCAAGTCTTGTGGAATTCAAGAAAAGTCAGCGGTGCAAACCAGCAAGGTCTGAAGGACTCACCCAGCGAGGGTAAGTCAGGGCAGGCCTGGAGCAACCAGGGGAGCCCTTTGGTTTGATGAAGAAGTCTTCAGGGGACCCACAAGCCAGCTGGCATGGGATCGCGAAGGCGCCTCATGAGGATTCACTTCACAGGAGCCCACGGTCACTCGGGACGAGGTAGGCCTCTGATTTTCAAGGGCAATGCTGCTAGAGACTTGGACCACACGGGGTCCAATGCACAAGTTCGTAGAATGTCGTGAAGGGGTTGCACTTGACAATAGTGCACGGTGCCTGGGTATTGCTGTTCCTCGTCACTCGTGGGGTCCACTCACCTCAGCTCTGCTGGGGACTCACAATGGCCGTCCAGAAGTCAGGAAATCCACTTCCGGGGTTGCAGGGACTTCGGACTCCGGCGGGAGCGGGAAAGTTTGCGACCATTGATTCAAGTTTTTGGTGCCTGCCAAGCAGGGGAGTCACTCCTTGACTCCAAGGGAGATTCTTCCGTCTTCCAAAGGTAGTGGAACGTCAAAGGGCCAGGATTCTTCTTGTAAAGCGTCGTCCAGGGTTATCTAACTTGCAATGGCAACGTGTACCTATCTTATAGTAAAATAAAGGGAGGGACTAGCTCTATGACCACTCCTCTAGGAGGGTCAGGGGGTGGGTGGTTACACCCACTTCCCTTTGTCCAGTTTCACGCCAGATCAGGGGCTAGTAGCCCCTGAACCGGTTTGAGCTGGCATATGCACAGAGGAGCCTACTGCTCCCCCAGTGCAGGACCTCAAAGCACTCTAAGAGTGCACCCACCCAGCTCCAATACACTAAATCCTGTCTGGAAGGTGGTGACACCTCTCTGTGACAGGATACCTATTGTTGAGCCTCCTCCACTGCGAGTTTCAGTCAGCAGCAGGAGGGCAGCCCAGTGTCTGTGCTGGTGGCATCCATTTTGTGATGCCAGGGCTCTTTCAGATTTCTACCGTGTTTCCACAGTGGGTACATGTCGTCCCCTCTAGAAGGGTGGGATCATACTTCCACACCAGTTACTGGTGTGGGGGTAGGTATGATTCCAAGTTGTTTGACACCAAACACGACATGTTTTGATGCAGTCATTCCAAATCAAGCATTTACCGGGAGGTTATAATGCACTTAAGAGTATATGGTTTAACCGCATCCACAAACAGCCACAGGGAATAGACCCTGCCAGCTGAAGAGGGGCCCTGCTCAGGCAGAGGCACCCCCTCACATAGTAAACCAAGCACCCTGCTCTCAGGATTGATAGGGCCTGCTTTAGTCCATCAGATCCTGTTTGGGAGGTTTGAGAGGTAACTCCCAGCCCTCCTTCACCAAACATAATGGACCTCTGACAGGGTGCCCAAACAGAAGTTCAAAAGGGCTGTAGCCAACCCCCTTCTGTGGGACCTCCATGTATGCAAACAGAAGGCAGGGAAGTAAAAGGTCCCATTTTCGCCTAAGCTTTTCTGGGAGGCCTTTAATCATTCCCTTTAGGGTTTGTTGAACCTTTCAACTAACCCATTGCATTGTGGGTGATAGGGAGTAGTGAATTTATAATTGATACCACACTCCTTCCACATTGCTTTTAGATACCCTGACATAAAGTTTGTACATCTTCAGATATAACCTCCTTAGGGAAGCCCACTCTGGAGAAAACTCCAATGAGGGCTCTTGCCACCACAGGGGCTGTGGTGATCCTGAGGGGAATTGCTTCTGGGTACCTGGTGGCATGATCCAATACCACCAGGATAAACCTGTGCCCAGATGCTGTTGGAGGGTCAAGGGGACCAACAATGTCAATCCCTACCCTTTCAAAGGGTACCCCCACTACAGATAGTGGTTATCAGGGGGGCCTTTGTTGTGCCACCTGACTTGCCACTGGCTTGGCAAGTGACACAGGAGCGACAAAACTCCTTTGTGTCCTCTGACATGTATGGCCAATGAAAATGTGGAACAAGCCTGTCCCAGGTCTTGTTTTGGCCCATGTGTCCTGCCAAAGGGATATCATGTGCTAGGGTCAAGAGGAACCCCCTAAACTTCGGAGGTATTACCAACCTCCTGGTGGCTCCAGGGGTAGGATCTCTAGCCTCAGAATATAGGAGTCCCTCATCCCAATAAACTTTATGGGACCCACTAGCACTCCCAGCAGCCTCAGCAGCAGCCTGCTGTCTGAGGGGTTCGAGAGAGGGGCAGCACTGTTGCTCCTTTCTCAGATCTTCCCTGGAAGGTCCCCCGGCCCCCAAGAACTCAACCTGATTAGGCTCAAGTCCCTCTGGGGCAGTTCCTTCTTCAGGATCTGCTTCTCCTCCCTCAGGAGGGGAATCTGAGATCTGAGACAGAGGGGAAGGCACTGCCTTAACCCTACTGCTCCTCCTCTTGGGTAGCATCTGGTCCATAGTTTCAGGATCCAGAGCTGATTCAGCTTTATGCATTTTGGCCTGTGACCTGGTCACAGGAAATACCTCTGCAGGTATGCCCAACATCTCAGCATGAGTCCATAACTGTACTTCAGACCAGGCTGAAGTCTCCAGATCATTGCCCAACAGACATTCGACAGGGAGGTCTGCACTGACTACTACCTTCTTGAGGCCAGTTACCCCTCCCCAGGAGAAATTCACAACTGCCAGACTATGGTTGGTCCTGACATTGCTTGCATTGGTAACCTGGTACATTTCACCCAGGATGATCTGTGCAGGGTCCACCAGATCCTCTGCCACCATAGTGACACTAGCAACAGTGTCCCTGAATGCCAAAGCCTGTTTGCCATTTATTACAGGCTGCTGTTTGTACTTGCCCAGATTACTGGGGCTCACTAGGAAGACATATCAATGTCTCCCTCACAAACCAGCAATGCCTGAGTGGGTACTCTGACTAGGCCAGAGTCCACTTCAGAACCCAGGGTCAACCCTACTACACCCCTATTCTGATTACCACCTCCACCAGTAGCTGCACTAGGGGGAACAGTTGCCTTAGGGGCAGGAGTGGTGATGGTTTGGTCTTTGGACTTGGTACAATCAGAAGTCCAGTGCCCTTTCTGTTTACAGAATTTGCACCAGGGCTTCTTATGGCCTTTTCCCTTTGTAGACTGTGAATCCCCACCAGATGCAGATTTTTGGGGCCCATGTGAAGACTTCTGGTCTTTTGACTTATCCCCACCGTTCTCAGAGCCTTTAGGATCTTGCTTCTTGGTGTCACCCCCTTGGTTCTGGGTTTCCTGCTTCACCCTGGTTCTGACCCATTTGTCTGCCTTCTTTCCCAATTCTTGGGGAGAGGTCAGATCAGAGTCCACCAGGTACTGATGCAACAACTGGTTTTGGCAATTATTAAGGATCTGTTCTCTCATTATAAGATTATACAATCCCTTAAAATCAGTAAGTCTACTACCAACCAGCCAACCCTCCAGAGCCTGGGTTGCACAATCAACAAAGTCAGTCCAGTCCTGAGTCTGTGCTTTCTGGGTACCTCTGAACTTCAACCTGTACTGTTCAGTGGTTAAGCCAAACCCATCTATTAATGCACTCTTCAGGACTTCATTATCATCAGCATCCTCTTCTCTAACAGTGAGGAGCTTGTCTCTTCCTTTATCAGAAAAGGAGAGCCACAAGATTGCTGCCCACTGTTTCTGGGGGACGTGTTGTACTTTACAGGCCCTCTCCATAGCAGTTATTCACTTGTGGATATCATCCCCATTCTGGTAGGGAGGAACAACCTTGGACAGGTTCCTATTCTCTATCTAAGGCCAACTGCTTGGTTCTGAGGGCAAGTCTTGCTTCCTCATACTGGAGCATCTTGTACCTTCTTTCAGAGGAGGTCTCTCTTCTATTAGAGTATGAGTTCCTCTGATGGACAGATTCCCTGTCAGAGTGATATGAGTGGTTAGATTCCCTTGAAGGGGACCTAGGCCTCTCTTCATCTCTGTCAGCTCTCTTAGGGAGAATTCCTCTGTCCTTTTCAGACCCCTGTGGGTCTGGCCCTTCAATCACAGACTCCAGGTCATCTTGAG
The DNA here is from genome assembly GCF_964204655.1 of Triturus cristatus. Taxonomy (NCBI): domain Eukaryota; kingdom Metazoa; phylum Chordata; class Amphibia; order Caudata; family Salamandridae; genus Triturus; species Triturus cristatus. Next base: position 150,226,181 of record NC_140579.1, on the reverse strand, counting down.
TTTCATCATCTGACCCAGAGACTATGGCTGACCCACCCCCTGATCCAGATCCACTAGCTCCAAGAGCTAGTCTAAGATCATCTGCTGTTAGCAAATTTATCAGGTGTTGTGTGGAGGGACTCTGTCCTAACCCCGGGTGTCTTGCAACACACATGGCCTTCAAGTCAAAGAAGGTCATGTCCTTATACTGAGGTTGGGTGGACCCACTGGCTCCATCCCTTGAGGACATTCTAGTGTTGTGCAGTGTTGTACTACCTACACTAGTTTGTGGCCTACTGATCCTAGTTTGAGCTGTAGCAAGGATGTGGTATCCCTTCACAAACAGCTCTAAGTTCAGTAGAACGTATTGATACTAAGCTTGACTTTCATATGTACCTTGAGTACCTTAAGTGGTTTTCAGTTAGTAATTCAAATAGAGATTTTCTGGTAAAACAATGGCAAGCTGTAATCCCACACGCTGCCCACCAATGTGAGAAATTGGCCTGGCATATGCTGGTCACTAGTTATAGTGGCACCTTGCACCAGTCCAATTCGACTCTTATGGTAGATAGATTTAAGACAACCTTTTAAAGAAAGCTATCCTAGTGGTAGCTGTGGAGAGCAGCCTTCAGGCTAAGTCTCAGAGGAATGTAAAGCAGCTTATTTTACCTTATAATCTCTTGAATTACCAAATGAAAGGTATATATATCAAATATATATGTATTTATTTCTAGACACACTCTACTAATCTCTTTATGAGATTAGAAGCCAGGAACACATTCAAATATCAATGTTTCACAATAAGTTAAGCACAAATATGGCTGGGGCCCTAGGGGCGTACCAGACCATATACTAAAAAAGAGGTTTAGGAAAGTCGACTTGCAAGGGGACAAGGCCTAGGGCCTGTAGAATCGCTGGGGCTTCACTAATCCACCCAAGGCAGGTAAGTAAAAGACCCACGGGAGACGCATGCAGTGTGAGAACACAGTCGCGGGTTCCCTATTGATTGCAATGGAGCAAGTCGCGGTTGGATTTTTAAAGTTTTAGGGTACTTTGAGGAAGTCTACAAGCAAGCCACTTACAAGGTAAGTAATTTGAGGGCCAACACACACTAGGGCACCGGAGTGCATGAGTTACCTCACCCAGGCAAGCCGGGTGCATAGGTGTCTTTTGGTGTCGAATCGCGTCGCTGTTTTCTATGGAAGCCAAAGAAGATTTGCTGCTTGCGAAGACTGAAGAAGTGTCCGGTGAATCCAAGGCTGGATTCAAGATGAAGATGACCTGAAAGCAGAAGGGACAGTGTTCACAGTCACTTTCCAGTGACCCGGGGCCAGGAAGATGGATGCCCACGGAAGTCGGGTGATTTCAGGTGATCAAGCGTATATTGACTCTTCCACCACGAGGACCAGGGGGTGTCGACGACAACCAGGAGCTGGATTCGGAGTGTCCCACAAAGTCTGCAGCTTACTGAGGTGTCGGCAACTGGATTGGAGCCAACAAGCCCTGGCAACAGCAAGTCTTGTGGAATTCAAGAAAAGTCAGCGGTGCAGACCAGCAAGGTCTGAGGGACTCACCCAGCGAGGGTAAATCAGGGCAGGCCTGGAGCAACCAGGGGAGCCCTTTGGTTTGATGAAGAAGTCTTCAGGGGACCCACAAGCTAGCCGGCAAGAGATCACAAAGACACCTTGTGAGGATTCTCTTCACAGGAGCCCACGGTCACTCGGGATGAGGTAGGCCTCTGATTTTCAAGGGAAATCCTGCTGTAGGCTTGGACCACACGGGGTCCAATGCACAAGTTCGTAGAACGTCGTGAAAGGGTTGCACTTGACAATAGTGCACGGTACCCGGGTATTGCTGTTCCTCATCACTCGTGGGGTCCACTCACCTCAGCTCTGCTGGGGACTTACAATGGCCTTCGAGAAGTCAGGAAATCTACTTCCGGGGCTGTAGGGACTTCGGACTCTGGCGGGAGCAGGAAAGTTTGCAACCATTGATTCAAGTTTTCGGTGCCTGCCAAGCAGGGGAGTCACTCCTTGACTCCAAGGGATATTCTTCAGTCTTCCAAAGGTAGTGGAACGTCGAAGGGCCAGGATTCTTCTTGTAAAGCATCGTCCAGGGTTATCTAACTTGCAATGGCAAGGTGTACCTATCTTATAGTAAAAGAAAGGGAGGGACTAGCTCTATGACCACTCCTCTAGGAGGGTCAGGAGGGTGGGTGGTTACACCCACTTCCCTTTGTCCAGTTTCGCGCCAGAGCAGGGGCTAGTAGCCCCTGAACCTGTTTGAGCTGGCATATGCACAGAGGAGCCTACTACTCCCCCAGTGCAGGACTTCAAAGCACTCTAAGAGTGCACCCACCCAGCTCCAATACACTAAATCCTGTCTGGAAGGTGGTGACACCTCCCTGTGACAGGATGCCTATTGTTGGGCCTCCTCCACTGTGAGTTACAGTCAGCAGCAGGAGGGCAGCCCAGTGTCTGTGCTGGTGGCATCCATTTTGTGATGCCAGGGCTCTTTCAGATTTCTACCGTGTTTCCACAGTGGGTACATGTCGTCCCCTCTAGAAGGGTGGGATCATACTCCCACACCAGTTACTGGTGTGGGGGTATGATTCCAAGTTGTTTGACACCAAACACGACATGTTTTGATGCAGTCATTCCAAAGTTAGCGTTTACCGGGAGGTTATAATGCACTTAAGAGTATATGGTTTAACCGCATCAGGCAGAGGCACCCCCTCACATGGAAACCAAGCACCCTGCCCTCAGGATTTATAGGACCTGCCTTAGGGGTGACTGATAGGTTCAAGTGTGTGTGCGGGGAGAGATATAGTGAACCTATATCTCAGTGAGGAGTGCTAACACTACCTCACCCAGGCTGCAGTAGCATGTCTGTGGTGTCAGATTTAGTCTGCTTCCCAGGGGTGGCATAATACATGCTTCAGCCCCTGGTAGGCCTGTGAAGTACCTATGCCCTTGGTACCTAAGGTACCATATACTAGGGACTCATAAGGCACCACAGTATCCAATCACTAGTGCACCTAATATGCACTCTATGTTGTTTAAGGGAGTAAGCAGATAGGCTGGGGTCCTGAATAGCAGGATCCCAGCCAGACTAGTCAAAAACCATCAAAACACCAGAAATAAAGTGGGGGCAACCATGTAGTCAGATTCCACTTTCCTACATCAATCCCCCCCCCCCCCAAACGAAAGGAGATAAGGCTAACCTTGTCCAGATAAGCTTTTATTTCCTGAGTGGCCATATAAGGAAGAACCTGCACTAGCATGGTTGCTCCCTGTCTCATGGTCCACTTGGGAAATCCTACCCCAAGGGGTTCTGGAGTTTCTCCAAAGTCTAGGGAAATTACCTATATTGTGTTTTGGTACAGAAGCAGGCTGGTGGGGTGTCTGAGTCTGGAAGTGAGGCCCTAGTTGGGGTGGTCTCAACTTCCTCAGGACACTGGTCACCATGGAAGCCCTTCTGTCCATGACTGTGTAATATCTGGCGCTAAGGGTCAACCTCTGGCTGCCTACAGCTGGGGGTTAGGTCCCTCTGGTTGGAATAGTGGAGGGCTTTGGAATGTTTGGGACAACTATGTCCCAGGTCTCCCTGTGTCCAACAGAGTCCATCTGTGGGATACCTTTCCTAGGGGTAAGGGGGGTCCCTCAGTATGTAGAGGAATGTTCACCTGGCTAGAACTACTCTGCTGGGTGTCCCTAATCTGTTGATGAGTGGGTTCCTCTGGACAGAGGCCCACTAAGGGTCCACTGACCTCCCTGACCTCTGCAGCCCTGGGCTGACTGAGGCAGGGTAGAGAGGGGCAGGATACCTGCTCCAGACTGGGTACCACCTTCGAAGGATCCCCTGCCATCAGACATGTGGCCAGGACAGGCCTGACCACCTCTGGGACAGTTACTTCACAAGGGGCAGGATCAGTTCCCTTAGAAAGCTGAAACCATACCTTTAGTCTGGTGGGGGGAGGGCTGTTCCTCACCCCCTATGCCCTCTGTTTGTGTGGAGTGATCCATTGTTTCAGGCTTCACACCCTTAATTTCTCCTGGGCTGGAGGTGAGGCCCTCAGGGACTCATCCACTCTCTCAGGGATGCCTAACATTCTTAAATGGGCATTGTGATCCACCTCAGCCCAGGCTGAGATTTCCAGATCATTCCCCAGTAGACAATCTACAGGTAAGGTTGGGGACACTGCCACTCTCTTTGGGCCAGTGACCCCTGCCCAGCTGAGATTTACCACTGCCATGGGATGATCTATACTAAATCCATCAATATTGGTCACCTGGTAGCTAAACTCAGGTAAAAGCTGTTCTAGGGGCACTAGTCTCTTTGTCACCATGATGACACTAGCTCCTGTGTCCCTGTAGGCCACAGCCTTCTGACCATTGATCATGGGCTCTTGGCTGTACCTGCCCAAAGTATTGGGACTCATAGTAAAGTTGGCAAACCCCATGTCACCATCACAGACTAGAGTTGCTTGTGTAGGGGACCTGGTTAGGCCAGAGTCCACCTGAGTTCCCCAAGAAAGTCCAACTAAGTTTTTGGGTGCACTCCCACCACCTGGGGGATTACTACTGGTAGTAACAGGAGGTGTTGGAGCTGCAGTGGGAAGAACATTTTCTTTATTGCCATTCTTTGGACAGCTGGAGTCAGTTTTCCAGTGGCCAGGTTGCTTGCACATATGGCAATATGGTTTCTTATTGTAAGAGGAAGGATTTTGGGACCCACCCCCAAAACTGGATTTTTGGGGCCCTTCAGAGGACTTTTCTGTATTTTTATTATCCTCACCTTTCTCTTTGGGCTTAGTGGAATCTTTCTTCTGGTCACCACCTTGGTTCTTGGGCCTCACCCTGGTTCTGACCCATTTGTCTGCCTTCTTTCCCAATTCTTGGGGAGAGGTCAGATCAGAGTCCACAGGTACTGGTGTAAGAGCTGGTTCTGACAATTGTTAAGTATCTGCTCACGCATAATTAAATTATACCATCCTTTAACGTCAGTTGCTCTACTGCCAATTATCCAACCCTCCAGAGCCTTGTTAGCACAATCTACAAAGTCCACCCAGTCCAGTGTCTGTGCCTTCTGGGTATCTCTGAACTTCAACCTGTACTGCTCAGTGGTTAAGCCAAACCCATCTAAAAGTGCACTCTTCAGGACTTCATAGTCATCAGCATCCTCTGCTCTAACAGTGAGGAGCTTGTCTCTACCTTTATCTGAAAAGGAGAGCCACAAGATTGCTGCCCACTGCTTTTGGGGGACCTGTTGTACTCTACAGGCCCTTTCCATAGCAGTTATCCACTTGTGGATATCATCCCCACTCTGGTAGGGAGGAACAACCTTGCTCAGGTTCCTATGGTCTGGAAAATATTCTCTGCCTCTAGGGACACTGTTGCTGCCACCAGGGGGTTCTAACCTCTCTCTTCTAGAAGCTCTCTGGACCTCAAAGGCTTCTCTATCTAATGCTAACTGCTTGGTTTGATGGCAAATCTTGCTTCCTCATACTGCAGCAGTTTGTACATTCTGTCAGAGGAGGTCTCCCTTCTAGGAAAGTAGGAGCTCCTCTGCTGGACAGATTCTCTGCCAGAGTGATAGGAGTGGTCAGACTCCCAAGAAAGGGACCTAGGCCTTTCCTCCACTCTGTCAGTTCTCTTAGGGAGAATTCCTCTGTCCTTTTCAGACCCTTGGGGATCTGGCCCTTCAACCACAGAGTCCTGGTCATCCTGATTTTCATGATCTGACCCAGACACTGTAGTTGTCCCACCCCCTGATTCAGACCCATTAGCTCAAAGAGCTAATCTAAGATCATCTGATGTCAGCAGATCTATCAGGTGTAGTGTGGAGGGACTCTCTCCTATCCTCAGGTGCCTTGCAGCACACATGGCTTTCAAGTCAAAGAAAGTCATGTCCTTATACTGATGCTGGGTGGACCCACTGGTTCCAACCCTTAAGGACATTCTAGTGTTGTGCAGTGTTGTACTACCTACACTAGTTTGTGGCCTACTGCTCCTAGCTTGAGCTGTAGAAAGGGTGTGCTTTCCCTTGGCACACAGCTCTAAGTTCAGTAGAACGTATTGATACTAAGCTTGACTTTATATGTACCTTGAGTACCTATAGTGGTTTTCAGTTAGTAATTCAAATAGAGATTTTCTGGGAAACAATGGCAAGCTGGAATCCCACACGCTTCCCACCAATGTGAGAAGTTGGCCTGGTATATGCTGTTCACTAGTTGAAGTAGACACCTTGCACCAGTACAATTCGACGCTTATGGTAGTAGGTTTAAGACAACCTTTTAAAGAAAGCTATCCTAGTGGTAGCTGTGGAGAGCAGCCTTCAGGCTAAGTCTTTAGAGGAATGTAAAGCAGCTTGTTTTACCTTATAATCTTTTGAATCACTAAATGAAAGGCAACCACACAGGTAAATATATCAAATATATATGTATTTATTACTAACAACTTCTCTGCTAATCTCTTTATGAGATTAGAAGTCAGGAACATATGCACAAATCAACATTTCACAATAAGTTAAGCACAAATATGGCTGGGGCCGTAGGGGCGTACCAGACCATATACTAAAAAAGAGACTTAGAGATAACGACTTGCAAGGGGACATGCCTAGGGCCTTCAGAAGTGCTGGGGCCTCACGAAACCACCCAAGGCAGGTAAGTAAAGGACCCACGGGAGACGTATGCAGTGTGAGAACACAGCCGCGAATCCCTATTGACTTCAATGGAGCAAGTCGCGATTGGAAATTAAGAGTTTTAGGATACTTCGGGAGAGTCTACAAGCAAGTCACTTACAGGGTAAGTAGTTCTAGAGCCAACACCCACAGGAGCACCGTAGTGCTGGAGTTACCTCACCCAGGGAATCCGGGTGCATAGGTGTCTTTTGGTGTTGAGTCGCGGCGTCGTTTTCAATGGGAGCCAAAGAAGACTTGCTGCTTGTGAAGACAGGAGAAGTGTCCGGTGGAATCCAAGCCTGGATTCAGAAGAAGGAAGACCTGAAAGCAGAGGGGACAGTGTTCAAAGTCACTTGGCAGTGACCCGGGGCAAGGAAGATTGATGCCCACAGTCGTCGGGTGATTTCAGGTGATCCACGGGTGTCTTGACTCTTCAGCCACGAGGTCCAGGAGGTGTCGACAACAACTAGGAGCTGGATTTGGCGTGTCCCTCGAAGTCTGCATCTTACTGCAGTGTCGGTGACCAGATTGGAGCCAACAAGCCTTGGTAACAGCAAGTCTCGTGGAAAGGATAAAAAGTCAGCGGTGCAGACCAGCAAGGTCTGAGGGACTCACCCAGCAAGGGTAAGTCAGGGCAGGCCTGGAGCAACCAGGGGAGCCCTTTGGAACTGTAGAAAAGTCTTCTGGGGACCCGCAAGGGATCGCGAAGATGCCTCAAGAGGATTCACTCAACAGGGGCCCACGGTCACTAGGGATGGGGTAAGATCTTCGGAGTGATTCCTGCTGGAGGCTTGGACCACACGTGGTCCAATGCACAGGTTCGTAGAACGTCGTGAAGGGGTTGCACTTGAAAATAGTGCCCGGTACCCAGGGATTGTGGTTCCTCGTCACTCGTGGGGTCCACTTGCCTCAGCGTCACTGGGGACTCACAATGGCCTTGGAGAAGTCAGGAAATCCTCTTCCTGGGCTGCAGGGACTTCGGACTCCGGCAGGAGCGGGAAACTGGATTTTTGGGGCCCTTCAGAGGACTTTTCTGTATTTTTATTATCCCCACCTTTCTCTTTGGGCTTAGTGGAATCTTTCTTCTAGTCACCACCTTGGTTCTTGGGCCTCACCCTGGTTCTGACCCATTTGTCTGCCTTCTTTCCCAATTCTTGGGGAGAGGTCAGATCAGAGTCCACCAGGTACTGGTGTAAGAGCTGGTTCTGACAATTGTTAAGTATCTGCTCACGCATAATCAAATTATACCATCCTTTAAAGTCAGTTGCTCTACTGCCAATTATCCAACCCTCCAGAGCCTTGGTAGCACAATCTACAAAGTCCACCCAGTCCTGTGTCTGTGCCTTCTGTGTATCTCTGAACTTCAACCTGTACTGCTCAGTGGTTAAGCCAAACCCATCTAAAAGTGCACTCTTCAGGACTTCATTATCATCAGCATCCTCTTCTCTAACAGTGAGGAGCTTGTCTCTACCTTTATCTGATAAGGAGAGCCACAAGATTGCTGCCCACTGCTTTTGGGGGACTTGTTGTACTCTACAGGCCCTTTCCATAGCAGTTATCCACTTGTGGATATCATCCCCACTCTGGTAGGGAGGAACAACCTTGCTCAGGTTCCTATTTTCTGGAATATATTCTCTGCCTCTAGGGACACTGTTGCTGCCACCAGGGGGTTCTAACCTCTCTCTTCTAGAATCTCTCTGGAGCTCAAATGCTTCTCTATCTAATGCCAACTGCTTGGTTTTGAGGGCAAATCTTGCTTCCTCATACTGCAGCAGTTTGTACATTCTGTCAGAGGAGGTCTCCCTTCTAGGAGAGTAGGAGCTCCTCTGCTGGACAGATTCTCTGCCAGAGTGATAGGAGTGGTCAGACTCCCTAGAAAGGGACCTAGGCCTTTCCTCCACTCTGTCAGTTCTCTTAGGGAGAATTCCTCGGTCCTTTTCAGACCCTTGGGGATCTGGCCCTTCAACCACAGAGTCCTGGTCATCCTGATTTTCATGATCTGACCCAGACACTGTAATTGACATACCCCCTGATTCAGACCCATTAGCTCCTAGAGCTAATCTAAGATCATCTGATGTCAGCAGATCTATCAGGTGTAGTGTGGAGGGACTCTGTCCTATCCTCAGGTGCCTTGCAGCACACATGGCTTTCAAGTCAAAGAAAGTCATGTCCTTATACTGAGGCTGGGTAGACCCACTGGTTCCAACCCTTAAGGACATTCTAGTGTTGTGCAGTGTTGTACTACCTACACTAGTTTGTGGCTGACTGATCCTAGCTTGAGCTGTAGAAAGGGTGTGCTATCCCTTGGCACACAGCTCTAAGTTCAGTAGAACTTATTGATACTAAGCTTGACTTTATATGTACCTTGAGTACCTATAGTGGTTTTCAGTTAGTAATTCAAATAGAGATTTTCTGGTAAAACAATGGCAAGCTGGAATCCCACACGCTTCCCACCAATGTGAGAAGTTGGCCTGGTATATGCTGTTCACTAGTTAAAGTAGACACCTTGCACCAGTACAATTCGACTCTTATGGTATTAGGTTTAAGACAACCGTTTAAAGAAAGATATCCTAGTGGTAGCTGCGGAGAGCAGCCTTCAGGCTAAGTCTTTAGAGGAATGTAAAGCAGCTTGTTTTACTTTATAATCTCTTGAATCACTAAATGAAAGGACACCACACAGGTATATATATCAAATATATATGTATTTATTACTAACAACTTCTCTGCTAATCTCTTAATGAGATTAGAAGTCAGGAACATATGCACAAATCAACATTTCACAATAAGTTAAGCACAAATATGGCTGGTGCCCTAGGGGCGTACCAGACCATATACTAAAAAAGAGACTTAGAGATAACGACTTTCAAGGGGACAAGGCCTAGGGCCTTCAGAAGTGCTGGGGCCTCACGAAACCACCCAAGGCAGGTAAGTAAAGGACCCATGGGAGACGCATGCAGTGTGAGAACACAGCGGCGAATCCCTATTGACTTCAATGGAGCAAGTCGTGATTGGAAATTAAGAGCTTTAGGATACTTCGGGAGAGTCTACAAGCAAGTCACGTGCAGGGTAAGTAGTTCTAGAGCCAACAACCACAGGAGAACCGAAGTGCTGGAGTTACCTCACCCAGGGAATCCGGGTGCATAGGTGTCTTTTGGTGTTGGGTCGCGGCGTCGTTTTCAATGGGTGCCAAAGAAGACTTGCTGCTTTTGAAGACAGGAGAAGTGTCCGGTGGAATCCAAGCCTGGATTCAGAAGAAGGAAGACCTGAAAGCAGAGGGGACAGTGTTCAAAGTCACTTGGCAATGACCCGGGGCAAGGAAGATGGATGCCCACAGTCGTCGGATGATTTCAGGTGATCCACGGGTGTCTTGACTCTTCAGCCACGAGGTCCAGGAGGCATCGACAACAACCAGGAGCTGGATTCGGCGTGTCCCACGAAGTCTACAGCTTACTGCAGTGTCGGTGACCAGATTGGAGCCAACAAGCCTTGGTAACAGCAAGTCTCGTGGAAAGGATAAAAAGTCAGCGGTGCAGACCAGCAAGGTCTGAGGGACTCACCCAGCAAGGGTAAGTCAAGGTAGGCCTGGAGCAACCAGGGGAGCCCTTTGGAACTGTAGAAAAGTCTTCTGGGGACCCACAAGCCAACCGGCAAGGGATCATGAAGATGCCTCGAGAGGATTCACTCAACAGGGGCCCACGGTCACTCGGGATGGGTAGGCCTCTGATCTTTGGAGGGATTCCTGCTGGAGGCTTGGACCACACGTGGTCCAATGCACAGGTTCCTAGAATGCCGTGAAGGGGTTGCACTCGAAAATAGTGCCCGGTACCCAGGGATTGCGGTTCCTCGTCACTCGTGGGGTCCACTTGCCTCAGCGTCACTGGGGACTCCCGATGGCCTTGGAGAAGTCAGAAAATCCTCTTCCTGGGCTGCAGTGACGTCGGACTCCGGCGGGAGCGGGAAAGTTTGTGACCGTTGATTGCAAGATTTGGTGCCTGCCAAGCAGGGGAGTCACTCCTTGACTCCAAGGGAGATTCTTCCGTCTTCCAGAGGTAATGGAACGTCGAAGGTCCAGGATTCTTCTTCAGAGCGTCGTCCAGGGATATCTAGTTTGCAATGGCAAGGGTTAGGATAGGATAGGATAGGATATATGTTTGTAGAGCGCTCGTATGCCGTGGCGTCTTGGCGCTAAGAGGTGAGAACCTAGTAAAGCCTATAGCCTATAACAGTCGCCTATGTTGTAGCAAATAGCCAAGTCTTCAAGGCTCTCCTGAAAACTAGTCTGTTAGGTTGGAGACGCATGGCTACAGGCAGTGATTTCCATAACTTTGCCGCACAATGGGAGAAAGCTCTACCACCCCATCTTGCCTTCCTAATCCTGTCCAGGCGGAGAAGACTCAGGGTACCAGACCTAGTGATCGGGCAGGGATATAAGGTCTAAACAGTATGCGCATAGCCCAAGCACCTCCTCCATAAAAAGTTTTATGGACCAAACATAAGGCCTTGAACTCAACACGAAGCTGAATTGGAAGCCAGTGCAAGGTTCGGGTACCCGCGGAGGTAGACTTGCCCCTGGGTATATCTAGAAGTAATCTAGCAGCAGCGTTCTGCAATGATTGAAGCCTGCTCATTTGGGATTTATTAATTCCCAGTAGTAGGCCATTGCAGTAATCTAACTTGGAGAGCAAGAGGGCTACTACTTCTGATTTCTGTTGTTCCTTCCTAATGAAGGGAAAAATCTTCTTCATGGTTTTAATTAAGAAGAAACAAGAAGAAGTAAGACTATTGACTTGGGCCGAGAAAGTTAAATTGCAGTCAAAATTGACTCCCAAGTTTCTGATCTTAGATGCAGGGGTGGGACATTCCCCCGCTGTCATTGGCCACCAGGATGCGTCCCATCGAGGTTGCCCCTGGCCAAATTCAATAACTTCTGTCTTGTCAGTGTTTATTTTTAGGAAGCTATGGTTCATCCAAGACATAATCTTCTCCAAGCAGGCATGAAACCTGACAGCCGTGTTCTCGGGATGTTTAGCCATGGAGATTATGAGCTGAGAGTCATCAGCATATGATGTGAATTCAAAACCATGCTTCCTAATCAAACTGGCCAATGGCAACATATAGATATTGAAAATGGTACGTGAGGGACCCCACAGGGCAGGTAGAAGCTCTCCGATTGCAGACCCTTCCAACAAAGGCTCTGCACTCTCCCATCCAAGAAAGAGGATAGGAGGGACAGCGCTGACCCCTCAATACCCACATCTCGGAGCCGCTGAACCAACACCGTGTGGTTTACGGTGTCGAAGGCTGCCGACAAATCAAGCAGAACCAAGACTGCATTTCCCCCTTGATCCATTGTTCTCCGGATCTCCTCTGTATACAATCAGAGCAGATTCAGTCAAGTGGTTAGATCTAAAACCATGCTGAGTTACATCCAATATTTCATTGGTGTCGAGGTATTCCGTCAGAATTCTGTTCATTGATTTTTCCAGGATCTTAGCCATTATGGGCTGGCCGGCAATCGGCCGGTAGTTCTTGAGCTCTATGGGGTCTAGCGTAGGTTTTTTTAAGATAGGCCTAATAGTGGCCATCTTCCACCATGCTGGAAAACTGCCTGACTCCAGTATTTGATTGAATAATGGCGTCAGTACCTCACCAATCCTATTTGCAGCCAGGTGTAGTACCAGGGCAGGGGTCTTTAGGTGATCCCGATTTTAAGGAGAGCAGTAGATCACAAACTTCCTCTCGACTAATCATAGGAAAGCTAATTAGTTCCCTCAAAAGTGGTCCCACTGTCGCCTGTGAATGCTGTACTATATCTGGAATCTGACAAGCTTCGGAAAGGTTATCATAGATAACTTGGACCTTATTTTGAAAGAAGATTGCCATCTTATCGCACATGATTTGATCGGGATGAAAAGTAATGCCTAGTTGGGATTTAGAGAGCAAATTAACTGTTTTGAAAAGCTCCCTAGAGGAATTTCCTGCCTCCTCAATTTTAGTTGCAAAAAACAACTTTTTTGCCTCTATGATTGCCATCTTATATTCTTTAAGGGCAGTGTTATAGATCATTTTAGCAGATTTGCCATAATCCTGCCGCCATTTTCGTTCGGCTGTTCGACATTTCACCTTTATGGCTTTCAGATGGGGGTTATACCAGGGGAGGCCGGCTTATGTCTTCTAATGGTAGACCATCTTTCAGGAGCTACCTGGTCAGCTGCTATCTGAAGCCAGTCGTTGATTTCGGAGGCAGCCTCATTGCAATCTTTGGACAGCAACCAGGGGCCTTTGCTAAGGGCTACTAATAAATCATCTGTGCTGACTTTATTCCACCGTCTGGACATAACTTTGGTGGGTTTTATTTGTTTCCACAACGGTGGGAGTGAAACCTTGATCTTAAAATGGACCGCATACTGATCTGTCCATGGAAAAGGAATAACTTTTACCACGTTTATGTTAGAATCATTTGAGAAGATACCATCCAGAGTGTGGCCCGCCTGATGAGTGGGTTCTGTGACCAACTGAGTGAATCCAAAAGTGAAAAGATTGTCAAGAAGTCTTTTAGTGTCAGAATTGTCCCCAAGATCCAAGTGAAAATTAAAATCCCTGAGTAGCATGAATGGGCCAGAGTCAGTTTGAGACTCTAGATAGGTCTTCAGGGATTGAGCAAATATCGCTTTTGGGCCAGGGGGGCGATAAATCAATAAGCCCTGAACACTCATTATATTATTAATACTGATGGTAAAATGCAAGGCTTCTGCCGGGAGATCTTTAGTGGCAGTTATCCGCAGATTTATATATTCCCGATAAACAATAGCTATGCCCCTCCCTCTTCCCACCTCTCTATCTTGTGAAATCACTGTAGAGCCTTGTGGCAGGGCTATGTTCCAATCCGGATATGAGGCGTTATCTGCCCATGTCTCGGTAAGAAAGATTATATCAGTGTTAGTACTTCGAATCACATCCTCAATCTGATATTTATGTTTACTTAATGATCGAATATTAAGCAACATACATTGCAGATTTGATTCCTGAACACAAAGATTGTTACCAACCACTTTAAGCTGGGGGAGGGGCCACTTTGGATATCCCATGGGGTTTCCACGGTTCCACCTTCCCTCCCTCCAACCTTTGCACTGATCGAACCTCCCAAACAAAACGAACAGTTAGTACAATCCATTTTACTTAGAAGAGTTAGGTCATGTGGCTTACATGATCCTTGATCTAAAGCTAACAGTGTAGTGAAGATCGTTATCTATATATGTACAATGCTAAGTTAGCATAACCGCGTTAGATGTTAGAAAGCCATCTTGCCGCTTTTGCTGCTTTTGCACACGACACTGTAGTCACATGTTATTAAATTGAGAAATGCTTGCTTGACTTTGCTTCACATGAGAACTGTCTGTTGTTCACATCCCAAACAGTGAGCAGCGACCTTGGTCTGTACACAGTGTAAAGAAACAGTCTGGGTCGCTAGACGGTGCCTGTTGTTGGGTTCAGGTTGATTGGCGCACTATTTAGCCATAACACGCACGCAGCTGCAAATACCTGAAAGTCGGGTGCTTTTAATATTGCAGTGTTACATGTTTTCGTTACATTCGGAAGAAGAGCTTTCCCAGGAGCAGAGCCTAGCTGATCCTGTGATGTGATCTCACTGAGCTGATCTTTACGGTATGGGGTTCCCCATTCAAGCCTAGAGACCTTTTACTAGTCTAATAATAATAATATTAGTTTGCTAGCGAAAGGAAGGTGGCTTAGATCCACTGTCATTTTAGTATGATTACTCCTTTCATTTTCTATGGTATTGTAACTATGCTGATGGTTTTGATTTTAATCTTTTGTCTGCTTATGTTAGCCAAACTACTGCATCTTAGGACACGAGGTTTATAAAATAAACTCTTTAAACTTTACCGTGTCTCTGTTTATTCTGTTGTGGACTGATATGAGAATAATTACGAACAGGTATTTCTGATTCCCACCATTCCTGAGAAATACACTAAGTCGCTTGTTCTGGGTTGTCTATACATTGGGACCGCCGAGCTAAACCTCGGATAACGAATGGGACACTGATGCTGGTCGGATAAGGGGTTCTGGGTTCTGAGGTGAGTTTTTGGTACACCACAATTCACTGAGGTCCTGGTTTCCTGTGCATAGTTCTGTGCATAAGCAGAATCCCTGCAACATGGCGCACCTAACGTTTGGTCTATTAATTTGAAACGCCTTAGTAGTGCTTATATTAGTCCACGACACCCTCACTCTAATTTCCGGTTGACGGGAGTGACGGTTTAACCTACCTGTGTTTTGACTAATAGGTTCCTTCAAGCTTGATCATTAAAAAGGTTATTTTTTCTGAACCCCAGTGCTACTGTTGATATCGTTGACACACTTTACTGTGTCCTTATGGCGGTTGACATAGCCGCGCATAGTCGTGCACCTCTACGCCGTCATTTGACGACGTATGGGATGGCTGTTATTTTTGTGGTGAGCGCTGATGCGTCATACCCGTATGAGTTGTTTTACTCATGGGTGACTTTTCCGGCGGTGGATGACGATGATACGTTTCATACCTATACAGCCACACAGCTGCCTGCGGTCTATACCCCGTATAGGACACAAGAAATTCCAATCTCTGCCTGGCAGCATACTATTTGTTTTAATGGCGCCCTTCCCCATGCGGTTGCACCGGCGAGAATGGGCCCGTTGTCTATTGCAGGGGCCACATGGCCGGTGCTGGCCGGCTTTACGCCTCATCCCCGCTATCTCACGGTGGCGGTGGCTGAGTTGCGGGTACTACACACAGCCCCGATTACAGTACATAGGGGGCACCTGCTGTTGTGGGACAACCAACGGACCACCCCGCGGTGGTTATTAGTCCTGTTATGGTTAATTCGGTGGTCGGCAAGCGCCCCCAAAATAAGGATGAATTTCCTTATTGGCTTGCTGAGAAATTTGACCAACTGGAGGCGGTTTTTCCTCATACCACTCCTGTGGAGAAACACAGGATCCTCACCATTACTTTGCCAAAAGACCTAGTCCCGGATATGGCCGATTGTGACAACTGGGGTAAGGTCTTTGCCGCGACCTATTCGAAGTGCTATGGCACTCCGTCTATGTCTGTGCTACCATTCGTCATCAAAAAGGTTCAAGAGAATCACGGTGCGGAGGCTGCTATTGAATTGGGAATGAGGCTTGTCGACAGCTTCGATGTGGTATGCTCCATGGTAATGGGCAACCTCAAAGGAGATGCCATGCAGTTCCAAGTTGCAAATATGATGGACCACGTGGATGACGCCGACAAGCCCAAGGAGTTCGCTAAAATAATTGCGAAGGCATACAGGACCGTGGGTCGTAGTGCCTTAGGTGTAAAACCGACTGTGATCATTCATGATATAGTACAGCAAACTAAGGTGAGCTCGTCTACAAAAGACGAACGCCCCAATTTTCCTAAACAAAGTTGGAGAGCTAAGAAACAGGGGAAGCAGCAACAGAAACAGGGGTCACGTCCTGCCTCACCCGTTCAGTCGTCTACCGAACGCACATATGATCTGCGCGATCGATCTCGTATTAAGTCACCTGATAGATTTCAGGTTTCTGAACAACGCTCTCCTCGTTCTTCACAGGAAACATCGGCTTCACAATCCGGTGGCGGAGACTGTGGCAAAGGAAGGGGTGCCCAAGGTCGTGAGCAACCCCGCCAGTCTGACGGCAAAGGCAAGCAGGACGAGTCTGCGCGTCAACGACCCCCGTTTCAGAAGAAGAAAGTTGCTGCGCTGACAGCGAGGTATGCCTCAGATGGTACGGACGCAGCTTCAGAACCTGACATGGGCACTAACGCTGTTCGACAGCGCGGCGGAAGTTACAGTAGTGCGACGAGCACTGCGTCCATATCTGGTGGCGACAGCAACTGATACATTTGTGAATATTGAAACTGCTGATACTCGAGTGGCTCCCCCTGATAGACTGTATAATATAGTCCTTCTAATTGAAGGTGACATACAATGTACAATTCAAGGTTTTTTTGGGGATAATCTGACCACTTCCTATGATATTCTGTTGGCGGAGGCAGATTGGCCCCCGGCTTTCGTTTTAGATGCTCCTAGAGGGGAGGAGGTAATCCTCCCGTCCTTTGCGCACACAGTGCCGAAGGTCCAAGCTAAAAAGTACGCAGAGGAATGGGCTCAGGTGCTCGCACCTGCGTTATATTGAAATCAGGTTGGTTGGGATAAATTGTCTCCCAGCCATGAGATTCCGTTGCGGACTACGCCACAACCACAACCCCAATACCCCATGTGTCGCGAAGCTAGACCTCACGTCGCGGCAATTCTTGAACAATTAGAATATCGAGGAGTAATCGAAACATGTGTGTCACCTATGAATAATCCTTTGTTCACTGTGACGAAGCCTGACGGGTCGTACCGCCTAGTTTTGGATTACCGGCATCTAAACTCTCATTGCCGGACATGTGCAGTACAAAATACCCACAGTTCGGCTCTCGTCGATAGTCTCGTGAGAAAAAGGTTTAAAACCACACTTGACATTTCCAATTGCTTTTACAGCCATAACCTGTCCTCTCTTAGTAGTGAGTGGACGGCATTCACCTCGGGTGGCAAACAAAAACAATTCAAAAGATTACCGATGGGCTATAAGAACAGCCCTGGTGTCTTTGCCGCTCGCGTGGTCTCTCTGTTAGAGAGCATAGAACCTGATGCATACTCTTATGTGGATGATATTTATCTCACAGATGACGAGTTGGAACCGCATCTCCGTCGCGTTGTTCGCATTATTGTTTTGTTTGCAGACTTCGGTTACAAATTCAACTTTGCGAAGTCTCACATTGCGGAATATACAGTGTTGTTCTTGGGGTATGAACTTAACAACGAAGGTCGAGGATTGGCTCCGCACTTCCTAGAGAAGTGCGCATGCCTACGTGCTCCCACGACACTGAAGAAATTACAATCTCTGCTGGGCTTTCTGAATTTCGGTCGAACTTACATTCCGGATTATGCCCAGCGTATCAAGCCGCTTTATGCCTTGGTTCAACCTACTTTTTCCAAATCTTGTTGGCTGCCAGAGCATTCAGCTATATTGCAGTCATTGCAAGCTGATCTTCTTGCTTCAAAATACTTACTGACGCGTGATAACCACACTAACCTGGTCATAAGAATTGTGCCAGGCGCAGTTGGTTTCACATACTTAACGTTCAATGAGGGCGACACCGTCCCCATTGCCTACAAATCTCACTTGTACACTTCGGCTGAACTGCGATTTTCCGCTGTCGAGAAAGTTCTGACGGCAGTGCAGATGGCGATTCCGAAAGAACGAGCGCTATCGCAAGGTAAACGCATGTTGGTGGTAACACCATATCCTGCCCTTGAGGCGGAGACGAAGGCTAGTGTACCAAATTCTAAGGCTTTGCATCCAAGGTGGATACAATGGGCCACTTCCTTGATATCGCCTGACGTCACATATATCTTTGACGCGGCACTTCAGACTCAGGAGTTTTTGCAGTATGAATTCGTTCATCCGGCTCCTCTGTCTTTGCGCCCGCTCGAGGATTACCATTGTGTCATTTACACTGACGGTTCTGCGCAACCGGCAACTGGATCAAAGCACGCCTATTCAGTGGCTTGCGCAATTGTGGTCGGTACTTTCGTAAATGGTGAATTCCAGTCCGATGTCGTGCATACACAGTCATTGGGTGATTGTACCGTGCAGTTGGCAGAGCTTCGTGCTCTGGTGCTAGCGCTAGAGTTTGCTGATCCCCGAGTCACTACCCTTATAGTGAGTGACTCATTTTATTGTGTCCAATCTTACAACGACAATCTACATTTTTGGTCTCAGAATGACTACCATGATTCCAAAGGTAGCACGATTAAGCATAAAATGCTTTGGGTTCGAGTGGCAGATCTTAAAGAACGTCTGCCTCTCGTGAATGTTATTCACACTCTTGGTCACCAACGAGTTGGTGTCCATGCTGTCGGCAACAGCCTGGCTGACGAGGCAGCAAAAACAGCAGTGGCAACATACTTAGTAGCAGCAGTTACAAGATCCAAAAGTAGGATCGATGATGACATATTGGCAGCTATTGCTGCTACAGAGCAGGGAACGAAATTTCCAAGAGGTTTCCCTTCTCGTTACCATTATCGCTTAAGTCCTGATAACGTCCCATTAGTGAGGATTAATGACGTTGGTGACAGATTGATTCCCAACGCGGACTGCAGACCATCTTTGATATTAGCGGCTCACGAGGGCATGGCGTCCGCGCATGCCGGCGTAGCAGCTACTGTATCTCTGCTACAACAACGTTACTGGTGGTGCGGTTTGTATAAACAAGCCCGAGCTTATGTTCTTAATTGTGACATTTGCCAGCAGATTAAACCTTCAACTGCGGCCCACCGCCCACAAACTCAGTTGTACATATCTAATAAACCAATGGGTTGTGTTTATTGAGATCATTGCGGTCCATTTACCTCTGATACTGCGTACAGATACATCTTGGTTGCAGTAGATTCGTGCACACGTTTACTGTGGGTGTGGCCACAAAGGAGTGCTGATTCCCGTACTGTCATAAAGGATTTGCGTGTCTTTGTTGGAAGTTTTGCATGTGGTACCTTTCATTCTGATCAGGGCCCTGCGTTCGCCTCTAAGGCGTACAAAGAAGCCATGAGAAATTTGGGGGTCCAAGTCAAATTTTCTTCTCCATACCGTCCTGAGGGTAATAGTGTAGTGGAGCCAATGAACCGTGACTTAAAGCAATCTTTGACAGCCAGGGTTTTAGGTACTGGCTGGAACTGGCTAGCCCACTTGTATGACGTACAACGTGCACTTAATAATCTCCCTAGAATGTCTCTGGGTGGGCGGACCCCATACATGATGCTCTTTGGCATACGAATGTTTGTCCCGGACCTTGATGGTCTAGACATGGCGGCGTCAGCCGCGCCCTTTGACGTAGATGATCACTGTGCTGTATTGCAGAATCTTCAAGAAGCCAGAGACAGTCTAGCGAAGGAACACGTACCCTCCTCATCTGATGCTGCGCTTCAGGTTCCGGTAGTCGGCTGGCTACCTCGAGTTGGTGATCTGGTCCGTGAGAAGGTGGAGAACAAGAAGGAGTTCGGCCCCTCTTATCGTGCACCAGTTCCAGTGCTTGGAGTACAGGGTACACGAACAGTCATTTTACCTCCACTTCCTGGTCGAAAGGATAACAGGTACATCTCTATTGACAATGTCAAGCTACAGCGAGTGGCCGATTCTTCTTAGTATGACTCCGGCAGTTTCTTGCCCTTCGATGCTGAGAAATTCTGTTGTGGCCCAAGCTTCTAACACCGTGCCTGATGTTGCCGTTGAGATGCATACAGTTACTGGTCCCTTATTGCCACCGACACCTGGTGGTCTGCCTGAAGATGTTGAGTATGCTTATCCTGCAGATGTTACATTGCCTGTTTTACAATCCACCACAGTTGCCCACTCACGAGACTCTTTTGACTCTAATTCAATGACTTCCATTGCCTCGTCCAAGGTTTCGATTTTTGTGGCCTGGTTCAAAAGACATTTTTTAATTTCCCCTTGGACTTACATTTGGCTGGTGCTCATATGCATTTTGTTGTTTATGTCCATTGGCTTTGTGGTAGTGTTTTATAGACTTATCAATGGACACTACCTGAAAGAAAGATCTACAATTCGACTAATTGATGGAACTTTGGCCCCCCACTCCTCATCACATATTATGAAAAGGGACCAGACTTTTGTGAACATTACTGCCTGGCCTGTACGTGATGGGATCGCTTGGGATGCTGTAAAATTTCAAATTCATGGCCCCACTGAAGTAATTAAGGTGCCAAATGTATTTCGTGTTTCTATGGGTGATGTCGTTAAGCAGAACATCCGCTCAGATGACTGGGATGTTTAAGCCATAGAAGCACTGTTTTCTGATTTGAAATATTATGCTGCATTTGATGCTGAGGATTTGTATTTAGATACTGCTAATTATGATGAGCAATTTTGCTATCAACATTATGGCACGCATTTCCTACACAAAGCAAATACGTTTAGAAATTTTGTAAATTATACACAATGGGAACACTGTCCCGCCCCTAGGCTGGGCAGCTCTGCCACGTTAGTGGACAAATTCACCTATTTTACTGATTTTAGTGTGTCAAATCCGGCCTCTTTTTATTTTAAGGTTGCGCCTGAGTCTGCTTCTAAAGTTAGACTGACACACACCAAATTGTTGTATTCCAAGTCCTTTATGGACGAGTTGGCAATTGGAGGGTATGATCTATGGAGAGCTACTATCGATCTAAAATCGGTTTGGGGTTCTAAACCATGGCAGGTGCAGGGAACAGAAGCTTTGCATCGTGCCTGTCTTATCCCGAATCACATGTTATTTTTAAATTCGTAAATTTTTCAGACTACCTGTTTTGGATTGGCTACTTATAAAAAATTAAATTCTCCCTCCATTCCGGGTCTGGGTGCTTATCCTAATTGGGGTAATCATACGGATCTGTCCCTTGCTACGTTGCAGACCTATGTTTCCAACACATCCTTCAATATTTCTGAATTGAATCCAGAAGGGTGGTTGGTGTGGCAGACGAGTTCGCATTCCTGTCAACATCGGTTTCTAGATTTAGCGCAGGGGTATACACAAGTTCTTGTAGACCCCCGTTTTGAATCTTCTCACACTGTAACTACCTACTCAGTAGGGAAGTTATGCCAATCTTGGCTGCAACATTCCACTTTAGCGTCTGTTAAACTTCATTTATCAAGATTGAACGACAAAATAGATTTGAATGATTTTGTTAAGGGTCCTGCGGTTGGCAGGTCCAAGAGATGGGTGTATGCTATTTACAACGAAGTTTGGAAGTTGTCGCAAATTGAGGCTGCTTCCTGATTACGAGCTAATGACCAAGCCAATATGGAGAAAGTATTGGCTGTAATAGATAATAACATTAACACCCTGTCTTCCAGAATTTATACCTTAGATAATATTGTATCATCTGTGGTGGACATTGTGCAGGATGATTTGTCTGTATTGTATCGTGGTCAAAATCAATTGCGTTCTATTATGCATTTTGCATGGACGTTGCAAACGTTAAAGGCAGGGAAGGTCCCTTGGGATTACATGAACACTTCATCTTTGTTCCTTCCTTTTAATTTAACTGCAAAACAACAGTTCATGTCCATGAAAGATGCTACATACTCATTACTGCACATTGAGAAATTAGAACCTTTGCCTTTCTCTGTTGCTGAATTGAATTCCGCTGTGTGGCTTATACATGGGTTGATCACATTACCGTTCCCCCTGTTTAAGTTCAGTTCGTGCATGAAACATTATGCCCTGGGCAGATATGAACAACTTGGTACTGCCTTCCTGCACGAAGTTTGGTCACTCCCATTCACGTACAGATGCGTGAGGGACGGAAAAGAGGTTTACTTAAAAGGTGAAGAGTGCACTTCCACTCCGGATCACTCTGTAGTGTGTAGGCACATTCAATTGCATGGTGCATGTAATGTGCACGCTCCTAATGTAGCTTGCGTCCTGAAAGGGATCCCTGTGCCAGTTATAACACCGTCTTTTACGCTGCTTGCTAACGGTAGTTATTTGCTTTTGAATAATGAAGCTTGCTGTGGGATGTTAGTGGGAATTCCCTACATAGTGACTGTATCACAGAGAGTAGTTTGCTGTAACAACGTCCTTTTCCCACCCCCGCATGGACGGCTCGATGTATTCATCTGGCCTTCCATTCCAACCTTGAAAGCAGAGTTCAATAAGATGAGCAGAATAAGGGCTCTATTGTCTCAAAAAGAAGTCGCGTTGACTTCATCCCGGGAAACATTTGTCCTTCACGTAGCAAACACGCGCACTGAGGTGCAAGCGCTTTTGAATACTGATCTCCCACTTCATTTTGGGACCCTGATTCAGACTATCTTTAATGCCTCGTCAACAAGTGGCCTGGCTCATTTTTTTAAAATTGTGGGCTCTGGCCTCGTGACCTCCTTTCAAACTATTTTTGCTGTGATCCCGGCATTTTTTCATTCTATTTTTTCCAGCGTCTTCGGAGGTCTCCCTTTACTTCTCGCCCTCATAGCTGGAATACTTTTGTTGATCTGCGCACTGCGCTATGGATGCACAACTCGCGTCACACGACAGCATGTCCCGGCTGATCCATCTTCGTAACCGGATGCTTGAATACTATGGCACTTTACCGATGGCAACTCTAAGCATAGCCTATGGATTGTCCTTCCGGTTTCCCTACTTTACTTGTGTGCAGCCCGTCTTTCATTGCCTAGATTGTCCGTTCCAATGGGCTCTGGATTTGTGTCTGTCAAACTCGGTGTCTCCTGCCCCGGATTATGATCGGCTGATGAGCCACTTAGTGGCTCATGAGTTGGACTGTTCTGGCGTCGGGATTATGGCCTGTGGCGCAGCACATGGAGTCCTTGGGAATTGGGACATCGGAACGCCTGCGATTGACTTCTTAGCGAGAAGTTACCTTGAAGAGCGCGCCAGTTGTCCTCGACTGGTGCTGGAGGCTCCGGTGGTTGAGGAGCATGTATGTTCCTTCCCCGTGCTGAACTGGATGGCAGATAATTTTGCGGAACGTTCCAATGATTTCCTCTTGGAAGCTGTTGCAACTTATTGTGCTTATACATTGATGGATTGACTTTTTTGCACTTTCATTTTATCCTACGTCCTTCAATGATGTTTTTTCATCCTTTTTAATTTTTTCTTTATTTTTTTCTTTGAACTTTTACACTTACCTTATATGGACTTACAGTTCATGCCCTTGGTTCCGTTCTATCAAACTTGAACTCTGCGTTCTTGCAAGTGCGCCCCTACTGGTTAGTGGTCCGATCAAGGGGGGGTGTAGTGAAGATCGTTATCTATATATGTACAAAGCTAAGTTAGCATAACCGCGTTAGATGTTAGAAAGCCATCTTGCCGCTTTTGCTGCTTTTGCACACG
Organism: Triturus cristatus; assembly: GCF_964204655.1. Taxonomy (NCBI): domain Eukaryota; kingdom Metazoa; phylum Chordata; class Amphibia; order Caudata; family Salamandridae; genus Triturus; species Triturus cristatus. The sequence goes on along the minus strand of NC_140579.1, from coordinate 150,202,561 downwards.
ACACTGTAGTCACATGTTATTAAATTGAGAAATGCTTGCTCGACTTTGCTTCACATGAGAACTGTCTGTTGTTCACATCCCAAACAGTGAGCAGCGACCTTGGTCTGTACACAGTGTAAAGAAACAGTCTGGGTCGCTAGACGGTGCCTGTTGTTGGGTTCAGGTTGATCGGCCCACTATTTAGCCATAACACGCACGCAGCTGCAAATACCTGAAAGTCGGGTGCTTTTAATATTGCAGTGTTACATGTTTTCGTTACATTCGGAAGAAGAGCTTTCCCAGGAGCAGAGCCTAGCTGATCCTGTGATGTGATCTCACTGAGCTGATCTTTACGGTATGGGGTTCCCCATTCAAGCCTAGAGACCTTTTACTAGTCTAATAATAATATTAGTTTGCTAGCAAAAGGAAGGTGGCTTAGATCCACTGTCATTTTAGTATGATTACTCCTTTCATTTTCTATGGTATTGTAACTATGCTGATGGTTTTGATTTTAATAGTTTGTCTGCTTATGTTAGCCAAACTACTGCATCTTAGGACACGGGGTTTATAAAATAAACTCTTTAAACTTTACCGTGTCTCTGTTTATTCCGTTGTGGACTGATATGAGAATAATTACGAACAGGTATTTCTGATTCCTACCATTCCTGAGAAATACACTAAGTCGCTTGTTCTGGGTTGTCTATACATTGGCACCGCCGAGCTAAACCTCGGATAACGAATGGGACACTGATGCTGGTCGGATAAGGGGTTCTGGGTTCTGAGGTGAGTTTTTGGTACACCACAATTCACTGAGGTCATGGTTTCCTGTGCATAGTTCTGTGCATAAGCAGAATCCCTGCAACAACAGCTCTTCCCTGTTATATTTTCCGGGGCCGAAAAGGCCAGGGATTATGGCGCTGGATGCGTTACGGACGCGTCTGCCCCAGCGCGACTAATGAAGCTTCCGTAGTGTGGAGAGCGAGGAAAGACTAGCGCGCCAACCCTGTGTGCAGTGTGGGCCCGCTAACATCCGGGTCCCGCCAGGGTCGAGCGCGGGGAGATGCGAGCAATAGGAATGAGGTAAGAGCTCAGCGGTGGCAGATTTAAGAAGTAAAAAGTATAGTGATTAAAAATTTCCCCCCATCGGAATATCAGCGAAAGTGCAAAGTGCAGTCAAATATAAACAATGTTAAAACGGTATTTTTAAAAGGCAAACACAGCGGTAGAATAGCAGCAAACCACAAGGACTTCTAGCACAACAAGGTTCTCACACCCGCTGCGCGTCCACCCCAGCGCGACTAATGAAGCTTCCGTAGTGTGGAGAGCGAGGAAAGACTAGCGCACCAACCCTGTGTGCAGTGCGGGCCCGCTAACATCCGGGTCCCGCCAGGGTCGAGCGCGGGGAGATGCGAGCATTAGGAATGAGGTAAGAGCTCAGCGGTGGCAGATTTAACCCCTTCGATGCTGCGCAGATTCCGCCGCTGTGCTGGCGGAATCTTGCGCGGGTGTGGTCATGACGGAATGGTTCCGTCATGAGCACAGCTCAACCGTGGGTCATGACGGAACCATTCCGTCATGAGCACCGAAGGGGTTAAGAAGTAAAAAGTATAGCGATTAAAAATTTCCCCCCGTTGGAATAGCAGCGAAAGTGCAAAGTGCAGTCAAATATAAACAATGTTAAAACAGTATTTTTAAAAGGCAAACACAGCGGTAGAATAGCAGCAAACCACAAGGACTTCTAGCACAACAAGTTTCTCACACCCCCTAACTTATACTGAAAGGAAGGGAGGGACTAGCTCTATGACCCCACCTATGGGAGGGTCAGGGGAGTGGGTGGCTACACCCACTTCCCTTTGTCCAGTTTCACGCCAGAGCAGGGGCAGGTAGCCCCTGAGCCTATTTGAACTGGTGTATGCACAGAGGAGCCTATTGCTCCCCCAGTGCAGGACTTCAAAGCACTCTAGGAGTGCACCCACGCAGCCCCAATACACTAAACCCTGTCTGGGAGGTGGTCACACCTCCCTGTGACAGGATGCCTATTGTTGGGCCTCCTCCACTGCGAGTTTCGGTCATCAGCAGGAGGGCAGCCAGTGTCTGTGACTGGTGGCATCCATTTTGTGATGCCAGGGCTCTTCAGTATTCTACGATGTTTCCACAGTAGGTATATGTCTGTCCCTCTAGAAGGGTGGGATCATACTCCCACACCATTTACTGGTGTGGGGGTATGATTCCAAAGCGTTTGGCACCAAACACGACATGTTTTGATGCAGCTATTCCAAAGTTAGCATTTACCGCGAGGTTATAATGCACTTAAGAGTATATGGTTTGACCGCATTCACAAACAGCCCCAGAGAATAGACTTTGAGAGCTGCATAGGGGCCCTGCTCAGGCAGAGGCGCCTCCTCACATGGAAACCAAGCACCCTGCCCTCAGGATTGATAGGGCCTGCCTTAGAGGTGACTGATAGGTTCAAATGTGTGTGCAGGGAGAGATATAGTGAACCTATATCGCAGTGAGGAGTGCTAACACTACCTCACCAAGGCTGCAGTAGCAGGCTTGTGGTGTCAGATTTAGTCTGCTTCCCAGGGGTGGCATAATACATGCTTCAGCCCCTGGTAGGCCTGTGAAGTACCTATGCCCTTGGTACCTAAGGTAGCATATACTAGGGACTCATAAGGCACCACAGTATCCAATCACTAATGCACCTAATATGCACTCCATGTTGTTTAAGGGAGTAAGCATATAGGCTGGGGTCCTGAATAGCAGGATCCCAGCCAGACTAGTCAAAAACCATCAAAACACCAGAACAAAAGTGGGGGCAACCACATAGTCAGATTCCACCTTCCTACATGGGCCAACAAGCATGTGGCATTAGCAGATCAGAGGGAACATTTCTGCCCAATACATCAATATGCCTCCATATTCAGGCATATAAGAGGAGAAAGGAGCAATAAAGTGCCACCAGACTGAGGGCCAAAGAGTGAGACCATGGCAGGTCATCTATTATGGGCGCCGAAGACTAAAATGACTAGCCTATATCTTCAGCTGGGCAATACTAGCACACAATCAGAGTACTAACAACCAGAGCTGAGGTAGACGTGTCACAGGCTGCCTGAACAGGGAACCTGAGTGCCTCAAAGAAGATATCCAAGGTACTGTTGAGAAGGAATAAGGCTGTAGGATTTCTGTCAACAAGTTCAACTCTTCCTCCTCCTCCACCACAGACCAAAGCCATCTTACACCAGGGAGAACTGAAGGCCATAACATCATTCGAAGAGAGGTTTAAGGGTCTGAAGACCAATCTAGGTTTGATCTTGCATTCAAGAGATCAAACCACTTGCAGAATGGAAATTCAAGTGGAAGTAAGAAGGAAGGATGAAAAAAGCCATCACTCACCAGGAGAGGCACCAGAATGCAACACCATGACGGGTAACGCATCAAAGTTGGTATTGGAGTTCATACAAGATCCAGTGTCCTGGAACTTAGGCAGTACGCCGAGAGCGGGCTCATAAAGTCAAATCTTGAATAAGTGGTCAGCGTTATTCAAAACAGCCTCCCAGCGGAACAGCCTCCCAGGGCCAAGGAATAGAGTAAGCACATCGAGGACAATGCTACTCAGAGGCCAATACTGGCACTGAAGCCAAAGAAATCTTTGAGGCATCTACCAGCAGAAATGAAACTGAAAAGGTCAACCCAATGTCGGCAAAACCAGTCAAGTCGACTGACATCAGGGAACGATCTGCCCATGGAGAGGCTGAAAGATCCAAATGCGGTTGGGGCTCGGAGGACACCAGACAAAGCCCACATAAGGTGGAACATCACCAACAAATTCTGGGTGAAATGCATGGCATCAGCACCAGTGGCAAGGCACCAGGCAGAAGCAGAGAGTGAAGACGATGCCAAGGTAAAAGCCAGAGAATGAGACTGCTGACAAAGAGACCTTCCCCATGAGTTGAATTGGCATTGGATGGCACGGTAGAACACCCGCCAAGTGGTTGAAGATGCAATGGTGACAGGAAGGAAGGAGGAAGAATTCAACCACGCAGTCATCTCAAAATGACTACACAAGCCAGATCTGAAACTGTCCCCAGACGAGAGACAGCCACACTGACCTGCACAGACATCTGAACATTCACCAGAGAAAGATAAAGATGAGATAGGTCATGCAGGACATTCACAATGAGACAAGGCACAAGCCAGGCACCTAAACACCAGGCATTGCCATGTAAGTACGGAACATTCCACAGGAGACCATTACAAATCTGCGTCAAAGGATGCAGAAAAAACAGATGAAGTCAGCAAGTCGATTGGCACATTACATGGCACCGCCTAGTGGCGACAAGAGATATTTTAAACTTCCGAATCCAGTCTGACACTTGGAAGGGTTCAATAGATGAGGAATCTTCGGATAGAAGTATCCACCAGAACTTGGAGGCAGCTAAGACAGAGCATCTGCTTTTTCTTCCTGAAGCAAAACAAGTATACTTTTTAGTCAGCCAATGTCACCCACTGGCGTATGCAGGTCTCACTCATACAACTCTGACCCTAATCTGCTGAGGTAATTTACAGTCTCTACTTTCACCAGTCTCACACTATTTGCTTTGCTGCTCTTGTCAAAATGTCCTATGCATCCTTGGAAACGGTCAATGAGTCGATTGATGCCTAGCTTCTAGATGTAGTACAAAGTTGCAGTTTTATCTATCATTACAAGCACTGTTCTTTCAGTCACCTATACCTGAAACACTAAGGGTGTAATTGATTGCCTGCACCCACCGCACTGATATGTAACATCTTTTCTGACGATGATTCATCTACTCCTTAAGAGTAAGTTGATGTGTGTTTCAAAAGCCTTGAGGGAAGGGTCAGTTACTACTAGTGGCTCTGGAGGTGGAGGACAGAAAGGCTTTCCTGCTGTCAGTTGTAGAGTGGGCGATCACTTAAGGACTGATTTCATTATATCTGTTAGCTAAACCTCATTCTAACAATGTCTTGCCACCTGTGTCCCACCTCAGTGAACCCCTTTCTGCAGGGCTCACATCTTGAGCCTGTATCGCAGTACAATGCCATGCTCCATTAAAGACTACTGGAGGGCAGAATGAACAAGTTACTGACCTTCGGTAACGCATTATCTGGTAGAGACAAGATCTAGCCACAGATTCCTTTTTACCTTTGAATTTCCCAAGCATCAGACAGGATCAGGAACATTTTTGCGTGAGTAGTTCCTCTGCGTGCTGGTAGGTGCTGTCGATCAGCTCCATGCGTTGGCACAATCCATGCTGGAAGTGACGTCCGCGTCACCTATATAGGCGCCTCCTCGGCACGCTGATGTCAGTTACCTTTCACGAATTTCCACGCCAGGAGCGCGGAGCCATGAAGTGCACTGACACTGGTGTGTCCAAACTAGGGCCCTGAAAGGAATCAGCCCTGACCCTAGAAACCTGTCCACAGAGCGGGAAGGATGGGAGGGTTGGTAAGGAATCCGTGGCTAGATCTTGTCTTTACTAGATAATGGGTTATTGAAGGTAAGTAACTTGCTCATCTGATAAACATCTAGCTGCAGATTTGTTAGTTTTGAATAGATACCCAAGCAATACCATCCCTGTTAGTGGGCTGCAGATTAATTCTAAACTAAAAAGTCCTGCAGGACCGAATGTTCGAAATGCCCATCCCCAAGGCCCTTACTGTCCAGGCAGTGGTGTTTGGTAAATGTGTGCAGTGGAAGAAGGTCGAAAGCTATCAACTGTCGCCTCTCAATCTCCACGAAAGAAAGTGGAAAATTGACAGGTTCCCGTGGAGGGCCCCCTTGCTGCTGGGACAGAAGATCCTCCCGAAGGGTCAGCCTGATCAGAGGATCAATGCTCATGGTGAGAAGCTCGAGATACCAGACTCTCCATGCCCTGTCCGGAGCCACTAGGATGACTTGGGCCTGGTTGTTCCTGATCTTCATGAGAACTGTGGGCAAAAGTGGTATGGGCAGAAAGGTGTACAGAAGGCCAGAGCTCAACAAGACGAATAGCGTCTACGAGGGACAGCAGCCTTGGAAACTCCAGTGCACAAAGCTGATGACATTGCGTGTTCTCAGTGGAGGTGAACTGATCTAACCAAGGCTCTCCTTACTGCTGAAAGAGACCTTACGCTACCACCAGAGAGAGACGCTGTTCGTGATCGGCTAGGCAGTGACAGCTGAGTTTGACTGCTCTGGCATTCAGGGAACCTGCCAGATGTTGAACCACCAGGGTTATGCCCTGCTGCTTCAGCCATTTCCAGAGACGCAAGGACTCTTGACAAAGGGGCCACGACCCCACCCTGCCCTGTTTGTTGCAATACCACATGGGGTGTACCAGCCTTCCCTTAATGGAGGGTAGAAAAGCTTTCAGTGGCAACCGAATCACTCAGAGATCCAGCATGTTTGTGTAGAGGCCGGACTCCGACGGAGACCGGAGTTCTCTAATCCCCACCTCTCCCGGATAGTCATCCCATCCCAGGAGTGAGGCATCTGTTACTACTGTGAGATCTGGTTGGGGAGTTCTGCCTCTGACCCAATCACAGTTTGTTAACCACCACTTCAGGTTCTTAGCAGTTCGCTCCGAGATCTGGACCATGTCGGAGGGATTCCACTGGTGCTGCGCCCACTGGAACTTCGGGTCCCACAGTAGAGCCCGCATATGCCATCTGGCATGTGTCACTAGTAGGAAGCAAAAGGCCATGAGGCTCAGTAGCCTCAGTCTTTCTCACCAAAATCAAGGATAGAGGCTGAAACATCGGTATCACAGCTTGAATATCCTAGATTTGCTGCCTTGGAGGATAAGCCCGAAACATCACTGTGTCCACAACTGCTCCAATGAAAGGGAGAGTCTGAGAGGGAGTCAGGTGTGACTTCGGCACATTGATAGTGAACCCCAGCAAATGCAGAAGATTTTCCCTAGTCAGGAGGTGGGAGATGAGAGCCTGGAGTGACCCCGCCTTCAGCAGCCAGTTGTCAAGATGGGGAAAGACTGGCACCCCTGATCTGCGCAGATGAGCTGCGACCACCACCATCACTCTTGGTGAACACCAGAGAGGCTCTGGTAAGGCTAAAGTGGAGCACGATGAATTGAAAGTGTTTGTGGCCTACCGTAAACCTCAGGTAGCACCGATGGGCAGGCAGGACGGGAATATGAAAATAGTAGTCCTGCAAGTCCAATGCTACCATCCAGCCTCCTGGATCCAGGACAGACAATACCCGAGCCAAATAGAGCATCTTGAACTTCTGCTTCTTGAGGAAGAGGTTGAAAGTTTACAGAACTAAAATAAGGCGAAGCCCCTTGTTCTTTTTGGGAATCAGAAAGTAGCAGGAATAACAGCCACTGCCTACTTTTGACACCAGAACCATCTCTATGGCTCCCATGGACAAGAGAGCCGTGACTTCCTCGCAGAGCAAGGACAAATGATCCTATGTGAGCTGATCGTGAGATGGAGGCAAAGGGGGAGGGGAGGATTGGAAGGGAAGGGAGTAGCCCCTCTGAATAATCTGTGAAACCCACCTGTCCGATGTTATGGACTACCAGTGGTGGAGATGATGGCTGATTGTGCCACTAACTGGCTGCCCATGATCTTGTAGGACACGATTAGGAGGGCTTAGAGGCTGCAGCTACAGGGGGATTGGTGGTAGTGGTAAACCTTTGGCTACCCAAACCATGGGATTGGTATGAAGCACACAGACTGAGAAGCTTGCGTGGGTGGTGGCTGAAGTAGGACTGGCGAGATTGAAAACTCCCACCGTAGCCATGAAAGGGCGATAGGCAGACTGGTGTTGACTGGGACAACTGAGAGGCAAGGACTTGGCCATAGCCTGCGAGTCCTTAAAGTGCTCCTGTGCAAGTATGCCTTGTCTCTGAAGAGATGGTTGCCATCAAAGGGCATGTTCATGAGGGAAGCCTGGACATCCCCTGAGAAGCCAGAAGTTCTCAGCCAGGGGTGGCATTTAAATGCCACCATTGTCAAAACCACTGCCCAGCAAGACGATCATATCCAAACCACACCTAAAGGTAAACTTTGCTGCATCTCTCCCGTCCTTCACCACTTGGAAGAGCACAGCCCGGGCCTTCTCTGGGACCCGTGGTAGAACTTGCGCAATCGTGTCCCACAGAGTGTGGGAGTAGCGGCTCAATAAGCATGGCGTGTTTACCGACCGCAATGAAAGGCTGGTGGAAGAAAACATGTTCTTCCCTAAGCTGTCCAGCTGACTATCAAGCTCTCAGGGATGGGGTGTTGAGTAAGGAATCTCGGATCCTGAGGTGCGGGTGGTGGTAGAAGGCAATTGTCCTGTTCACAGGAGCCCCTGTGCTGGGCTTGGACCAGGTCAGTGCTTCAGCACTTCTGTCAAGATGTTAGTCTTGACTGCCACCGAGCATTGCTGTTGGTCGAAACGTCTCCATGTTGTCGGGTATCAGAATACAGCTGGTGCCGGTGGGAGCATCGGCGTCAAGGACATCGCTAGTGAAGTTTGCAGTGGCACGACCGACGCTGCTCTGGATCCATGGGGGCTCGTCAGACCAGAGGTCAGAGCCGTTGGAGCAGAACCCGATGGGGCCCCCTCCAACCCCCGAGGGTCCCGAAGCCCACCAGAGGGGTCAGGCTGCTCAAATACTCAGCACATGCCCCCATAAAATTCTTTTACTTAAGCAGGGGTTGCTCCGGCTCCTGGAAAATGTGGGAGTCTCGGAGTCGGCCCTGGCAATGATTCAGAAGTACTGTGCCTCGAGCGTCAATGTTCCTTCGTTGCGTTGGCCGACGGACAAGGGGAAGTCGAAATGCACTTTGACTTCTTCTGTTTTTTTATACTTCTTCCCCGAATGTCCTGAGGACCTGGAATGGGAATACAATGACTTAGGGCTCCCAGAGAGGACCTGCGACCACGCTCTCAATCCAGACCAGGTTCTCCAAAGAGTCGCGTGACACGGTGTTGCCTGCCGGGACGCAAGCATCTTCAGGGACTGCTCCCTCAAAGCCTTCAGTGCCATGGTCCAGCAGTCAGAGCATGACTTGTGAGTCATGATTGTGCTCGAGACACCACAGACACACAAGATGTGGGTCTTGAAAAATTCTGTGAAAACCAAAAGAGGAGTAGCTCTTTCTCCGGATCAGCGCTAGGTGGCGCAGAAAGAAAAGAACTGACGTCAGCACACCGAGGTGGTGCCTATATAAGTGATGCGGACGTCACTTCCGGTACGGGTGACGCCATACACAGCTGATCGACACCACCTACCTGTGCGCAGGGGTACTGCTCACATAAAACCCTTCGGGATCCAGTCTGACACCTAGGAAATCCAAAGGTAAGGAATCTGTAGCTAGATGTCTCAATCTTGGTAATGCTCTTTCTGGTGGATAATCTAACCGCAGATTCTTCATGTTTAAGATATCCCCAGGTGTAAGAATGGTACTGGAAGCTTGTGGTGTTGTGTGGCTCCATGATGAGTGTTGTCACGGAAGTGCAGAACGGAGCCACGTATAAGTGCCACTCCAGCATGCCAATGTCACTTTCTTTCTTACCTCTGTGGGCGCCCTCAGGTGCAGAGCCCAATAACAATCAGAAGTATCAGTGTGAAGATTTCTAGCTTGGGACCTTCTTAGATGACAAAAGAAGACCACTTCACAGTACGGGGAGGTGGGAGTGCAGTGAGGAGTCTGTGGTTAGAATGTCCACCAGAAAGAGCATTATCGAAGCTAAGTAATTTGTTGTCTGACGGGTACTTCTAAAGCAGTAACTTTGACGCCCCACATAGCAGACAGAGATGTCCTGAACAGGCACTCTATGTGTCAGAGCAGTGGTAGTAGCTTGCCCCTGGCGGAATGAGTCCTAAGTGCTTCTGGGGGTTGCTTCCAGGCAATACACAGCACATCTTAATGCAGTGGACTGCAGATAAATGCCTTTTCGGCACCACTCTATCTTTCTTTGTCAATCAATTAATCAACCAATACTTGTAAAGCGCGGCTTATCGCCCATGAGGGTATCCAGGCACTGGGTTGCTGGGCTTAGCCAAAGATCCAGGCCTTAAGTCTCTTCCTGAAGTACAGCAGCCAGGGTGATGTTTGAAGGTGGAGGGCGTTCCAGGCTCTGGTGGCGAGGTGGAAGAAGGAGTGACCCCTGCTGTGGCTATGGCGGATGTGCGGTGTCTGCGTGAGGGAGGCAAAGCAAAGGTTTTTGGATGATTGGTGGAAGTTAAGGCGGTGGTTCATGTATGCTGGTCTGTGGTCATGGACGGCTTTGTAGCCATCAGGTGTTGGGGCAAGTTTAGGATCAGTCTGGCTGCTAAGTCAGTATGATCTGGAGCCTTCTCATGAGTTCGGTAGTGGTTCCTGCTTACAGTGCATTGCCGGAGTCCAGCCGGCTGGTGATTGAGGCTTGCATGACTGTTTTTCTCGTGCTGATGGGGAGCCATTTGAAGATTCTTCGGAGCAGGCCGAGGAGACTGTGTTGATCTGTCATTTCATGGTGAGTTTGCTGTCCAGAATGATGCCGATGTTGTGGGCGTGGTCTTTTGGTGTAGGATTGGGTCCATGTTCGGCAGGCCATCAGGTGTCGTTCCTGAGGAAGGAATTGTTGCCAAAGATCAGCACTTTGGTCTTGTTAGTTTTGAGCTTCAGACAGTTGTCCTTCATCCAGTCTGCGAAACTGATCATGCAGTTGTGGAAGTTGGTCTAAGTGGTGGTGAGGTCTGCTGAGAGTGAGAAGATGAGCTGGGTATCGGCTGCGTAGCATATGATTTTGAGATTGTGGGGGTCTGACGATGTCGGCTAGAGGCGTCATGTAGGTGCTGCAGAGGGTGGGGCTGAGGCATGAACCTTGAGGGATGCCGCAGATGATGCTGGTGCGTTCTGAGGTGAAAGAGGGAGAAGGCTGATTCTCTGCTTATGTCCTTTGAGGTATGAAACAATCCACTTGAGTGTGTCTCCCTTGATCCCGGTCTGGTGTAGTATCTTGATGAGTGTGTGGTGGGGCACGGTATCGAAAGCTGCAGAGAGGTTGAGGAGGATCAGGGCCGCCGATCCTCCCGTCAAGTAGGGCACGGATGTTGTCTATGGCAGCGATCAGGGCGGTCTCAGTGCTGTGGTTGGTATGGAAACCAGATTGGGAGGCGTCTAGCAGGTCCCCCCAAGGTGTTCGCTGAGCTGTCTGTTGATGGCCTTCTCCAGGACTATGGCAGGGAAAGGGAGCAGCTAGATGGGGCAGAAGTTCTGGAGTTTGCTTGGGACGGCAGAGGCTTTTTTGGGGAGAGGTCTTACTTCTGCGTGTTTTCATGCATTGGGAAAGGTGGCTGTGGTGATGGATGAGTTGAAGATGATGGTGATTTGGTGGCTGATCTAGCTGCTTCCTAGGTTGAAGAGGCGGTGGGGGTAGAGGTCCGTGGGTGCTCCCGAGGGGATGGTGTTCATAAGGGCTGTGGTTTTCGATGTGGTGAGCTTTCCCCAAGTGGTGAGCTGCAGGGTGGGGTAGGCTTCCGTTGTGGGCAGGAGGTCGGTTGGTTGGGGCTTGAAGTTCCTGTAGATGCTGGATATTGTATTGCGGAAGTAAATTGCTAGAACATTACTGAGTTCCTGTGACAAATGAATAGTGTTCTCTGTGGCTGTTGGGCAGGAGAACTCTCTGATGATGCTGAAGAGTTCCTTGGTGTGGTTTGCACTTGCCTCGATGCGGTCTGCAAGGGTCTCCTTTTTTGCGTCTGAGTTGCTGGTGGTATTTGTTGAGGGCTGACTTGAAGGTGGCTTGGTCTGTAGAATCTGCTGGTGCGCCATCTTCTCTGCAGCTGTTTCAATCTAATGAGTTTTGGTGTGTACCAGCTGGCTTGTTTTGGATGTTTTGATGGAGGCGACTAGGTCGGTGGCATTGATGATCCAGGTGTTGAAGTTCTGGACTACTTTGTCCAGGTTGTTTGCGGTGTGACATTGAGGGCTTCCTGTCACTCTGCTCCTACTGCGAAAGGAGATGTTGGGGATTTGGGGGAGGTGCATGGTGATCTTGCGAAGGTGAAGTGGACGATGGAGTGGTCACTCCAGGTGAGTTCTGTGGCACAGCTATATTTGACTCTGTTGCTGAAAGTGAGGATAGGGTCCAATGTGTGTCCTGCTCTGTGTGTGGCGTCTGTGACCAGCTGGGGGTTGGCGGAGTTGGTCTCTGTGGGATCATCCAGGTGAAAATTGAAACCTCCGAGGAAGATGTAGTGCTTGGACTCGATGGCAAGTAGGATGATAAAGTCTGTGATTGTGTCGCAGAGGCCGTTGTGTGGTCCTGGTGGTCTGTAGGCAAGGGTGCCTTTGATGGGTGTTTTGTCGTAGGTGTAGATTTGAAAATTGAGGTGTTCAATGATCAGTGTGAAGTTGTCTTCGGTGGTGGTGCAGCGGATTGTTTATTTGTGGATGATGGAAATGCAGCCTTCGTGTTTGTTGCTGCGGTTCCAGTGTGACATCTTGTAGCCATTGCGATGCCACTGGTGTAGGAGGGCCTGAACCAAGTCTCTGTGATGAAAGTCACATCAAGGCAAGGGTGGAGATGGTGTCCCAGACTTCGTTGCCATGTTTGCAGAGACCTGTGTTGATCAGGAGGCATCAGAGTGGTTTTGAGGTGGTATCAGTGTGAGGAGTTGGAGAGGAGCGGGTTTCTGTGAGGGCAGGTGGTCCTACGTTGCCAGAGAATCCTACAAAAAGTTCATTAGCCAGCTGATGGTCTTTGGTGAGATCAATGTAAAAGCTCAAGGCTCTTTAGGGGTCCATCTGATGGAGTCTCTCCTCTTTCAAGGGGTGAGGTGGAGCACAGAATGTTAGCAGAGTGATGGATTGTCCAATGTTATAAGGAGGTTACAGCTTTAGGCAAAAAGCCTGCCCTGGACCTCAACGCCATTTTATCTGGAAAAAAGGGCATTTCCACCAAGAGAGCCTGAGGCTAACTCATGCGATGAGCTGAAGAAATCACAATGAGGAAAACATTCAGAGTCACAAGACGCAATGAGCAGCTGTGCATTGGCTCAAAGGGAGTACACATGATGCAAGTTAGGTTCAGAATAAGACCCCACTGAGGCATCACAAAGGGTTTGGGGAAACACGTCAAACATTTTAGAAAGTTAATCACAGGCCATTTAAACATGAAAGGCTGGTACATTACATGCATAAAGGCCTAAGGCCTAAGGGCTGAAAAATAACCTTTTGATGGTACCCACTGCAAGTCCTTGCTGGGCCAGAGATAACACAAACAATAGGACATCTGATAGATTGGCTTGTAATAGGTTCACGTTGCAGACAGACTCCACACCAGGCCACAAATTTGTACTAATAACTAGCATAGATCGACTTTGTGGAGGGATGCCGGGCAGCAAGGATGACATACTCGACTTAAGCTGGCAAACCAAACACCGTCCACTGCTGCTGCTGAATCTCCACACATGGAGGTTGACCAGTTTCTGGTGCAGAACCCTGCCATGCAGCTGCTAGAGAAGATCCTCCTGAACTAGTAGCTTGATCATAGGACAGATGTTCATGCCCAGCAGTTCTGACCTCTACAGTGTCCTGGGTCAATCTGGAGCCACTAGGATGACTTGGACCCAAATGTTCCTGATCTTCTTCAGAACTCAGAGCAGGAGAAGCAGTGGCAAAAAGGCATACAGGAGTCATCTCTATCTTGAATGCATCTCCTAGAGCAGTGGCGTCACTAGGGGATTGCGTGGGGTGCGGACCGCACCGGGTGACACCCTCACATGGGGTGACACCAACGTGCTAAATAATGGGACCCCCGCCCGCGGACCAGCCTACATGGGGGAGCCCCGCGCCCGGAGCCCAGGCAGTGACAGCACATCATGGCTGTGCAGTACAGAGAGTGCAGCAGTGCGGGGGGGCCCCCTCAGCACAGTTCCATAGCCCGAGAGCTCCAGAGTGACCTCCACTGAGTGCACAGCTCTTTACTTGCCTGCTGGCTCTTCTCGTCCGACAGGCTTGAGGGGGCTGGCTCAGCTCCCAGCTAGCTACAATGTTCTACATGATACCGCGCATTATTTGACGTCATAAGCATGCCCGTGATTTAATTTGCCCAATCACCATAGGCGCCGTGGGCGGGTGCGGCTGCGCGGCATAGTTTCAGATTTTGTTCAGCCAGGACACTGGGCCTGCGCTGCAGCACTCAGCTCGCGGGCGTTATGAATCGGCCGTGGTGGTGCATCAGCATGACTGACTCGGCTCAGGTGCCGCCTGCAGCGAGTCCAGTGCAGCCAGTTCTGCCAATACTATGCACGTCGGTCGGAGAGGAGTGTCCGATCTGGACTGCGGACTGTGCAATCGTCGCAACTGGCCTTATTGTCAATGGAGCTCTGCGCTTACAAAGTAAGTGAAGTGTCACGCGCTGTTTCTTCTTTTCTTCCCATTGTAATTTACTTTTAGGAGTCGCGATTCATTCAGCCTGCGTACAGTTACATACAATAGCTCTGTATGTAGTCTGCACACAGTTTAATTCAGCCGCCCAAGTAACATCAGTGCAGCACTGCAGCAGAACATAAAGAGTACACTCGTGTCGACTTCTGCTTGTTACCTCATACAATACGCTACGTTATCCGTGAAGGGTCGGCTCGAGTCAGTCTGATTGTAATTTACGATGTAAAGGTCACACATGCATGCCCTCAATGTCTAATTATCGTGCACATCGAGCGGAACATGCCTGTGTGAGTTAGTGTACTTAAGGTTATTTAACAGGTCGGACCGGCAGGCAGTTTTGGCCCGGCGGCGGCAGTGGCACCTTTATTTGTCTGACCGGATGCGCAGTGTTGTCCCACTGAATGTTGAGCCATTTAATTGTGCTATCTTGGCCCAAAGGTATTGGAGGGCTCCTGCCGAGTGCTCGGGGTTTTGTGTTTGCAGGGGCAGTCAGACCCTCACTCCACAGCACCACCATGCTCACAGGTGTGCCGAGAGAGATTGTGGCCCCTGTCTATGTCCACTCACATGCAGGGGGATCAGGGTTGCCATCCCCTCAGCTAACCCGCTCGGCCTTTAGCAACGCCGTTCAGCTGCAATTTTATTACCGCAGCCCTGGCCTGAGAACACCAATCCGAGCAGGCTGGGGTCACCAAGCCATTGCCTCCACACTCCTGGGGCCAAAGGGGGCACCTCCAGGGTGTCGGTTAGGGGTGCCACACTCTCTGCTTCCCTGTGCCCGCACTTCGTCTTTAATGACTAACTCACTCTCTATTTTAGCAACGCGGCTGCGTGACTGCCGGGTCAGACCTTGGAGTGTCAATCCGTGATGGCTGGGCCTCTCAGTTGCTACTTCTTCCGTCCTGGAGAGTAGGGGAGGCTTCCTCTAACTATGAGTACTAACCCCCTCGGCTTACTTTTAAGGAAGGATACTGCTGAATGGGCTCCGCCGGCTGAGAGCTTTGATTTCTGCTCCTGATTCCATCTGTTTGTTTCAGAAGAACTGAAGTATTAATGATAAGTGAGGCAAAGGCGTTCATTAACTCTTGGCAGCTATGGGCAGACTGGCCTGTACCCTCATCTGGGAGAATGCCTGACCAAGGTTTCAGATTGCTACATGTGACATTTTCATAATTTCAATGTAATTATGGGTCAGCCACCGCGGTGGTTTGCACCAGTTTTAAGATCTTAGAGTTCCTCGGTCTAATTCATTTCCGACATTTTTATGTTTCACTTTCTTCATTGCTTGACTTTTTTGCTCGCAAGAAAGTGCTACTCATACTCGTCGAAATCTCACTCATAGCTGCATTGAAATTTTGAAAATGTGACACATAGCAATCTGAAACACTGTCAGCTATGAGTAAGTCTGGAAGGGAGCCCCTCCATGCACTTTGCAGGGGGGCCCCCTCAGGTTTCGTTACTCCAGTGGAGTGCAGGTTACTAACAGTACAAGTGTAGAGTTTGCTGGGGAGACACGAGGGAAGAACCCGGCGGAGGCAGGGCAGAGGCGAGGGCACGAGGGAATAAAATAAGGGAAAGGGGAGGAGATCTAAAAATGTGCAGAGGAGAGTGGGCAGGGAGGTAGAAACCGTTATTAAGCGGAAAGAGAAGATTGTTCTTTGTGTGACGCTTTGTTTTTCACAATCCCTACAACTTCAGTGCTGAAACATCGATGGCAGCACCAACACTGAAAATAATTCCAGCACCATTGGGTTTTGGTTCTGTTCCTGAAATCGACAGTTCACTACTTGCACGAGTGACGTGTGTCGCATTCGCACGAGGCCGGAGCGCCCAAAGGTAGAAACAAAAGAGAGCTAGGCGCTCGAGGCAGTTCCCAGACCACAGTACCCAGTGGGCGTGGCTGCTACTGGAGGCTACACTTCCGCTGGTAACCCGCCATGGATCAGTCTGTCACCACTACAGAGCTCTGGTGCTAATGTACCCGCCATAATTCCTATATTTCAATATTAAATCGTTTCCCTTTGTCAGAGATTTTAACGGAAATACATATTTAAAAAAGGTTACAAATAATTTCTGGCCGAATGGCTCAGTGAGTTGAATGTACGGCAGTAAGATGCGGTGTTTTGTAGGTTATGGGTTGGAATCCCAAGGGCCAATTATAGTGTTCCATGCTTCTGAGATCTGCAATTAAGTACATTACATTGTGCAATTCCAATGATTATAAAATGCAGCTATGCGTTATTAAAACAATGTACTGTTTAGATTTAGTAGAACTATGAAAAAATTTAGTAAATATTTGAGAAATCCGTCTGCTTTTGACTTGTCCAAGGGCCATGACTCAGCCACGAGTGCCTCTAAACTTGCCAACCTTGGAGCCCAAAGCTGGACCAATCGAACAAGTTACTTACCTTCGGTAACGATGTATCTGTAAGAAACATTAGTTAGTTAGATTCCTCACCTTAGAATATCCCCAGGCGTCAGACTGGATCTGGAAGATTTTTCGTCAGCAATACCCCTTGCACGTCGCTAGGCGTCGTCTGCGGCTCCACGTCCGTCGTCGGCGTCGTGCGCCGGAATGACGTCGTCGGAGTACTTAGACGCCGCCCTCGCGCGCTGACGTCAGTTCTTGTACATAGCTTTCCGCGCCAGGAACGCAGAGCCATGCAAGAGACCGACACTGGTGCCAAAAAAGTCTAGGGCCCTGAAAGGGATAGCCTTAACCCTAGATGTCAGTTCGCAGAACGGGGAGGATGGGTGGGTCGGTGAGGAATCTAACTAACTAATGTTTCTTACAGATACATCGTTACCGAAGGTAAGTAACTTGTTCATCTGAAAGAAACACGTTAGTTAGATTCCTCACCTTAGAATAGATACCCAAGCAATACCAACCCCGGTGGTGGGTCTGCGAACCAAAATCACATCAGAAAGTCCTGGAGGACAGAACGGCCAAAGAAGCCATCCCTCCGGACTTGGCTGTCTAGGCAATAATGCCTGGCAAACGTGTGCAGCGAAGCCCACGTCGCCGCCTGACAGATGTCCTGCAAAGGGACTCCCCGTCCCAAAGCAGTAGTAGCCGCCGTGGCCCGAGTAGAATGGGCTCGCAGCCCAACAGGAGGGTCCTTTTTTGCCAAGGAATAACAGATTTTTATACACAAAACGACCCACCGGGAGATGGTCCGTTTGTGCACAGCTTTTCCCTTCTTTGCACCCACGTAGCCAACGAAAAGCTGGTCGTCCACTCGGAACTGTTTTGTGCGGTCCAAATAAAAGGAGAGCGCACATTTTGGGTCCAGACGGTGGAGCCGCTCTTCCTCTTTGGAAGGATGCGGAGGCGGAAAGAAGGTGGGCAAGGTGACAGATTGCCCAAGATGAAAGGGGGTCACCACTTTCGTTAGAAGGGAAGGACAACCTTGTCCGGATGAACAGATAGAAAAGGAGGCTTGGATGATAGAGCCTGGAGCTCACTCACCCGTCTAGCCGAGGTGATGGCTACCAGGAAGGCAGTCTTAAGAGTTAGAAGACGAAGAGGACAATTGTGAAGAGGCTCAAAGGGAGCGCACATCAGGAATGTTAAGACAAGATTCAAGTCCCACTGAGGCATTACGAAAGGGACAGGAGGGAACGTGTGAGTAATGCCTTTAAGAAAGCGTGACACTACAGGGGATTTGAAAAGAGAGGGCTGATCAGGAAGCCGTAAGAAGGCAGAGAGGGCAGCAAGATAACCTTTCAAGGTGCCCAGGGCAGAGCCCTGCCGGGCCAAAGAAAGAAGAAAGAGGAGAAACTCAGAAAGAGGGGCGGAAAGGGGATCCACAGCCTTTGCTGTGCACCATGCCACAAATTTGTTCCACCGGCAGGCGTATACCGTCTTTGTGGAGGGACGCCTGGCTGCCAGAATGATATCACAGACTTCAGGAGGCAAGTCAAATGGCATCAACTGCCACCGCTCAATCTCCACGCATGGAGGTGGAGGCTAGACAGGTTCGGATGGAGGACCGTCCCCTGCTGCTGCGACAGAAGATCCTCCCAAAGGGGCAGACGTATCGGAGGATCGGTCAACATACTGAGTAGCTCGGGATACCAGTACCTTCGTGCTCAATCCGGAGCCACCAAGATGACTTGGGCCCGGTCGCGCCTGATCTTCTTCAGCACTCTGGGCAGAAGTGGTATAGGCGGAAAGGCGTACAACAGACCGCAACTCCACTCGCGCCGAAAAGCGTCGCCGAACGAGTGCCGCCTTGGAAATTCCAACGCGCAGAACTGCTGACATTGCGCGTTCTCGTCGGTGCCGAATAGATCTAACCAAGGCTCTCCCCACTGCTGAAAGAGACCTTGCGCCACCTCGGAGTTCAGATGCCATTCGTGATCCATCATGCACCGGCGGCTGAGTTCGTCTGCTCTGG
This sequence comes from Triturus cristatus, assembly GCF_964204655.1. NCBI lineage: Eukaryota > Metazoa > Chordata > Amphibia > Caudata > Salamandridae > Triturus > Triturus cristatus. The sequence goes on along the minus strand of NC_140579.1, from coordinate 150,183,788 downwards.
CGTTCAGAGCTCCCGCCAGATGTTGAACCACCAGGGTGATGCCCTGGTGTTCCAGCCATGTCCAGAGGCGCAGAGCCTCCTGACAAAGGGTCCACGACCCCACCCCGCCCTGTTTGTTGCAATACCACATGGCGGTGGTGTTGTTCGTAAACACCTGCACGACACTTCCCCGGACAGAGGGAAGGAAGGCTTTCAGTGCAAGTCGGATCGCTCTCAGCTCCAACAAGTTGATGTGGAGACGAGACTCCGCCGGAGACCAGAAGCCTCTGATCTCCGCCTCTCCCATATGGCCACCCCATCCCAGAAGGGAGAGCATCCGTCACTACAACATGCTCCGGTAGGGGTAGGGAGAGGCTCTTGCCCGTGACCCAATCGCGGTCCGTGAGCCACCACTGCAACTGCTGTACAGTGCCCTCCGAGATCAAGACATGGTCGGACAGGTTGCCGTGATGCTGGGCCCACTGAAACTTCAGGTGCCACTGCAGAGCCCGCATGCGCCGCCTGGCGTGATGCACTAGGAGGATGCAGGAGGCCATCAGCCCCAGAAGCCGCAACACTAGCCTGACCAAAACCCAGGATAGAGGCAGAAAGATGGGAATCAGGGCCTGTATATCCCGGACCCGCTGTTCCGGGGGATGAACCCGGAACTGCGCCGAATCGAGAACCGCTCCGATGAAAGGAGCTTCTGAGAGGGGCTCAGGTGTGATTTCGGCACGTTGATGGAAAACCCCAGCAAATGCAGGAGATCCGCCGTAGTCTGGAGGTGGGAGATGACTGCCTGGGGCGAGCACGCCTTCAACAACCAGTCGTCGAGATAGGGGAAGACTGGAACCCCTGATCTGCGCAGATGAGCTGCGACCACCGCCATCACTTTCGTGAACACCCGAGGGGCACTGGTAAGGCCGAAGGGGAGCACGGTGAACTGAAAGTGCTCCTGACCCACCGTGAACCGCAGGTAACGCCGGTGGGCCGGCAGGACGGGGATGTGGAAATATGCGTCCTGCAAGTCCAACGCTACCATCCAGTCTCCAGGGTCGAGGGCAGCTAGAACCTGAGCCAAAGTTAACATTTTGAACCGTTCCTTCCGGAGGAAGGCATTGACGTTCCGGAGGTCCAAGATAGGGCGTAGGCCCCCTTTGCCCTTCTTGGGAACCAGAAAGTAGTGGGAATAACAACCACAACCTACTTCTGGGCTCCGAACGCGCTCGACGGCCTCCTTGGCCAAAAGGGCCGAAACTTCCTCGTGTAGAAGATTCAAATGATCCCCCGAGATACGGTGGTGCTGCGGTGGCATGGCTGGAGGGGTCTGTAGGAGAGTAGGGTCTGCTTTCTATGTTCACCCCCACGTTTTGCTTTTGCTTTACTGGTTTTCGACTTAGATGTGGCTGTGGGTCTGCTAATCAGACCCACAACCCTGCTGTTCTCTCTCTAAATTAATACTATGTACTTTAGGTGCATAACCCATTTGGATAGGATCACCTTATTGGCCCCTGTACAGTGTACCTTAGGTACCCAGGGCATAGGTGTACCCTAGGCCTACCAGGGGCTGCAGCATGTATTATGCCACCCCTGGCCTGGCCTTCCATTATGACACAACTGGCTGATCACTCAGCTGGGGCAAGGTCGTGTAATCACCCCTTGCTTAGGTGTAGTATTCCTATACCTATCTTATATATAGACACATGTGTACCTATCAGCCACTCCTAAGGCAGGCCTTAACAATCCTGGAGGCAGAGTGCTTGGTAACATGTGAGATGGCGCTCTAGCATGAGCTGAGCCTGTCTGCAGCTTTCGGAACCATGTCCTTACAGCTGTTCTATGATATAGCCTACCATATACTCTTAAAGTGCCTTATAATCTTAAACGGTTATGGTAACTATGGTTTGGCTTTATCAAAACATGTCGTGTAAGGTGTCTAACACTTTTGAATAATACCCACATCCCATTTCTGGGGATGAGGATATTATCCCTCCCTTCTAGAGGGAGAAGACATGTTGAAACCTACTTACCCGGTTAAAGTTAACCAGAGCCCCAGCATCACAAAATGGATGCTGCTGCCACGACCCAAGTCTGACCTCCTGCTGCTGGGAGTGATCCCGGCACGGGAGGCTTGGACAATAGGTTTCCTGCCTGGGGAGGTGCGAGCACCACCCCAGACAGGCCTTAGTGTATTGGGGCAGGGAGGGATGAATGAAACGAGACACTGCCTAGGGCACACAAGGTGTCCCATGCATAGTCCAGTTCAAACCGGGTGCTGGTGCACACCAGCCCCAGTCCTGGCGCGAAACTGGACAAAGGGAAGGGGGTGTAACCACCCCCCTCCCAGGTCCCACCCATAAGGCGTGACCTAGCAGGCAACCCAGCCCCCCAGATTAGTATAAGAGTGGTAGCTGGGCCCCAGGAGATTAGATTATCCTGAACCTGCAACTTGAACAGAAACTCTGGACCTTCGACATTCGACGAAAGAAGAAGATTGAAGAATCTCCCTTGTGGCCAAGGAGTGGCTACCCGGTGCAAACAGGCACCATCAAGAGACTTATCCTTTGCTTTGCTGAAGTTCTACGAGGGACCGACTGCAGAGCCCGACCAGAGCCTTGACTTCCAGACTTCTCCGACCCTGATCCACATCCACAGCCGAGCTGAGATCCGTGGAGGCGACGAGAGACGTGGGACCGGCTACCTGGGAAAAGTGGCGAGTATCTTCCAGCGCAGCTTCTGAGGCACCCTCGAAGTTGTGCACCGGGGATTGAGAAGCCCCAACCCCAAGCACCATCTGCACTGAAGATCAACCCCCCACACTCCACGAGTCCTGCGTGGGGCCCTTCTGCATTTTCCTGCTTGCCGCGTCTGTCCGGTTGCTTGCCCATTGGCTAGCGGCCTTTGTGACGACACACCTTTAAATCTTCACTGCTGGTTTGGCTCCTCCAGACTGGCTCCCGCTTCTTTGCAAAAGAGAAGCACCCCAGACCATCCTGGTCTGCACCAGAAGCAAGTCCTCCATTCTTCGTGGGTTCCGCTTGCCAAGGCTTGGTGAGTCCTAGTTCAACTTCGACGCCACCGACAGCAAGAGCCTTCATGGGACAGCTCGCCTCCTGGTCCTGGTCATCCTCGACGTCTCCTTGTACCCGTGGCTCCTGCGACAAGCTTCACCACTTCACCTGCAATCTTCACGACATCGCCTGGTTCCTTCCTGGTTCCACGTGGTCACTGGCTAGTGACCTTGACTCTGTCCCTTCTGCTTGCAGGTACCCTTCCTTCTTGATCCCGGCCTTGGGATCCACCGGACACTCTGCACTGACTGCCTGTCAGCAACTTTCCTTCAGGCATCCATAGAAGTCCACGACGAAACCCGACGCAAGTTCACACCTATGCACCCGCAGCCCGTGGGCTAGGTAACTTGGGTACTTCGGTGCTCACAAGGGTAGTGACTATCCTAGGGTCTAGTTTCCGAGTCTCGACTTTCTAGCTACTCCAGAAGTGTCCTAAAACTGCTTATTTCAGAACTGTACTATTTCTATCGATTATACGCATTACGCGTGAGTGTTTCCACTCTGCACCTGAATCCCGTGGGCCTCCCACTTCCTAACTGTTGCTAGTGTAGTGTAGCCCCAGCGATTCCCTAGGCCTAGGCCTATCCTATTTCCGTGACAGTGGTCCTTATACCACTTCTTTAGTATATGGTTTGCGCGGCCCCTAGGGCCTAACTGTATTACTTACCTGTGTGACTTAATGTATGCTTAAATAAGACTGTGTTGTACTTACCTCTAATCTCATAAAGAGTGAGGAGGGTTTGACTAGAATAAATACACTTTATTTTATATATATATCTGTTGTGGTGTCCTTTCATTTGGTATTCAAGGGATTATATATGGTATCACAGCTGGCTTCACATGCCATTCAGAGTTTAGCCTAAGACTGCTCTTGTCCATGCTACCACTAGGATAGCTGGTCTATAAGGTTGACTTTACAACCAATCACCATAAGGGTTGTTTGGACTGATATAAAGTGTACACTAGAACTAGTGACATCATACATCAGGCCAACTTCTCACATTGGTGAGCAGCGGTTGGGATCTGAGCTTGCTGTTGTAATACCATTGTAATCTTGAGATACTAAATTGAAATATCACACAGATATTGTTTAGGTACATATAACATAGATTATAATACTTAAGTCCTACTGGACTTAGTGGTTGTAGGTTGAAGGGAGTAACACACCCTGACTACAACTACCAGAGAGGTTTAGCAGAAACAACTAGTGTAGGTAGGTGCACACACCACACCCTCACTAGATCATGTCTCTGGGAGGAGATCAAGTAGATGCTCTCTCAGGAGGGGCAGGTCTGAAGAAGACCCCCTCTAGATATGATACCCTAACTTTTCAGGAGATGAGACAATTGTGTACCTCCAGAAAGTTAAAACAGGGTGCAAACCCTACCCTCCTTCAGCTAGTACAACTCCTAGAGGAGTATGATACTTTTAGGGCCTCACAGGCCAGTACCCTAGGTACAAAGGAGGGTCTACCCACCACAGATGAGTCAGATGGGACTTCAGATGAAGAGGTAGACAGCCAGGGCCAAGTAGGAAGACTTAGCCAGGCTAACCTAAGCTTACATGGGAGTTTGCATGGGGTCCCCCCATACAGACCCCCAAGTGGGCTTACCCAGAGAAGCAGGAGAGACAGATCCCCTTCAAGGGAATCCATCCACTCCCATGTCTCTAGCATCTCTAATGCTTCCTCTCACAGGGGAATGACGTCCCCTGAGAGAAAGGAGCATGAAGCCAGAATGAGAGAAGCTAATCTGAGGATTCAGAGGGAAGAACTTGCCTTTGCCAAAGAGAAGCTTGCTCTGGCTAGAGAGCAAAAGTTAAGTGGGTCAGAACCCACTGGTGGCAGCAATATCCCTAAGGATAGAGACAGGCACTATGATAATAGAAACCTGAGCAAGATTGTCCCTCCCTACAAGTGTGGGGATGACATCCACAAATGGATAACTGCTTTGGAGAGAGCTTGCAAAGTACAGCAGGTACCCCAAAGTCAGTGGGCAGCTATCTTGTGGCTCTCCTTCTCTGAGAAAGGTAGAGACAAGCTCCTCACAGTTAGTGATGAGGATGCAGACAATTACACTGTCATGAAGAGTGCTCTAATTGATGGGTTTGGCCTAACCACTGAACAATACAGGTTGTTGTTCAGGGATACCTAGAAGACACAGACTCAGAACTGGACTGACTTTGTAGATTGTGCCACTAAGGCTCTGGAAGGCTGGCTAGTGGGAAGTAAGGTTAAGGACTATACAGGATTGTATAATTTGATCATGAGAGAACAAATCCTTAAAAACTGTCAAAACCAGCTACTGCATCAACACCTGATTGATTCTGATCTGACTTCTCCCCAATAATTGGGAAAGAAGGCAGATAGATGGGTCAGGACTAGAATTAAGCAGAAAAACCAGAACCAGGGCGGTGATCAGAAAAAGGCAGACCAGAAGGGTAATGATCAGAAACAAAAAGACCAGAAGTCTTCACCAGGCCCCCAAAAGGCTCAGGGGGAGGGTGGTCCCAAAAAGGATAAAAAGAAAGATGGCCAAAAGAAACCATGGTGCAACTATTGTAAGTCCAACTCACATTGGTTTAGTGATTGCACCAAAAAGGATAAGCCCCCAGCCACCATTGCCCCTAAGGCAACTGTACCCCCTAGTCCAGCTGTAAGTGGTGGTTCCCAGCAAAAGGGTGTAGTAGGGTTAACCCTGGGAACTGAGGAGGATTCTGGCCTAGTCAGAATACCTACTCAGGCTGTTCTGATCTGTGATGGGGACTTAGCTTTGTCCTCTACTGTGGGCCCCAGTAACCTGGGCAAGTACAGACAGACTCCTTTTATCAACCAAAGAATGGCTCAGGCCTACAGGGACACTGGGGCTAGTGTCACAATGGTGACACCTGCCTTTTTGGACCCTGGACAGATCATACTAGGTGAGAATTACCTAGTGACCAACGCTAGCAATGCCACTACCTCCCATAGTGTGGCTATTGTTAACTTCTCCTGGGGAGGGGTAACTGGCCTCAAGAAAGTTGTTGTTAGTTCAGACCTTCCTGTAGAGTGTTTACTGGGCAATGATCTTGAAACTTCAGTTTGGTCTGAAGTGGAGTATAGGACCCATGCAGAAATGCTGGGGATAGATGCACATGTCCTTGCTGTGACCAGGTCACAGGCCAAAAAGTGCACCACTGAACAAGTGCTGGATCCTGAAACTATGGACCAGTCACAACCCAAGAGAAAGAGCAGTAGGGTTAAGGCTGTGCCTTCCCCCCTGCCTCAGGTGGTGGATCAGCCCTCCCAGGAGGAGGATTCTGAGAGCCCTGAAGGAACTGTCCTAGAAGAACTTGAACCTGATCAGGTTGAGTTTCTTGGGACAGGGGGACCTTCAAGGGCAGATCTGAGGCAGGCTCAATTAGACTGCCCCTCTCTTGAACCCCTCAGACAGCAGGCTGCTGCTGAGGCTGCAGGGAATGCTCAAGGTACCCATAGAGTGTATTGGGATGAAGGGCTACTGTATTCAGAGGCTAGAGACCCCAAGCCTGGTGCATCCAGGAGGTTGGTCATACCACTGAAGTTCAGAGGCTTCCTTCTTACCTTGGCCCATGATATTCCCCTTGCAGGACACTTAGGCCAGAACAAGACTTGGGACAGGCTTGTCCCTCACTTTCACTGGCCCCATATGTCAGAAGATACCAAGGAGTTTTTTCGCTCCTGTGTCACCTGCCAAGCCAGTGGCAAATCAGGTGGCACCACCAAGGCCCCCCTCATACCACTACCTGTGGTGAGGGTTCCCTTTGAAAGAGTGGGCATAGATATTGTAGGACCAATGGACCCACAAACAGCATCTGGGCACAGATTCATACTGGTGATAGTGGACCATGCCACCAGGTATCCAGAAGCTATTCCCCTGAGGACCACAACAGCTCCTGTTGTGGCAAGGGCCCTGCTTGGAGTATTCTCCAGAGTGGGCTTTCCAAAGGAGGTCATTTCTGACAGAGGTGCCAACTTCATGTCAGGATACTTGACTGCAATGTGGAAGGAGTGTGGTGTGAACTACAAGTTCACCACACCCTATCACCCACAGTGCAATGGGCTTGTTGAGAGATTCAACAAGACCCTAAAGGGAATGATAAAGGGTTTACCAGACAAGCTTAGGCGAAGATGGGACATCCTTTTACCCTGCCTTCTGTTTGCTTACAGAGAGGTCCCACAAAAGGGGGTTGGCTACAGCCCTTTTGAGCTTTTGTTTGGGCATCCTGTAAGAGGACCCCTATGTTTAGTAAGGGAAGGATGGGAGAGACCTCTCAGACAACCCAAACTTGATATAGTGGATTATGTACTTGGTCTCCGCTCCAGGATGGCAGAGTATATGAAGAAGGCTTCTAAAAACCTTGAGGCAAGCCAAGAACTCCAAAAAGCTTGGCATGACCAAAAGGCTGTGCTGACTGTTTACCAGCCAGGGCAGAAAGTGTGGGTTCTGGAGCCAGTGGCCCCAGCAGCACTCCAAGACAAATGGTCTGGACCCCACACTATTGTTGAGAAAAAGGGAGAAGTCACCTACTTGGTGGACCTTGGGACTCCCAGAAGCCCCCACAGGGTGCTTCATGTCAACAGATTGAAGGCATATGTTGACAGGGCAGACATGGGCTTACTCATGGCTACAGATGAGGGGCAGGAGGAAGAGAGTGACCCTCTCCCAGACCTGTTGACTCAGAACCCTGATGAAGGCTCAGTTGATGGTGTGGTCTTTTCTGACAGCCTCACTGTCCATCAGCAACAGGACTGCAGACAGGTTCTGCAATCCTACAGACATATGTTCTCTCTGACCCCAAGTCAGACAAACTGGTGCACCCATGAGGTGGACACTGGTGACAGTCTGCCTGTGAAGAGTAAAATCTACAGCCAACCTGACCATGTCAGGGACTGCATAAAAGTTGAGGTACAAAAGATGTTGGAGCTGGGAGTCATTGAACCTTCAGAGAGCCCTTGGGCTAGTCCTGTAGTCCTTGTGCCGAAACCTCACACCCAAGATGGTAAGAGGGAGATGAGGTTTTGCGTGGATTACAGAGGTCTCAATGCTGTCACTAGGACAGATGCCCACCCAATAACTAGGGCAGATAAGCTCATTGACAGACTGGCAGCTGCTAAGTTTTTGAGCACATTTGACCTGACAGCAGGCTACTGGCAAATCAGACTAGCTGAGAATGCAAAGGCCAAAACTGCTTTCTCGACCCCAGGCGGACATTATCAATTTGTGGTAATGCCCTTTGGTTTGAAGAATGCACCTGCCACTTTCCAAAGGTTGGTGAATCAAGTCCTTACTGGGTTGGATGATTATTGTGCAGCTTATCTTGATGATATTGCTGTCTTTAGCTCCACCTGGGAGGATCACCTGGTCCACCTGAGGAATGTTTTAGAGGCCCTGCAAAAGGCAGGCCTCACTATCAAGGCCACCAAGTGCCAGCTAGGGCAGAGCAAGGTTGTATACCTGGGCCACCTAGTTGGTGGGGGTCAGGTTCAACCACTGGAGAGCAAGATCCAGACCATAAAAGACTGGACTCCTCCAACTACCCAGACTCAGGTCAGAGCTTTCTTGGGCCTGACTGGGTACTACAGCAAGTTTGTTAAGAACTATGGGTCCATTGTGACACTACTTAATGACTTGACCTCCAAGAAAATGCCAAAGAAAGTTCAGTGGACAGTAAGCTGTCAAAAAGCATTTGATGACCTGAAGCAGGCCATGTGCAGTGCACCTATTCTGAAAAGTCCAGACTACTCCAAAGAGTTCATTGTCCAGACAGATGCTTCTGAGTTAGGTGTGGGAGCTGTTCTTTCACAACTTAATATAGATGGTCAAGACCAGCCCATTGCTTTTATAAGTAGAAGGCTGACCCCTGCCAATGCAGATGGACTCTCCAGATATTTCCACTTAGAACATGAAGACTCAACTGGTCAAGGTTAGTTTAATGTCCCTACGTTTGGGGGGGGGGGGGGTTGTGTAGGAGAGTAGGGTCTGCTTTCTATGTTCACCCCCACTTTTTGCTTTTGCTTTACTGGTTTTCGACTTAGATGTGGCTGTGGGCCTGCTAATCAGACCCACAGCCCTGCTGTTCTCTCTCTAAATTGATACTATGTACTTTAGGTGCATAACCCATTTGGATAGGATCACCTTATTGGCCCCTGTACAGTGTACCTTAGGCACCCAGGGCATAGGTGTACCCTAGGCCTACCAGGGGCTGCAGCATGTATTATGCCACCCCTGGCCTGGCCTTCCATTATGACACAACTGGCTGATCACTCAGCTGGGGCAAGGTCGTGTAATCACTCCTTGCTTAGGTGTAGTATTCTAATACCTAACTTACATATAGACACATGTGTACCTATCAGCCACTCCTATGGCAGGCCTTAACAATCCTGGAGGCAGAGTGCTTGGTAACATGTGAGATGGTGCTCTAGCCTGAGCTGAGCCTGTCTGCAGCTTTCGGAACCATGTCCTTATAGCTGTTCTATGATATAGCCTACCATATACTCTTAAAGTGCCTTATAATCTTAAACGGTTATGGTAACTATGGTTTGGCTTTATCAAAACTTGTCATGTGAGGTGTCTAACACTTTGGAATAATACCCCCATCCCATTTCTGGGGATGAGGATATTATCCCTCCCTTCTAGAGGGAGAAGACATGTTGTAACCTACTTACCCGGTTAAAGTTAACCAGAGCCCCAGCATCACAAAATGGATGCTGCTGCCACAGACACGAGTCTGACCTCCTGCTGCTGGGAGTGATCCCGGCAAGGGAGGCTTGGACAATAGGTTTCCTGCCTTGGGAGGTGCGAGCACCACCCCAGACAGGCCTTAGTGTATTGGGGCAGGGAGGGATGAAAAGAATGAGACATGCCTGGGGCACACAAGGTGTCCCGTGCATAGTCCAGTTCAAACCGGTGCTGGGGCACTCCAGCCCCAGTCCTGGCGCGAAAATGGACAAAGGGAAGGGGGTGTAACCACCCCCCTCCCAGGTCCCACCCATAAGGCGTGACCTAGCAGGCAACCCAGCCCCCCAGATTAGTTTAAGAGTGGTAGAAATGGGCCACAGGAGATTAGATTATCCTGAACCTGCAACTTGAACAGAAACTCTGGACCTTCGACGAAAGAAGAAGCCTGAAGAATTTCCCTTGAGGCCAAGGAGTGGCTACCCTGTGCAAACAGGCACCATCAAGAGACTACCCTTTGCTTTGCTGAAGTTCTACGAGGGACCGACTGCAGAGCCCGACCAGAGCCTTGACTTCCAGACTTCTCCGACCCTGATCCACATCCACAGCCGAGCTGAGATCCGTGGAGGCGACGAGAGACGTGGGACCGGCTACCTGGGAAAAGTGGCGAGTATCTTCCAGTGCAGCTTCTGAGGCACCCTCGAAGTTTTGCACCGGGGATTGAGAAGCCTCAACCCCAAGCACCATCTGCACCGAAGATCAGCCCCCCACACTCCACGAGTCCTGCGTGGGGCCCTTCTGCATTTTCCTGATTGCCGCGTCTGTCCGGTTGCTTACCCGTTGGCTAGCGGCCTTTGTGACGACACACCTTGAAATCTTCACTGCTGGTTTGGCTCCTCCTGACTGGCTCCCGCTTCCTTGCAAAAGAGAAGCACCCCAGACCTTCCTGGTCTGCACCAGAAGCAAGTCCTCCGTTCTTCGTGGGTTCCGCTTGCCAAGGCTTGGTGAGTCCTAGTTCGACTGCGACGCTGCCGACAGCAAGAGCCTTCGTGGGACAGCTCGCCTCCTGGTCCTGGTCGTCCTCGACATCTCCTGGTACCCATGGCTGCAGCGACAAGCTTCACCTTTCAACTGCAATCTTCACGACATCGCCTGGTTCCTTCCTGGTTCCACGTGGTCACTGGCTAGTGACCTTGACTCTGTCCCTTCTGCTTGCAGGTATCCTCTCTTCCTGATCCCAGCCTTGGGATCCACCGGACACTCTTCACTGACTGCCTGTCAGCAACTTTCCTTCAGGCATCCATAGAAGTCCACGACGAAACCAGACGCTAGTTCACACCTATGCACCCGCAGCCGTGGGCTAGGTAACTTGGGTACTTCGGTGCTCACAAGGGTAGTGACTATCCTAGGGTCTAGTTTCCGAGTCTCGACTCTCTAGCTGCTTCAGAAGTGTCCTTAAACTGTTAATTTCTAACTGCTAGTAATTCTATCGACTTTTACGCATTACGCGTGAGTGTTTCCACTCTGCACCTGAATCCCGTGGGCCTTCCACTTCCTAACTGTTGCTAGTGTAGTGTAGCCCCAGCGATTCCCTAGGCCTATCCTATTTCCGTGACAGTGGTCCTTATACCACTTCTTTAGTATATGGTTTGCGTGGCCCCTAGGGCCTAACTGTATTACTTAACTGTGTGACTTAATGTATGCTTAAATAAGACTGTGTTGTACTTACCTCTAATCTCATAAAGAGTGATGAGGGTTTGACTAGAATAAATACACTTTATTTTATATATATATCTGTTGTGGTGTCCTTTCATTTGGTATTCAAGGGATTATATATGGTATCACAGCTGGCTTCACATGCCATTCAGAGTTTAGCCTAAGACTGCTCTTGTCCATGCTACCACTAGGATAGCTGGTCTATAAGGTTGACTTTACAACCAATCACCATAAGGGTTGTTTGGACTGATATAAGGTGTACACTAGAACTAGTGACATCATACATCAGGCCAACTTCTCACAGAGTCCACATCGGATTGCATGGTGCGCTGCATCTCTCCTGTGAGAAGTTGGCCTGATGTATGATGTCACTAGTTCTAGTGTACACCTTATATCAGTCCAAATACCCTTATGGTGATTGGTTGTAAAGTCAACCTTATAGACCAGCTATCCTAGTGGTAGCATGGACAAGAGCAGTCTTAGGCTAAACTCTGAATGGCATGTGAAGCCAGCTGTGATACCATATATAATCCCTTGAATACCAAATGAAAGGACACCACAACAGATATATATATAAAATAAAGTGTATTTATTCTAGTCAAACCCTCAGCACTCTTTATGAGTTTAGAGGTAAGTACAACACAGTCTTATTTAAGCATACATTAAGTCACACAGGTAAGTAATACAGTTAGGCCCTAGGGGCCACGCAAACCATATACTAAGTAAGTGGTATAAGAACCACTGTCACGGAAATAGAATAGGCCTAGGCCTAGGGAATCGCTGGGGCTACACTACACTAGCGTTAGTTAGGAAGTGGGAGGCCCACGGGATTCGTGTGCAGAGTGGAAACACTCACGCGTAATGCGTAAAAGTCAATAGCAATAGTACAGTTTAGAAAACGGTAGATTTAGGACACTTCCGGAGTAGCTAGGAAGTTGAGACTTGAAAACTAGACACTAGGATAGTCACTATCCTGATGAGCACCGGAGTACCCAAGTTACCTAGCCCACAGGCTGCGGGTGCATAGGGGTGAAGATGCGTCGTTTTCGTCGTCGACTCCTATGGATGCCTGAAGAAAGATGCTGACAGGCAGTCAGTGAAGAGTGTCCGGTGGATCCCAAGGCTGGGATCAAGAAGAGAGGAAACCTGCAAGCAGAAGGGACAGAGTCAAGGTCACTAGCCAGTGACCACGTGGAACCAGGAAGGAACCAGGCGATGTCGTGAAGATTGCAGGTGAAGGTGAAGCTTGTCGCTGCAGCCAGGAGGACCAGGAAGCGTCGAGGACGACCCGGACCAGGAGGCAACCTGTCCCACGAAGGCTCTTGCTGTCGGCGGCGTCGAAGTTGGACTAGGACTCACCAAGCCTTGGCAAGCGGAACCCACGAAGAACGGAGGACTTGCTTCTGGTGCAGACCAGGAAGGTCTGGGGTGCTTCTTCTTTGCAGAGAAGTGGGAGCCAGTCTGGAGGAGCCAAACCAGCGCAGAAGATTTCAGGGTGCGTCGTCACAAAGGCCACTAGCCAGCGGGCAAGCAACCGGACAGACGCGGCAAGCAGGAAAATGCTGAAGGGCCCCACGCAGGACTCGTGGAGTGTGGGGAGCTGATCTTCGGTGCAGATGGTGCTTGGGGTTGGGGCTTCTCAATCCCCGGTGCACAACTTCGAGGGTACCTCAGAAGCTGCGCTTTAAGTTACTAGCCACTTTTTCCAGGTAGCCGGTCCCACGTCGCTCGTCGCCCCCACGGATCTCAGCTCTGCTGTAGATGTGGATCAGGGTCGGAGAAGTCTGGAAGTCACGGCTCTGGTCAGGCTCTGCAGTCGGTTCCTCGTAGAACGTGGGCAAAGCAAAGGGTAGTCTCTTGATGGTGCCTGTTTGCACAGGGTAGCCACTCCTTGGCTACAAGGGAGATTCTTCAGTCTTCTTCTTTCGTCGAATGTCGAAGGTCCAGAGTTTCTGTTCAGTTTTGCAGGTTCAGGATAATCTAAAGTCTTGAGGCCCAACTCCCACTCTTATACTAATCTGGGGGGCTGGGATACCTGCTAGGTCACGCCTTATGGGTGGGACCTGGGAGGGGGTGGTTACACCCACTTCCCTTTGTCCAGTTTCGCGCCAGAGCTGGGGCTGGAGTGCCCCAGCGCCGGTTTGAACTGGACTATGCAAGGAACACCTTGTGTGCCCCAGGCATGTCTCATTCCTTTCAGCCCACCCTGCCCCAATACACTAAAGGCTGTCTGGGGAGGTGCTAGCACCTCCCCAAGCAGGAAACCTATTGTCCAAGCCTCCCTTGCCAGGATCACTCCCAGCAGCAGGGGGTCAGACTCGTGTCTGTGGCAGCAGCATCCATTTTGTGATGCTGAGGCTTTGGTTAGAGTTAAACAGCAAAGTAGGATTTTAACATGTCTCTCCCTCTAGAAGGGAGGAATAATATCCTCATCACCAGAAATGGTATGGGGGTATTATTCCAAAGTGTTAGACACCTTACACGACATGTTTTGATAAAGCCAAACCATAGTTACCATAACCGTTTAAGATTATAAGGCACTTTAAGAGTATATGGTAGGCTATATCATAGAACAGCTATAAGGACATGGTTCCGAAAGCTGCAGACAGGCTCAGCTCATGCTAGAGCACCATCTCACATGTTACCAAGCACTCTGCCTCCAGGATTGTTAAGGCCTGCCATAGGAGTGACTGATAGGTACACATGTGTCTATATATAAGGGTAGATATAGGCATACTATATCTAAGCAAGGGGTGATTACACGACCTTGCCCCAGCTGAGTGATCAGCCAGTTGTGTCTGATTGGAAGGCCAGACCAGGGGTGGCATAATACATGCTGCAGCCCCTGGGAGGCCTAGGGTACACCTATGCCCTGGGTACCTAGGGTACACTGTACAGGGTCCAATAAGGTGATCCTTACCAATTGGTTATGTACCTAGGGTACATGGAGTCCATTTTAAAGAGAGAGCAGACAGCCTGAGACCCTGAATGGCAGGATCTCAGGCCAACTAAGTCGAAAAACCAGCTAGACACTAGGCAAAAAGTTGGGGGTAACCATAGTCAGATATCCACCTTCCTACACAACCCCCCCCCCAACGAAAGGAGATAAGGCTGGCCTTGACAAGGTAAGCCTCTATTGCCTAAGTGGCCATATAAGGAAGAACCAGCACTGGCATGGTTACCCCCTGTCTCATGGTCCACTAAGCAATCCCTCATCCTAAAGGTATCATAGGGTCTCCACCATAGGGAATCCCTACCTTTGGGGTGTCTTTGCAAAGTAAAAGGCTGGTGTTGAGATGGAGTACTGAAGTGAGTGTCCTCAAAGTGAGGCCTCAGCTTCCTCCAATCATCCTCCACCATGGATGCCTTTCTTTCTTTCACTGAGTTGCACTGTGCTCTCAGGGTCAGCCGCTGGCTACCTAAAGCTGGAGGCTGGGTCCCTTTTGTGGGCTTACTGGAGGGACAGGTCAGGTTTGGGGCCCTAAGGTCCCATGTTTGCCTGTGCCCAACAGAATCCCTCTGGGGGAGGTCCCTAACTACCTGTAAAGGGGATCCCTCAGGAATGTTTTTACCCATCACCTGGTTAGGGCTACTAGCCAGGCAATCCTCATTCTTTTGATGGGGGGGTTCTTGTGGACAGGGGCCCTCTTGGGGTCCACTGGCCTCCCTGACCTCTGCAGCCCTGGGCTGACTGAGGCAGGGTAGAGAGAGGCAGGCTACCTGCACCAGACTGGGTCCCACCTTGGAAGGGGCCACTGACATCAGAGGCTCTGCCAGGCCAGGCCTGGCTACCTGTGGGGCAGTTCCTTCACAAGGGGTGAGGTCAGATCCCTGAGGAGGCTGACCTTTTCCTAATGTCTGGGGAGAGGGAGAATTTTCTTCCTCCCCACTACTCTCTGTTTGTGTGGAGTGATCCATAGTTTCAGGCTTCACTACACCTATGTCTGTCTGAGTATAGGCTGAGACCATTACAGCCTTGCCAACCTTTTCAAGGAGGCACTCAGTTTGTGTTTGAGCTGTGACTGTCACAGCTCTGCCAATCTCTACAGGGAAGTCTGTCTTTGCCTGGGCTGTGGCTACCACTGCCCTTCCAACCTTTTCAGGGAGGAAATCTACTTGGACAGGGGCTGTGACTGGCACATCCCCACTACCCTTTTTTTTGAAAGGCCTACCATTTTGGAATGGGTGTCTTGTTCAACTTCAGCCCAAGCTGAGAGTTCTAAGTCATTCCCCAGTAAGCAGTCCACAGGCAAGGTTGGAGACACTGCCACCCTTTTAGGGCCAGTGACCCCTCCCCAGCTGAGACATACCTCTGCCATGGGATGACTGTTCTGTTTGCCATCAATGTTAGTTACCTGGTATGAGAAACCAGGCAAAAGCTGCTCAGAGGGAACTAGCCTATGGGCCACCATAGTGATGCTAGCTCCAGTGTCTCTGTAGGCCTCAGCTTTTCTACCATTGATGTAGGGTTCCTGTCTGTACCTACCCAAAGTGTTGGGACAGGCAGTGAAGTTGGCAAACCCCATGCCACCATCACAGACAAGAGTAGCTGCTGTAGGGGAATTGGCTAAGCCAGGATCCCCCTGTGTTCCCCAAGACAACCCAACCAAATTTTTGGGGGCACTCCTACCACCTGGGGGATTACTGCTGACAGTAATAGGTGGTGTGACAGGAGTAGTTGGAGGAACAGTTTTGTTTTTAGCCCTTGGGCAACTGCTGTCAGTTTTCCAATGCCCAGGAGTTTTACACTCATGGCAGTAAGGCTTTTTAACTGTGGTAGAGGAGGGAGCTTGGGACCCACCACCCTGTGTGGAGTTTTGGGGCCCTGAGGAAGATTTCTCTTTTGCTTTATCCCCACCCTTCTCTTGAGGCTTGGTGGTATCTTTCTTTTGGTCACCACCCTGATTTTTAGGCCTAATCCTGGTCCTGACCCATTTATCTGCCCTCTTTCCCAATTCTTGGGGAGAGGTCAAATCTGAGTCTACCAGGTGTTGATGGAGAAGCTGGTTCTGACAATTACTAAGGATCTGCTCCCTCATAATCAAGTTGTACAATCCTGTATAGTCCTGCACCTTGCTGCCATTTAACCAACCTTCCAAAGCCTTAGTGGCACAATCCACAAAATCAGACCAGTCCTGTGTCTGTGTCTTCTGGGTGTCTCTGAACAACAACCTATATTGCTCAGTGGTTAAGCCAAACTCATCTATCAGAGCACTCTTCAGGACTTTGTAATTGTTTGCATCCTCATCACTGACTGTGAGGAACTTGTCTCTACCTTTGTCAGAAAAGGAGAGCCACAAGATAGCTGCCCACTGACTCTGGGGAACCTGCTGTACTTTGCAGGCCCTCTCCAAATCAGTCATCCACTTGTGGATGTCATCCCCATTCTGATATGGGGGGACTATCTTGCTTAGGTTTCTATGGTCATAAGACCTATCCCTATCTCTAGGAATGTTGCTGCCACCAGTGGGTTCTAACCCACTTAACTTTTGTTCTCTAGCCAGAGCAAGCTTCTCTTTGGCAAGGGCAAGTTCTTCCCTCTGAATCCTCAGATTAGCTTCCCTCATTCTGGCTTCATGCTCCTTTCTCTCAGGGGAAGTCATTCCCCTGTGAGAGGAAGCATTAGAGATGTTAGAGACATGGGAGTGGATGGATTCCCTTGAAGGGGATCTGTCCCTCCTGCTTCTCTGTGTAAGCCTACCTGGGGGTCTGTAAGGGGGGACCCCATTCAAACTCCCATGTAAGCTTAGGTTAGCCTGGCTAAGTCTTCCTACTTGGCCCTGGCTGTCTACCTCTTCATCTGAAGTCTCCTCTGACTCCTCTGTGGTGGGTAGACCCTCCTCTGTACCTAGGGTACCTGCCTGAGATGCCCTAAGAATGTCATACTCCTCTAGGAGTTGTCTTAACTGAAGGAGGGTAGGGTTTGCACCCTGTCTTATTCCTCTGGAGGTACACAAGTGTCTCATCTCCTGGAATGTTAAGGTATCATATCTAGAGGGGGTCTTTTGCAGACCTGATCCTCCTGAGAGAGCATCTACTTGATCTCCTCTCAGAGACATGATCTAGTGAGGGTGTGGTGTGTGCACCTACCTACACTAGTTGTATCTACTAAACCTCTCTAGTAGTTGTAGTCAGGGTGTGTTACTCCCTTCAACCTACAACTACAAAGTCCAGAAGGACTTAAGTATTATAATCTATGTTATATGTACCTAGACAATATCTGTGTGATCTTTCAATTTAGTATCTCAAGATTACAATGGTATTACAACAGCAAGCTCAGATCCCAACCGCTGCTCACCAATGTGAGAAGTTGGCCTGATGTATGATGTCACTAGTTCTAGTGTACACCTTATATCAGTCCAAATACCCTTATGGTGATTGGTTGTAAAGTCAACCTTATAGACCAGCTATCCTAGTGGTAGCATGGACAAGAGCAGTCTTAGGCTAAACTCTGAATGGCATGTGAAGCCAGCTGTGATACCATATATAATCCCTTGAATACCAAATGAAAGGACACCACAACAGATATATATATAAAATAAAGTGTATTTATTCTAGTCAAACCCTCAGCACTCTTTATGAGTTTAGAGGTAAGTACAACACAGTCTTATTTAAGCATACATTAAGTCACACAGGTAAGTAATACAGTTAGGCCCTAGGGGCCACGCAAACCATATACTAAGTAAGTGGTATAAGAACCACTGTCACGGAAATAGAATAGGCCTAGGCCTAGGGAATCGCTGGGGCTACACTACACTAGCGTTAGTTAGGAAGTGGGAGGCCCACGGGATTCGTGTGCAGAGTGGAAACACTCACGCGTAATGCGTAAAAGTCAATAGCAATAGTACAGTTTAGAAAACGGTAGATTTAGGACACTTCCGGAGTAGCTAGGAAGTTGAGACTTGAAAACTAGACACTAGGATAGTCACTATCCTGATGAGCACCGGAGTACCCAAGTTACCTAGCCCACAGGCTGCGGGTGCATAGGGGTGAAGATGCGTCGTTTTCGTCGTCGACTCCTATGGATGCCTGAAGAAAGATGCTGACAGGCAGTCAGTGAAGAGTGTCCGGTGGATCCCAAGGCTGGGATCAAGAAGAGAGGAAACCTGCAAGCAGAAGGGACAGAGTCAAGGTCACTAGCCAGTGACCACGTGGAACCAGGAAGGAACCAGGCGATGTCGTGAAGATTGCAGGTGAAGGTGAAGCTTGTCGCTGCAGCCAGGAGGACCAGGAAGCGTCGAGGACGACCCGGACCAGGAGGCGAGCTGTCCCACGTAGGCTCTTGCTGTCGGCGGCGTCGAAGTTGGACTAGGACTCACCAAGCCTTGGCAAGCGGAACCCACGAAGAACGGAGGACTTGCTTCTGGTGCAGACCAGGAAGGTCTGGGGTGCTTCTTCTTTGCAGAGAAGCGGGAGCCAGTCTGGAGGAGCCAAACCAGCGCAGAAGATTTCAGGGTGCGTCGTCACAAAGGCCACTAGCCAGCGGGCAAGCAACCGGACAGACGCGGCAAGCAGGAAAATGCAGAAGGGCCCCACGCAGGACTCGTGGAGTGTGGGGGGTTGATCTTCGGTGCAGATGGTGCTTGGGGTTGAGGCTTCTCAATCCCCGGTGCACAACTTCGAGGGTACCTCAGAAGCTGCGCTTTAAGTTACTAGCCACTTTTTCCAGGTAGCCGGTCCCACGTCGCTCGTCGCCTCCACGGATCTCAGCTCTGCTGTAGATGTGGATCAGGGTCGGAGAAGTCTGGAAGTCACGGCTCTGGTCAGGCTCTGCAGTCGGTTCCTCGTAGAACGTGGGCAAAGCAAAGGGTAGTCTCTTGATGGTGCCTGTTTGCACAGGGTAGCCACTCCTTGGCTACAAGGGAGATTCTTCAGTCTTCTTCTTTCGTCGAATGTCGAAGGTCCAGAGTTTCTGTTCAGTTTTGCAGGTTCAGGATAATCTAAAGTCTTGAGGCCCAACTCCCACTCTTATACTAATCTGGGGGGCTGGGATACCTGCTAGGTCACGCCTTATGGGTGGGACCTGGGAGGGGGTGGTTACACCCACTTCCCTTTGTCCAGTTTCGCGCCAGAGCTGGGGCTGGAGTGCCCCAGCGCCGGTTTGAACTGGACTATGCAAGGAACACCTTGTGTGCCCCAGGCATGTCTCATTCCTTTCAGCCCACCCTGCCCCAATACACTAAAGGCTGTCTGGGGAGGTGCTAGCACCTCCCCAAGCAGGAAACCTATTGTCCAAGCCTCCCTTGCCAGGATCACTCCCAGCAGCAGGGGGTCAGACTCGTGTCTGTGGCAGCAGCATCCATTTTGTGATGCTGAGGCTTTGGTTAGAGTTAAACAGCAAAGTAGGATTTTAACATGTCTCTCCCTCTAGAAGGGAGGAATAATATCCTCATCACCAGAAATGGTATGGGGGTATTATTCCAAAGTGTTAGACACCTTACACGACATGTTTTGATAAAGCCAAACCATAGTTACCATAACCGTTTAAGATTATAAGGCACTTTAAGAGTATATGGTAGGCTATATCATAGAACAGCTATAAGGACATGGTTCCGAAAGCTGCAGACAGGCTCAGCTCATGCTAGAGCACCATCTCACATGTTACCAAGCACTCTGCCTCCAGGATTGTTAAGGCCTGCCATAGGAGTGACTGATAGGTACACATGTGTCTATATATAAGGGTAGATATAGGCATACTATATCTAAGCAAGGGGTGATTACACGACCTTGCCCCAGCTGAGTGATCAGCCAGTTGTGTCTGATTGGAAGGCCAGACCAGGGGTGGCATAATACATGCTGCAGCCCCTGGGAGGCCTAGGGTACACCTATGCCCTGGGTACCTAGGGTACACTGTACAGGGTCCAATAAGGTGATCCTTACCAATTGGTTATGTACCTAGGGTACATGGAGTCCATTTTAAAGAGAGAGCAGACAGCCTGAGACCCTGAATGGCAGGATCTCAGGCCAACTAAGTCGAAAAACCAGCTAGACACTAGGCAAAAAGTTGGGGGTCACCATAGTCAGATATCCACCTTCCTACATCTCCCATCGGCCAGAGCCGAGGAAAGCCGCGCCCGGGACTCCTCCGGGCACAGTGGCAGCACGTCCTCCACCTATCCCACAGAGAGTGGGAATAACGGTCCAAGAGACAGGCGGTGTTCAAAGACCGCAGGCCCAAACTGAGCGAGGAGAACAGCTTCTTACCAAACTGTTCCAGTCTCTTGGAATCCCGGTCCGGAGGAGCGGACGGGAAGGAGGATTGGGAGGTAGAGGCCTGGATAACCAGACCCTCGGGGTGGGGTGTTGGGACAGAAAACTGGGGTCGTCCGGAGCAGGGCGGTGGTGCCTGGCAACGTTCCTATCCACAGGTGGGACTGTGGAGGGCTTGGACCAGGTGCCCTGCAGAACGTCAGTGAGAGCATCATTGAATTGCAGCAGAGGCTCAGTGGAGCATGCGGCAGACTGAAGCACCTCAGTGAGGATGTTAGTCCTCACAGCCACGGCAGGCAGCTCAAGCCCAAGGGCTTCGGCCGCCTTGCGCAGCACCACAGAAAAAAGCTGCACCCTCCTCCGAAGCCACAGTCGGAGGAGGGATGAATCCAGTGTCCGGTGAGGTATCCAAACCACTGGCCCCCCGCAGTTCATCTGCCCAGTCCTGTGCAAGTTGGCCCTGAAGGGCCATAGGGTCGTCAGACCCCTCCCATTCGCCCCCGTCATCCGATTCCTGGTAAACAGGAGGAATGATCGGAGCCGGTCGATAGACAATATGTGTCTCTAGCGGCGTCGGATGCGGCGTCGGGCGGTGCCGCATCGGCGTCGGGACCGGACAGGGGCTGAACCGGGGATCGACGTCGACCGGAGCCGGCGTCGGGGGTGGTATCGGTGTCGGCGCCGGTGGAGGAGGCGGAACGAGGTCGACCGGCGTCGACAGGGGCCCAGGCTCGGGCCCCTCGGGGACCTGCGGCGTCAGGGCCGGAGCCTCCAACGGCGTCGGGGCCGGAGCCGCCGGCACGCGAGGTCGCCCAGTCGAGTCCGCGGGGCCCGAAGGCGCGCCAGCGGGCATCGACGGCGGTGCCAGGCTCCTCATGGCTGAGAGGAAGGCACTGACCTCCGCCGGCGTCGCATCAGTCCCAGGGACCGTCGGGTATGGGGACTTGCGCGGTGCCTGCGGCTCCTGCGGAGCCGCGGGGGTGGAACCACCCGGACCCTCGGCCGAGTCGCGCGACCGGCGAGGGGAGTCCGAAGAGCGGTGTCGCCTCTTGGACTTCTTGGAGTGCCTCGACTTACCCGAAGACTTCGAGCCAGACGAGTGACGATGTCGAGTGCGGCTCCGCGACCGATCCTTGGACCTCCTCCTGGACCGGGATTGAGAGCGGCGCGGAGCCGAGTGGCGAAGCTCGAGAAGCTTGCGGGACCGCTCCCGCCTAGCTTTCGAGGTCAGGGCCATACAATCGGAGCACGAAGCCGCGTCGTGGTCGAGAGCAGTACAGGCACCGGCGGTGATGATCGGTCACCGACATCAGTCGGTGTCAGTCGTCGCAGGCCTTGAAACCAGGCATCCTACCGGCACCAGAGTCGAGAAGTGACCAAAAAGAGTCAAAAAAGTTAGTCAAAAATTGACTAAAGGGGTAGCTCTCTCGGATCGGCGCTTACTGGCGAGGAAAAAAGAAGAACTGACATCAGCGCGCGAGGGCGGCGTCTAAGTACTCCGACGATGTCATTCCGGCGCACGACGCCGTCGACGGACGCGGAGCCCTAGACGACTCCTAGCGACGCGCAAGGGGTATTGCTGACGAAAAATCTTCCGGATCCAGTCTGACGCCTGGGGATATTCTAAGGTGAGGAATCTAACTAACGTGTTTCTTTCAGATACGGTCTCCCTGTGTCATCTTCGATGTTAAGGCTCGGTCATTCAAAACCCCTCGCTGGCGTTTCCCTGCTCTCATTTTTTTTGTATCAAATTAGCGACATATGGAAACGGACCCTTCTACTGTGATACACAGACCTCTCGCACGGCAGGTGGACAGCCAAATCTGTGATACACAGACCTCTCGCACGGCAGGTGGCCAGCCAGTGGTGTAATACACAGACTTCTCGCACGGCAGGTGGACAGCCAGTGGTGTGATACACAGACCTCTCGCACGGCTGTTGGACAGCCAGCGCTGTGAGTGACAGACCTCTTGCACGGCAGGTGGACAGCCAGTGGTGTGATACACAGACCTCTCGCACGGCAGGTGGACAGCCAGCGCTCTGATACACAGACCTCTTTCACGGCAGGTGGACAGCTAGTGGTATGCAACAAGCAGCTGACATTGTTAATTAGAAGGGGTGTGATTGTTAGCTTGCAGAAGTGCAGTCAAGGTGTGATGTTGGTGTGACCATGTAAGTGTGGGTTTGTGCGTTAGCACACATGTTTGTGGGTACCTTTTTGTGTGATGTGTATATTTGTTTATATGAGTGTGCGTGTGTGTATGTATGTGTACATGTCTGGGCATGTGTGTGTATATGTCTGTCTGTGCGTGCCCCGTGTGCATGTGTGAATATGTGCACGTGCTCATTAGGCCTTTCTTCAATCACAGACCCTTAATGATTAACGTCGCGAGGATCTGGTCGTTCACCAGCCTCAGTCATGCAGAGGGGAGGTTTCTGCGCGAAGGTGGTGCCCCGTGAGAGGCCAGTGAATGCAGGGGCAGCGTACTGCTCATCTCACTTGCAGTTTAGAGCCTGGCACCTTGCTTGGCATTGCTGACTAGGGCTGTGAGGAAAGCACAGTGTTGTAATGTGCTGCAGCAAGCTCGTGCATACAACCTCCTGCACCCCAGGACAGTGCATGCCCCGGGGCTGCCTTTGCATCACACCCGGTGACGTCTGCAAAATCCAAAACTCCACCTGACCCCACATGTCAAGGGGGTGACTGATTATTACATTACAATTGCCCATAGGTATGGTGTGCCCACGTAAGCTAGCCATAGTTAAAGTAGGAGTCAGTTTAACAATGAAAACGCATTTGGCTGCTGTGAGTCTTTCCCTCATTCTCTCATTTCAGGAGCCGGCTAATGTTACTATTAGTGTGAGAACTGTTTATCTAGTGAGTTTCACTGAAAGCTGAGTAATGAACTCCCTACACCTGTGCCTGGGCCAAGCACTGAGGTCCCATCCTAGCACGAGACAGCGTTGAAGGCCGCGCAGCTGACATCCGCCTTCTGTCATCTGCTATTCCTCCTCAGACTCAGCTGATCAATGCTACTGACTCGATCAGTGACAGCGGCGTCGTCATTAGGGTTGGTGTCACCCAGTGCAGTGGCGTCACTAGGTGGATGCGGACCGCACGGGTGACACCATGAGTTACCGCACTGGGTGACACCAACCCTAGTGACGCCGCTGTCCTAGAGTGAGTACTCTTGGGAATTCCAAGCAAAGGTTTACACTGCACATTCTAGACAGTGTTAATAAGATCCTACCGGGGGGAGGCGTGGCCGGACAAGATGGTTTAACAGTCGTAATCTTCGGCGCTCCTGCTGGCGGCAGGCAGATCCACCAGAATCCTGGGGTGTAGAACCTACACCAACCCCACAAAAAAGGAATCCTACCTGTGGACGGTACTCCGGAAAATCCTGAATCGGGGAGAACGCTGTTTTTGTGCCTGAGCGCCGACACTTGGACCTAGCAGACGGACCTGAGGCTCCGGCGCTATCTTAGTAAAGTGAGGAAACAACGTACCCAAACCGATGGTCCCGCTCTGCCGTCCGATGCCTGGAATCAAATCGGCGCTTGGGGCCCCCATGTTTGGGCAAAGTGTGTCAGACGGCGGAGCCGAAGGGTCAAAACGAACTGCTTTACGGGGAGCTGGCTGCTGCAGAGAGTGACGCCGTACCGTGGGCTTGGGTAAAGCGGCGAGAGGTGAGGCACAGCGGAAGACTGGATCGGAGTCCCCGAACTCTTGAAAAGGCGAGTGGAGGGAGGTAATTGGATTCGTGCCCCAGCCAAGCCTGCCCCTGTGGAGTAAGTGGGCACTGCGGCGAACTACCGGGGACACGCGGCCAATGTAGAGGGTGAGGGAAACTGTGGCGAACTAAGCGGTGGAGCGAGGGCAGAGTGAGGGTGAGTCCCTATTGGAAGAGACACGTGGTAATTGGATTCGAGGCCCAGCCGAGTCCATTGCTGTGAGGTGAAAAGACTCAGCGGTGGATTAGAGGGAACACTTGACAGTTGTAAAGGGTCTCCGGGCTACTTGGAAATTACCCCGGGGGCTGTTGGCAGACCCAAGTGCCAAGAGGACAATATTTAGAAGTACCACCTGAACTGCTGGTGCACGGTACTGGGTCCTACCCCGAAACATTGGACGTTTACAGAATAGGGGCCCACAGGGGTAGGTCTGTAAGGTGAACTGCTTGATGCTTATATCGGCTGCGAAAGAGATTGCCATAGTCTAGATTCCTGGGACAAGAGAACAGAGGGACCATTAAGGGAAGGTCTCTTTTGGTGAGCCCCCAGCGACAGTTGTCTGAGCTTGGGGAAAACCCGCAACACATGGTGGCTGGATGGTTTGGTGACATGCCCAGTGGGCTCTTTGCGATAGGAGAAGAGAAAGAGATTCCCAGTCCACGCCCTCTCCGAAGACCGGAGCCCACGTGGGACGAATGCACAAGTTACTTGTGTAACAATATATCTGTAAGAGACATTTGTAAGTGGTAGATTCCTTACCTTAGAATATCCCCAGGCGTCAGACTGGCTCCGGAAAGTTTTCATCAGCAGTACCCCTGCGCGTCAGTAGACGTCGACGTGCGGCTCCGCATATGTCGCTGGTGTTGTATTCGCTAAGATGACGTCATGGGAGCTATTTAGGCGCGCCCACGCACGCTGACGTCAGTTCTGTACACGACTTTCCGTGCCAGGAACGCAGAGCCATGCCAGAGACAGACTACTGGTGCAGTAGAACTAGGGCCCTGAAAGGGATGACCTGAACCCTAGAGAACAGTTCGCAGAACGAGTAGGATGGGCGGGCGGTAAGGAATTTATCACTAACTAATGTCTCTTACTGATATATCATTACACAAGTAAGTAACTTGTGCATCTAAAAGAGACACGTTAGTGATAGATTCCTTACCTTAGAATACATACCCAAGCAATACCAACCCCAGTGGAGGGTCTGCGAAGTGAAATCACACCAGAAAGTCACAGAGAACCGACTGGCCAAAGAAGCCGTCTCTCCGGACTTGACTGTCAAGGCAATAGTGCTTAGTGAAAGTATGCAGCGAGGCCCACGTGGCTGCCTGACAGATATCTTGCAGGGGGACACCGCGTCCCAATGCTGTAGTAGCTGCTGTGGCCCTGGTAGAATGGGCACGCAGTCCTACCGGAGGTTCCTTTTTAGCCAGAGAGTAACAGGCTTTAATGCACAAGACAACCCATCGGGAGATAGTCCGCTTGTGCACAGCTCGGCCTTTCTTGGCGCCCACGTAGCCAACAAAGAGCTGGTCATCCACCTGGAACTGTTGTGTGCGGTTGAGATAGAATGAAAGCGCACGTTTTGTGTCCACATGGTGGAGCCTCTCTTCCTCTCTTGAAGGGTGCGGAGGCGGAAAGAAAGTGGGCAGAGTGGCAGTTTGCCCGAGATGAAAGGCAGTGACTACTTTCAATCAATCAGTCATTTGTAAAGTGCACTACATACCCGCGAGGGTCTCAAGGCGCTGGGGGGGAGGGGTGGGGGGGGCTGCTACTGATCGAACAGCCAGGTCTTGAGTGTTCTCCTGAAGGGCAGCAGGTCTTGGGTCTGTCGTAGGCTCAGTGGGAGGGTGTTCCATGTTTTGGCGGCGAGGTGGGAGAAGGATCTCCCGCCGGTGGTAGTTCTTCGGATGGCGGTTGGGGATGTAGAAGGAGAGATGTCTGTTGAGGTAGGCAGGGCCGGTCTTGTGGAGTGCCTTGGGTGCATGGATGAGGAGCTTGAAGGATATCCTCTTGTTGACGGGGAGCCAGTGCAGGTTTCTCAGGTGGGGGTGATGTGGCTGTGGAATGGTACGTCGAGGATCAGTCGTGCCGAGGCGTTTTGGATACGTTGCAGTCGTTTGATGAGCTTGGTCGGGGCTCCTGCACAGAGGGTGTTTCCGTAGTCGAGTCTGCTGCTGACAAGGGCCTGGGTGACTGTCTTTATTGTATCTGTTGGGATCCATTTGTAGATGTTGCAGAGCATGCGGAGAGTGTTGAAGCAGGAGGAGGAGACGGCGTTGACTTGCTTGGTCATTGAGAGCGTTGAGTCTAGGATGATTCCCAGGTTGCGTGTGTGGTCTGTGGGTGTCAGGGCTGTCCCCAGTGCCGTCGGCCACCAGGAGTCGTCCCAGGCTGAAGGGTTGGGGCCGAGGATGAGGACCACCGTCTTGTCCGAGTTCAGCTTCAGGCGGCTGATTTTCATCCAGTCGGCGACTGTCTTCATTCCTTTGTGGAGGTTGGCTTTGGCGGTGATGGGGTCCTTGGTGAGGGAGAGGATTAGTTGAGTGTCGTCGGCGTAGGAGATTATGTTGAGGTTGTGCTGTCGGGCGACGTGTGCAAGCGGGGTCATGTAGATGTTGAACAGTGTCGTGCTGAGGGAGGATCCCTTGGGTACGCCGCAGATGATCTTCGAGGCTTCGGATCGGAATGCAGGGAGGCGGACACTCTGGGTTCTGCCTGAGAAGATGGATGTGGTCCATTACAGAGCCTTGTCTCGGATCCCTGTGGCATGTAGGCGTGCGCGTAGTGTGCGGTGGCAGACGGTGTTGAAGGCAGCAGAGAGGTCTAGGAGGATGAGTGCTGCGGTCTCACCATTGTCCAGCAGGGTCCTGATGTCGTTGGTGGCGGCGATGAGGGTGGTCTCAGTGCTGTGTTTGATGCGGAACCCTGACTGGGAAGGGCCCTGGATTGTGTTTTCTTCGAGGTATCGGGTTAGCTGTCTGTTGACGATCTTCTCGATGACCTTGGCCGGGAACGGGAGCAGAGAGATGGGCCGGAAGATTTTGAGGTCTCTTGGGTCTGCCTTGGGTTTTTTGAGAAGAGCGTTGATCTCGGCGTGTTTCCAGCTCCCTGGGAAGGTCGCGGTCTCGAGGGAGAGGTTGATGACGTTGCGCAGGTGGGGTGCGATGGAGCTGCTTGCTTTGTTGAAGACGTGGGGCGGGAATGGGTCTGACGGAGAGCCGGAGTGGATTGTGCTCATGGTCTTGATGGTGTCATCGATGCTCACGCAGGTCCAGGCTAGCAGGGAGTCGTGGTCGATGATGTGAGGAGAGTCTGTTGTGTTGCTGTCTGTTGGGGCTGTCTGGGTGTTGATGCTGTCGTGGATGTCTGCTATCTTGCGGTGGAAGAAAGTGGCGAGGGAGTCGCACAGGACTTGCGACGGCGGGATGTCGGTGGTGGAGCTGGGGTTGGAGAGTTCCTTCACGATGTTGAAGAGCTCCTTGCTGTCGTGTGCGTTATTGTCAAGGCGGTCTTTGAAGGAGGTCCTCTTGGCAGCCTTGATGAGGTGGTGGTGGTTGCGGATGGCGTCCTTGTGTGCTTTCGGCAGAAAGGAGGTATGTGGTCGAAGCACAACCTTGTCCGGATGAATCGCCAGGAAAGGAGGTTTACATGAAAGAGCCTGGAGCTCACTCACACGCCTAGCGGAGGTGATGGCCACCAGGAAGACAGTTTTCAAAGTTAATAACCACAAAGGACAGTTATGAAGAGGCTCAAAGGGAGTGCACATTAAGTATGTGAGAACCAGGTTCAAGTCCCACTGAGGCATCACAAAAGAAACAGGAGGGAAAAGGTGAGTAATGCCTTTGAGAAATCTCTTGACAACAGGGGACTTGAAAAGAGAGGGCTGATCAGGCAGCCTGAGAAAGGCTGAAAGAGCAGAAAGGTAGCCCTTGATAGTGCCCAGAGCAGAGCCCTGCTGGGCCAAAGAGAGAAGGACCAATAGGACATCAGAAAGAGGGGCAGAAAGGGGATCTACAGCATTCTCTGTGCACCATGCCACAAACTTATTCCACCGACAGGCGTACACAGATTTAGTTGAGGGACGCCTGGCTGCCAGAATCACATTACAGACCTCAGGAGGCAAGTCAAATGGAATCAACTGTCGCCGCTCAATCTCCACGCAAGGAGGTGGAGGCTAAACAGGTTTGGGTGGAGTACCGTCCCCTGTTGCTGCGACAGAAGATCCTCCCGAAGAGGCATTCGGATTGGGGGATCCACGCTCATACTGAGTAGCTCGGGATATCAAACTCTTCGAGCCCAGTCTGGTGCCACAAGAATGACTTGGGCCCAGTCGCATCTGATCTTCTTCAGCACTCTGGGCAGAAGTGGTATAGGTGGAAAGACGTACAACAGACCGCAACTCCACTTGTGACGAAAAGCGTCTCCGAGCGAGTGCCACCTTGTAAACTCCAACGCGCAGAACTGCTGACATTGCGCGTTCTCTTCGGTGGTGAATAGATCTAACCAAGGTTCTCCCCACTGCTGAAAGAGACCTTGTGCCACTTCCGGGTGAAGATGCCATTCGTGATCCATCAGGCACCGGCGGCTGAGTTCGTCCGCCCTGGCTTTCAAAGAACCTGCCAGGTGTTGAACCGTCAAGGAAATGCCTTGATGTTCCAGCCATGTCCAGAGGTGCAGAGCCTCCTGACATAGGGTCCACGACCCCACCGCCTTGTTTGTTGCAATACCACATGGCGGTGGTGTTGTCTGTGAACACCTGCCCTACCCTCCCCTTGACAGAGGGAAGGAATGCTTTCAGTGCAAGTAGGATCGCCCTGAGCTCCAAAAGATTGATATGGAGCATGGACTCTGCCGGAGACCAGAGGCCTCTGATCTCCGTATCTCCCATGTGGCCGCCCCATCTCAGGAGGGACGCATCCGTCACCACTGTGTGCTCCGGTTGGGGAAGGGAGAGGGATCTGCCGCTGACCCTACGCTGGTCCGTGAGCCACCACTGTAAGTCTTGTGCAGTGCCCTCCGAGATCTGGACGTAGTCGAACAGGTTCCCTTGATGCTGCGCCCACTGGAACTTCAGGTCCCACTGCAGAGCCTGCATATGCCATCTGGCATAGTTGGTTAGCAGGATGCAGGAGGCCATGAGTCCCAGCAGCCTCAACGTCGTCCTGACCGAAACCCAGGACAAGGGTTGAAAGATCAGAATCATTGCCCGAATGTCCTGGACTCGCTGTTCGGGAGAATAAACCCGAAACTGCGCCGTGTCCAGAACCGCTCCGATGAAGAGGAGTTTCTGAGAGGGAATCAGGTGCGACTTTGGCACGTTGATGGAGAACCCCAGCAAATGCAGGAGGTCGGCCGTAGTATAGAGGTGGGAGACGACTGCCTGGGGCGAGCCCACCTTCAACAGCCAGTCGTCCAGATAGGGGCAGACTGAGACCCCTGATCTGTGCTGATGAGCTGCGACCACCGCCATCACTTTCGTGGAGGGGCGCTGGTAAGCTCGAAAGGGAGCACGGTGAACTGAAAGTGCTCATGGCCTACCTTGAACCACAGGTAACGCCGGTGGGCCGGCAGGATGGGGATATGAAAATAAGCATCCTGCAAGTCCAACGCTACCATCCAGTCTTGCGGGTCTAGGGCAGACAAGACCTGAGCAAGCGTGAGCATCTTGAACTTCTCCTTCCTGAGGAAGCGATTGACGTTCCGGAGGTCTAAGATAGGACACAGGCCCTTGTCCTTCTTTGGAATCAGTAAGTAGTGGGAGTAACAACCACGACCTACTTCTGGCGTCCGAACGTGCTCGATGGCCCCCTTGGCCAAGAAGGCCACATTTTCTTGCTGGAGAAGCGCCAAGTGATCCCCCAACATGTGGTGGTACTGAGGCGGCATGGCTGGAGGGGAAGTCTCAAAAGGGAGGGAGTAGCCCCTTAGGACTATCTGCAGAACCCACCTGTCCAAAGTGATGGTGCGCCAGTGGGGGAGGTGAAGGTGAATCCTGCCGTCCACTGGCATTTGGTGGGCCTGAAACACCGGACTAGGAAGGTTTCGAGGCAGTGGTAGCAGGGGCGGTGGTGGACTGACCCGTCCGCTGGCCCCGTGCCCCACTTCGACGGGCCCCCTCACCGCAGCTGCGCTGAGACTGTGGCTGCGCAGGCCAGCAGCTCTGAAAGGAACGTGTTTGGGCGCCTCGTCCCTGACCACGAAAGGAGCAAAGGCAGACCCCAAGGGAGCACGCGTGGAGGCAAGACCCAAAGACAGGGCTGTAGGCCAGGAGTCTTTAAAGCGTTCCAAAGTGCTATCCGCTTTGTCACCAAAGAGGCACGTGCCATCAAAGGGCACGTCCAACAAAGTGTTCTGGACATCCCCGGAGAAGCCAGTTGTCCTGAGCCAGGCATAACGGCGTAGCGCCACAGTTGTGGAAATTGCTCTGCAGAGGGAGTCGGCTGTGTCAAGGCCACAACGGATAGTGAATTTTGCAGCATCTCTCCCCTCGGTAATGGCTTGGGAGAGCACCGCTCGAGCTTCCACTGGGCACTGAGGCAGCACCTGTGCTACAGTGTCCCACACAGAGTGGGAATAGCGGCCCAACAGGCATGCAGTATTCACCGCTCGCAACCCGGAACTAGCAGTGGTGAAAATCTTTTCCCAAACTGCTCAAGTTTTTTAGATTATTTGTCCGGAGGCGCAGAAGGGAATGCGCTCGGAGAGGCAGAGGCCTTGACAACCAGACTCTCAGGCGTTGGGTGTTGCGTGAGAAAACTGGGGTCGCCCGGGGCCGGGCGATGACGCCGTGCCACACTCCTATCCACAGGAACCTCTGTGTTAGGCTTGGTCCAGGTGCTTAACAGAATGTCTGTAAGCGCGTCATTAAAGGGCAGTAGCTGCTCCGCCAAGGAGGTCGCCGGCTGCAGCACCTCAGTCAGGAGATTAGTCCTAATAGGCACGGAAGGGAGCTCGAGGTTAAGAGCCTCAGCCGCCCTACGCAACACCACAGAAAAAGTCCAAACCTCCTCCATAGCTACGGAAGAAGGGGACAGTGTACCAGGGTGCGGAGAGAAATCCAGATCGCCTGGACCTTCCATATCGTGCTCCCACTCCGGTTCATCCTCACATTGAGCTGCGAGAGGGTCCTCAGACCCCTCCTAGTACTCCCCTTCGACCATCGGCTGTTTAAGAGGCCGGTAAGGATGAGGGGCCCGGGGAAAGGGAATAAACTCCCCACCTGGAATAGGAATCGGAGGATAATAGACCAATCCAGGCTCTACGTAGTCCGGCCCTGTAGGCAACGGTGTAGTGTCCGGTATCGGCCCGACGCTGGAGGCGGCGTGGAACCCAGGGCCGGAGGCGGCGCCGAGGCCGGAGCCAACGGTGCCGCAGGGTATTTTGCTCGCGTAGCCGGGGCCAAAGGCGGCAGCACGGGGGCAGAACCACCCAATGGGTCCACGGGGCCCGAAGGCACGTTGGAGGGGCCTGATAGGGCAAATAAATAGCCCATGGCCGACAGGAATCCCTGTATTTCTCCTGGAGTCGCGTACGGCCCCGGGAAAGGTGGGTAGGCC
Organism: Triturus cristatus; assembly: GCF_964204655.1. Taxonomy (NCBI): domain Eukaryota; kingdom Metazoa; phylum Chordata; class Amphibia; order Caudata; family Salamandridae; genus Triturus; species Triturus cristatus. Next base: position 150,151,823 of record NC_140579.1, on the reverse strand, counting down.
GCAGGCAACAATGGAGGCTCCATCGGAGCCACGAGGGAGTGACCACCCGCCCCCTCCAGCACATCCAGCGACCAGTGAGGGGAAGACGAAGAGCGACGCCGCTGCTTCGACTTCTTATGGCGCTTTGACTTACCTGTCCCTGATTCCGACGAATGGTGGTGTCGGCCCCGCGACCTGTCCCTCGACCTCCCACGGGAGCAGGACCTCGAGCTTCGCGGAACCGATTGCCAGGCCTCCAACAACTTTCGGGAAGGCTTCCGCAAAGTTTTCAGCGCCATGGCCCGACAATCGGGGCACGTCTCGAGGTCTTGGGCGTGCCCCAAACAGAAGAGACACACGTCATGCAGGTCCGCCACCGACATGTTCCGAGGGCAGTCACTACAGGACTTAAACCGAGCATCTCCACTGCACCAGAAGTCGAGTATTCGACAAGCAAGAGAAACAAGTCTCAGAAATAAAGTTAAAATATTAACTACGAGTACCGCTCTCTCTCGGATCTGCGCTTGCTGGCAGGGAAAAAGAAAGAACTGACGTCAGCGCGCGTGGGCGCGTCTAAATAGCTCCCATGATGTCATCTCGGCGAATACGACGCCAGCGACGTTAGAAGAGCCGCACGACGACGCGTACCGACGCGCAGGGGTACTGCTGACAAAAATTTCCGAATCCAGTCTGACACCTGGGGATATTCTAAGGTAAGGAATCTATCACCAACGTGTCTCTTTCAGATACATCAGTATGGTGAAAGATAAAGGCACCCGCATGCAGTCAAACAAGATATCTAATTATGCGCATCCATGACCACCAGAAACGCCATAACAGCTAGTGGACGCAGAGGTACATGGAGAGGAAGCTGTACATTAGCGGATATCATGGCGGCGATACAGTCTACTAGGAATGTCATGGTAAATAAAATCGATACATTGGCCATCAACGTTAACTTATTAAGGTGCGATCTACGCAAAGTCACAAGCAGGGTCACTGCAAATGAACAAAATGTGGAGGCTCCACAGGCAGAAAATAAACTACTGAAGGAAGCTGTCACGGAATTTACGAAAAGAGTGACCTCAGTTGATGACTGGGCCGAAGACCAAGAAGGGCGGTCAAGAAGAAATAACTTGAGATTTGTGGGCTTCCCGGAGCACGCGGAGGGCCCCTCTGTAGAGCTGTTCCTAGAGGACTGGCTCACTAAGGCCCTGGCTCCCAAGAGGTTATCAAAAATGTTCAACATTGAGAGGGCACATAGGGCGCTGGTTCCTCCCTTGCGACCCAGGCACCGCTGGGGGCTATTATAGCATGCTTCTTTAATTATTGTGATCGAGATGTAATACTGCAGGCCACAGGGAAGCTCCTTCTTACGAGGGACATCGCATTGCAATTTTCCCTGACTACACGCAACATGTGTAAGATCAACGGAGAACATCATGGCCGTCAAAAGAAGGCTACGAGACGAGGGGATGAATTATAGTTTGTTATTCCCAGCTAAATTACAGATTGAACACAACAGAAAAGCACTGTTTTTCCTTTCTGCGGGGGGGGCATCTGAATGGTTGGATTCTTTGGGGGGGACACAGTGAACAACGTGGCAGAGGCTCGAAAATTTCAGAGCGAACCGGGAGACAGAATAGACCCCCGCACAAAGACACATCATACAGAGGTGGATAATACGAGTTGAGTCCGGGTGTGCCCAGACGGAATGCTGCAATTAACTGACCCTTCCTCGGAATCTGATAATGCCACGCAAGACTTGCCGCTGACCTCCACCACCTCCTAAAGAACATACCATGAGCAAGAACAAGAATAACTCCTAAAACACCTAGTTAAGTTATGTGTGGGATTGATCTTGTACTTATCCCATGTGGCCGGCCGGATGAACCCGTCCCCCGACAGAGGTTGCGGCATGCACAGGGAACTAGATGTCTCTACCTCACATCCTGACGATGGCCTGACCACTGACAATGCAACCAATACTCGAGTCACCAATCTTACTGTCCAAAATGCCGAATGGTAATGTTTATAATGTTATGGTTATTAATATTTTGGAAGGTTACTATTTTAATGAAAAACGGGAGGGAGGGAGGCGAGGCGTTTCCTAGCACTCTAATACGGGGGCATGGGACTCGCATCACTGCTCAGGGAGTGGAGGGAGGGGGGTTTGGGTAGGAATGATTGAGACTTCACCGGGTTAGAGGGGAGGGTAGGGATTCCAGGCTGGAAGGTCACACCCACGTCACAGTATATGTTGGAAATAAAGTGGGAACGATGGACACATGGGAAAATGGTCTCTAGAATGGCAAGTATGGCATCTCCTGTGATTAAGCTACTCACCTGGAATGTACAGGGACTAGAAATGTTCATTAAACGGAGACAGGTGTTTTCCTATTTAAAGAGGTGTAGAATATCAGTAACATGTGTACTGGAAACACGTGTAGGGGGAGATACGTTACCATGCATAGAGCGCAGATAGAGGGGACAGATCTATACTACTTCCTTCTCTGGGTTGGCTCAAAGGGCCCTCATCTGGATTGCCCCGGGAGTTCCATTTCAACACCTCCATCTTGTGGTGGACCCGGAGGGTCTATATGTAATTTTACATTGTCAGCTAGATGGGCGTGACATGTGCCTTATTAATGTATATGCTCCAGACTTCTTCCCTGCTGTGGTCACTGCGGCGACTCCTTATTTAGGGACAGGGGTAATAATGATTTGGGATGTTACCTGCGTCTTGGATGGCACATTAGATAGGGAACCCACTGACATAACACTAAACCAAGATTAACGGGGACATTATGTTATGTTATGAATTTGATTAAGCGCGAACAGCTGCCGCAGCAACGAGGCGTCCCGGTGCTAAAAACCATAAAATACCTGCTGAGGGAAATGGGGAGGGAGAGACAGAAGGCCTAAGACAGTGGGAACAGATGAGTTTTAATTGCCTTCCGGAAGGCGGACAAGTTATTCAGGGAGCGAATGTTCGGTGGCAGGGAGTTCCAAAGTTTTGCCCCTAGAACTCTGAAGGAGCGGCCCCCAACACGACAGAGTTTCGTTCGAGGAACAGTCACAAGGTGTTGACCTAAAGAACGCAAATTGCGTTGAGGGATGTAAGGTACTAAGAGCGGGCGTAGAAGTTCAGGACATTCTGATTTAAGAATTTTAAAAGCAATAGTGAGGGTCTTGAATTGAATTATAGATTCGATAGGAAGCCAGTGTAATCTTTGGATAGTAGCTCTGACGGAGCACCTACGGGGGAGGCCCACCACGGCCCTTGCCGCTGAGTTCTGTACCCGTTGCAGCCGTGCTATCTCTGCTTTATTGGCGCCTAAAAATAGAACACTGGCGTAATCCAACCGGGAGAGAATGATGGATTGGATTATTAGCTGGCGCGTTTTGGAATCAAAGAAACCAAGTATTGGGTTGAGGCTCCTCAGCAGGCCCACACAAGTAGCAGCCACTTTCTTTGTGTGGGTCTGAAAACTAAGCGACGAGTCCAGCCATACACCCAAGTTTTTCACCAGAGTTTTCGGTGATGGGATGGGGCCCAGCAAGGAAGGCCACCAGTGATCACTCCAATAACTGGAGTTTTTTTCGAGGAGCAGCACCTCCGTTTTCCCAGCGTTCAGCTGTAGGCAGTTGCCCGTCATCCACTGGGCCACTGCAGCCAGGCCATCCCTAAATCTCGTGGCCGAAATAGAGGGGCCCTCAGTGAGAGTGATGACCAGCTGCGTGTCGTCAGCGTACGACACCAGCGTGAGGTCCCACTCATTGGCCACTGCCGAGAGAGGCTGCACATAGAGGTTAAAAAGGGATGGACTGAGTGCAGAGCCCTGGGGGACTCCTTGGCCGATGGAGTGGGACCGGGAGATAAACGGAGGAGCTGAGACCCGAAAGGATCTGTCCTTCAAGAATGAGCGGAACCAGTCAAGGGCGAGATCACTAATCCCTATAGCCTCAAGGCGTTTTAGCAAGATGTTATGGGAAACCGTATCAAAGGCTGCGCTGAGATCAAGCAGAATCAGCGAAGCACTCTGACCGGCATCTAGTATATTCCGGAGGTGTTCGGTGGTGGACAAAAGGGCAGACTCGGTACTATGACCTGGCCTAAACCCATTCTGAGATGGGTCCAAGATGTTGTTTTGGACCATGTGGTGGGACAGGACATTATTCACGTGGGCTTCTGCTAGCTTAGACACCCAGGGGAGCAGCGAGATGGGTCTAAAGTTTTCCAACTTTGTGGGGTCTAAAGTAGGCTTTTTAATAATAGGGGTGACCCATGCTTGTTTCCAGCAGGTTGGGACCACAGCCGAGGAAAAGGAGAGATTGAGTAGCGTGGCCAGGGAAGGGAGAAAAAAATCTAAAGACTCAAGAAATTGGGCCGGTCTCATGGGATCTGAAGGGGAGCCGGACTTAACCTTTCTACAAAGTTTGGCTAGGTCGTCATGGGAAATTTCAGGTAAGAGTGACAGCCTAGTGCCCTTGATAGGTGGATTAATGGGGTTAGTGAGGTCGGGAAAGTCCTGTGAGAAGGCACTATAAATTTTCCTCACCTTATCTATAAAGAAAACGGCGAGATCCTCACACTGCTGTGTGGAGATAATACAGGAGGCTGGATTGCCGCAATTTTGAAGTTTTTGCACCAATTTAAAAATAGTTTTTGTAGGATTAGTGCTGGAGTTGATTTCTTTTGCGTAGAAGGACGCGCGCGCAGCGCGTATGGCTTTGTGATAGAGTTTTAATTTGGACAGGTAAAGAGCTTTATCCCTGTCTTTGTACTCCTTTCTCCAACTACGCTCAGCTACTTTACACTCCTTCCGCATAATTTTCAGATTTTCATTATACCATGGGTTGGAGGGGGAGCTACGTCCTTTAGTCCATTTAGCTGGTATAAGGGTGTCAAGTCCTTTAATAATCCAGTCCTGGAAAGCAGCATAGGACGTGTTGATATCCTTAGTAGCTTTGTGATGGAATTCTCCTAAAATGGTGAGAAGGTCACCAGTTTGTAGTTTATTCCATGGTCTCTTAAGACAAGAGGTAGACACTTCTTTATTGGGCAATTCTCTTACCATTATCGGTGGTCAGTCCATCCCATGGGTTTGGGTGGGTCAGCCCTGGCCTCCGGGATATTGGTGAAGACAGGGTCTAGTAAATGACCAGCGGAGTGTGTAGTGGTATGAATAAGTGGATTTAACTGTAAGGCTGTAAAATCCGCCAGAAGATTTTTGATGGTGGGGTCTAAAATGGAGTCGAAGTGGAGGTTAAGATCTCCCAGTATAGTAAAGTTAGGCGAGGTCACTACTAGGGCATGAGCCACCTCTAGAAGTTCCTCAATAAACTTAGAGGTGAGTCCCGGAGGTCGATAGATGTAGAGCACGGAGAGGCCAAAGTGGGGGCCCGTAGTGATTTTAAAACGAGCACTTTCACACCCCTCGATGTCTTCCTTCATAAAAGAGCAGGTGTATAGCGTTCGGTATATGACAGCTATACCACCTCCCCTAGTGTCTCTATTGATAGACTTCATAGAGAAGCCCTCCGGCAGCGTGAGGCTCGGGATGCTGGTCAGATCGTCCTGGAGCCAGGTTTCACATAAAAATAGAATATCCGGATTCTCGTCAGTTAAGAGAGTATTAACTTCAGGATGGTGTTTTACAAGCGACCTGACATTCAGCTGGAGGACCGTGAGGGGAGTGTGTTTTGGCACACTGGCTTTGTGTCCAGATAAGCAGGGTTTGGGTGTGTCAAGGTTGCAGGACTTACATTGTAGGCCAGTCTGTCCAAGGCAGCCGACTAGCTTGTCACATCTCTGGGCCAAGTTCAGAGCGAGGAGACGCTCCCTATCATATCGGTAAACATTCCGTGGAGTTTGAGCAGGGGGACAGGCGAGAGGCGATGTCTTGGCGATGACGGGCGTAGACGGGCTTGCCTTAGGCGCGCCTTCGGCGCGCAGACGGCGCGCCTGCTGCGCCCGTCCGCTGCGCGTACGGTGAATACACATATTATCAAGGGGAAGGAAGGGCGGGGGGGCGTGGCCTCAAAGTGGCCGTGGGCTCGCCGGCAATGGCGGCGGGAATTGTTTGGTGCTCGAGTCCGCAACCAGCGCAGAATCCGCTGTGCGGTGAGCTCAAGGAGCAGAGTCCTGAGGTGTCAGAAAAGGGTGAGTGCTATTAAAATCAGCAAGTAATAGTGACACACAATTTTTTAAAAAGCAGATAACTCCCGGCTTCCGCCTCAGGAGGATACGTGGTTCTGATATTAAGAGATACCCTGGCGGGAATGGGACTGGAGGATATATGGAGAAAAAGGAATCCAAGTGAAAGAGCCTTCTCCTATCACACGCCTGCAACTAATACATTTAGCCAGCTGGATCAGTGTTTCTTTGAGTGACAATTTGACCACCGAAATTCAGGATATATCATACCTACCTAGATATATATATCTGATCCTTCTCCAGGACTACTGACTCTGGGTCTTACACGTCCCAGACCGGCGATACCTACATGTCGATTACAGGTTGAAGCATTATCCAATCCACCATTCACAAAGACGATTGAGGGGGAACTCACCAATTGCTTTAAGGAGAACTGGGGGACGACATCTAAAAGGGCGACAGAATGGGAGGCAATGAATGTAGTGGTCAGGGGGGTCAGTATAAAAACCTCCCACAGGGTAAGGCAACAGCTGAAAAGAGAAGTTACAGCACAGGAAAATAAATTAAAGGGACTAGAACCACTCCTTCATACACACCCCAAAATCCTTTTAGAATGGAGTAATGCTCGTCAGGACCTACTGGAGTCTCTACATCACCTGGGAAAATTCAATCGGGTAGTGTATAGACAACATCTGCATATGGAGGGGAATAAATCGGGGGCTCTGCTTGCTAAGTTGATAAGAAATGAGAAACCTTTAGCTCCTATAGTGAAGATGAACGATGTACATGGGGTTACGGTGTATAATCAGGCGTTGATCCTAGATGTTTTGACGGAACACATGGAAGCGGTATACACCACAAAAATGTCTCCTCCTTTGAAGGTGATGCAAGAGTTTCTGTCCAACCTGGGTCTGCCATAACTGGAGGGAGAGATGGATGAAGGGCTTGATAACCCAATAATCGGAGAAGAAATACTAGACGCTATCCAGAGATTAAAACCCGCCAAGATTCCTGACACCGATGGCTTGTTGGCAGATTTCTACAGGACATTTGCGTCACTTTTAGCTGACTGCCTTTTAGAAGTGTATATAGAGGCTTTGGAGCTCTGGACCCTGCCGGACACTATGAGGGAAGCTTTAGTGATTATGACTATACCAGACAGGAACCCACATTCAGCGTGTTCCTACAGACCAATTTCAATTTTAAATCTCAACATGAAAATTCTGAGTGGGGTGCTGCCTAAAAGCCTTTTCCCACATATGTCATACTTAATACACCCTGATGAATCGGGATCTATCCCTAAATGTAGAACAGCGCATAATCTCCACCGGTTGCCCATGTATGGCACTCCCTACGCATTGAGAAAGAGGATTATGCCATGGCATTGCTTGATATAGAACAAGCTTTCGATTCGGTAAACTGGGAGTATATATGGGCGACTCAGAATGATGGGGTTGGGGACAGGGTTTCTTAATTGGCTTAAACTGATATACACGGCCCGTAGGCTAGGATACGTATGGAAGGACTAATCTCGAGGGGGCATATTAACAAGGAACAGGGAAAATTAACGCTAAGGGCGCTTAGAGTTAATTTTTTTAACGCCCACTATCGCTGGATAATATCACCTGGTTATCGCGTTATTAACAACGCTAACCGCCTAGGCGATAAAAAATCCAGCGATAGCGGCATTTTGGGAGGTTATCGCTGGTAATGCAGTGATAAAACTACAAGGATAGGGATATCCTTGTTGATAGCCCATGGTGGACTTAGCCATGTAATCCACCTCCCATTGGATTACATGGCTAAGTCTGAAAATTAGCAGACGTAAAAAGCAGCGTTAACCGTGGTTAGAGCTGCTTTTTTTGTCTCTAACAGGGTTAGCGTGAAGCTTGATAATAGGAGAAATGTCGCTTAGTGACATCTCTCCTATTATTTTGCTCTGGAACGCCCACTTTGCATCTCATTAGAGATGCAAAGGGAAGCGTAGTGAAAAAGGGTGCTAACATGCAATTTTGCATGTTAGCACCCTGTTGTTGATAGGGCGATATTTTTATCTCCGCTTCTTTGGCTTTTAAAGCCAAAAAAGCGGAGATAAAGCCCTTGTTAATATGCCTCCAGGGCCTTTAAACTCCAAAGGGGCACCAGACAGGGGTGTCCCTTATCACCACTATTATTTGCGGTGGCCATGGAACCACTGGCGAAGTCTCTGCGTCACAATTTGGAGGCGTGGGGAATCAAATTAAGCGACACTAATCATGTGGATTCCATTTATGCAGACAATACATTAGTATATATTCGTCAACCAGCTCAGGCGGTCTCTAAATTGTTGGATATATTGCATACATTCGGGGCTTAAAAACAAACAATAAATCCAAACTACTCCCAATAGGCCGATTGGCACAGAGATACTTCCGAACGTGGGGCTTCAGTGGGTGTAGGCTGACCCTAAATACCTGGGAATCAGGTTAGCCAACTCACCGGCGAGGCATTTAGAACTTAACATAGGGAAAGTGGTTGATGGTATAAGAGGCTCGATACGTTTTTGGCAAAGGCTGCCTCTGTCCTCTATGGGCAGAATAGCTATTACAAAAATGATTATACTTCCCCGGTGTTTGTATATGCTGCAACACTTGTTATATGAGGTTCCGGCTCATATCTTCAAAACATTGAATAAATTAATAATTGAATTACTATGGGGATCGAACCGTAAAAGGGTGGGACTCGCGATGATGCAAAGAAAATGGCAGAATGGGGGGGTTAGAGGTCCCACATCTGGAAATGTATTACATGGCATCCCAACTCCAACACACCATTCATTGGCTGGATGAAAATGAGAACTGGGAGAAAAGGTTGCTCGCAGGCGCATATTGGGGAGACTCACTAGCAACTCTATTGATGCTGGGTGCAGGTGTTCCTCACACTTGCCCATACATAATTAAACATGTGACACGAATATGGGAATGAACAGTAAAAAAGGTGGTAGGGCATGCTCCATATATGCCATTATGGGTGATACAACCCTTTGCCAAGAGAGCGGCCTCTATGTCCGTCCATAAATGGACTGCCCGACGATGGGAGATCTTTTCCACAATAAACATTTTATTACCAGAAAAAACACAGAGTCCATGTTCGAATTAGGAAATGGGCAATTTTTACAATACTTAAGAATATATCAGGTCTCCAAAGAATTATGGGTGTCTATGCCGGAGGAGCCGGCGGTAACAAAGGTATTACAAACTATGCTATACATGGCGCAGGGAGGGCGCTTCATTTCGCATTTATACAGAGCGCTACGTGAAGATTTAACAGCTGCACCCTTACCAGTCCAAACCCGTTGGGAAAAGGCCCTGGGGGAGTCCTTGACTGACAAGGAATGGACCAAAGTCCATGAGGGGATTAAAGTGGTAAATGTGAATATACGGTTTAAACTGATACAGTATAATTTTATACATCAAACCTACCCTCCCCTAAAATGCTAAGTAAGATATTCCCGACGCGCTCAGATAGATGTCCCCGGTGTAGGGCTGCAGCAGCAGACTTTCTGCATATGATATGGACATGTCCAACCATAATTCGCTCTGGGCGGAAATTTTAAGCAAACTAAAGGAGGCCACAGGATGGGTTGTGCCCAAAGAGATGCGTGAGGTCCTGCTAGGTCTATTACCCACTCCCAAAAACAAAACATTAAGTAGGAAATTTGTAATGCTGGGGCTGGTGTTAGCCAAAAGACGTATTGCCATATCTTGGATGAGACCCAATCCACCGCTGATAAAGCTGCGGCTAAGAGTTATAGGTGAATAGGCAGCTGCAGAAGCAATAAGTATGAGGCAGGTCAGGCAGGACGAAAAGTTAGAGGATGATCTGCGGACGTGGGCGATTATGTTGTCTGACAATAAGGATTTGCAGACTCCAGCATCAATGTCGATCATGGATGTTCCTCTTTAGTATTGATGCACACATAATAAGATAAAACAAGACAACAGGAGAGCACAATGGATATAGTTAAGGATCAGTCAGCTAGATATACCAGAACGCTTGGAGTTTGACACTGTGCTGGTGGGGGGGGAATTCAATAGGTTAAGGGGTTTAGTTGGTACCCTTAGTCATAAACTCTGGTTTGGCATGGGAGATATAAAGCTACGCTGTTCAAATACATCACAATTTGAACAGGGAATGATAATATGATGTAACAAGTTACTATGTATGAGCATAACTGAAAATGTTTTTTATTCTTCAAAATGGCAATAAAGAAATATATTTAAAAAAAAAAAAGATCCAACCAGGGCTCTCCCCATTGTCAGAAGAGGTCCTGCACCACCTCGCGATGCAACTGCTATTCGTGATCCGCTGAGCATCACTGGCTAAGTTTGCTCGCCCTGATGTTAAAGATCCAGCCATGTGGTTCATAATGAAAGAGAGATCCTGTTGTTCCTGCCAACTCCAGAGAGGAGCAAGAGGGGTGCCCTTGGCACAGAACCCAGCAGCGCATTCCAACCTGCCTGTTACAATACCACTTGGTGGTTGTGTTGTATGTGAGGACCTGTACCAGGCTTCCTTAAATGCCAGTCGAATGGCCTGCAACTCCAAAAGATTGATGTGGAGTTGAGATTCCGCCAGAGATGAGAGTCTTCAGATCTTTCCCTCTCCCGGTTGACCTCCTCAACCAAGCAGAGATGCATCTGTCAAACGATCGGCTATTGGTGAAGGGTCTTCTGCAGATCCAAATTTGGTTGAGCAGCCACCACTGCACATCTTTGGCCGTCTCATCCAAAACCTAGGATGGAATTCAACAAGGTTTTCCATGGTGCTGGGCCCACTGAGACTTCAGATTCCTATGAAGGACCTACATATGCCACCTGCCAGATTAGACAAGCAGGACGCAGGAGTCCAATAGGCCTCAGAGACACTCTCACCAAGGACTGAGGCTGAAACATCAAGATCATAGCCCAAATGTCCTGGATTGATTTTGCCAGCGGAAGGGCATAGAATTGTATTGTATCCAAGATGACTCAAAAAACAAGTATTTGCAATGCAATAAGTCTCGCATTTACGCGAGTTTAAGCTATTGGCATTGAAAATGACAATGCCTTTTATTTATGTTTTAAAAACAAAAAACAAAAATAAAAGGCATTGTTATTTGCAATGTCAATAGCTGAAACTCGCGTGAATGCGAGATCTATTACATTGCTAATGCTTGTTAGATTAGTGAGTAGAAATGCTCCCTTCCGGGTGCACGGCAAATTAATTAAATAAACAAGCGCGGCCGCTAAAGTGAAAGCAGACTGCGCTGCAAATAAAAAAAAAAAATAGCGCAACGCCACAAGTAAAAGATCCAGTCCTCATGGGAGGTAACAAATTGTGACAGGCCGGTAACAAGGAGGGAATAACAAGCCTCATTATCAATCGGAAACCAGCATTTACCAAGGACAATGAGACCAGCCAATCAAAAATATGGGCGTAGAGAAGGCAGGCTTCCACAGCATACTCAACTACTGCATGCCTCGCAGAGCATGCGCGCTGTCGCTAAGCTAGACCCTTAAAAGGGAGCCTCTGTGATAGATTCATGTATGACTTGGGTACGTTGATTGTGAATCCCAAAGATGTTAGAAGGGTCTCTGTCATCTAGAAGTAGTCTACGACTGACTGTGGTGAGCCCTCCATTAACAACCAGTCATTGAGCTAGGGGAAAACTAGTATCCACAACCTCCGAAGGTGTGCCACAACCACTACCATCACTTTTGTGAACACCAGAGGAGTGCTGGTGAAGCCAAAGGGGAGTACAGCAAACTGAAAGAGCTCCTGACCCACCTTGAACTTCAGGTAATGCCAGTGAGACTGCAGGATGGGTATATGAAAGTAGGCATCCTGCAAGTCCAGGGCCACCATCCAGGCACCCGGTTCCAGGACAGATGGAATGTAGGCCAATATGAGCATCTTGAATATATCCTTCTGCAGAAAGTAATTCGAACAGTGGTTATCTAAAATAGGAGAATGGCCTCCATCCTTTTCCTGCACCAGGTATTAGCGAGAGAGGCTATGGCCCCACTGGCCACGAAAGCCTGCACTTATGACAATAATCTGGCTAGCACAGCTGGTACACCAAACCTCCGGCGTACCCCTGAAAGAGAAGCAACTGCTGAAGAAACTGTTTACTGGGTTTGAGAGGCCCAAGAAAAGTGGCTGGCCTACTCTCTGTGAAGCGTTCCAGGGCAGAATCAGCCTTTTCTCCATTAGGCAGGATCCATTGGAAAGGCATATTCATGAGGAATGCCTAGAGGTCACCCGAAAAACCCTGTAGATCTCATCCACACGTTGCGCTTTAATACCACACTAGTGCCAACTGCCAGCCAAATCAATCAGTGCTATCTAATCCTACATATTTGGCTGTATCCTGGAGATATGGTTTGAGCCAAGGCGGGCCTGAGATTCTGCAGGGACTGCCGGCAAGATCTCGCAGACCATGTCCCAAAGAGCATGTGTATATCGCCCAAGCAGGCAGCTAGCGTAGACCAACCAAAGGGCTAGGCTGGTCGGTGAGAACTTTTATTTCCTGAATGTCTTTATTCTCTTCAAATGTCTGTATTGGGGGGAGGATGGGGTATAGAGAATGAATTGGGCTTCACCATGTTGGTGGAAGCTTGTACCACCAGACTTTTAGACAGGATGTTGCGTCCAAAAATCAGAGTCCCCTAGCACTGGCCTGTGGTGCTTAGCTACCTACGTAATTCACTGGTGGACAAGAACAAGGTTCAGACTAGATGCCTATGTATGTGTCGGGGGGGGGCATCATCAAATGATAGTAAAAGTTCCTAGGAAGCCTGTCTAGCACATTTGCCTTGATTTTCACAGTTGTAGGTCCAACACCTCGGCTGCATGTCTTATCACCATCGCAAAAAGCAGGGTCTTCTTTTTCTGGACCGGGGCATCAGAGGCAGTGTCCAACACATTTTTCTGGACCGGGGCATCAGGGGCAGTGTCCAACACACTGACCTCCATTAAGTCCACCTATAGATCATCATCATGAAGTGAGGGTTAATTGTACCCATCATTTCTGTGGTCATCTTCGAAGGCTGATTGGTTTGATCCAGGTCAATGATAGAGGCAGTGTCTTATCAGAATCTTAGTGTAAAAGGACCAGGTGTGTCAGGGTGAATTCTGGAATTCAGTTGAGGCAAAGATAATTTTGGCTCTGAGTCATATCCGAGGTCCTCTTTGGGCTACTGGCGGTGTCAGGGCCTGCATTGATGCTGAGGAAACTGCTGTGGATTTTGGCGCCAGGTTGGAAGTTGGCTCCAAAGCCATAGTGTCTGGGCAGCACAGATGGAGTTGAGGATGGATCCATCTATGGTAACTCCACGTAAGGCCCTTAAGGATTTTGTAGACAGTAGGTGCACCAGAAGGAGCAAGAGGGGTGCCAATAATTTGTAAAATGGCCTCTCTGTGGTTCCCAACCTGTTGCGACAACGCCAATGAAACTTGTGGTGTGTGAGCATCAATTGCGGAACCGGCTTCTAGGAAGGAGTTCCGGAGGGAGGCAGAGTGGCACTTACATGCCCTCATGGCTTCTCTGATGGAAAGTGGCAGGATGGAGAGGAGTACCCTTGGCCTTCTTGTGTTTATGAGCTGGACTTACTGAAGACTTCAACCGCGAAGAGGACCTGTCGCAGTAACTGTCTTGATAGCAGGAACAGGTCCTTGCCCTTGTCTTGAAGCAGAAACATGACTTGCTAAATTTCGGCTTCTGGTGTATGGCAATGTGGCGCTACGCCTAACGATCCCTAATTGCCTTTGGTTTCATAAGGGCATAAACCTCATGATGAAGTCATGACCCGACCACAAACACCAGAGGCATAAGTTGCAAGTGTCTGTCACAGATATTTGTTTGCTAGAGCTCCTACAAGGTTTAATCCCTGTAGTCTTTGAGGGAGACATAGTTCCCTTGCACACTGGTAGTTTTAGAAGAAAACAACACATTCTCTGCTCACTCTGACTTCTATTCCCACCTCCCTCTATATACTCCACCTCTACCATATACTGTATAAATATATGCCTCCCACTTGCATCTATCTCCTATAAAAGACCAATTTACCTCCTACTTGCCTTATAATATCGGACTTTTTCTCTCCCATTCCATAACACCTCCTATGAACGATGCATATATAATCCATGGCAAGCCTTATGTTGTATGACTTCTTCCTTTCCATTTTTGTTATAACTCCTATAAACTATGTAAATGTAATCCTTGTAAACCTTAAATTGTAGGACTCTTTACTTCCCACTTTTGTTAAACCCCTTGTAAATGATGTTTATATAATCCATGTAAAGCGCTCTGTTGCCCTCGGGTCAAGTCCGCGCTATATAAAACTCAAAAATAAATAAATAATGCTTTTGAAGAAAAACACACTTGCCAATAGATCAGAAGTGGGAGTGAAGCTCGGGATTCGTGGCATGGAAAGGACGGAACGGACATGAGGGAGCATAGGTGACACTCATATGCGGCTCTGTTTCTAACTTCTAGGGTGGAAGTCAATGCGGGGCCAAACAATGTCAGATACTGGTATGCGGGAGGAATGCTGTTTGAAGCTTTCACAACCAGTCTAGCGCTTAGGGATATTGTAAAGGTGCTGAATCTGCATCAGCTTTGGCAACATACTGTATACCTCTGATAATCTTGGTTCCTCTGTGGGTGAGGAGGTGGTGGGCCGTGAGTGGAGGGTACGCAGACTGGAAAGTAACCTTTTTTTCCTGCGACAAACATCACTCGTTTACGTGTTCTTTCTTCATATTGTCCTATTTCTGTAAGCACTGTCTGTCATGTGTCTCTTTTATTGCTTTAGTCTGTATTTCCTACATTTTTGAGTCTCTTTCCAGGTACACAGAAAAGGCGCTGGGATTATTTTTGAAGAATGCTAAATTAAAGATGTTGATGGCTTTAACAGCACAGACCATGAAGACACCATAATCAATAATGGTGGTTCCATTAATGGGACTAGGTTGAGGTTCTTGACGCCATTGAAGAAGACATCTAAGATGGTATGCCTCGTCAGGCGGGGTGATATGACCTTGAAAGGATTAAAAGAAAGACCGCACTTTGGCTAGTAACAATGTGATTTAGATGTCTTATCACCTTTGCAAAAAGAAGCAGGGTCTTCTTTTGATGGACCGGGGCATGAGGGGGAGTGTCCAACACACTGGCCTCCTGTAAGTCTACATATAGATAGTCATCATAATGTGAGGACACATCGTCCACATCATCTCCGTGGTCATCTTTAAAGGCTGGTTGGTTTTGGTCAAAGCTTTATTTCATTTATTTATTTATTTTATTAATTATGAGTTTTATATAGCGCTGGCTAGACCTGGAGGTATCAGATCGCTTTACATGAGGATCAGAGTTACATGTTACAAAATTACAACAGTTACAGGAGCCAAGAATAAACAAAAGGAGAAAAACAGTGCTTAGATAATAACAAGAGATATTAACGCATAAGCTGGAAAGGGGAGGTAGCCACAAGATCGTGGAGGGAAGAGGCGGGGGAGGGAAGGAAACACAACGGGGAGACTAGGAAAAACTATGTCCAATGTCCGTCTGGGTAGGTGACAGCCGAGGGGGTGAACCAAAGCCTAACTCCTCTATAGCTGCCTAAACAGCTCCACCGAGCATCGGCCATGTTGTTCAGTCTCCACAGTGAGTCCAATCTTCATTTTTTCCGCCCGGGGGACATCGTCATAGATCCGTCTGCAGCACCATTACTGGTGACCCTGAGGGTAGTTCAAACATCAAGGCAGTACTCGTTCCATGGCGCTTGTCCAGCTGGTTCCTCAGAGCGTGCTGCAGCACGTTCTGTGCCTCGATCTATAGTTCCTGTACTCCAATGCGGACCATCAATGAGGTGGGGAGATGTTTAGCAGCCATCTTAAGGTCAGGCAGACAGAATATGCACGCCCATGGCTGTGGGACACTCCGCTGTTTCCCCCTGTAATTCTCTTGGTGTGAGTTAGGCTGCAGCAGAACTGAGTAGAAAAACAGTCCCATTACCAGTCTTTTGTGCTGTGGAGACCTTGTGATGAGCACTGAAACCTCGCTCCGGGGGCCATTTTAGGGTCAGGCATTGCTTTTGCTTGGCCCACCATCAAGCCTCTCATTAACAGACTTCCCCCCCTAGGATGGGATGCCGCTTAAGGGAAACCCCTGGATTACCCCCAACCCCTGGATTACCCCAGCTGGCCGGTATGGTGTGCCCCGGGGCCACGTTCACCTCCCAGCGGTCAGCATCAATGGGATCTCCCGCTTCGGCCTCAATCACTGTGCACCATCTTCCCTGTCATCACTGGGGTACTCAGCTTGAGCATGTGAGACTATCTCAGCCTCTTTAACTGCCGCTGTGGAGATCAGAAAACTGCTTCCGTTGCAGCTGCAGTCAGTGCAGCCTCTGCAGGTCTATGCTGGTCTGGGATCCCGCTTGAGAAGCGGCTGTGGCGCCATCTTGTCTTCGTTACAGATACGCGCCTCTACTTCAGTCCCCGTGAGGGGGGGTGGGGCACTCCCGCAGCCAGCCGTGGAGGACGGGAGTCAGCCACAACTCATGCGATGTTCCGGGAAGCACTCCACCCGCGAAGATCAATAGAAGCGCCACACAGCCTGTCCTCGTTGCAGGAGAGGGGAGACACTCCAAACGCAGCCAGCCGTGGCAGACAGGATCCAGCCACAACTCCTGCGATGTACCGGGAAGCACTCCACCAGTTCTTCACAGCTCTGCGGTCCACGCACTTAATCGACACTTCCGAAGAAGCGGCACAACGCCAATCCCCGTAGCAGGGGGAGGGAAGCACTCCACTGGTTCTTCTCAACTCCGAGTTCCATGCACTTTACTGGCACAGGATCCCACAGCCAGCCTCCAGGGGAAGGCGCCAGCCTCAGCACGACAAACAGGCAAGTTCGATGATATTAGGCAAAGAAGGAGGTCAGAGCTGGGGGGGGCGGTTGTGGATGGCGGGGTAAACATGGGATATCTACCGATATAGGAAATCCAAACCCCCGGAGCTCCCTAACGGAGCTTCTTTTTAATTTAAGAAGCAAAAGTACGAGTTACTTACCTCCGGTATCGATGTATCTGGTAGAGACGATTCTAGCTGCAGATTCCTTCTCGTAGAATTATCCCCAGGCGAGAGACTAGATCCGGAAAACTTTCTTGCTCAGCATCCCTGCGTGCCGGGGGGACAGCATCACGTGACTCCGCCCAGTCGTCGTCCGCGTACGTGACGTCAGCGAGGTCACATAAGTCCCACCCCGGCGCGCCTACGTCAGTTTTCTTCAGAGAACTTTTCCGCGCCACAACGCAGAGTCAGCAGACAAAACTGTGAGAGTATAGGAACAGTGTGCAAAAGAGTAGAAAAAGGAATGGTGAGGAACACCACCATAAAGAGCAGTGCCCAGCACTGCAGTATCCAAAGGCACGGAAAGAATAAAGAACAGAGCAGCAACCCTGCCAGTAAAGAGACAGCCCCCCCCCCCCCGGAGACAAGGGACATATGTAAAAATGTCACAACATGCAACAGGACTACAACCCCAACCAAAGACAAGGAAGGGGAACCAGTCGGGGACACACAGGGAACGACAAAACTCCAAGACATCCCCATCACAGAGCGTGACAATCCCCATCACGAACAAGGGCAGAGGCACAGACAAAAGCCCCAACCTCAAGGATCGCAAAGAGCCAGAAGTACCAACAAACCTATCCTCCCATGTGACAACGGGGAGGAAAAAGGGACAGCCTGACAGAAAGAGGGAAAAAATGTACTCATAGAAGACACAGCTACCCACAGGGAAGCGAGTGCAAAAGACCAAATCACAAGCCCTCGCAGAATGGGGAGGAAATGCGGGCCGTGAAGGAATCTGCAGCTAGAATCGTCTCTACCAGATACATCGTTACCAAAGGTAAGTAACTCGTACATCTGAAAGAGACTACTAGCCGCATATTCCTTCATGTAGAATAGATTCCCTAGCCATACCCAAGGGGAAGGAGGGTCTGCGAGAGGACCCCACCCACCTGGGCACAACAGAGGGCCGCACGGGGGCCGAGTCCAAAAACAGGACATGGAGCCCGCCCCCCAGGCAAAGGGAAACCCCCACCAGCAGGAGGCCACCAACCCCAAAAGGGGGGGGGGTAGGGAAAAGAAGAGAAGAAGAAGATAGCCTGTCCTCACTCAGCAGAGGAAACAAGGCAAGGCGCAAAGAGGCCAAACACCCCACGCCCACGTGAGGCAACAAAACCTCTGCACAAGGCCAAGGCAAGGAAATGAGCACCGAAGGAGAAGAGCAACCTAGAGACTCCAAGGAGAAGAGGCAGAGCAAAGGCAAGCCCAGACAGGACGGGGCTGGCAGCAAGAAGCCGAAAGGGGGAACTCAAGGTCACCCAGGAAGAATAGTCCAACGCCCCGCAGGGACAAACTGCGTCCGCAAGAGGGTCCAGACGTCAGGGACCATCCCCCCACAGGGAGAAGAGTTAGAACCGAGTGCAAGGCCCACTGGAAGCAGCGGAGAAGGCAGGATGACAGTCCCACTAAAGCCCCAAGAAGACACAATGGTGCAGAAAGAACAAGAGGGCGGCACTGGCAAGCTCCGCCACACGCCAGGGACACCACAGAACGAAACACTCAAGGCTAAAAGGTGAAGAAGAAGGTTGCATCCGCAACATACCATAACGCCACGAAGAGCAGAAGCCCGCAGACGACCACAACTCCCCAGCACATACCAGGGCTATTTAACAGCCAACCCTGCCCCACATGGGGCATGTCATATCCCAAGACATGGGAACCTCTTAGGAAGAAACTTCCGCAGCAGAGGACAACAAAAAAGACCTGTGGCAAAAAAAACGCAGGAGGCCTATCAAGCAGCCAGAGGGGAAACGCAGAAGGCCCAATCCCAGACCCAGCATGATGTAAAAAACCCAAAGGAAAAACACACAGTCAAATAGGGCTGGCCTGCAGCCAACAGAACCCCAGCCTCAGCAAGGAGGACTCGAGTGGCCATGAAGCACACAGAACAGACAACCGGGGCGACCCGCCCCAACGGAAGAACAGCTCCAAGAACCAGATCAACACGCAGGTCACTGAGGAGGAGAAGGAGGAGGGGGAGGAGGAGGAGAAGGACAAAGCCCCGCCAAGAACCTCTAGATGGCTGAGTCCGCAGGGGCATGGAACAAAAGAGCACCATCGAAGGGGAGGTCCACCAACCGTTCTCGAACATTCTCCGGGAACACACTGTCCCGAAGCCAGGCATGGCAACGAAGGGCAATCGAAGAAGCCATGGCATGACCCAGCACCTCCGAGATGTCCAGAGCGAAGCGAAGGATAAACGCTGCCAGCTCCCGACCATCCAAGACATGGTGTCTCAAATCCACACAGGCACCCTCCTGAGAAGTGGCCGACATAAGGGACTCCGTCGAGTCCCACAAGCAAGAAGTGGCCCTAGCCAAAACACACGGTGTGTTAAGGGCCCGCAGAGCCGCACTTGTCGAGGCAAACATATTGCGCCCCCAGGAGTCCAGACAGCGGGCCTCCCATGACGGGGGAGACAACAGCAGCGGCAAAGCAGGAAAGGCAGACTGCAAAAGGGGGCCTCTGATTGAAGGGTGAGGAGAAAGGCACACCGGATCACACGGTGCCGGATGGTGGCGGTGCAGAAGGTGCTGGGGCACCGTGTCCCCCGTGGCGAGACGGCCCCAAGTCCCCAAGAGAGAAGAGTGGAGTGAACCCTCGAAGGGAAGCAACAGGTCCCTACCACCAGAGCCCTGATGGAGAACCTCCAGGAGATAATCTGCGGGGAAATGGGCAGCTGGATCACCCATGCACCAAATTCCCACAGCTGTGGAAACAGCGCGGGCGAAAGCCGCACCCGCCTCAGTAGGGCCCCGCAGAGGGGAAAGCAGCTCCTCATTAGGTGACGGCTGCAAGCTAAGGCAGCCATCCCCCAAGCCCACCGGAGGAAGGAAGGGCCAAGGCCGGAAGGAAGAAGAGGGACCGAGGAGTGGGGGACCTGCGGCTCCTCCGGCGAAGAACGCGGTCATGGAGACGGCGAGGAGCCGCTTTTAGACAATGTCGGGGAAAAAGCCACGACACGGCGGCCTGTCTCCGGCGAGGATGACACAAGCAACCGCCGAACCTCTGGAGAAGAGGAGGCGTCCATAGACGAGTCAACAACCCGACGTCGGCCCGGCGCCGTAGAGTCCGCAACCTGAAGCAGGACAACGTCTTTGACCGGCGCCGGAGGAGACGCCAGGGCGACCTCCGACACAGCACACGGCGCAGGTGACCGGAGCTGGGCGGCGAAGGGGCGGTGCCGGAACGGCGCCGACCTGACTTCCGACGAGGCAGCCACCTGCGTGGAGGGACAAGAAGGGCCCGGGGAGGAACGAGGAGTCCCCCGCCAGCCGCGACTCGTGACAGGGCGAGATGGGCCCTCCGCCGACCCCTGTGGCGCCGGCAGGGCCAGCAGCCATCGGCGCCGTAGCAGCATCACCTCGGCCTCAGACAAGGCCGTCGCCTGTCCCGAGGACCGAGAGGGGCTTGGGGGTGCGACCCGAGCCCCGGCGACCTCCCGCGACACCACAGGGACTCCTGCGGTAGTTTGCAGGGAAGCAGAGGCGCCGTGGTCCGAAGGAGGGACCCCCAAAGGGCCGCACCCTAATGGCACCACATCCTCTGAGCCTGGATCCGAACCAGTCGGCGCCGGGGCCAGAGCCGGCGGCGACGCCGGGGAGGGCCCCGCACACTGCAAGGGATCCGCTGAAGTCCCAGGAGGGGAAGGAGGAGGAGGAGAAGCCAGTGAGGCCTGCAAAGCCACCCCATATGTCTCCATCTGGACTCTGGTCGCCTCCACGCCGGGAAACGGCAAATAAGGGGACAACACGAAGGGGCTGCAACACCGGTGGAGAGCTCACGCCCCCGACAGGCCGGAACCCGACCCTCGGGGACAAATTGCGACATTTACCAATAGGCGAGCGGCGCTCTTGTGACCGGGGAGAAGATCGAAGTTGGCGAGGGAAGCCGCGTGTCCGAGAACCCTCCACAGGGGCCAGGCGAGATGACGCCGACCTGGACACCCGAGCCAAAAGAAGTTTCATCCGGCGCTCCCGACGGGACTTTGGCTTCATCTGCTGGCAGGCCTCACAATCAGTGGAGTCGTGGTGCTCCCCCAAACACCACATACAGATGGGGTGAGGATCCGTTGCCGACATGAGGCAGCCACACGACGAGCAAGTTTTAAAGCCCGAAGGCATTCGCACACTGTTCCCACACACGCAGCAATAGCATAAGGGAAAGGCCTAAACAGTCCCAGAGAACAAACCGGATCCACGTTGCACGCAGAAAAGGAAAAAACTGACGTAGGCGCGCCGGGGTGGGACTTATATGACCTCGCTGACGTCACGTACGCGGAAACCTCCTGGGCGGAGTTGCGTGATGCCGTCCCCCTGGCGCGCAGGGATGCTGGGCAAGAAAGTTTTCCGGATCCAGTCTCACGCCTGGAGATAATTGTACGTGAAGGAATCTGCGGCTAGTAGTCTCTATCAGATAACGAGGTACAGGAAGAATGGGTCACTCTCAGACATATACCTGAAGCCAACAGACCCACTTATCTTAGATTAAAAGAGAGGAACTCTTGAAGGATTCCCAGGCCTCAGGATAGGCAGTCAAAATCTAAACTAAGGAGTTGTTAGAGAGAGTGCTTTGCAGGGGCTTATTAGTAAATGTGAGCTCAAATGAATGTAGACTGCACCTACTCTGCTGGGCTTTCGCTTAAGGATATGCACATTACTGAAGAATCTGTAGCTTGACATTGGGGAATATTTAAATAGAACATGAATCTATAGAAATGTCCATTTTTAGAGAAATATATTTACACTAAGCCAGCATTAAAACAACACAAGTGCTCTTCAGAATTCACAGGAAGTAATTTTACGGAATGGCTAAGTGCACATTATTCTTACTGAATGAAAGCACAGTCCTACATAACACTGAGGTAAGGACTAACCCAATGAATGTCTACACGCTACCTAACTGCACAACTTCCACAGTGGCAGTTGAACCACTGCCGACTAACCTAACACTTTGCTTCTCTTAATTTATTTGCAGGACCCAGGCACAAGAGGATCCAAACTTCATTCCAAGCTAATTATCAAACAGTAACACTCCCAAGGACCTGTAAGATGAGTAATACTTGATTGGGTGCATATATTTATATATATATATTGTATTTATTTTAAACAATTTTTCCTTATTTGACCAAATAAAAGTATAATGCTAAATGATCACTAGGTATACTATGCAGTTTTTAAATAGTTTAGCATCCACTATCTGCACGGTCTCTTCAGATCTGTTGCAAGTATCTCCATCTAGCTCTGCTCCAGTTCTGCCCACCCACATCTTACTCTGTCTGTAGATACACAGAAAATACTCAGGTTAGGTTGCTGGGGTTTATAAAAGTTATACAGTTAGTATGGGATATGCTGGGTGGTAATACACCTATTTACTGTACTATGTAGTACTGAAATTGTAGCATTAGTTGCTTATTGCATTTAAACAGCGTTATATATACAACAGTTGTGTCTTTTCCTTCCTTAATAAACAACACTGTAAAGGAACGAGGAATGCAGAATTTCAAGACCATGAGGAGATCAATATCAGAACACTGGCTACACCTGCATGTAAGGTTATGTGTAACGTGCAAATCTAGCTGTAAAGTGATGGGATGTTTTGTGTCATTCAAGTTAGAATCCAGGGTATGAAAAGCTGAAGGGGTCAGTCCTACTTGTATTGCTGCAGCAGATGTGCGACTGTAC
This sequence comes from Triturus cristatus, assembly GCF_964204655.1. NCBI lineage: Eukaryota > Metazoa > Chordata > Amphibia > Caudata > Salamandridae > Triturus > Triturus cristatus. The sequence continues at coordinate 150,128,846 of NC_140579.1, read as the reverse complement.
TATTGGGCTTCTCAGTATGTGGTCCTGAATGATTGGCTTAGCGGAGGTTGGACAGATCAGACTTTTCGGACCGCTGTGACTTTCATGGGCTACGATGCCATAGTGGGCAAGATCTACGTGGTGCCTGTTCCTCACTCCCTAGCGGGGCTCTTTAGACTGATGTTCATGGTCTGGAGGTTGCCATTGCGCTGTATTGGGTGACGCTGAAGAATTACCCTTGAAACTCCCCTCTCGTGGGACCACTGGCTGAAGCAGGTTGCCCAGGTAGGAGGAGTTGGCACTGGGATTTAATTGGCATATCCAAACTGAGGGATGTGTGGCAGGGACCTTAAATGAGGTTATTTCAGAAGCTGCTATCGGAATTTGATCTTCAGCATTCTCAGTTGTTAGTTTCCTACAGCTCCGCCACATCCTGATGTCCTATGGGGACTCCTTTGAGGACACTCCTGAGTACAACCTATTAAAGGCCACATTATTTATGGGGTCTTTAGGGAAAGGAAGCCTTTCCCATATTCACAATTCGCTAGTTATTAATTCACCGGACTTATAAACACCTTTGAAAGTTAGATGGGAATCGTTGAAGTACTGGGTATTTTAGTCCCAGCGGTGCAGGGGCACACACCCTATGACTTCTGGGTTCACCCTGTTCCAGACCTACAGAAACACAGAGTCTTCTAGGTGAAGTCAAAGATTCATTTATTGGCTGCAGACCAATTACAGGTATCCTAGAAGTACAACAGCGTGTATGTTCTCAGGAGACTGCTGAAAATCTTAGAAACGGACTTCATCTTAAATACAGTTTTCCCTGCCTCAGGCATACATTCCTAAGTTTATGATACGGCAATAAACAAGTGTACAGTTCAAAGAAAAGAGCAGAGTCATGATGACCATCCCACATTCCAGTTCGGCCAGCCCACAATGATTTACACAGTAAGGTTCAGATCCCACATTAGATAATCGATAGGCCCCAATAAACATGAGCATCTCCTGTTTTGGGAAACAAGTCATAAAGCAGGAACAAGCAGGTGCGAAAGTGATTAGCCGGAGGCTTGTGTGTGATGAAAGGACTTTATGGTGCGTCAAGCCCTGATGCTAATCACAGGTGGCCGGAGGAAGGGGAGCTCGTGAGACCAGTTTGACCTGGGGCAGCAGAGCCAAGCTGCCCAGGTCACAGAAGAGTCAAGGAAAGGCACATGCATTGCAAGGCCCGTGGTTGCTTCATTATAGCCTATGTGAGGGCAATCACAAGATGGCCACTGCCTCCAAAATGGAACCCGCGTAGTGAAGCAGAATAACGTGTACACAGTGCATTCATAGCTAGAACGATATATAAAGCACTCGTACATACCGCATTAACCATTTGCGGTTTGCTAATACCAGGATAGACAGGGGTGGGGCCCTGTCCCCTACGCGGTCACAGAGATTAAAGTACGACAGACCCTCCTTTTGCCCTTACATAGGCAATCACTATACTCATCTTGATCCGAGTGTAGGTCAATGTTCACGAAGTCATGGAGATGTTGCTGTAGCATCATCCTATTACTTAGCTCGTCCCTCGATACAGGTTTCCTTACACATAAGGTAGCACAGAGGCCACATATCGCAGGAGCACACTGTATGCACAGACAGAACAGGAAAAGAATGGCTAAGATCATTCCAATGACCATTAGAACTTTCCAACCCCAGGCAGATATCAGTTCCCAGAACCACCCCACCAGTGACCAGTCTCCCTTATCCACGTGTATGGTTTCAGATATTTTATGGAGTTTGGAGATGGCTTGATAGACTGTTGGAGCGTTATCTGGTATGAAAATGCAACAACTGGATTGGATAACCTTACATACCCCACCGCGGTCTGCAAGAATAACGTCTAGAACCATGCGGTTCTGCAAAGTCATAAGGCGATCCGCTTGGAGCTCAGTGGTCAGATTACCAAGGGCACCAGCCGTTACATTGACAGTGGATTCAACCACACGAGTCAGTTGTCTCAGGTTCCTACTATTTACCATAGGTCCCCAAAACGGCAGGAAACCCAAGAAGAAGTCTCCTGCTTCCTGACCAGCAGTATCCTCCTTACTAATCACACCTCTCACAACTCTGGTCTTGTGATAATCAGAGGCAGCAGTAAATGTTGGCGGTAGCAAGTTCGCAATATAACATGTGCCCGAGAAATCAGGGGGCAACCATGTATATGCTCGGTCATTGCAGATGAAATATGTACCCTTGGCAGCCAAAAACGCAGGGGAAAATTGTGACGGGAAAGTGTACGTTTCAGTACAGTCCCTTCTTCCCAGTTGGGCTCTAGGATTCTGACCATTACCCTGTAAGCAGAACCGACCTATGTGGGGTACGACCCAGATTGGAGATGAGATTTTTCGCTGTCTTTCACCCAGACTAATACTATACCCCGTCGCGTTCCACCCTACATAAGCTCTCAGCTCTTCTTTGGGAATGGATGAGTATGCATCAATATCCCTACTCATATCGGCAATTCCTCTCACTAAGGCTTTATTATTTGTACTAGGTCTGATGGAACGCGGTTGTCGCGGGGAGTAGGCATCTAGAGCGTAGAGGAACATGGTCTGGAATGCCCATGACGATCCATTGTAACTAAAGGGCAGCACCAAATAGGGAATACCCTTGTTAATGGTATGTGGCATTAACCCACAGACCCAGCAATTGGTCGTATTCATTACTAGTTGGTGTTGGTGCAAGAGCTGGATAAACGAGTTATTTACAAATTCTGATCGTCTGGTTTGTTCATGTTTAGGCAGAGGGTGAAAAGAGTGAGAGGAGGCAGTAGAAAGAGGTATAGGCTGTACAGTGGGCGCACTGGTCTTTTGGGAGGAGAAAAACACAAATCCTACGATGAACATTACTATACTACACAGTGTAAATAGGCACAAAAATACAAAACATTTACTTTTTACAATTCTACACATCCTTGCTTTAAAGTTCATTTCCTCAACGGGTCTCTCCATCTTAAAAAACTCCATCCTCTAATCGGGACGCTCGCGGCGGATGAGTTTCTTCTGCTAAGGAGTACGCCTGTCAGTCCAGGGAAACGCCCTAGACCAACCAGAACCGTTGACCTAACGTCTTCGGCCTGTACCCCAAAGTCTTGGCACCGCGACCCTGCGGCTGAACCCGGATGGTGGTTCGAAAAACAAAAATCAAGAAAGTCCTTCAGATGGGAGAGCTAAAATGTCAAAAAGGAAATAGTAAGGAAATCTTTATTTGTCCATGGGCCTTGGTCTCAAATTATAGCGGAGATGGCCAGGTGCTGTTTGGTCTTGGAACAAAAGTTCAGGCTCTGTGGTGTCCAATCGATTTGACAGTGGCACAGCCTCTTGCAGAATATTGTCACTCTCTTGGTCTGAAACTGTGCCTTTTATGCGTGCATCACTGAATGATACAAAACGAGGTACAGTGTCTGTTTCAGAGTCTGCGATACCCTCCTGGACCCACCGGTCATAAGGCAGGGGCAAGGGAACTACCTTGCAGTGGGTGCCGTGGATCCAGTGTTTCTTCCCCTTCACTCGCACCGCTGATCTTGTTGATAAAAGGACAAGGTGAGGGCCGATCCAGCGAGGCTCGTCGTTGTTCTTGCGCTGGAAGTTTCTAATCAGCACCCATGTGCCAGGGTCGATAGGGTGTCCAGGAGTTTCAGAAGCTTGGGGAAGAGTATCATGCACCTGTTGATGTAAAACACGCAGTTTAACAGTCAAATCATACAGGTAATCGAGTAGTACTGGATGCTCAATCTCACTAAATTTCGCCGGTCTTGGCACGCCCCATACATTAGCCGGGAGGCCAAAGACGACCTCATAGGGACTAAGTCCCACTCGTGAGTGTATGGTCATTCTGGTGGACAGGAGTGCTAAAGGCAGAGCATCAGGCCATTTAAGACCGGTGCTCGCCTGGATTTTAGCCAGCTTAAGTTTTAGAGCACCGTTGTAGCGCTCTACTAACCCCGCTGATTGGGGGTGATTTGCAGCGTGGAACTTTTGCTTTATACCTAGCCCTTCACACACATTCTTCATCACTTTACCCACAAACTCACTTCCATTATCACACCACACCATTCTTGGCATTCCAAACCTAGGGAAGAATTCTTTCACAAGGGCTTTGGCTGTGGATAGGGCAGTGTTATCCTTCAGAGGATAGGCCTCTACCCATTTGGAGAAAGCACAAACAACCACCAGTACATATTTCAGGTTGTTGCACCTTTCCATGTGAATAAAGTCCAACTGCAAAACTTCAAATGGATATGATGGGGGTGCAAAATGACCAGCTGGAGTTGGGGTTCCCCTACCAGGGTTGTATTTCAAGCATACCATACAATTCTTGACCACATTCTCTGCACACTTGGGAATCCCAGCATTCTGCCATACTGGAGCCAACAACTTACAAATTCCTTTCGTACTGATATGTGCCATCCCATGTGCCATTGTAACTACTGGAAGCACATATGCATCGGGCAACAACCATCGCCTATGTTCTGTCAGATCAATCCAACAACCATTCTCATCTAACTTACCCACACTTTCTCTCCACTTGCTTAATTCTTTCTCTGTAGCTTCAGCTTGAAGCGACTTCACACTCTCTATTGTGTTTTCACACATCCCAACATCATCAACCCATCTTGCGGGGCCTGCAATATACATTCTAGTCTTTACATTCTGTGCTGTTTCTTTCGCGATCTCATCAGCAAACGCATTCCCACGTCCAACATCATCTGTGATTTTCCTGTGCGCACTGCATTTCATAATCGCAACGTGTAATGGTAGGGTCAGTGATTCAAGGAGATCATTCACCAACTTGCCATTCTGAATTTTAGCTCCATGCGACGTCAGGAACCCACGTTCTTTCCACAGTCGTCCAAAATTGTGAGCCACGCCAAAGGCGTACTGGCTATCTGTGTATATATTCACTCTCATTCCTTCAGACAACACGCACGCTCTCGTGAGGGCGATTAATTCTGCTGCTTGGGCCGAATTATGTGGCACTCGTGCAGTTTCCACGACCGTGTGTAATGTCGTGATAGCATATGCAGCAGTCGTATCACCATTAGGGAGCTTGAAACACGAACCATCCACCCATAAAGTACCATCACACTCAGCCAGGGGAGTATCTTTTAGATCTACTCTCCCTTTCGTCTCTTCTTCTGTTCTGAACAGACAGTCATGTTGCTCATTCTCATCTAGGTCTGCTGGATTTGGCAATAACGTAGCTGGATTCAGCGTGTTGCATCTCTTTATGTGTATGTGATTTGCTAACAGTGTGAGCTCATAGCCTGATAATCGCGCACTAGTCAAGTGTTGTGTCTTGGTTCTGTTCAATAATGTGTCTACAGCATGTGGAACCATAACGATCAATGTGTTGTCCATTACCAAACCAGCAGATTGTCGGATAGACATAGCTGCAGCAGCTGTCGCTCTCAGACAGCTTGGCAATGCCCTCGCTACAGGGTCCAAGGTTGATGAAAAATATGCGCATGGGCGCGGTCTGTCGCCAAAAGGCTGTGTTAACACTGATAATGCGCAACCATCTTTCTCGTGAACATACAATGTAAAAGGCTTGCTGTAGTCAGGAGTACCCAACACAGGTGCTGAACACAATGCATTGCGCAATTCCACAAAACTTTTCTGGCACTCTTCAGACCATGGGATAGGATTCGGTGTGTCTTTGCATGTTAAGGCTAACAAAGGTTTTGCCAACAAGGAAAAATTTGGGATCCAGTGCCTACAGTATGAGGTAATGCCCAAGAAAGCACGCACTTCTCTCTGTGTTCTTGGCACACTCAACTGCGCAATGGCTTGAATTCTTTCTGGGGTCAGTTTCCTTCCCTCCTTCGATAAGAGATGACCTAAGTAGGTCACTTCTTGTCGACAATATTGCAGCTTAGAGAGAGACACTTTATGATGGGAAGCAGATAAATGGCGCAACAATGACAATGTGGCTTCTTTGCAGATCTTTTCAGTATCCGCGGCGATTAGTAAATCGTCCACGTATTGAATCAGGATAGCGCCACTAGGTAAAACAAGTGCATCAAGCTGCGCTTTCAAAGCTTGACTGTATATGGATGGGCTCTCACAGTAGCCCTGGGGAGCGCGTTTGAAGCGAAAGCTTCGGCCTCCCAGACTAAAGCCAAAAATGTCTCTGCTCTCTTCTGCAATTGGGATGCTAAAGAAAGCATTCTTTAAATCGATCACTGAAAACCATGCAGCAGAGGCTGGAATCATCGTTAACAAGGCAGTTATATCAGGGACAACTGGAAACTGTGACACAACAATCTTATTAACCTCTCTAAGATCAATCACGAATCTGTAAACAGGTGGCTGTGAAGGGTCCGTTCGTTTTAAAACAGGTAAAATCGGGCTGTTGCAAACGTTGCCTCTTGTCTCTTCAATTACACCCTTATTAATCAAATCACTGACAATGTCTAACAATGCTTTCTGGCCTTCATTAGAGATCTTGTACTGGGGAATACGTGGCAGTCTGACATTAGCCTTTAAAGTTACCACGTATGGCGGTATCTCCAAGAGGCCCACATCATTGGGACCAGTAGCCCAAAGGACATCCGGAAGGGATGACAATTCAGGTGGCATTGTATTTTTAGACAAGTACATCGGGGAAATCACTTTCCTGCCTAATGTAAGTTGTACCCCTGACGGTGAACAATACAGTGTAGCATGCAATCTTTTCAACAAATCTAACCCTAGCAAATTCTCACCACAACCTTTTGTTAGAATCAGGGGTGCTTTCAGCTCGCAAGGTCCAATAGAAAGTGACATGGGACTAGAAATCGGGTTCCTAACTGGGGCGCCAGAAAAACCTACTGAAACATTTATATCGCCAGACAAAGGTGCGCCAGGGAGTTTGGAATGCATAATTGAACTCTTTGCAGCACCAGTGTCTAGCAGAAAGGGCTCCGTTACATTTGCTGTAGTCACCTCAACATACGGTCCACTCTGATCCACTGGCACTGAAACAACTCCCTCTCTCTGTCTACGGCTGTCCTAGTAATCATTATTTTCTGCATCGCCGTCCTCTGCATAATAATCATTATTGTAGTACTGAGCTGTATTACTAGTTGTGTTAGCTTGCTGGTCAAAACTATTGATGGTATTCTGAGGCGGCAGAGGACGCGCGTTCTGGGGAGCATTTCCACGCCCTCTGCCTCTAGGAGCTTGCTGACCACCCCTACCTCTTGCGCCATACGCATTACCGTTTCGCTGCATTAATTTAGGGCAACTATATTTAAAATGACCTTCCTCTTTGCAGTATGAACATTGGTTGGGACCTACAGGGACACGTGGTTGATAATACCCATTCATTTGCTGATTGTTCTGAAATTGTTGGGGTTGGTGATAGACACCTTGGGGCTGCCTATAATTATTCTGACCTCCACGTGGCGGATAGGCCTGCTGCAAAAGGACCTTTGTCTTTAGTTCCTTCGTTTTTTTATCTGTTCTATCTTTTTCATCCTTATCTCTGTTCTCGTAATACTGTGCAGTAGCCAGTATTTGCGCTGAAGAGGAAACAGCCCAAGAACTTTCTGAATCTTTCAACTTTTTACACAGGTCAGGAAGTAAATTCTGCACAAATGTATCCACAAATAACCGTTGGCCACCCTCAGTACTCATATCTTGCCCACTGTGATCAATAAACGTTTCCTCAAACCTGGTGAAGAAGTCTGACACTGTTTCATCTTTCTTCTGCTTGCATGCAGATAGCTTGTCCCAATTTACGCGCATCGCAGGCATTATTGTCTTCATATACGTGATGATTCTACCAGGGAGTTCTGCTATTAATGGCTCAGGTTTTGCGCCACCAGTTTGTCTAGCGTCAGCGGCAATAATGTCAACCCATGTAGCACCTAGTTCTGCATCGTGATCTGCATTACGAATTGATCCCCATAGGGGCTGTGGAACAACATTACCAAACAACATGTCTATGTCGGCCAGATTCATAACGCATGACCCTGCCGTCTGTGACAACTCTTTATAATATCCTGCAGGGTTTTTACGGGGATCAGGCAATGTCTGCTTAAGCGCTAACACCTCAGAACGCTTCCATGGAACATGCACCCAAACACGCTGGAAATGCGCTGGCACAGCAGCGATACCGGCACCGGCGTCAGCTGCAACTGCTTCCTTCCATACCGGGGGAACTTCTCTCATGGGGTATTGTCGCGCTTTTACCTTTTTCCCCACAAGGACATCTTGTTCAAACAATGACTGTTGACAATCATCATTCCTGAAGGACAATATAACCGCAACTGCTTTATCTACCTCGCGATCCACAATTGTACCAGTTCCAAAATCGAACCTCACTCTACACAACTCCTGCGGGCTTGGGTCTTTACCACTATCCTCCAATTCTTCACAGAGAATTTCGCACATTTTCTCAAACACATATCTCTGTTTTGGGGCATCCCATTGATGGAAAACATTGACAACTGATTCCACATCATACAGTGAAGGGAAAACAATCCATCTACGCGCCATGCGATCTATTACCTTTTTCTCATCGGGGTTAGGCAATTGACTGCGCAATTGCTTACGCTGTAAACCAGGAGTCGCACCAGATGACTCAAAGAGAGGAGACATTAATGTAGTAACCACATTAGCTAAGCGTTGTCGCGCTGAAGGAGAAGCTGAGGCGAAAACAGGGGGATAAACAGAGGGGAGAAAAGAGGATGCAGAAACAGGTACTGGAGTGGTGCAAGAAAGAGTATCAGGGGAGGCAGTCAATATGCTAGGCAAAGTCGCAGGAAGCGCGGGGGCAGTTGGAAACACAACTGGCGGCCCTTGAGAAGGCTGCGCTATAGGGATAGGAGCCGGCTGCAAAGCAACTGGCGGTAGCGGCAAGGCTTGCAGTATATTGACTGGAGGTGGCATATTCACAAGCTGGGGAGGCGCCGTGGCATTCTGAGCATACGGGGGTGGCGAACTCAACAAATGCGACATCAGGGGATCTTTCTCCTTTTCTTCTAACTCATTCTGCTTAGAGTGTGGTAAAGCTGGGTAACATTTGTCGATCCCTAACTTACGCTGCCTGTGCAATTGCTCATTCATCTGCTCCTCCTCATTGTCTTTGAATTGTACAGCTGCTTGCATTACTGTCATACCTTTCGGGTGGGCTCCCTGGGGAATAGCGAGTGGAGAGAGGCCTGAATGGCACCCGGACGGTTGGAGATATCCTCGAGACTCCGGCCTATTCAACTGAAATACTTGCATATTACTTACTTGACACCACTACGACTATGGCAGGGACAACGTGTTGCTCCCCTGCATACTTCCGATGTTCTGAGGAGAGTGCCGACCTTTTCCATGTAGTTTGGAAATGCCCCGCGATTATGAAGTATTGTACTGCCATCTTTAATTCCCTTTGGCGTATTTTAGAAAGATCCACTGACTCCTCATCATTAATTGCAATTCTAGGTCTCCAGGAGGACTTGGGGGCTGGGGGGAGCGAGGTCCATGAGGGAGCAGTCCATTGTTAGGCTGGGTGGCCTGAACGCCATAAGGGACATTGCCGCACTTGAAACTCTGCTGATCCCTCCCCCCCCCATGACAGCTTGTCATGGTGCAATGCACTGGTTTGCAAAAATGGAGGAACTGATTTATGTGCCATAAGGCTTCCCCAAAAACAATCTGGGGCAAATGATGGAACTACTACAGGCTGGAATGAACATTGTGATGTCATGCATCTGCCTAGTAATCGCAATGCTCTTGGCTGCTTGCACTGTAATGTTTGCTGTTATAACATAAAATTAATAAAGTTGGTTTATAAAAGCTGAAAGTAGCCTTGTTAACATATATAAGAACCTGTTTATGAAATAGTCATGATTATATCCCTGAAGTTGAAGAAATGTTCATTTTGATAATCCAAGCGATGGTATCCTGGGTTGGCGACCTTGGAATCCCGACCACGGTTTCACTATGAGACCAGAATTGTTTATTGCCAAGGGGCTGTGGATTCCTTGAGGGAGAGTTGATTGAAGTCTGCTGCCTTGCTTGGATGAATCCCTTTATTTCTGGAACAAAAACCTACTCTTCAGTCTAACTAAGGCCTGAGGATGTTTACTGGGGATGGTACTGTACACAAGCCTGGCTGTAAAATTCCTAGCCAATTCAACTTTGATGGGAACTCGATTATGATGCTGGATTTACCTCATCAGACTTGTAATGCGTGTGGACCAGTCAAGTGTTTTCAACTTCAATTTTTTTGTTTTAATCAAAGCACAGCATGCGGGGTACAGCCACTGAATGCACACATTTTTGTCAATTTCTGACAAAATGTGTAAGGGTATTTTGACCGCGATGCAGAAAACACTGTGACAAAAAGTTCACCTGGCAAGAACATGGTGGTACAAACTAAAATGTTTCACTAAAATTCTAAGGGGCTCTCCTTCCTCTACACAGTGCCTGCACAGAGCATGAAGGAAGCTTCACATACAACTGGACTGCAATGAGTAACAAAGGCTAGCTAGAACAGGAGAGGAAGCAGATGAATTTGGGAGTGGGTGTATTTAAGGTAGGATGAGATGAGAGGATGTGGGAAATGGCAAGATACAAAGAAGAAATAAGTTTCAAACACTACTCCAGACATTTGTTTTCCAATTGGTATCCATTTATAAATAAGTACATTTTCTTCATAATACAGTTTTCATTGTACAGATTACAATCTGTGTATAGAGGGCTGGGGAAGAAAGAAGGAAAAACGCATTTATTTAAGAACTTTTCACATCTATCTCACAGCTCACTTATACCAGACAATAAAACTCTGCTCAAGCAGGCGAGTACAGCAACAAAAAAGAAAAAAATTAGAGAGAAAAATAAAAATAATAAATTGTCTTTTTTTCTTATACACGAGGTGGAGCACCTCAGTTCAGCTGTAGAGTAGAAGGCAGATTTTTCTTCCCATCACCTCGTCGGAAAATAGATCACAATTGCAGTGTTCAATATATCTGTATAGCGAACGTAGCATGCACTGAATAAATACACTGTACAGAGAGAGTCCCTTACTTTGGAGTTAATAGAAAAGCATATGGAAAATCTTAAAGCTCTTTCCAGTGACAGTCTTCAAGGGCGGTGCACAAGGTTGACATGGGGGACCTGCACTCGTGCCAACAGATCTCTGCTCCTCAAGCACTTTGCAAACACACACTGCAAGAGTCAAAGAACTCAACGATGATTGCCTTTTGAAAGAGACAGAACTAAGACCAATTGCTGTGCATACATATGGAAAAACTGTACCAATGGCTGTTTCATGGCTGCCTCATATAAGAGGAAAAGCGTCAAGTAATGTTTCATTCCCTAAGTATAATCTCCCTTAGACTATATGCATTTTAAACACACAAAAGGAAAAAAAAGGTCAAATCAGCCAATTCCAATTTTTGAATGGAGTGCCTCAGTCCAGTCTATTTCTTAGTGAGGTGTAGCTTCTCATAAATTCTTCTGAGCCATGGCTCCATAGAGAAATAGTAATTTTTGATTACAAGAAGTTCTCTACCACTGCTTTCATATAATTGATAATAACAAGTTTCCAAAATCAGATGGTGATGAAGATATGGAAAAGCAGAAAGAGTGAAGAACCCCTAAAAAACGCAATGGGGGAATCTTACAGAGGGTATATGGTAGGGCCTCTTTAGAGGTAAATCCGAGTGAATGAGGGCAAGAATGGTAACATAATGGGACCCTTGTCAAATGCAACAACGTTTTTGATTCCTCTGCCTCAAATGAGACAAATGTGACAGAGGTGGTATACAACTTCTAAAGGAAAGAAAATAAATGTAAATTGCTGCAAGTGTTTGTGGTTTTCAATGAAATAGAAACTTTCCACAACAACCGGTATGCAATAACAATGATCAAGCTTACTATTTTGAGGAAAATATTGTAATCCTCCTTCGTCAACTCCTTACAAGACTTTCTGGTATTCTTCAAATAAAACTAAAAGCTTCTCAGATTCACTCACTTCTACTCTTAACTTTATGCAACCTGCAGGTGAAGAGAATCAGACTCAACAATTCATAGTGATTAATAAACACGGCAATCCAGCAGCCCACCACTAGTGTGTCTTTATGAAGGGCAACACTTACTAGGTTTGAAAGGTGCTGTGTTTGTCGAGGTATAAATGCATATATGATCTACAGTCAGTGTCTCTTATTTGTCTCAGATTCTCCACCTCTGGAGGAGAACATGAAGGAAGTGTGTGCTTTATTCCCTCACGATATGCCACAGTCAACAACTCTCATAAATTGAAATGTAATTGGCACACTGGTATTTAAGATACATACAATAGAAACACAAGCAAAAAAGGGGCTGATTTGGGATTGACTTGAAATCATTTAATTAGTACATGGCTATAAATTAGGAAAAAGGATGTTCCTACATCAAGTGATTCCCATCACACAAATCCAACAGAAAAACCTTGATAAAAAAACATACAAACATTGCATTCTCACATTGCAATGTATTGTTTAAGATTTTCAGAAATATCCAATTTAGATGAACTAAACAGTATGATCATTTGGGGTGGCAAATTATTTTGCTACTCAGAGATAAAACGAAATAAAGGTGCTTTCAAATTTTCTTGCAAGTGGGTAGTTCTGGTGTTGATCTCTAAAGGGTTCCTACTTCTGAGGCCCATCAGTAATACCTCACCAAATACAGGAATCATTGTACTGGTCAGTGAGAAGACCAAACACATTTTTATTTCACAGAAGTACCACCCCTAATGGAAATGTGGAGAGATACCACTCTCCACATTCCAGATTCAGTGCTTTGGTTCCCCAATTATCGAGGCAAACAAATCAGAAACTCTGAGAAAATACAGACATTATCCAGTTTTACTATTGGATGTTAAAATGCCGTCAATCAAGAAAATGTGACCACAGTGTGGCACACACAACCGATTTATCACTCAGTTCCCTCAATTTTTACATGTTGCACTCTCTGTAAACAGGTAAAATGGTAAAAGCCAAGATATTTCATTTGATATAATACGGATACGGTTCAGATGGTGCAGAGGTGCACTAATGCACAACTACAATATCCATGGTTCACAATGCCAAATTATAATTGATGGCTTGGTTACAGGCCTGGGTATAAAAATGCATGGACCATGCCTTGAACTGTTCAAGAAGGTTACTGGAATGAGTCAAGATATAACTTGGAAGCACTAGTAGAGAAGATATGCCTCTGTGGATGAGATTGTGTGTACTGAGAGCTAAAAAAATTGGCTGATAGAGTGACCAGACAGAAACAATTTTTTTAATTCTAGCCTTTTACTCAACAAATCAGTAAAACGTGGGCCCTGTAGTCAGGCAGCTTATGTAATGCAAAACAAAGCAGTACTTTGAATGAGGAAAGGCCAGGATGGAGAGCTGGAGAGGACTGACTTGGGGGGGGGGGGTCATATGACGCCAACCACAAACAACTGCAGATACTGCAACATTTAGTCTGTCAGGAAGGACTAAGAAATATTTTGGACATGCAATATAGGAGGGAGTTGTTGTGCAAACACCACTGAGATAAAAACAAATTGTAGGAAACTTGTGGACGATTGTCTAAATCTCAGCAACTTCAATATGTAAACTTCTCCACAAACATTGCAAAGAATAGACTTCTTAAACCATTTCCAGGTGAGTAATAGACGTTTCCTTAGCTTTTCACATTCCCCTCAACAAAGTATTTTCCTGTGAGCGACTTCACTTTTTCCATTATTATCGAATAAAATAACCATGTACATACATAAAAGAGTATATTTTTAAGGGGAGAGGAATTGAATGGCTTGTCCAAAAGGCGCACACAAAGTATTGCATGCAAAATGGAGAGAATGTTTCATTCTTATGAGCTATTAAAAACAGAAAGAACAGAAAAACGCCCACCGGTCCAAATGACAAACTTATTTAAGGAGGCATGATATTTGCTGAAAATATTTGATGAGTTTTAGTTAAGCCCTGAAATCCACTATTTTGTCTTTTGGTTTAAAAGTGATATGTGTCAGGATCTTACATATCCCTTTTGAAATATTATTCTGGTTTAAAATGGCTGGATTTGTTAATTATTCATTGTTTCTTTTAAAGAAGAGCGTGACAAAGCTAAGCAAGTACTGATGCTAGGTCAACGGATGTTGTTGAGGCCAGGCCCATACCAACAACTACCAGGGGTGTCTTTTGAAGTTCTTGCACTAAGGCTCATAGGAATCCAGTTCCTGAAACGAGTTATGACATAGCATTGATTTCTCATTCTCAGAGAGATGCCAAGTTTATGTAACATATTTTTGACTTTTCTTGCAAATGACATATCTTTCAAGCAGTTAAACCACCAAAGTAAAAAGCTTCTGATACTCGACTGCATTCGAGTGCTGTAGCAGATTCCCTTTCCTGAGCTACAATGAAAGCAAAAAACGTACTATTGTACCTTCCTAAAAAATTCCTTTGAAAACAAAAAAAATGTGCATCTTTGCACTGTTAGTAGTTACCTGAGAGAATGCTATTTTCAGATTCTTTGCAATTTCTACTGGTTTCCCTGATCAGGTGCGATGTGAGAATGCACTGCACTTGCTTCACATCTATATACTTCCCTAACCACTGGCGGGCCACGCTTTCTCTGGATACTTAAGCACAGTTCTACTGTGAGTGTAAAATAATCTATCTGGCTGCTCTATAAGAATTCACTGTTTGGGCTCTCTGTGTCTACAACTGCTCAGTGATAGGGAAAATTCGCTTTCCTAGTTATGCGGTAGATATGGAAAGAAAAGGCAGTAGAGGTGCCAGTGAGGAGCGGCTTCCTAAGAACAGAGTACTGAAATTCAATGGGTCTGTACTTACTGTTATTCAGACTTAATCCAGCACTTCCCTTCTTGCACTTACCCCAGTGTTTGCTTCCTAAAGCTGGGAAAACAAGATCAATCTGTCTCCCAAGGCTGTGATAGGTGCTTTTGGTTCTACCGTTTCAGGCGACTAGTCTCTATTAGCTGAATACCACGACCCTACAATGCCTGGCATGTCTCTTGCTTGTTTCAGGCATTCAGCAATGTTGGGAAAACTAATTGGCCAGTGTTTCAGCTACACGGGTTGCACAAAATTGCCTGAGCTTGGTCAGCAGTCTAACAAGACCTGCCCAACAAAGTAGATAGAGTGAACAAGCATTCATCAATAACCCTTACACATTCAAGTTTACTTTGTTTTGAATTATCATGGTCGGCAAAACTTTTTGTGCTGTACACAGATAGGGTCTGATGTCACTCAATTTTTTGAAAAAATCTTAATCGTGTCTGTGTGTGTAAAGTGCCTTCCTTGTTGTCCCACTTCCTAAAAATGTAAAGAGGAAAGAGGAAGAGAGAGACCATGTGCGTATGGTATCCGCTCAGAGAAAGCAGTGGTAGAAAAAGGTGAGGGATGGATGGCGGTGCCTCACGGAAGTAACACCATGGAGGATACGCAGACAGTTACTCGCCTGCTACCTCATGTTCTCATCATTAGCGACTGCCATCCAAAAAGAAAGAAAATCAAATCAGAAACCTCTTATCAATACCATCATATAGTGCTATGTGTGAAGATTAAATTCTAATTTGTGTATCTGTGTTCGAAATTAATAATAATGTCAACCCAAATAGGCGAGACGGGGTCTGATCAGAACCCACGTCTATCCACGTTAAAACCGAGCAAAACAACACTACCTGTATGATTGTTTATTCTATGCTGTGCGTTTGCTCACTTAAAACCAACATGTTTCATTGCCTTGAACACTTTGCGGCAATTTCATCAGGGCTAGGGTCGACTGGCCACACTGCACTTCTAGTTCAGACCAATGAACTTTTTGTCTGCACCTGAGGAAGACACAATTCGTAAACACACAATCAGCCTTTTCAACCGCATAAATCCTATTTTTTTTGTAAGAGAACTTTCAATTAAAATCCGGTGCCTGCAACAGCACCAGGAATATTTACCATGCGGTTGCTCGTCTTGAGCATACCTAAACCTCTCTTGTAAATGGGCGTAAGCTACGTCCGGGTGTGCTTGTACACTCTTTTCTTGGTCGTCAGATTGCCACGGGTTTATATTTCTGGGGGACACAAACATCCAGTTAGAACCAGTACTCAAGCATAAGTGTCAATAAAACTGGGTATGCAGGTCAAACGCCACCTTCCCTGTTACTAATGGGTAATTGCTGCAGACATCTACTCATAAATAATTGCTGCAAGTATCTAATCATGCTTTCCATGGAGACATCTACTTTATTGTGTTTTGTAAGTCATCATTTGTTCAGCCTCACGTTTATGTGTACCAATACTAATCACTGCGACTATCTTGCCAATCGTGTAAGTGAGTTATTGTTGCTTCCATCTAATCATCGCGTCCAAATGGTACCTCAAAGTATCGTAATGTACCATCTCCTCGCGGTATATTAACAAACAGCCAGTTCCCATATCTATTTAGTTTGTAAGCAATATATGGGGATCCCTACTTCTTCCTTTATACATTTGTCCACTCACCTCGTCGGCCTGCTGATCCCGATAATATTCAGCCTCAGAGTGTGGACGAAAAACCACGTCTTTAATACGCACCGTGCGACGCTTTCGCGCATGCGTAGTGGTTTATAAGTTAGTTGAAGTACGCAGCGGCCATATTGTGTAGGCTGTTATATGCATGCCGAGATGAATCCCTTTTATTACGTTTATTAATGTTAGGAGGGGTTCAAATAGGACATGAATGCCGGTATTGCTTAAAGAAAAGAGATTTTGATCATACGATGGATGGAAACAAAAAATCTCAAAACAACAAATTTTTGGAAACAGATACCCAGATGCATGTTGCTCTATTGACAATTAGGTCCATTAGTGATTATGGGCTAAGGCCTTATCTGATAAATCTGGAGAAATTTAGACAATCGAGGTTCTAGACTGCAGACTACCAGGTCACTACCTTATGCCATCCAATGTAATCGTTCAATCCCTGTTGGTCCACTTTCTCCTGGTAGATCCAATGTGCCTCTTTCATAGTCAGTCTTGCTTCCATATTGTATAGGTCTCCCACCAACCTTTCCTGCACGACCCAACGCAAATCTTTTGGACTATGTTTCGCCGTACTGAAGTGTTGTACCAATTTCGTGGTTAATTTACCCACTCGTATAGTACTGAGATGCTCCTGCACCCTGATCTTAACTTTGCATGTGGTGAGGCCAATGTAATGAAGTCCACAAAGGCATGTGAGTCTGTAGATGACATTGCAAGTGTTGCAATTACTAAACATGTTAAGGTACCATGTTTTGCCTCCCGACAGCATGACACTTTTAGTCGGTATTGTAAGCTCACACACTGTGCACCCCCCACATTAATAATGCCCCGAAGGAATCCCTGTGTCTTTGATCTCTGGTTTAGGTCGAGAATGAACCAACCAGTCTCGCAGGTTGGTTGATCGCTTAAAAGCGAAGCAGGGTTGAGGCATAATCATAGTAGGGGTGTTCAGCAGGGACCAATGTTTTCTAATAACTTGCCTGATTTTTGTAGACAAGGGTCCCAAAGTGGTAACCACGGGGGTACAGTCCCCCTTGATCTTAGGTGTTCTGTCAAGTAATGCAGCTCGGGGAGTATTCAAGGCTCTTTTTTTGGCTTGTTTAATGACCTGTCTAGGATATGCTCGCTCTTCCAATTTACGGGACAAGGCCACTGCTTGTTCCACAAAGCCCTCAGTGGAGGAACAATTCCTGTGGTATCGCAAGAATTGCCCTACAGGCAAATTATCCCTGAGGGCCCTGGGGTGATAAGATCTATAGTGTAAAAGTGAGTTCTTATCTGTGGGTTTCTGGTGGACATTAGTGGCTAGTTTGAAATCCGCCGCCTTAATGTCCAAATCCAGGTAAGTTGCTGTTGTTCTACTTATAGTCCAAGTAAACTTGAGACACTCATCAAGGTTATTCAACCAATTCAGGAACCTGTCAAGATCTGTTTCAGAGCCTGTCCAGATGCATAACACATCATCGATATATCTCTTCCAGAGAGCAATATTTTCCTGGAAGAGATTGGTGGTATGATAGATGTGGTTGGCCTCAAACTGGCCCACATAAATGCATGCTAGACTGGGGGCCCCCATTGAAGTCCTGGACACCTGCAAATACAGTTGGTCCTTATAGGCAAAGAAATTTTGAGTTAAAGCTAACTCAATGCATTGTAGGACAAAAGTCTGAGGGACATCATAGAACCATTCGCACTCCCCCAGGGCGCGAGCTGCTGCCACCAGTGTTGCTTCCTGGGGGATGCTGGTGTACAATGATTCTATGTCAATCGTGACAAAAAATTGATGTTCAGGGTCATACACAATGTCATCCAGAATTCTTGGTGTCTTGTACATAAGAGGGCTGCGTGATAACGCATTCCCTCAAGAAAAAATCGGAATATTGAGACAATGGTTCCAGGACTGATTGAATCCCCGATACTATGGGGCGTCCCGGTGGGGGCCTCTGCACTTTATGTATTTTTGGAACGATATAGAAGGCAGGTACCCTGGGTTTGTCATTAATCAAGAAATCTGCTTCTTTGACCGTGAGCCATTTTTTCTCCTTAGCCTCTGCGACCATGTTGTTAATGGTCATCTGTAAGTTTTTAGTGGGGTCTCTCATCAGAGGTCTATAATTGTGGCGAACATCTAGTAATCTGGCCACCTCAGTTTCATAGTCTATGGTATTTAATACCACCACCGCACCGCCCTTATCGGGCGGCTTGATGGTGATCTCACGATTCTGCTGGAGAGAATTTACAGCTTGCCAGTCAGCCTGTGTCATATTGCTGCGACTAGAACCCTGCTGTTGTTCTTCCAGGTTAACTATGTCTTGTATTACCTTTTGTTCAAACACTTGGACCTCGGGGCCAATGGTGTTGTTGGGGGGACAAAATTGTGTGGGGCGACGCAGATTGGTAGAGAATATTGAAGGAGCATCTAATTCCTTCCCTTCAAAGAATTTTTTCAATTTAATTTTTCTCATCAATCCATGTAATTCCCCACGCAGCTTGAAGCTGTCATGTTTAGGGGTTGGGACATACCCTAAACCTTTGTTTAGAACCCTGTGTTCATCTGCTGTTAATGGGTGTGCTGACAAGTTCACCACTATGTCATTTTCATTGCTAATTAAAGGGGTGTTCTGCCCCTCCTGCGCATAATCCTGGGAGAAAAAGTCTGCCACGATGTGTTGGTATTCTGCCGGGCGCGCCCTCTGCCCCTGCCCCTGTGACTGGCCCCTCTCTGATCTGGAGGACGTTGTTCTAAACAAGTGCGCAGCATAACACCTAGATCTTCATTCGTCCTTTCTGAATGTTGAATCTTACTTTCTGGTTAGCAGTGGGGGCTTGCCCATTACAATCGTCCTCTTCACTGCTCGTGTTGTCAAATGTCCAATTATTAAAAGTACGTCTGCCCTGTCGTCGCCTACCCCTGGTCCCTCGTATGTAAAGTGGTGGCTCTGGGGGTTGTTGGTAGTAACTATCCTCAACATAGGGAAATGCCCAGCCATGACTAAATCTGTCAAGATTCCTTTTTAAGCCTTTCATTTTCTGATTCACCATATATAATTGATACTCCCCCACATCATTTTGGATCGTGGTCAGCTGTTCTTTGATGTCTTTTATGGTGGTATCTGCTTTTAGGATTGTTTCGAGAACTGAGGTGGCCAGATTACTAGATGTTCGCCACAATTATAGACCTCTGATGAGAGACCCCACTAAAAACTTACAGATGACCATTAACAACATGGTCGCAGAGGCTAAGGAGAAAAAATGGCTCACGGTCAAAGAAGCAGATTTCTTGATTAATGAAAAACCCAGGGTACCTGCCTTCTATATCGTTCCAAAAATACATAAAGTGCAGAGGCCCCCACCGGGACGCCCCATAGTATCGGGGATTCAATCAGTCCTGGAACCATTGTCTCAATATTCTGATTTTTTCTTGAGGGAATGCGTTATCACACAGCCCTCTTATGTACAAGACACCACAGATGTTTTAAGAATTCTGGATGACATTGTGTATGACCCTGAACATCAGTTTTTAGTCACGATTGACATAGAATCATTGTACACCAGCATCCCCCAGGAAGCAACACTGGTGGCAGCAGCTCGCGCCCTGGGGGAGTGCGAATGGTTCTATGATGTCCCTCAAACTTTTGTCCTACAATGCATTGAGTTAGCTTTAACTCAAAATTTCTTTGCCTATAAGGACCAACTGTATTTGCAGGTGTCCGGCACTTCAATGGGGGCTACCTTCGCCCCCAGTCTAGCATGCATTTATGTGGGCCAGTTTGAGGCCAACCACATCTATCATACCACCAATCTCTTCCAGGAGAATATTGCTCTCTGGAAGAGATATATCGATGATGTGTTATGCATCTGGACAGGCTCTGAAACTGATCTTGACAGGTTCCTGAATTGGTTGAATAACCTTGATGAGTGTCTCAAGTTTACTTGGACTATAAGTAGAACAACAGCAACTTACCTGGATTTGGACATTAAGGCGGCGGATTTCAAACTAGCCACTAATGTCCACCAGAAACCCACAGATAAGAACTCACTTTTACACTATAGATCTTATCACCCCAGGGCCCTCAGGGATAATTTGCCTGTACGGCAATTCTTGCGATACCGCAGGAATTGTTCCTCCACTGAGGGCTTTGTGGAACAAGCAGTGGCCTTGTCCCGTAAATTGGAAGAGCGAGCATATTCTAGACAGGTCATTAAACAAGCCAAAAAAAGAGCCTTGAATACTCCCCGAGCTGCATTACTTGACAGAACACCCAAGATCAAGGGGGACTATATCCTCGTGGTTACCACTTTTGGACCCTTGTCTACAAAAATCAGACAAGTTATTAGAAAACATTGGTCCCTGCTGAACACCCCTACTATGATTATGCCTCAACCCCGCTTCGCTTTTAAGCGATCAACCAACATGCGAGACCGGTTGGTTCATTCTCGACCTAAACCAGAGATCAAAGACACAGGGATTCCTTCGGAGCATTATCAATGTGGGGGGTGCACAGTGTGTGAGCTTACAATACCGACTAAAAGTGTCATGCTGTCGGGAAGCAAAACATGGTACCTTAACATGTTTAGTAATTGCAACACTTGCAATGTCATCTACAGACTCACATGCCTTTGTGGCCTTCATTACATTGGCCTCACCACACGCAAAGTTAAGATCAGGGTGCAGGAGCATCTCAGTACTATACGAGTGGGTAAATTAACCACGAAATTGGTACAACACTTCAGTACGGCGAAACATAGTCCAAAAGATTTGCGTTGGGTCGTGCTGGAAAGGTTGGTGGGAGACCTATACAATATGGAAGCAAGACTGACTACGAAAGAGGCACGTTGGATCTACCAGGAGAAAGTGGATCAACAGGGATTGAACAATAACATTGAATGGCATAAGGTAGTGACCTGGTAGTCTGCAGTCTAGAACCTCGATTGTCTAAATTTGTCCAGATTTATCATATAAGGCCTTAGCCCATAATCACTAATGGACCTAATTGTCAATAGAGCAACATGCATCTGGGTATCTGTTTCCAAAAATTCTTTGTTTTGAGTTCTTTTGCTTCCAACCATCGTATGATCAAAATCTCTTTTCTTTAAGCAATACCGGCATTCTTGTCCTATTTGAACCCCTCCTAACATTAATAAACGGAATAAAAGGGATTCATCTCGGCATGCATATAACAGCCTACACAATATGGCCGCTGCGTACTTCAACTAACTTATAAACCACTACGCATGCGCGAAAGCGTTGCGCGGTGCGTATTAAAGACGTGTTTTTTTGTCCACACTCTGAGGCTGAATATTATTGGGATCAGCAGGCCGACGAGGTGAGTGGACAAATGTATAAAGGAAGAAGTAGGGATCCCCATATATTGCTTACGAACTAAATACATATGGGAACTGGCTGTTTGTTAATATACCGCGAGGAGATGGTACATTACGATACTTTGAGGTACCATTTGGGCGCGACGATTAGATGGAAGCAACAATAACTCACTTACACGATTGGCAAGATAGTCACAGTGATTAGTATTGGTACACATAAACGTGAGGCTGAACAAATGATGACTTACAAAACACAATAGAGTAGATGTCTCCATGGAAAGCATGATAAGATACTTGCAGCAATTATTTATGAGTAGATGTCTGCAGCAATTACCCATCAGTAACAGGGAAGGTGGCGTTTGACCTGCATACCCAGTTTTATTGACACTTATGCTTGAGTACGGGTTCTAACTGGATGTTTGTGTCCCCCAGAAATATAAACCCGTGGCAATCTGACGACCAAGAAAAGAGTGTACAAGCACACCCGGACGTAGCTTACACCCATTTACAAGAGAGGTTTAGGTATGCTCAAGACGAACAACCGCATGGTAAATATTCCTGGTGTTGTTGCAGGCACCGGATTTTAATTGCAAAGTCTGTTAAGAGAAAGTTCTCTTACAAAAAACATAGGATTTATGCGGTTGAAAAGGCTGATTGTGTGTTTACGAATTGTGTCTTCCTCAGGTGCAGACAAAAAGTTCATTGGTCTGAACTAGAAGTGCAGTGTGGCCAGTCGACCCTAGCCCTGATGAAATTGCCGCAAAGTGTTCAAGGCAATGAAAAATGTTGGTTTTAAGTGAGCAAACGCACAGCATAGAATAAACAATCATACAGCTAGTGTTGTTTTGCTCGGTTTTAACGTGGATAGACGTGGGTTCTGATCAGACCCCGTCTCGCCTATTTGGGTTGACATTATTATTAATTTCGAACACAGATACACAAATTAGAATTTAATTTTCACACGTAGCACTATATGATGGTATTGATAAGAGGTTTCTGATTTGATTTTCTTTCTTTTTGGATGGCAGTCGCTAATGATGAGAACGTGAGGTAGCAGACGAGTACCTGTCTGCGTATCCTCCATGGTGTTACTTCCGTGAGGCACTGCCATCCTTCCCTCACCTTTTTCTACCACTGCTGTCTCTGAGCGGATACCATACGCACATGGTCTCTCTCTTCCTCTTTCCTCTTTACATTTTTAGGAAGTGGGACAACAAGGAAGGCACTTTACACACACAGACACGATTAAGATTTTTTCAAAAAATTGAGTGACATCAGACCCTATCTGTGTACGGCACAAAATGTTTTGCCGACCATGATTATTCAAAACAAAGTAAACTTGAATGTGAAAGGGTTATTGATGAAAGCTTGTTCACTCTATCTACTTTGTTGGGCAGGTCTTGTTTTGTGATTAGCTTTTGAGTGGGGGGCGACCTGCCTTTCTACCCCCTTAGCTCCGTATTGTTGATGCTTGGTCAGCAGTCGACAGAGAGTACTCAACGCAAATAAAGGGAAGGACAACAAAGTGTCTAGGAGTCCGCACATTGTGTTTCAGCCAAAATGTTACCCCACCCCAAATGTCTTGATACTGAGACTGCACTCCATCAAAGTCCTGGTGTGTACAATGGTAAGCCATTCCTGAAGTGCAATTTACAATATCTACCAAACAGAACATGAATCATAAGTTCCCAATAATCTCACAGTAATCTGTAGCCGAAGAGAGATGCTTTAAATGAACTAATACCTCGAACTTAATACATTTAGAACCTCTTTACAGTGTTTCAAAAACACTCAACCTTTAAAAAAAATTAAAACAAAAATAAAACTGTGGGAGAAATGAAAACAAAGACAATCTCCAAGACAGATCTATATATATATATATATATATATACACACACACACACACACACACACACGCACGCACACACACATGCATACATACCCACACACACACCTAAACTCAGATGTGATTCCCATTACATAGGTGAAGTACAGTACAGTTTACAGTCAGACACTGTTTCACCTTGTGCCATGGGAATATAGGACCAGGCAACGTTACCTGTTGTTCTTTGAGGAGACTAAACTCAAACATAAATGCAAATAATATATTAATAAAAAGCAAACCTCACTTTTCAGCACACTGGGTTTCCGAGTTTTAAAAAAAAAAGCTCACATGGGTCCTTCACCATTTTCAAACACAAATCATCCGCCTGACTTATCCGCTTTGTAACCAAGATCCAGGAAAAGATCATTTAAACTTCTTTAAAATAATGTTGTACACTGAAGTCAGTGACAGTTTCAAAAGTCATATATCACTTTGGTAATGTAGTAGCAATTTGGTTGTTGTTACAGTCTATCTCAGGCTAAAACTACTGTTTATCAGTTAAAGAAAATGAAACGCAAGAGCATTGATAACAGAGAAAAGTAAATCCTTCAAAAAGGTTAGATTCCTCATTTTTGACTGTACAACACAGGCTCCCTCCAGGTGGGTCATTTGAGGCACCCAAAATATTAATGACAATGCATTAAGAAAGTTTTGTGAGTGGTTCTATCCATACACTAGGGAATCATTACTGAATCTGTAAGCTTAGATTCTAACCTTCTCTTTCTCTATGCCTGACCAGGTCAATGTGTCACGTTCTTGCTGCTAGAGTGAGAAGCCAATGAATCAGCTGGGAGGGGATATGTTTGAATGCATGTGTGGCTCTAGATACACATGCTTAGATATATGTTATTACTCACTTAATCGTACACATCGGACTCATGCTATTTTCTTTCTCCCAAAATACTGACAAACATTTTCATGACTAGGGGACATGATAAGAAGATACATTCATGCACTGTTGAAGGGATACACAGCTTTGTCTTGAAATTGAAAGGTTACATCCTTCTCAATAAGAGGTAGACTGCAACGAATGATGCAGAGAGTCAACAGCATGGAATAGCGTGAATTGTAAAAATGACCATGACAGTTATATTATGCTAAAGAACAAGTTACTTACCTTCGGTAACGATGTATCTGTAAGAAACATTAGTTAGTTAGATTCCTCACCTTAGAATATCCCCAGGCGTCAGACTGGATCCGGAAGATTTTTCGTCAGCAATACCCCTTGCGCGTCGCTAGGCGTCGTCTGCGGCTCCGCGTCCGTCGTCGGCGTCGTGTGCCGGAATGACGTCGTCGGAGTACTTAGACGCCGACCTCGCGCGCTGACGTCAGTTCTTGTACATAGCCTTCCGCGCCAGGAACGCAGAGCCATGCAAAGACCGACACTGGTGCCAAAAATAAAATCTAGGGGCCTGAAAACGATAACCTTAACCCTAGATGTCAGTTCGCAGAACGGGGAGGATGGGTGGGTCGGTGAGGAATCTAACTAACTAATGTTTCTTACAGATACATCGTTACCGAAGGTAAGTAACTTGTTCATCTGAAAGAAACACGTTAGTTAGATTCCTCACCTTAGAATAGATACCCAAGCAATACCATCCCCGGTGGTGGGTCTGCGAACCAAGATCACACCAGAAAGTCCTGGAGGACAGAACGGCCAAAGAAGCCATCCCTCCGGACTTGGCTGTCAAGGCAATAATGCCTGGCAAACGTGTGTAGCGAAGCCCACGTCGCCGCCTGACAGATGTCCCAAGGCAGTAGTAGCCGCTGTGGCCCGAGTAGAATGGGCGCGCAGCCCAACAGGAGGGTCCTTTTTTGCCAAACAGTAACAAATTTTGATGCACAAAACGACCCACCGAGAGATGGTCCGTTTGTGCACAGCTTTCCCCTTCTTAGCACCCACGTATCCAACGAAAAGTTGGTCGTCCACCCGGAACTGCTTTGTGCGGTCCAAATAAAAGGAGAGCGCACGTTTTGGGTCCAGACGGTGGAGCCTCTCTTCCTCTTTGGAAGGATGCGGAGGCGGAAAGAAGGTGGGCAAGGTGACAGACTGCCCAAGATGAAATGGAGTCACCACTTTCGGAAGAAAGGAGGGACGAGGCCGAAGGACAACCTTGTCCGGATGAACAGACAGAAAAGGAGGCTTTGAAGATAAAGCCTGGAGCTCACTCACCCGTCTAGCCGAGGTGATGGCTACCAGAAAAGCAGTCTTAAGAGTCAGAAGACGAAGAGGACAATTGTGAAGAGGCTCGAAGGGAGCGCACATCAGGAATGTCAAGACCAGATTCAAGTCCCACTGAGGCATTACAAAAGGGACAGGAGGGAACGTGTGAGTAATGCCTTTTAGAAAGCGTGTAACCACAGGGGACTTGAAAAGGGAAGGCTGATCAGGAAGCCGCAAGAAGGCAGAGATGGCAGCAAGATAACCTTTCAGGGTGCCCAGGGCAGAGCCCTGCCGGGCCAGAGAAAGAAGAAAGAGGAGAACCTCAGAAAGAGGGGCGGAAAGGGGATCCACAGCCTTTGCTGTGCACCATGCCACAAATTTGTTCCACCGGCAGGCGTATACCGTCTTTGTGGAGGGACGCCTGGCTGCCAGAATGATATCACAGACTTCAGGAGGCAAGTCGAATGGCATCAACTGCCGCCGCTCAATCTCCATGCATGGAGGTGGAGGCTGGACAGGTTCGGGTGGAGGACCGTCCCCTGCTGCTGCGACTGAAGATCCTCCCGAAGGGGCAGACGTATCGGGGGATCGGTCAACATACTGAGTAGCTCG
Source organism: Triturus cristatus (assembly GCF_964204655.1). Taxonomy (NCBI): domain Eukaryota; kingdom Metazoa; phylum Chordata; class Amphibia; order Caudata; family Salamandridae; genus Triturus; species Triturus cristatus. The sequence goes on along the minus strand of NC_140579.1, from coordinate 150,102,327 downwards.
GGATACCAGTATCTTCGTGCCCAATCCGGAGCCACCAAGATGACTTGGGCCCGGTCGTGCCTGATCTTCTTCAGCACTCTGGGCAGAAGTGGTATAGGCGGAAAGGCGTACAACAGACCGCAACTCCACTCGTGACGAAAAGCGTCGCCGAGCGAGTGCCGCCTTGGAAATTCCAACGCGCAGAACTGCTGACATTGCGCGTTCTCTTCGGTGGCGAATAGATCTAACCAAGGCTCTCCCCACTGCTGAAAGAGACCTTGCGCCACTTCGGAGTTCAGACGCCATTCGTGATCCATCATGCACCGGCGGCTGAGTTCGTCCGCTCTGGCGTTCAGAGAGCCCGCCAGATGTTGAACCACTAGGGTAACGCCCTGGTGTTCCAGCCACGTCCAGAGGCGCAGAGCCTCCTGACAAAGGGTCCATGACCCCACCCCGCCCTGTTTGTTGCAATACCACATGGCGGAGGTGTTGTCCGTGAACACCTGCACGACACTGCCCCTGACAGAGGGAAGGAAGGCTTTCAGTGCAAGTCGGATCGCCCTCAACTCCAACAGGTTGATGTGGAGACGAGACTCCGCCGGAGACCAGAGGCCTCTGATCTCCGCCTCTCCCATATGGCCACCCCATCCCAGGAGGGACGCATCCGTCACTATGACATGCTCCGGTTGGGGAAGGGAGAGGCTCCTACCCATGACCCAATCGCGGTCCGTGAGCCACCACTGCAACTGCTGTGCAGTGCCCTCCGAGATCAAGACATGGTCGGACAGGTTGCCGTGATGCTGGGCCCACTGAAACTTCAGGTCCCACTGCAGAGCCCGCATGCGCCGCCTGGCGTGATGCACTAGTAGGATGCAGGAGGCCATCAGCCCCAGAAGCCGCAACACTAGCCTGACCGAAACCCAGGATAGAGGCCGAAAGATGGGAATCAGGGCCTGTATATCCCGGACCCGCTGTTCCGGTGGATAGACCCGGAACTGCGCCGAATCGAGAACCGCTCCGATGAAGAGGAGCTTCTGAGAGGGACTCAGGTGTGACTTCGGCACGTTGATGGAAAACCCCAGCAAATGCAGGAGATCCGCCGTAGTCTGGAGGTGGGAGACGACTGCCTGGGGCGAGCCCGCCTTCAACAACCAGTCGTCGAGATAGGGGAAGACTGGAACCCCTGATCTGCGCAGATGAGCTGCGACCACCGCCATCACTTTCGTGAACACCCGAGGGGCACTGGTGAGGCCGAAGGGGAGCACGGTAAACTGAAAGTGCTCTTGGCCCACCGTGAACCGCAGGTAACGCCGGTGGGCCGGCAGGACGGGGATGTGGAAATAAGCGTCCTGCAAGTCCAACGCTACCATCCAGTCTCCGGGGTCTAGGGCAGCTAGAACCTGAGCCAAAGTCAACATCTTGAACCTTTCCTTCCGGAGGAAGGCATTGACGTTCCGAAGGTCGTAGATAGGGCGGAGGCCCCCTTTGCCCTTCTTGGGAACCAGAAAGTAGTGGGAATAACAACCACGACCTACTTCTGGGCTCGGAACGCGCTCGACGGCCCCCTTGGCCAAGAGGGCGGAAACCTCCTCGTGGAGAAGATGCAAATGATCCCCCGAGATACGGTGGTGCTGCGGTGGCATGGCTGGAGGGGTCGTCTCGAAGGGGAGGGAGTAGCCCCTTCGGACGATTTGCAGCACCCACCTGTCCGATGTGATGGACCGCCAGTGGAGCAGGTGATGGCGAACTCTGCCGCCCACTGGCGTGGAATGGGCCTGAAAGCTCGGACTGGGAAGGCTTGGAGGCGGATGCTGCCGGGGTGGATGTGGGCTGACCTCGTCGTCCTCCAGATCCGCCTCGGCGGAAACCACGCCCGCGACCGCGCGCAGGTTGGTTCTGCGGCTGGTGGCTAGGCGCACGTGAGGAGGCACCCCTTCCTTGGCCACGAAAGGGGCGAAAAGCGGAAGATTGCGACTGCGGGGCCGAGAGGCCCAAGGACTTGGCCGTAGCCCGGGAGTCCTTAAAGCGGTTCAGCGCACTGTCCGCCTTCTCGCCAAACAGGCGAGTGCCATCAAACGGCATGTCCATGAGAGTGCTCTGGACATCGCCGGAAAACGACGTGGACCGCAGCCAGGCGTGACGTCGAAGCGCCACAGTGGTGGAAATGGCCCTACCCAGCGAGTCCGTGGTGTCAAGCCCACAACGTATGGCATGTCGCGCGGCATCCCTCCCATCGGCCAGAGCCTGGGTAAGTCGTGTCCGGACCTCCTCCGGACACAGGGGCAGTGCGTCCTCCACCGCATCCCACAGAGAGTGGGAATAACGGTCCAAGAGACAAGCGGTGTTCAAAGACCGCAGGCCCAAACTAAGGGATGAGAACAGTTTCTTGCCAAACTGCTCCCGTCTCTTGGAATCCCGGTCCGGCGGGGCGGTCGGGAAAGAGGATTGGGAGGTGGAGGCCTGGATAACCAGGCTCTCAGGGGTAGGGTGTTGGGACAGAAAACTGGGGTCGCCCGGAGCAGGGCGGTGGCGCCTGGCAACGTTCCTGTCCACAGGAGGAACTGTGGAGGGCTTGGACCAGGTGCCCTGGAGAACGTCAGTGAGGGCTTCATTGAACGGCAGCAGAGGCTCAGTGGAGCTTGCTGCAGACTGAAGCACCTCAGTGAGGACGTTCGTCCTCACAGCCACGGCAGGTAGCTCGAGCCCAAGGGCTGCGGCCGCCTTGCGCAGCACCACGGAGAAAGCAGCACCCTCCTCCGAAGCCACAGTTGGAGGAGAGATGAATCCAGTGTCTGGCGAGGTATCCAGACCACTGGCCTCCCCCAGTTCATCTGCCCAGTCCTGGGACAGTTGGGCCTGATGGGCCATAGGATCCTCGGATCCCTCCCAGTAGTCCCCATCATCCGACTCCAGGTGTAGAGGAGAAAGTAACGGAGCCGGGCGGTAGACAAAATGTGTCTCTAGCGGCGTCGATCTCGGCGTCCATCGACGCCGGACCGGCGCCGGGCCCGGATCGGGACTAAACTGGGGCACGGCGTCGAGCGGAGTCGACGTCGGCATCGGGGGTGGAACCGGAGTCGACGCCGGTGGAGGAGTGACAAGGTTGACCGGCGTCGACGGGGACTTGAGAACGGGTCCCTCGGGCGCTTGCGGCGTCGAGGCCGGAGCCGTCAACGGCGCCGGGGCCGGAGCCGCCGGCTGGCAAGGCAGCCCAGTCGGATCCGCGGGGCCCGAAGGCGCACCAGCGGGCGCCGACGGCGGAGCCAGGTTCCTCATGGCCGAGAGGAAGGCACTGACTTCCGCCGGCGTCGCGTTAGTCCCAGGGACCGGAGGGTATGGGGACGGACGCGGCGCCTGCGGCTCCGCCGGAGCCGCGGGGGTGAAACCACCCTGACCCTCGACCGAGTCGCGCGACCGGCGAGGGGAGTCCGAAGAGCGATGTCGCCTCTTGGACTTCTTGGAATGCTTCGACTTACCCGAAGACTTTGATCCCGACGACCGATGGTGACGTCGGCTGCGGCTCCGCGACCGATCCTCGGACCTCCTCCTGGACCGGGATCGAGAGGCGCGCGGAGCCGAGTGGCGAATCTCGAGAAGCTTACGGGACCACTCCCGTCTAGCCTTCGAGGTCAGGGCCTTACAGTCCGAGCACGACTCCGCGTCGTGGTCGAGGCCCAAACAGTACAGGCACCGGCGGTGATGGTCCGTAACCGACATCAATCGGCTACAGTCCGTACAAGCTTTAAACCCAGGCATCCTACCGGCACCGGTGTCGATAGACAGGATCAAAAAGGATCAAAAAGTTAGTCAAAAATTGACTAAAGGGGTAGCTCTCCCGGATCTGCGCTTACTGGCGCGGAAAAAAAAAGAACTGACGTCAGCGCGCGAGGGCGGCGTCTAAGTACTCCGACGACGTCATTCCGGCACACGACGCCGACGACGGACGCGGAGCCGCAGACGACGCCTAGCGACGCGCAAGGGGTATTGCTGACGAAAAATCTTCCGGATCCAGTCTGACGCCTGGGGATATTCTAAGGTGAGGAATCTAACTAACGTGTTTCTTTCAGATTCACTGTTCTCTGTTGTACGCATTCCAGTTTCAATAAGGATAAGAGAGACTGGTGGGTTTCTGTGACAATATAGCATCTCTATGTTTGTCACACTTCTTAAAACCAATCAACTTGCTAAGTGTGTAAGCTCAATAACAACATGGTAAGTGCAGGTCACTACAAAGAGTACTAGAGTTTGCACCTTTGCTGCTGGACCAAGAAGGGATGAAGGTGCTACCAAGACAGCTCAACTTGCATATCTTCAACATTAAACTGGTCAGTAAAAAGTGCACCCCATAGATGGTGGTTATGTCTCCACAATATTCGTGTTGTTAGTTGCAGCTAGAGGCAGAAAGCAACTGAAAAAACATGTACGCAGAACAGTGAACAGCAGTGTTAGTCACCACCAGTAAACAGCAAGATTGTGAATGCTGGTGCCCAACACGTTTTGACCTGCTGATAAACGGTAGGACTGGACTTGTCTGTAAACACAACTAATGTGTATGCCTTGTTGCAGTTCCTGGCTAACTTGTTAGAACACAACTAACCGAGGTAGTGAAGGCAAAGACTGCAGTGAGTGGTAAGGTATGAATAAAAAAGAAAATCCTACTTAGGCCTTTAAAGGTACTTGCTCCTCCTGTAGAAATACTACGTTGAATGAAGGCAACCTGATCAAACTTAAATCAAAAACATAAAATGGGAGTCTCAGGCAGAATTTCTGGCTGCAAAAGCTACATTCAAGGAAATTACCCTGAAACCTTCCTAGCAAACTGTAGAACAAGGTGTGCAGTTTGGCTTTTATGTAATACAAGTTCCCTTTCCACCTTCCTGGTACACGACTTACAATTCAATTTGAACACTTTTAAACAAAGAACTTAATATTCCAAATGATAATACTGTTTTGAAAGAGGAACTAAAACCCCTAACCTATACATGATTAGTTGTGATTTATTTTTAAAGGCACTCATTTTGTGATGAATGACTGCACTGACTTGGTTTTGGAAACAATGAGCTTCTTGAGCCTAAACGAAATTTAGCACAAACACATTAACGTACCTATTAAACCCTCACGCAGAGAAAAATTTGCGACAGGTGAATCATTCCAAAGGATGTTTTCCAGTGCTTGCAGCATTCATTTCTAGTGGTAGAATTGGGTTAGACTAACCCAGAAGTGAAAGTACCAGGATGGCCTCTGCTAGATAACAAGGTAGGGCATACCTATCTCCGAGATACTGCACGTGTGGCAGAAAGAAGGTACATTATGTCAATGTTCAACAAATGTGGTGCTCTCAAGAAAGAGGGCATAATTATTTTGGGCTTTTGATATTGCTCTCTATACTATTAGGTTTGAAGAAGGTGTGCTCTAGAGAACAACAAAGTGCCCATCTCTTGCTCCAGTCCGAACTGCACACAAACACTTCACTATCTCGTGAAAGATTGTGGACTCGTTGTGAAACGATTTTTCAGCAGGTTACACTGTATTTAAATTAGAAAAACAATTAAGCTCAATTAAATTAACAATATTATCAAAAACAAACCCTCCCCCCACTCTCCAAGAACAAAACGGATTGCTCCACTACACTTCTGCTGCAAGAACCTTATGTCCATTGAGTCATTTGACGAGTTGAAGGTCACTGCCTGCAATTCTGTTTCTCAATATACATTACATCATACCATTTACTCAAACATGCCCAGTGATTAAAAACTCTGGTCTGTAGGAGTTGCAAACGGAATCAGAGTTGTAGCTTGCCAGAGTTCAGGTCAGGGAATCAGCGTTTCTTGATCTGTCTTTGGATACCACAAACAATATGAAAAAGCAAATTATGATGACATGGAAATGAGCTGGAAATGCGTGCTGAAAATAGAAAGGGTACTGTCAATCTGTACTTTTGGGTAAGTTTTATACATTAGACTCCACAAATGGCCTCTTTGGTTTGATAGGTGATGTTTGCCCTTGTCGGGAGTCCCTGGAAAGCTGTCGGAAAAGGTTGTCCTGGTATGCCTGTGCAACAGGCAGAGTTCTAGTCACCTTGACATCTGGATAGGAAGCGGTCTGGCTAACACGCTCCAACATTTCTCCACGAGATCCATTTGCTAACATTCCATGAGTGCCATAATAGTCTTCCTCTTGTAAATGACCGTTCTGAGCATTGTTGGTTTTGTTATAAAAGGCAATGTTGCTGATTGATGAGGGTGGGCTGTAGGAGTCTGTCTGAGGCAGGTTTCCAGGAGACGTAGGGCTGATAACTGTATCCACAGATGACACAGCCCAGGTCCGGCTCTGTTGGTGAAAGTGAGGGTACTGCTGAGTCCGTGCTGTTTTATCTATAATTCCCATGAAAGGTGTGGTCCTGGAGCGGGCTGGCTCACTGGGGTAGCCCCCTTGGGGTGGAGAAACTGGAGAAAGCTCATCACATAGGTCATATGCAGGCTTGAGTGGGGTCTCCATTTGCTGAATGGAAGCAGAGGGACGGAATGTCGCAGTCAGGTTGGAGGAAGATGAAATGCTATTGCTGGAAGGAGAGAATCGGAGGCCAACACTTTGGAAAGGAAGTAGTGGCCTAGGAGTAGGTGGGTGAGGCTTTATTTCTTTGGGTGTGATGCTTATGGGTCTTCGAATTAGGTGAGACACATCTGGAGAACCATGCTGGTTCGAAGGAAGGGAAGAGTGATCTAAGTCTAACTTTGAATGGCAGACTGGGTAGTATGAAGCAGATTGACTACGCCCAATCTGGGATGTCTGATTGTACCTCATTCCACCTCGGTATGCCGAGGAGGGCCTTTGTGGAAGATCTTCTTTGATCAAGCCTCCATGTTGACAGATCGCTCCAGCACTTAAACTGGCCTGAACATGCTGCACTGGTCTCCCATCTGCTATTAATCCACCCAATGAAGCCTGGTAGACCAACCTACTTTGACTAACACCCATGTCTCCTGAAGATGACTGATATTTGCTGCTCATAGAATGAGACACTTGGCCATAAGCACCACTAGGAATAACAGCACTGGAATGCACGGCTGAGCTTGGTTGGTTGCTCCTCAAAATTTGTGCCTTGGTGGCTTGAAGTCTGTGCGTTGGCAGCGGGACTGGAGTAGAAAGCTGTGGCATTTGGAAAGACTTTTGTGTTATTTTAGACAAAGGAGATTTAGGCCTGCCAGGGTGCTGTCCAATGCTGGGGTCTGGCTGGTATCGCACAGGAGAACCAGACTGAGGTCTGTATACACTCATGCTTTCTGCTGGAGGGCTGGCTCGATACTGTGGTGCTCTACGAGGCGAGGGTGGTGGGCTTGGGTACTCCATCACCAGGCTACCAACAGGAGGTGGGCTGCAGCGATACGTGGAGCTCTGGTGCGCTGGGGAGGTATGTGGAGGACTAGATCTGTAATGAGAGTTCTGATGTGTTGGACAAAGTGATGGAGAAGTTGGCTGGTACCCTTGTCTTGTTGGAGAACCAACAGTGCTATTTGACCGTAAGTCAAAAACCTGGTGTGAAGCAATAGGTGAGCCAGACATGTAAGCTGAGTCCCGATGTGCAGGAGAAGGGGGTGGGCTCTGAATGACAGGAAGGGCCTGACCTGGCCTTGACTCAATTTGAAGAGCAACGTTCTCATTGTCCTGCTCAAGATACTCCTCTTCATAGATATCCTGAACAGAATCAAGATCTTCATTTTGAGCCTCTGGCTCGGGCTCACCAGGAAGTTCTTGCTGTTGCTGTATCTGTCTGCACTCGTCCTCCACTCTCATAAGTAGCCGTTGGATTTCCCGGTTATTCGGACACAGCGTGATGGCCTCGTTCAGATCCTCCAGGGCTGCTGCAAACTGTCTGCTTGACAAAAATGCAAAATGAGAATGGAAATTAAAACTGTTGTAAAACAAATATAAATATTCAGATATTTGTTTCATATAGTATATATATCTCTAAGAAGCCACAGTGACAATAAGACATTACTGTTTTAGGGGTTACTAGTGTAAAACACAGCTCAAAGATCTACAGAAATATCGAATTAGCAAGGGAATGACTCCCTTCTGGTCTCTTCATTGATCTTAGTTTGCCAAAAAGGGATAATAACCATTTCTTTGTACAACTATTAATCTGTATGGGCCTCTACCATCACTCATCTCGACCTTCATCTGTGAGGCTGAATAAACACCAAATAAAAAAACACAAACTATAATTTACACAATGCAAACCCCATCAAGACCTACACAGTTGTCTCCCCAGCTGTGGGACTGCATGTCGTCGTTGCTGATAAACGAGAACAGCCTGCAATGATTACAGTCTGGTTCCCTTTTAAAGTTCCTGTTCAAAGACATTGAGGGGTCTGTAGTTGTGTAATGCTAATGTTGGAAAGTAGACCACAATCTATGTAGTAATGACGTGAGTGAAGAGCATTTTGGAACCAAAGGGATATGTTAAACATAATATTCTGTTACCTTCAACACAAAGGTTTAATACAACTTACGGATATTATCTGAACAGTCTAATGTGTGACATATATGTTTATAGTAGCACTGAGGTGACCTTTACTTAGAAGTAAAAGAGCTAAGGCCTCTCAACTTCTTCATTTTATTTAGATGACAGCAACACATCCAAACAAATATATGTGGACTGAGGTTTTCGTATTTCAAAAAGCATCAGCAAGGGAAGCCATTGTTAAAATGTATCACCCCAAATTAGAGAACAATTTGTTTGACTAAGACTCCTCTGCTGTCCTGATTAGCTGCAAACCCCTTCTGAAGTCCCAACTAAAACTGTAAAAAATCAAAAGTAAATTGACATAAACAAAAAGTAAAAGTGAAAATGAGCTTGTGCACTGTACGTTTGAATATGCAGCACAAACCTATATTTCAGAAAAATAAAATTGAAGCTGGTGAGTGAAGGATTCCTTTAATCAGAACTGGGGTAAGCCAAGCAGTTGCCTTTTGTTTTGCATATGGTATGCTCCTGTCAAGGGCTTGGAATACTGAATCGCTCAATGGAATTGCGTTTGTGAACTTGCCTTTTCTGTGTGAGTCATTCATTATTTAGAGCTTTAAGATACATGTATTTTCATAATGTTCTGGAATCTACCAGAATGCTTCCTTAACGCTACTAGAGCAAATCCATGTTGAAAAAGTATTCTGCACTTTTAGAAATTTCAGTTGCTTTCTTGGTTAGTGATAAAAGCTTAGTCACATGGTACTGATCTGGAGATAAGTGGGATGTGGGAGAGACCTGTGAATACACAACTCAAGTGAAACAGGACACTTGAGGTGGGAACATCATAATCGCTTAATCAAACTGACTTTTAGCTCACCAGTAGTTACAAAGGCTTTCAATAGCATCAACTTAATCAGACTGATCACCATGAATAAACCAGTCTTATATTCTATGAAGGGGGCAAACCCTTGACTTTTCTTTTGTTCCATTCCTATCATTAAAGTGTCCTGGAAGCTAAAGAGTAACCAATCTGTGTATCAAACGACTTTCAAAATAACAAATTGCACTGTATCTACTTATGAAATACTTTTAACCAGTTCATCATGGCTATCTGTAATAATCTCACCTAGCACGGTGTATAACTGCTTTTGGGACGGATCCATTTGAAAACATTTTATTGTCAAAATAAAGATATCTGCTCTCGGGAACTAATCCCTTAACCAATGGACGTCGTCCTTACTTGCATACCACATAAGTGCTATTGAAAGGAGAGCACAGCTAAACAACATTTGTCTGCAACTTGATTTGCGTCTAAAATGATTTGATACTAACATATACACTATTTGACGTGCAACCTCTGTAACCACGCAGGATCTTACTCCCTCAACTTTGTTCATCAGACTTGTTTATAATCAAAGGCTTTTCTTCCCCGCTCCCAGTGGTCATTACGTATCAATTGTTATAACAGAAGGGATTCCATTAGTGCACTTGCATTGGCTACATATTTTACCAACTCTTATATGAGCTTCCACACCCCTTAAAATACAATTAAAAGTTTCCCAATTCGGTGGTGATTCCAAACATGGCGATCGCTCGCTCGCCTGTCTCTCCTCACCTGCTACTGCGCTTTGCCCTGGCTCTTGCATAATACGCCTCGTAGGATTTTGCTTTCAGCTCCAGTGCTTTAGTGGCAAATTCCTCGGCCATTCCAAAATCCTGCCGTTACAATAATAAACAAACAAAACAAAACAAATATATGTATTTGTATGTAACTTAAGAGTAAAGAGCAAAGTTACAACTACATATTTTGGCATTTTTTTGTTAATAAAAACAAAGTCAAAAAGATTTATTAATTGATTTAAAGGAAAATGAAATAATGGAATGCCTGTTCCAGATTGGTTTATTTATAGTTTGCCATGCGTTGGAGCATCAGTACCAAGTTAGGAAAGATGCAGTCAGTTCCTGACATGAGAACAGGCTTAGGACCAAATGGTAATGCTCGTATAACAATATTCTCAAAGCAGGAATAACCTTCATGTATTTAGCTATTTAAATGGTATGTTCTCAAACACATGGTTCTATAATTGGGAATAAAATCAGAAAATCCCACAGGCTTGCATACAGGGCCTTGTTTCCTAGAGAAGTCCTCAGGACATTGACGTCATGGATTATAATTTAAGGGGTGATGGCAGAATTTAGTCTGTATTTAGGATCATCTCTGTAGGAGGAGAGACATTGTATGGAGCTAGAGAAAGGAAAACCATGATAGAAAACGACTGAAATAATGGACAAACATGTCAATGGTGCCTGAGTGCTGTACACAAGTCAAATATGAGATAGTGTGAAACACTGTCAAAGGAGATTGAATGTGGAACACTTACTAGCCAAATGTGATGGAAGTGTGATCCTTAAGACAAAGTTCAGCAACTTTTGAACACTACTTAAAATAACTTGAATTTAGTAAACAAACCAAAAGAGCCTAAATGTATGACCCAAGATTAATGTAAAGAATGAGTGTCATATACAAATTTTAAAAAAAATCAAATATACTACAGAAACCACAAGAGAATGAATGCACTACTAATCAAAAACAAGCATTGGCATAGCCAATGGATCTCGCGTTTGGGACCTTATAAGTGTTTAGCCATGCAACAGTTAATGTTGTTGCACCAAGGATATTGTGCTGCATAACTAAACACTTATAAGGTCCCAAAGGCGTTGGCTATGCCAATGCTTGTTTTGTTTTTACTTTAAGCCATGTAGCAAAGCAGCTCGTGCTTCCAGGCAGAGGCAGCCAATCTTTTCAATTAATGCATTCAAATTGGATGAGGAGCAGTTGGGTGGATTATAAATTAAAAGATTCCTAGAGCGTCTAGGGAATGACCTGAACTGAAGAGGCTCGCGTGAAGGCCACTGGTTGCTCGAAGTGCTGGATAGAGCCTTCTGAATCCATGTCACATATGGGCAGTATCTTGTAATCTTACGACGGAGATAATTCCTGAATCAGAGTACGCACTTCGAGGCAAAATGGTCATATTTGATAGGATAGACCTATTTGCAATTTAGAACGTGGTCGGTTAATCGTCTGATTATGCAGATGGGAAGGTAACACTGTGAGGGCATATATAGAGGTGCAGTCTTAGCAAAAGACCATTTTGTATTGGGAGCGCTCAGTAACTTTGGGAGGTACCACCACACTTATATTAGCAAGGAGCCGTGTACACCTTAGAAACGCTTGGGTGGCCATTAGAACCGAAGTGGTCGTTCACTCTTATTAGGTGATACGTTTTGATGACTTACCGGAAACATCTCTTCTGTTTCCAGGTACACCATGCGTGCTGTGATGGGAGGTGGGACCACCGCTGTGCCTTCCTTTCCGTGGTAACGTTGCGCAGGCAGCATTCACCTCGCTACTTCAGTGCAGGCAAGCGCAGGGAGCCATGGGAGGTGTAGTCTTCACAGACCATGGAGCAGCTGAATCGCGCCTGAGCAGTACTGGATGTTCCGTGGCGGCTATAGACGGTTTTACTTGGGCTTTATTGTTCTGAGAGGCGGGAGCGGGGACCCAGCAGAACCACCCCCCTTCTTCAGTCCCATCGGACCGAGCTAGTCACCACTGCCCAGCCTGGGCCCAGCACCAACGCCGAATATTGCTCTCCAGGGGTGCGAGGCTGCGGGTAAGGGTATTGGAAGGGGAAAAGTAAATAAGAGAGGGGGCTCTGAGTTGATGTCCGAAAACGAGGGGTGCAAAGCTAATCCTAAAATGCAAGGGATGGGGCGCCGAGCTGTAAAATGGGGGAGTAGACTGACCCCACTAATGGAAAAGGAGAGAGTCTCCCTCGTTCCCCCAAAATGGCAATTGCATTGTAGGTTGGAGGGGTTCGCTGACTTAAAACATGCACCTCACCCCTAATGTATGTTCAGTCCGATTAGAGAGGGGGTCTGATCAGAAGGTACGCAGTTTTCTTCTGATAATCGGTGAACGGGGCCTGGTGGTACGTACGCAAAGAATTTAACTTAAACTCCGATGTTCAAATAGTTTGGCACAACGGCTCAAAAGCATTTTCCATGCAAGAGCTGACTAAATTCCCATGCTTGAAAGAAACCAGAGGCTCGTGCTCCAGGACACTTTTTGCATGAAGAACGAGGCTGCAGGTGAACTGTTTATCTTCCCATACTGGATAAATATTGAGACGGGTGTTTACAAAGCCACCGACAAGATAAGCGGAATCTCAAAAACATATTTAATGAAAATGCCTTAAATGCCTTGAATATAGTGTACCGCGAGTTTCAGCTTGTTCCTGAAAACCCGCTATTTCGAGAGCAAGCCCTGGGCTTGTTTAACAAGCAAAGGGGTCGGGGGTGGCGAGGGCGGCAACTATTAAGAAAGCCCACGAGTGGTGCGCGCGCACGCTTGGGAGAGCGAGCAGCCCATCTGTTTTCAATTATTGCACCCGCGTCTGGGCACGATAATTGAAAACAGATGTGGCCCGTGTGCATAACCGCAATCCATAGGCCGTGGACGGTTACATTGGCTGGGAAAGGCGGGACATGCGCCCACCTTTACCCACTTGCGTGCTGTCTTTTAAGGAAGACGCACGCAAACACCAATAGAAATATTGGTGGAAAAAATGCCTCAAGCACAAGCTTGTGAAAAGTCCTGGTCAGCTGCAAGAGGTCGGTTTCCTATTGCAGCGCATGCGTGCTGCTATAGGCTCGACCTAAAGAGTGGGACATTAATTCCACTAAAAGGAGTGTGATACACAAAGAGTATTAGAGAGTGAGTAGTAGAGAGTAGTAGAGAGTGAGTAGTAGAGAGTGAGTAGTAGAGAGAGAGTAGAAGAGAGTAGTAGAGATTAACTTGTTGTTGCCCCTATGCATTAAAGTCTGCACTATCACATTAACCAAACTTGCACCACCATTCTATTTTTATTCTTCTTGGCATAATACTCCTGATGGAGACAACCAATGAGGTCTATACTGGAACATATTTTATATGATCACAACCGATTTCTTCTTGTATCTCACGCACTGTCTTGCTTGCTGTCTGTCTAATCACAATGAGTTATACTTAAATGTCATCAGCGAGATAAATGTAACTGAGGCGCTAACTGAGGCTCTCTTATCTAGTCCACCAGAAAAGAGGTCTACATAGACACATACAATTAACAAGGTTTAAATTAAGAGTGTGGAGCTAGATTACAGGTTAATGAAAAATCCAAAAGAGAACAAATTATTCCATTAAGATACAGGGAATGGTATTACCAGAAAAGTGTGTGTGTGTTTGAGCATGGCAAGTGGATTAGTGTGGAAAAGAGTAAGGAATGGAAGGAAGAGAAGTGAGAATGAAATACTAAAGGGGATAGTAGAAGAATTTAGTATTACAGACTGCTTAACTAATAGAATGGAAAAAGTCAACAGAAAAACTAAATTTTTAATAAGAGGCTGAGAAAATAAATGCCCATCTGCAAAGCCATTTTCACCTGTTACTGTTCTGCTGGATATGATGAGCACTAAATCAGCCTTCTGACTTTTGAAGCAGGATACACAATGACTATTAACATCTAGCTGATTGACAATAGTTGTTGAAATATTTTGTTTGGATTTGGTTTGATGTGCATTTTTCTTTTTTCAAGCCGGAGACTGGCCAGTCCATAGGTTTATTGTCTTCAATAACGGTGGGGCTCTACAAATTGTATTTATCATAGATAGGAATAAGGACAGGACTTTTTAATACAAAGGTGACATACCATTCTAAAAAAATCAAATTCGTCATTTTCTAACGCTAATATTTTGTCTTTTGGTAGACAGACTAATCAAAAAGTCTTCTCACCCTTGTTATTCTTAACTTTTTTGAATTTTTTATTTTATGTGGGCTGCCCACAATGCTCACAATTTTGCGAACTACCTATAGTCGCTGAAAATAGCAATAGCATCAGTGAAGTACAGTGTGCGATATGCTGAACGTCTGCAGCAGGAATTTCCTTTATATTTCTCTAACAAGAGTAAACTCTTTGTTTCGCATGGCTGCTGCTGTAACTGATCTGTGCATTGCACTTTCGATCCGCGTTCCATGCCATTAACTGTTCCAGGGTGACAGAGAAGAGAAGTGGATGCTAGGACAGCATGCAGAGACAGTTAGCTAGATTTTTTTCCCTAAAGAATGTGTGAGAAGATCTCACATATTCATAATCGGTCCCCCGTGCCCCTATAAACATATATTGAATTGAAAAGAAGGCTCCTTAAGTGTGTAAAACTCGTTTCAAACTGAAAAACAGATTGCGCAAGGTTAATGTCTTCACCAGCAAGCTAACAGTGTCATCATTAGCTGGTGAGAAAAAACGCTAAAATCAGGAATATTTGTTTTACATGGTTACAGTTTTAATGACTCTTGAAGAGAATTCTCCCATTAAGACCTCCTTGGTCTCATCTATTAGTGTAAACACTTTTCTGTTAGTGTCCTGTGGAGGGAAATTTATCTAGAAAAAAGGAACAGAGACAGTAGATAGAACTAGAAGAGAAGATATAGAATACCATATAAAGATAGAAAAATGGTGTGTCTGATTTTATTGATAGAGCACAATAATATGTTTCGGTCAGCTCTTCTGTTCTGATGCCTGGCCGTATCCACCCAGGAAACACTGTATTCAAATATAGAAACTGCCGACACTTCGCTTAACAGATAAATCAACATTTCTCTTTATTTTTGATAGGTGTTTAGCCTGCATCTCTCAAAGCATATGGAAAGAGAATTCAATGAGTCTAGTGGGTAAATGTTGTAGAACCCTCAATTATGTAACTCATTTGTGGTGTTAGGACACCAGACCTCTATCCTCCATAACTGTGGTTCACTGATCATAGGTTCTTTAAAGTGGTGATAAGTAAATGTTGACAGCCCAAGCACAGCATAGAGAGTATTATTATCCCAATCCTTCCCCAGTAAAAACGGCAAGACACTTACATTCATTTTCCTCCGACACCGTGAGAGATTGAGGAGAAGAGACACCTTCAGCTCTCGGAAAGTTTTCAAGTCTTCCCCAAAGCCCTCTCGGGGAAACTTCTTTAGAGCATACTGGTAACGCTGTGCTGCTTCTTTCACCTTCCCTTTCTGAGGTCGCACGAGGAATGAGAGAGACAAATCAACATTATGACACACAGGCTTTGGATGCTTTGCAGCAGTGTCTCATTAGCAACAAGTCAGGATGAAATTTAACAGGTTCTATAACATTAACATGTTTACATCCAATTGAGAATGGAAATTCTATAGCCCTCAGCTATATGGTGGCTTTTTCCATATCTATGTTGAAGTGTTTTAAGTTAGTTGAAACCATTATGAGTCATTATGAATTTGTCTGATGTACAAGGTGTCTAATGTAAAAATGGCAATAAAAATAAGTAAAAAAATTTTAAAAAAAATTAGTCATTATGAATTTGTCACTAAACCCCGACCCAACCAATCCAACAGACCAGAATACAGTACTGGGGCGACCAAAAACACAGCTTTTAACTACTTCAAGTAATTATTTTTCTTTTACTCTGGTCAATGACTTTTACCTTAAGATATTGATTTCTAGAAAAACAGAGGGCAGGGATTTCACCCATTCACTGTTTCAAGCAAAAAGTACAAACATAACTTTTTTGCTGGGCACTAAATAATACAAATACAATGTTACAAATCCGATGCTGTCAGTTAAAACTGGTAAACTACCAAAAAGACTTCTAGAATAAGTGCAATTTATTGGGTGTGTTTTTAGAGTAAGAGGCTGTTGGTCTCTAGCCTGGCACTTCCTTTTTATAGTATCATGAGCGTTTGCCCATTTCCATGTACCCAAGTAAGACTAAAGTATAATTACTACTTAGCAATGGTTTCTGAAAGTAAGACTTTCAATCATCACTCGAAGTTTAATAACATGGATTCAAATGCACTTCAATGAACAAGTGGAAAAAAAGGTTATTAGGAACATAGTGGTACATGCCATATTGTGCTGTGTTACAAAGAGTCATAAAAACAAAGGATTTTATTTATGTCTGTATACATTTAAACTCACATAGGACTAAGCTTCTACAAAGCAATGGAGCACTGTGCATAGAGGGGTACGGAATGATCTAAACCACATAACAAAGGGATGTGGAGGGCTGGAAGCAGGGGCACAGGAGGTATCTTAGTAGCTCAGCCAGTGGACAGAGAGTTGGCAGTTTCGTTATTGCTGGTGTACGAGCTGCTTTTAAATGCAAAAAAACCTACCTGGAAGCCAGAGAAAAGAGATGAAATGGTTCACTTTAATACTGAGGGATAAAAAGTAGATTTCCCGTATATAAAGAGTATCGGACCTATATTATGTTAGCATGATGCATCTATACGTACACTCCCTGTTTGATATATATGCTTTTGCTTGGAGGAAACTCGTTTATTTCCTCCCTGTATATCTAATGCTATAAGAGTAGGCCGAGAACCATACAGACGCCATCTTCTGATCATATGCTCGGGCACGGGCCGTGATCACGTGCAGTTGTCAGGCCCCAGTTCATTTGAGTTACTGGTAGCAGCTGAAGGTAGGCTGTTTACTCGACTGTTCTAAGACTCAAGGTCGCATCTGGCTTTGGGGGTGATAAGCACATTCCTGGAGGCGCCGTGTCTACACTCCCAGGCACCAAGACGAAAGGGAGTCACCCCTCCTGACCTCATCAGTAATAGATAGTCAAGCCTTTGTACTGGTCTGATGTGTACCATATATGGTCCTTCCTTGGAGCTCGAGGGCCAACTGGGGTTTTTCCTTTTTACAGTGATTATATGTGTTGAACCGAAAAGTATATAACCTCATGTTTGAATACGAGCCAACAGTCTTCTCGGCGCACCTGATGGGTGAGGTTCGGAGAGGCTCCTCTATAGAGTATTTTGTTTAATAAATGATTGAACCTTTTTCACTGCCAACTGACTGATTATTTGGTAATGGTGTTGGGACTATTGGTAGGTATAGTCCTTTAGTTCGATTTTTTGTGGTACATCAGTTGGCGACTCTAGTGGGACTCCGCGACTGGGTCGTCCTCCCCGTAAACGGGTGGTAAGGACAAGGGGTAATTCTGGTCGAGCGGGTGGATGGAAAAAGGATCCTTTTGATATTTAGCCATTTTTGGCATGAACTTACTCCGCTCTCACGATCAGAGTGTCCTCAGCTGCTAGTGACCCTTCACCGGAGTCCTACTGGCGTAATCCAGGAGCAGACCGTGTTGGTCCTCAAGAGTTGGCAGTGGAGAACACGCAATTGCCCCTGTGTGCACCAGGTGAGTGGAATTGTTTTAATGTTCTTGGCATGCACTGTTGAGCAGTGCTTTTGAAGCAGTTAACTGTGTAAGTATTTGGTGGTCAGTGTACCACGGAGAATCTTCGGGGGTCTGACGGGGCAGCATGATGGTGGCTGCACGTGTAGATGATCCACGGACCTTTTTGTGAACAATAGAGACGCCGATCGGACGCCCGGTGTGGTACGTGTGGTGCGCGCCCGGCCGGACTGCTCTCGGAAAAGCCTGTGGCTGTACCTGGGTAGCCTTGGGAACACATCTGAAGCGGTGCTAATGAAGCGGGCTTAGTCAGAATAGTCGCAAGAGTGAACCAGGAAGGCTGCAGGATGGTCTGTAGGTCGGTCTGTGGTTATACCTGTCTGTCGGTCTCTTGGTAGTCTTTGGACTGCTTGATTTTGGTATCTGTCGGACTTGGGATCTGAATTTGATTGATTCTCCACGAACAGGAGTCGACGGGCTCTGTTCTTTGTGTGAAGAGACGTCCTTTTTATTGAATATTTTTGTATGGATATATGTATTATTGTTTTGTGTATGTTTGAATGAGCATGAGGTTGTATGTTTTGCGAATGTTTGAACATGGCCATGTTTGGAAGTTTATTTTTATGATTGAATGAGGAACGCGTGACAATAACTATGCCGTGTTTTAGCAAATTGAGTTGTTTTGGATGTTGTTGCCGCCCTAATGATATGCGTTTGGCTGAAAGTCAACCTGCCCCGCCTGAGGACAGCCCAAGTTATGATATGTATGTAAAACATGGTATTACACCTCTCTTGTTTAATACACTATGGCATAAATATACTAAAGATAACGTGGAATTACAATGGCCCTTAACCCGGTCTTTTGATGAGAAAAAGATAAATTGGTTGCAAGATCGATTATTTTCTAAACGTAGTCGACAGGCAATGTTTGACTCCTTAAGCCTGTGGCCGAAGGAAGCAAAGCGTAGACGTATGCGGGAGGAGAAAGTATGTAGGATGAAAGGAAATCAGACGATTACGCAGAAAGCTATAGCTTATGATAAAGCACAAACTGAACAGGGGATTGATTGTACGGACAGCCAATTTAGATTGCAAGTGGATAAGACCTATGTGGCTAGGACTGAAGCGGAAGATGAGATAGAGGATTTATTGGACACTCGTCCACCTCCACCTTATGCTCCACAGCGTATATATCCCGTTGTTCCCCCGACTCTAGTACAGGCCACTTCAGCTACCGCCCCTGTTGTTTCCTCATCCCTTGCCTCTCCAGGAACGTCCTCTGTTTTGTCTCCCTCAGGGTCTGAGACGGCTCCTTTATGGCCTGTTACCCTGCGGCCTTCCGTTATGTCCACAGCTGTTTTGTCTCCCCCCACCTTTGTGTGGGCTTCCCTTTCTGCGAGCAGGACCCCATCTCCAGTTGTTTCGACTCCATTTCGTGCTCCAGGGGATTTCGACGCACGGAAGTTATTTACCCGTTCGGCTGTAGGACAGAGTAAGAAACAGATGATTGAGGATCAGTCATCCCATTGGATGCGACAGCCTATTTACACTATAACTAATATATGGAGCATGCTTCGAGACTATGAGCCTGTTATGCAGCAACATGCCGTGAAACACATGGCTGCACGTATTATTATGCTCTGGGAACAGTGTTTTCCAGGAGGGATGGCCCCCCAAGTGATGTATGACATCCGGGACAGGGCTCATAAGTCCGAACTTAGCCCAGATGAAGTGTATAGAAATGTGGAGGTTTTATTAAATTATCGAGAAAGGATGCATCAAAAGTGTCGCTCGTGGGACACTCAGCATCCTATGCGAGAAGTTCATCCTATCTTTCATCCTGAAATACCGGAACTAAAAGATGACCACGGTGTGGTGACTAGACCTTGCGTAGAGGCTCGAGTGCAGGAGCAATGGGTTTACACCCCCTGGAAGAGGAGTGAAGTCCTCTCGCTAAAATCACAATTACCTGACCCCCGTAAGAATCCCACGGCTTATTATAAAGAACTCACAGAAGCGGCCTCTTCGGCCGTTATGACTTTAGCTGACTTAGAGCCATTTTTCGCATTATTAGTTCCTGTTGACGTATGGCGTCAGGTGCATGACCAGGACCATGCTCAAGAATTAGGCGGAACATGAGAACAGATAAAAGAATGGGACAAAGATCGTAAGCCCGGAAATAAGCCGAATATTGAATTATTGGCATTACCTGGCCGTATTATCACTTACATGCATTCCTTAATTCCACCTCGTAAGGTGGATTGGGACAAATTGACTGCATGTAAACGGAAGAAAGATGAAAGTGTTTCGGATTTTTTCACGAGATTTGAGGGCGTATTCATTGATTTTAGTGGACAGGATTTATCGTTGGAAGGCGGTATACGATTATTTGTTAATGGTTTTGTGACCAATTTGTTACCAGAAGTCTCTGCACGGTTACAAGCCGCTGAAAGTACCTGGACCACTTCCACGCCCTAGGTAATATTGAGTATGGCCCAGTATTACGAACACAGAGAAAATGAGAGTAAGGATAAGACTGAAAAGAAAACGAGGGATCTTAAAACACGGGTGTTGATGCAACAAGTTGTTCAAGGACGAGGCAGAGAGAGAGGCGGAAGAGGGTTTGTTCCGAGGGGGGCGGGAACTGGAAGAGGCAGAGGGCCGGCTGTTGTTTTGGGAATAAATCAGTGTGCTTATTGTAAGGAGGAAGGGCATTGGCGATCTCAGTGCCTGTTGTTGACAAACCAGAACGGGGCTATGAGAGGTAGAGGAAGAGGTCGGGGAAGTGTGGATCACAGAGACATGCGACGAGAAGAGGCGACGCAAGTTGGACAAGAAAATAATTATTTTGATAATCCAAGAGGTAGGCAGTTTTATAATGAGGAATGTGCAATAGATGCGATCGAAGGGTATGCCTATACATAGAATAGCCATGGGCAGAGCGAGGGCCAGTTGTCAGTACCCGTTGATCAGCAAAGACCTTATGTAGAGGCGCATTTGATAGGGACATCTGAAATGTTTTTAGTTGATACGGGTGCAATGAATAGTTCTATTTCTCATTCCCTGGTCCCAGGGGCTGCTATGTCCGGGCACAATAATGTTTCGGTAGGATTCTCGGGAATTCCGGTGGTGAGCCCCATCTCCAAACCTATTCCTTTTACAATTGGCCCTGTTACGATAGACTCCCCGTTTCTTTTGACTTTCCCATTGTGACGAAAATTTATTGGGCTTGGATTTGTTGAAGAAATGACATGCTAAGATTCATTGTTCACCTGATGGTGTTTACTTGACTATTAATTCCCTTGGGAAACATACTTTGCAGTGCTTCACTAAAAATGAACCCCTCCCTCTTGAGTTTGCCGCTATTCCAGCAACATTGTGGGCCACTGGTGACACAGATGTAGGATTATTAAAGATTCCACCCGTTTCTATTACTTTGAAGCAAAATGCTCGGCTTCCTCGTATACCTCAGTACAAAATTTCTCCGGCTGGCGAGAAGGCTTTGCTCTCCATCATACAAGATTTGGTAAAAAGGGGTGTGGTGGAAGAGACAGCTGCTAATGTGTGCAACAGCCCCATTTTGCCTATCTTAAAAAAGGCCCCTGTTAGAAGTGATCTAGACTATGCTGATACCGATCGTTTTGTGATTGATTTGCGCAAAATTAATAAAATAGTGGTGCCCTAATACCCTGTGGTTTCAGACATCACTACTATTCTCACTATGATTCCTCCTACTGCTAAATATTTCTCTGTGATTGATTTTAAAAATGCTTTCTTTAGCATTCCGATACATCCTGATAGCCGCCATATTTTTGGCTTCTCATTATCTGGTCGCAGTTTCCGGTTCTGTCGTGCTCCCCAGGGGTACACAGAGAGTCCTAGTATTTATAGTCAAGTTTTGAAAACATTGTTGGATGATTTGGTCTTGCCCCCTGGTAATGTGCTTTTGCAATACGTAGATGATTTGTTAGTGGCCTCTGATACCGAGGAAGGTTGTAAGAAGGCCACTGTACAATTATTGTCTCATTTGGCTGCTAATGGCAATAAAGTATCCCTTTCTAAATTTCAATATTGTCGACAGGAGGGGAGGAGACTAACCCCTGAGTGTGTGACTACCATTTTTAATATGTCTGTACCTCGTACTCAGCGTGATGTTCGTGCATTTCTCGGCATAACTTCTTACTGTCGCCAATGGATCCCTAATTTTTCCCTTCTTACTAAACCTCTTCTGTACTTAACCACTAAAGATGTGCATGAACCGTTACCCTGGACTGATGCTTGTCAAGATGCTTTTGACTCTTTGAAATCTGCGCTTTGTTCTGCACCTGTTCTTGGTACTCCTGACTACCGCAAACCTTTTGTGCTTTACGTACACAAGGTGGACGGTTGCTCGCTTTCAGTATTAACACAAGGATTTGGTGGTATGCAGAGACCTTGTGCCTATTTCTCGGCGGTGTTGGATAACGTTGCCAGAGCACTCCCTAGCTGTTTAAGAGCTACTGCTGCGGTTGTAGTGGCTATTCGACAGTCGGAAGGGCTCGTTCTGAACACTCACAGTGATGGTACCGCACGCTGTGGATACATTATTGAACAAAACGAAGACCCAGCACCTTACGAGTGCGCGTCTTACCGAATACGAATTGACCTTATTTGCTCCACACATTACGATTAAACGATGTGCCACTCTGAGCCCTGCTACATTACTACCCCTCCCTTCGAATGAAAAGAACAATGATGTTCATGATTGTATATTTCGGACTGAGCAAGAAACGAAGGGACGGGTAGACCTGACTGACACTCCTCTATCTGACCCTCAAGGGGAGTTGTATGTCGATGGCTCTTGTTTCAAGTTACCAGATGGCACGACAACTGCTGCATATGCGATAACTACTCTTCACACTATAGTTGAGGCTTCTCGAGTACCCTATCAGTCAGCACAGGCGGCTGAATTTGTGGCATTGTTTCGGGCCTGTGAGTTAAGTAAAGGACTGAGAGCAAATATTTACACCGACAGCCAGTACGCCTTTGGCGTGGCTCATAGTTTTGGCCGAGTTTGGGCAGAAAGAGGTTTTCTTACTTCTCATGGTCAGCGAATACAGCATGGCCCCTTGATTTTGCGATTACTAACAGCATTGACGTTACCAGAAATAGTGGCTGTAGTCAAATGTAGTGCACACAAGGCAGTGATTGATGCAGTAGGGGAGGGTAATGCTTTTGCCGATCAAGTAGCTAAGGAAACTGCAAAATCCAAATTGACCTCAATGTTTGTGACTAGCTCTGCTAGGTGGGTGGCTGAAACAGAGATGTTTGATAATACCAAGGAGAGTGTCCGAGAAATACAGAAAGAAGCTACCCCTATTGAACTGGCTCACTGGAAAGAGCGAATTGGGAGATTAGATGCAGATGGTTGTTGGATTGATCTGACAGAGAAGCAGCGGTGGCTGTTGCCTAATGCATTAGTGAATGCGGTAGTGACAATGGCACATGGTTCAGCTCATATTGGAGTGAAAGGAATTTGTGCATTATTAGATCCTGTATGGTACAATCCCAATATTTCTAGGACCGCTGCTCATTTGGTACAATATTGCATGGTTTGCTTACGACATGATCCAGGGGGCAGGGAGCCTGTTCTGAGTGGAAACTTTGCACCACCATCTTTGCCTTTTGAAGTGCTTCAAATGGATTATATCGAGCTGTAGCGCGTTAACAATTTGAAGTATGTCCTGGTCGTGGTATGCGCTTTCAGTAAATGGGTGGAAGCCTACCCGACCAAAGAAAACACTGCTTTGGCAACGGCAAAGGCGTTGGTAAAGGAGTATTTCCCTCGCTACGGATTGCCTTGTGTGACTAGGAGTGACAACGGAAGTCATTTTAATGCAGAATTTATCACACATATGTGTAATGGACTACAGATTAAACAGAAATTCCATGCGGCTCGACACCCCCAGTCCGCTGGGTTGGTCGAGAAGTATAATGGGATATTAAAGCTCAAATTAGCAAAAATTCAAGAAAGTACTGGATTAAAGTGGCCAGATGCTCTGCCACTGGCATTAATGTCAATACGAGTTACCCCACATTCTCGTTTTGGTTTGTCTCCGTATGAGGTCATTTTCAGGCGCCCTGCTAATGTTTGGGGCGTGCCGTGACCCAGAACGTTCCGTGATATAGAGTACCCTATGCTGACAGACTATTTGTATGCTGTGACTAAAGATCTTCGTTCCATTCATCAACAGGTTTCAGCAGTTCTGCAGCCCCTGCCGGAGGGTCCTGGACATCGCTTGGTACCAGGACAGTGGGTTCTGGTCCGTAACTATCAGAGAAAATCCAGCTTGGATCCTCGTTGGTCTGAACCCTTTCAAGTCTTGTTGGCCACGCGGATGGCGGTAAAAGTGAACGGCAAGCGACACTGGATTCGTGTGTCACATTTGAAAAAATTACCCCTCCCGCTTCCATATGATCAGCGAATCCAGGACGGGGTTCTGACTCAGGAAAGTGAGCGAGTTTCTTGATTCATCCCTTTTGCTGACGCCCAGGTAATTGGAGAAGGGCAAGGAGAAGGTGCATCGGGCTCAGAAGGGACTCTGCCATCAGCACAATTGATCGCCCCAGATTCTGTTGTTCCTACAGCTAACCGAGAGGCTCGCAGTGCCCATGTGTGACCGGATTCGTCATCCTCTGTTTTGTTCTCTGATCAAGAAGTGCCTGGCCATACTCAATACAATCTGCGGCCCAGAAAACAGCACGGTACACCAGGTGAACATATTAGGAGATAGGGAGAGACTTGAGTGATAGGGTACAGACCTGTGCTCTGAATGTCTGCTAGATACGCTTCTGGTGTACTGAGCGAGACACTGGACTGAACGCGCTGAGAGCCTTGAACATTTGTTTGCTCTGTTCAGAAAGAAAGACTGAATTTCATGTTCAAAGGAGCCCAGGTTGTATTTTCTTCAGAGGTTCTGTGAGAACATAACTCTAACGTGAGAAGTTTGTTTTGAAATTATCTGTGATGAATGATAGGAGCCTGCCTCCGAGGCTCTAAACGGACACAGGAAAGAAGTACCCTCTGGCAGGTTGGACTGCATTGCCCTAGTTTATTGTTGGACTTTTAGTTAGCATGTATCCCTTTGCTCGTTTTGTTCCTGAAGAGGAACACCCTTTTGTACCACGCTATTTCCCTACATATATGCCTGTTTTTTCTAGTTGGACCAATCGTGTTAAAATTGCATTTATAGCTACTATAGCAATATTGCTAATTATATTACTGGGAGTATTCATATATTTAGAATTTCGCCACCCTATGCACACTGTTTTAGGAACAACTCGCCCACCTCCGGAACATGTGTTTCATACTTTAGCCCCTCATAAGGAAAGGCATCGTCAGACCTAGGTGAAAAACGCATTCCTTGAAATGCTTCATCAAGCACACAGTGCCACCAATACTACAAATTGTTGGGTTTGTGGTCTTTTACCATCTGTTATGCACAAGCACGACTTATTTATATCCCTACCTTTGTCTCATTTGGGGAGTTGCGAGGCTTGGTTCAAATTGCTTTCTATGATGTATATGCATTATGTTGTGGACACTCATAGGTTTTCAGAGAGAGATTATGAAATGATTTTAGCATATATTGAGGTTCATCAAGGATTCAACTCCGATGGGAATAATGGAGAGGGAACCTTAGATCCGAATGCCTGTATGAATATGTATATAACGCATGAAAATACCACTTGGCTGAAAAATGAAATTTCAGACTTTGTTGAATTCAATTTCACCCAATATTATCGACACCTTCAGGACCTTAATGTTACTGAAGATAGGGCTATTCCAGTGCCTGTATTAAATAGTACCTCTATGTTTTGTGTTCAAGGGGTAGGTTATATATCAGTAGGAAAAAGCCGATGTAATTACACTTATCAGTTGCGTACCCTTAGCAGCCCCCCGTTGTTAACCCCTCCTAATGTATATTTTGTCTGTGGAGAAAGTGCCTATACTTGGCTTCCACGAGGTTGGACTGGACGTTGCTACCTGTCCTTCCTGTACCCTCCAGTTTATATTTCCCCTTCTAACTATCACAAGGATCACCGACTAGTTAAACGTAGCGTGCTTATTAGGAGAAATCAAAGGGTGATAGATACCACCGATATAGATCAGACTGATACTCCATCGCAGCATTTCATCGACATTATGAAGGGAGTGTTCCCCTTTTGGGGACCTATGATTACTAGCCAAGAAGTACGACGTTTGTCTAGAGTAGTTGAAGGGGTAATTAACACTACTGCAGGAATACTGACCAATATAACAGTAGAGCTACAGGCGACCAGATTCGTTTTGCTTCAAAACCGTATGGTTTTGGGCGTTATCTTGGCAGATCGAGGAGGAGCATGCCGTGTGATCGGCAGCTCTTGCTGTGTTTATATTCCTGACTCCGCCCCCTCCGTTCATTTGGCTATACAGAAGTTACATCTTTTAGCTTCCGAGATACATGTAGAAACTGGTACGTGGTCTCTCTCTGGTTGGTTCTGGGGTTTGCTGCCTACTTGGGGATGGAAAATGTTGATGGTGCTGGCAGGTATAGCCGGTATCATATTCACGTGTTGTGTTTGTGTACAATGTGGACCTGCATGTTGCTCTTATTGTGCGACAAGTCTCACTTCCTCTGTGTCTAGTCCATCCCCAACAGCAGTGAAAGCTCAGCTAGTTCAGCAGGAGCTCAAGGACCTAATGGAGATTGATGAGGGAATATTTGAAGACTGAACTGTTTTAGTTAGCTACATCATGCTAAAAGGGCCATTCTGAGGGATAAAAAGTAGATTTCCCGTATATAAGGAGTATCGGACCTATATTATGTTAGCATGATTCATCTATACGTACACTCCCTGTTTGATATATATGCTTTTGCTTGGAGGAAACTCGTTTATTTCCTCCCTGTACATCTATTGCTATAAGAGTAGACCGAGAACCATACAGACGCCATCTTCTGATCATATGCTCGGCCACGGGCCGTGATCATGTGTTGATCACGTGCAGTTGTCAGGCCCCAGTTCATTTGAGTTACTGGTAGCATCTGAAGGTAGGCTGTTTACTCGACTGTTCTAAGACTCAAGGTTGCATCTGACTTTGGGGGTGATAAGCACATTCCTGGATGCGCCGTGTCTACACTCCCAGGCACCAAGACGTAAGGGAGTCACCCCTCCTAACCTCATCAGTAATAGATAGTCAAGCCTTTGTACTGGTCTGATGTGTACCATATATGGTCCTTCCTTGGAGCTCGAGGGCCAACTGGTGTATTTCCTTTTTACAGTGATTGTATGTGTTGAACCGAAAAGTATATAACCTCATGTTTGAATACGAGCCAACAGTCTTCTCGGCGCACCTGATGGGTGAGGTTCGGAGAGGCTCCTCTATAGAGTATTTTGTTTAATAAATGATTGAACCTTCTTCACTGCCAACTGACTGATTATTTGGTAATGGTATTGGGACTATTGGTAGGTATAGTCCTTTAGTTTGATTTTTTGTGGTACATCAATACATGTACAGGATACTTGATTTTATTGAGTACATTTTTTATCAACAGAAATTCACAATAAATGGCAATAATTTTTTATCTCTGCAACCAAGAAATTACACTAAAAGAGGTATTTCTTTGCACAAGTGTTCAATGTCACTTCTATGTCCCTTTTACAATTGCCTTTTTTGTAAGGAGCACAGAAACTAACATTGCAAAATAAATTAACTAAACATGCATCAATTCAGTAACATCATGAATGGTGAATGAACTCCTTTTGATGCGTCAGAGTTAGTGATCCAAGGAGGTTTGTATTGTTTAGAGGATTTAGGTAACAAGGAACAAGTTACTTACCTGACCTATGGTTCTCCAGTTTTGGACTCACTCTCTGATTCACATGCTTGATATTCTTGGAATTATTCCTTTTTATCAGAGTAGGAACTCTTAGTGGTCCACGTTTACACTGCAGTGTTCCTATACACCTATTTAACAATGGTTTACCTGTAAGCAATCTGTCCATATTTTCAGTGACCCAAACTGCAGTCAATGATTCAGAGAAAGGTGGGCCACTACTCCACTCAGAAGCATCTAGGCTTCAGATTTGCGAAGCACTGTGTAATAAAAACAATCAGGAAGAGTCTTAATAGAAGAGGTTAGCGCATGCATATCGATGTCTAAATCTGGAGTACAGTTACAGGTAAGAAACTTTTCTTCTACATTATTGGGGCTTTCATAGAATCACATGCTTGTATTATGACAAGAAAGCAGGTGTAGTAGTAAACAAAGTGGATGGCAGGAATGAGTCTCACTTTATTTAAAAAATATGTCACTACTTACGTAGCTGCTTTATGTATGTCTATAAGTGGGATGCGAGCAGAAAAGGTTTCTGTGCCAGCGATCTCTATCGTAGTGAATGCTCTAACAGTACTATGAATTGATTTTCCAGATGTTGGGACACAGAGATTACAAGCAAACATGCTAGCCAGTGTTTTCTTAAGGCTTGAATTTTTGTTTATAATGCATACCAAATGAAGAGTTGAATAACTTGTCAAAAGAAGTGTTTTCACAGCAAATCTGGCATACATGGATTAGTACGTAAAATCACTTTAGCTTTAACCCCTTAGCTGCTGAGGTTTTGCAACCCCCAGCGCAGAGTCCTTTTTTGGATGCTTCGCGTTTAAGCCTTCATAACATTTTTTTCTCCGATAAAAGAAATGCAGGCTAAATTTGAGTCCTTTTCCTTCATATTTTGGGGATTCTAAAATTATTCCGCGTTTGTGTATTCACCTTGAGGGAACCAAGAACATTGGTAAAATATGGCAAAAGTTTTTTTCTTTTTTTGAGGGGAAAATGGGAAAAAGAGCTGTTTAAGAAAGTATATAGCTGTTGGTTTTCAAAAATGGCATTGACAAAAGGCTTGCTGTGGTATGATCACAACAAAAAAAGTATTTTTACCATAGGTTTTCAATTTCATATGTGGTAGTCTATTTTTCCAATTTCTTGAGGTTTCTATCTATTTGCAGTGTTAGAGGAAACAGGCCTGAAACCCACTAAGGGATCAGGAAAGCTAAAAAGGAGACACAATTCTGAATTCATCAAGGGGTTATTTGTATATCAACTGCTCATGGTTTACCCAAAGAAACTCATCACTGAAATAAAGAACAAAAATAAGTAGGAAAAAATAGAAATAGATGATGTTTTCATCTGATTTGTTTTTGGTAAGTTGACGATTTAAAAAAGTAATACCGTTACATCTAGCAGATTGTACTGGTCAAAAGGCTATATAATGTTTGTTGGTTGTACAAAAACATGTGGTACTGAGAGGCAACAAGTAAGCTGCAGCTTATAATGATAATCCACTGTAGACCAATCATGCAGCAATTCAGACAGTAAAAACTAATACATTAAAAAAGGTATGAAGAAAACCTATCCATGTTTGAAAGGTGCTCAACATACTGAGTTTAGGGTTGAATCGTTTCTCCTACATATAGTTCCATAACACACCAGTAGTGTTTCAGGACACCAAGCAGGGATTTTACTGCTCTGTGCAATTGCCACCAGTCATTAGGTTGTGCATGAAGTACCAGCATTCACTGAACATACAGGGGGCATGTAACTCTAAGTGCCTTATAACCAGCTTTGTTGAATGTTACCCTGGAAGCATTACTCACGATTGCCATTTTTCAGAATTTTGTGCTTTACAACTCCCTTGCAAGAGAACAGCTTGGAGATTGAAACATTACATATTGTATCCCAACCTTTCCACCATGGTTACATACATCATTCCCCTTGTGGCAGGGTGTAGGCCAGTCGTTACTGGCTCTTGACACCATATCTCCTTCCACAGCCACCAAGAGAGAAGGGGACAGGCAAACCTGGTCTGTAGTGGAGCTACCTCCACGTCAAGCAAACCCATGTCAAGATGCAACTAGAGTTACAGAAGGCAGGGCAAAACGACCAGACATCCCAAACAACCATTTCTGGTGTAACTAGTAAACAAGTCATACTCATGTTTTAATGACAAATGTACACAGTTTCAATTCTCAACATGAACTTCCTGTTTATTCGCAGGTGAAACTTGAGAATGAAAAGTAACGGCAGCCAATTCTGTTGATGATGATTACCACTAAGAGTGCAAAATAAACATCTTCTAGTCACATGTAGGTGTATAATAGGTTGTGAAATGATTACTCCTTCTGCCTCACTCATCTTCCCTCTGCCTACACTTGCTGTTTCTGCACATGCGCCAGCCACAGCTGTTCTCCAAAACCACAACTTCTTGTGGACCGTGCAGTAGCTGAGCAAGAGACATTGCTTAGGTGGAGCCATCCACACTAAGAAGCAGTCACTTTCTCCCCGTAGCAACATAACTCAAGTGCTGAGGCCACCTGCACTACACCCATGCCTTCGTTGCCACTGAAGTGCCCCAGTTCAAACGTATACATTAACAGTGTGCCAAAACAATGCATCAACAACACTGAACTACCACTCCAGTGACCTCCCAATGTCCTGATGTCTGCCTGCAAGGTGTGTGGACTCTGGTGTTGTGCCAAGTACTCTTCATGAATTGCTCCAAAAAGAGCAGTCACTGCCTTAGTCATACTTTCCATTTGATGTGCTATTGCCTGCCGACCTTTCCTATTACTTCTGAAAACGTCCTACACTATCTTCCACATGCCCCGACCTTATTCTCTAGGAACTGCGAGGCTTTCAATTGGTAACACTGGGCCCTCTGCAATGATGTTTTTAAAAACCTGAATCCACCCTGTACCTCGCAACCAACCAATGGTTGTCTGCTCAGTTAGGAGACCTCCACCTTGTAACGAGTCCTGTCATCAATACATCTGTCATGAAAGGCGTTTCAAGCATCTCCAATACGGGGATAGATGGTGTTCAGAGGAAGGGTTACCTCCAACGCAACCTGTAACTCTCCTCTGGGTTGCTATCTTTTCTTCAATATATGACCTGAGATAGAGTCAAGGCTTGCAGATTTCACCAACAGTATATTGTATCACACCAAATGGATTGATCCTCTCCTCGATTACTTGCCAGATTATCTTTTTAGTGGCCACAGTCAATGAGGATTTTCCCAACATTATATCAATAGTAACTATAAATCACCAACAAATATTTCAAATCCAATGTCAGAACTAATGCTTCCTCTGGCTAGTCTTGCCTCTCCTCTGCTTTCCTCTGCTCTGTTCTTCTGTTGTCTCTTTTTTTGGCCAGAAATGTGCTTCTGCAGCTGCATTTCCTGGCTGTGATGTCATCAGTCACTGTGCCAGTGCCCATTTGTAGTGATTAACCAAAGGCAAATTGTGAATCTGTAATTCAAAATGTGAATCCCAAAGATTAGAAAGTTGATTCCGACGATGTTACTACATACTGATGCTCAATTCAGAAATTGTGATTTGGTATTTTTCATAATTAGTAAAATCCAAAAAGCAGTTTCTGATAAAGACTTCTAACAGCAGATCCCTCTTCTTGTGAATTTCGTCTGGTGACAGACTGGATCCCGAAACTTTTCTAGCAGTTCCTTCATGCGTCGAGAGTTGGCGCTGTGCTGATACGCGTCATATCCATTTTACCTCAGACATGAAGTCATGGGTCAATATAAGTGCACCACTTCTGCACGTCGACGTCAGTTCCTTTCTTTCCTCACCTTTCAATGTGGATCTGGAGCTACTCTAATCCAGTCACAGCTGATCGCGATATTCCCTCAAGAAACGTCTCAGGTGTGCAGACAATGTCACCTTCCAAAACTACAGGTTTTAAGCCGTGTTGTGATTGCAATTGGCAAATGTTAGTAAAGGGAACCCATGATGTCTCCCTATGGTGCCTGGGCTCCAAACACGAGTCAGCGCTGTGTCAATGCTGCGCTAAGATGAACGAAAAGGCCATCTACAACTGAGTTCAAACACGCTGTTGTCAATTTCCGTTGTTTCCGAAAGCACTCATGGTTGCAGTCCCTGCAGTCCCGGTCAAAGTCATGGGCACAGAAGCGCTCCCACTCCAGAGGCCGCTACTGTGAACGTTTGCCATCAAGGTCACGTGGCTCAGGTAAATCCAAGTAGTCACACACAAACAAAAAAATTCCAAGCATCGGTCTCCTTTATCCCGCTACGCCCTCCCACTTGGAGTTGTGCAATGCTCCAGGCATCTATAAGTCACAGAGTTGCTCCCTTAACGAAGCTAATCCCATTTAGGCCTTCGCCTGAACACTCAGCAACACCACAACAGCAACATCAACTTAAGATAACTATATGGGAGATTTTTGGTGACACACTGGATCCCTCTGGATTGCCTCTTGGCCCCATAGATGTGAGGGGGTCTTCAGTCAGGTTACTGTCGGTGGCTCCAACCTTAAAGCAGACTGTGCCCCTTGACTGTTCCCCGAGGTCGGTGCTGCCAGCTCCAGCAATGGTGCCACCACGGACGCCGTCTTCAAAATCGTGACCAATACCACCAGCTCAGGTATTGACACAGATATCAACGTCACTGATGCTGGATATGGCACCAATAGTTCTATCAGATTCAAAGACCCATACCCCACTGCCTAGGGCCCAATCTTGTGCCGAACCTATCACTTATGCTCCACAATATGACACTAGGGATCCAGATTATGACAAAGACAACCAGTATGAGGATGATGGCAACATATTTGATAACCTCCAGACTGCCAATGATCTGGGCACTTTGCCAGACATTGGCATGTCTTCCCCTAATCCTATGGCCTCTGAGAAGGCCGCCTCCTTTGAGATAGTAATTTGGAAAGCAGCTTAAGAGTTAAACCTTTCTTTGCCCACTCAAGAGGTAAAGACTAACTTGCTGACAGAGGTCCTGAACCCAGTTCAATCCAGACAAGAACCCAGCAGTGGCTCCTCCTTTAAGGCGGAGAAGCATCGCACTGCTTGATGTGCAGCAGGTAAACACAGAATAATAAAATGGTCATTACCATTTTACTATTCTATGTGCCGCCGGCCACGCGAGTGTGATGGTGGGGGCGGGGCAGATTCCTGCCTATTGCAGGATGACATCTGCAGGTGCTCAGTACGCATGACAGATTGGCCAGCTGTCTACTGCCGGTCTATCAGACATGCGCACTTCAGAGCCAGCAATCCCAGCCCTATAAACTTTCTGGGGGATTGTAGGCACAGGCACCCAGGCTCAAAATGAGTGCTGAGTTAGCCTGCTCCAACCAATCCTGGAGCTGCTCTCATGCTGAAAACAGCATGAGAGCAGCTTCATGATTAGTTGGATTGGCATGCAGGAAATAAACTTTTCTGAATTACCAGTCTCCTGCTGTAAAACGGCTACTAATTCTTTCATGCTGCCAATATGTGATTAAGAGATTTCCCAGCAGGGTCAAAGCTGCGTAATTTAGGGGCTTCACTTAACTTTTTTTTAATTCCCTCAAACTCTGCTTCACACGCTTTTGTCCATTCAAAGTCAACACCTTTACATAGCAAACCTCTCAAGTTCATGCATAACTTAGCAAATCCTTTGACAAATGTACTATACCATTCCAACATACCAAGGAATTTCATGAGTTCCTCCTTATTGACGGGGGCGTTAAAATTCGTATGGCTTCTACCAAGTCCTCTTTGGGTATTACACCCTCACCTGTAAGTGTATGACCTAGATAGTCAATGGAATTATTCCTAAACTTGCATTTATCTAATCGAATGGCCAGATTGAATTGACTTAAGGATCCTCGCTCAGCCCCACGCTCTTCAACATCTACATGCACCCCCCTTGCCGCCATCGTCAGACAGCACGGGCTCAGCATAGTATCCTATGCCGATGAGACCCAGCTCATCCTCTCCCTCACGAAAAACCCCGAAGACACCAGACTCAGCTTCCTCGAGGAATGAAAGACGTCGCAGCCTGGATGAACAGCAGCTGCCTTAAGCTCAACTCGGAAAAGACAGAGGTCCTCGTCCTACGACCCTTCTCCACTGCCTGGGACAACACCTGGTGGCCCTAGGCCCTCGGAAGCCCACCCACTCCATCAGACCACGCTCGAAACCTTGGCATCATTTTAGACTCCTCACTCACCATGACCTGCCAGATCAACGCTGTCGCCTCCACCTGCTTCAACTCCCTCCGCAAGACCTTCAAGTGGATCCCTCCCAAACGCAGAAACTGTCACCCACACACTCATAACCAGTAACCTTCAAGCTACTCACCCACGCCTACAAACCCTCCACAACATCGGAACCAAATACCTCAACGAAAGAGTCTCCTTCCACGTACCCAAAAGGAACCTCAGCTCCGCCGACCTTGCTCTGGCAGAGACCCCACGCATTCACAGAACCAGATCAGGTGGAAGAGCTTTCTCCTACGTCGCAGCAAAGACCTGGAACGAGCTCCCAGTCAACATCAGACGCTCCCCCACTCTGCACACCTTCAGGAAGAGCCTCAAGACCTGGCTCTTCAACTGCACCCCCCATTCCCCCAGCGCTGTTAGACCCTTACTGGTGAGTTGTGTGCTTTAAAAAACCTCTGATTGATTAATTGATTGATTGATTCAACTTCTCCAAAACTTCTTTCACTCTGACATCATGCTCAACAGAGTCCTTGCCAAACACCAAACACATCTTCTTGGTAAATTTTGACATCCGCAAGAACTTTCAATACTTTCTCGAGAGCTCTTTGAAAAACTGAGGCTGCAGAAACTAGGTAAATGGCAATCTGGCAAATTTAAAAGTTCCAAACGCCATAAGATCCTTGGAGTCTTCATCAAGACTAATTTGGTGGTACGCCGACTTAAGATCTATGGTCGAAAACACTTTGGCACCATTCAACAACATGAGCATGTCGGAGATTTTGGGAAGTGGGTACTTATCACCCACCACCTGTTTATTAAGCTTTCTGAAGTCCACGCATAGGCAAAGACTGCCATTAGCTTTCCTGGCAGCTACAATCTGCCCTCAACCTCTTCAATGATCCCATCACTCTTTGAGTTTCTCTAACTCAGTTCTCATATCTTCCCTTACTGCTAGGGGAACACCACGCACCTTACCACAAAAAATGTTTGGCATCCCTGACCAAATGAATACAGTAAACATAATCTCTGAGGCATCCAAGTTCACTCCTGAAACCTCTAGGGAATTTTTCTTTTAATTGTTGGGCAACCCTGTCATCAGAAACATCTTGCACACACACCTCTTGAAAACCCTCTTTCCACAATATGGGGGGATTACTGTGAGGATCTAGAATCACCCCCAGGTCTCTCTGGTGAAACCAGCTAAGGATGCTTTCTCCCTTTTGCGATATGTACACTTTCACAGTGGTATACCTTTCCTTGTACTCCAACAAACCTCAAAAGTAGCCAAACTGTTTTATTGGTTTACCACCATAAGCGTATGGTTTGATATCAGGTCTCAACACCTTGACCTTGTCTTTCAGTTCATTAAGATAACACCCTTTAGAGACCATAGTGATTTTAGCTCCTGAATCAAACAACATTTCCGTTCTGCCGCCCTTAACCCTCACAACATCAAAAGGACCTTTATTGCCAGGCCCTGACACTTGCAAAACAATTTGTCAAAATCTTTCTCTTCATCACTATCGCTGCTACAACCATCTTTAATTTCATTCACTTGCCCTTTATGTGTTTTAGTTTTGCAAACAGCAGTATAATACCCTGTTCTGCTACAGTTTGTACAGACAGCCTTGATTGCAGGACACATTTTACCATTCGCTAAATGTCCAAGCTTGCCACATCTATAACATTTGGGTTGAAACGTATTTCTCTTCCCTACTTTATAATTACCTTCCCTTCTTTTATCTTTTTCTTTTAAGGAATGTCTCACCATGCGAACAGTGCCACTTTTAATTTCTTCTTTCATTATAAATTATACACAGGGAGTGCTTAATTTGTTTTGCAATCAATAAAACTTCGTCCAGAGGTGGTTCATCCTTTTGCCACAAATCATCTCTTACTCTCTCTATACTGCACCCCAACATAAACTGATCTCTAACCCCTTCTTCAGTCAGGGTACCAAACTTATACGAGGAAGCTAATTTCCTCAAGGCAGTGACATAATTTTCTACAGATACACCCTCTTTTTGAGTTCTGCCACCAAAATGGTGGCGTTTCAAAAAAGTACTAACCTTTGGTAAGTAATGTCTATCTAGCTTTGCAATACAAATTTCATATTCACTTAAATCCTCCCCTACAATTTCAGGAAGATGGTCAAATACCTCTTGACCCTCTGAACCTAAACAATGTAGAAGAAGAGCTGTTTTCCTTTCCACGTTTAGAGAGGTGCCGCAAACTTTGTTGTACCTTTCAAACACTTTTCTCCACTTTTGCCACCGAATCAATGGATCTCCTGGTGACGTTAAAAAGAATGGAGGAGCGGGGACATTCTGCATTTTCACTTGGCGAGATACGTTTCCCAAAGTAGGCTAAACAACTTTAAGAGCAATGAATCCCAAAAAATTAGAGCACACACTTATAAAGCATGAAATAGCAAGAGTTAAAACATCACTAGAGTGACCAAATAACAGCTTAGTCCAGGATGGTTGACAGTATAGAAATGGCCAAAGGGAAGCAAGTATGCAGAACTTCGCACCGATAAACACCTGTACTTACACAGGAGAATAAACAAAAAAAACGTAGATCATATATGTTGCCTGTAGAGTTGTGTATCAATGGTTAAAATTAGTGAAAATACATGCCCCATATAAGTGTGTGCATCACTGGTTGTGTGCAAAGTGTCCCGTGCTGGAAAGACGTCACGCAGCGTAGATGATATTCAACATTGGTGTGTTTGTCACCAACAGTAAAACATACACATAAGATGAGAACGTCGTTCCGTGTTAACCAAACCAAGATGGCTGTTACGTAAAGAGCAGCGTATGTGAGGCGTACTGATGGAGCACGCTACACAGGAAACTGTAGGCGAATTGGGAACCAGTAGACGTGAAGATGTGGCGCGAGGATGCAGAATGAACTTGGCATTCTCCGCCACCGAACTTCCGTAGTGCACAAGGTGAGTGCTCTGCGTCGGTGAGCTCAAAAGGGCTCTGGTACTCGCTTTTTTAAAACCAACACTCCGGGACAACTGTGAATAAACCCTGTGATCCTTAAGGCCCTGTGATTCTTATGAACACAATCCACAGAAAGTGGGACTCACGTAGAGTAGGCTCACAACGACCATCAGAGTAGTAATTCTGTGAAAAGGGCAGGGTAGTCCACAGAAGCAGCAAGTAGTAAGTAGGCACACAGCCACGAAGGACGATAAGATTCCTTTGAATAGAAAATTAAAATAGAAATCCAACGACAACTGCTGTATCAGTAAATGGGATGTTGAGACCCTAATACCAGTAAGCTTAAAGTCCATGCGTAAAAATGTGATCACTCGCTCATCGCCAGTGTAACAAGTGTCTTCCAAAGTAGTAGGACATGATGAGATGGTTTGATGAATAAACTTTATTCCTTGTTCAAAGGGCCCCATCCATTCCCAACAGCTCCTCACCAAGAAGTCACTCAACTGCCGTTCACCACACTCTATGAACAAATAGGATTCCATCATCAAGGTTACTCTGCAGTGCTGAGGGCAGCACAGTAGCCAACCTGGAGATAGCACACGCTCCCTTTCAAACCCATGTACAGTTGCTCTCTTCATCTTCTAACCATCAAGACAGTATTCATCATCACCATAAAATCTGAGACGAGTGAGCGAACTCCAGCCATTGTTTGTGGTTACCCCTTATACAGCCTTCTTCCTGGACAAATTAGTCCTCCAGACTAAAGCAGCATTCCTGCCCAAGGTAGTCACACTCTTACACATAGGGCAACCCATCACCTTGTCGGGTTCCTATGCACCATCCGCAATCCTCCAAGGAGGAAGAATGGTTTCATCGCCTGGACCCTACAAAGGCAGTTATCTTCTATGTGGACTGAACCAGAGACTATCAACAGGACAACTAACTTTTGATCATTTTCTCTGGGGCTATTAAAGGGAAAGTGGCGCAAAAGACGACAATCTCAAGATGGATTGTACTATGCATTAAGATCGGCTACGGGTTAACCAAGAAACATCTTCCATAGGCTTACACGGTCATTCCATCACAGCGAAAGCTGATAACACTACATTGGACATTTGGCAGACTGCTATGTGGATGTCCCTCCACACGTTTACAAAGCATTACTACCTGGAAAGTCAGGTCTGGGTGGCAAGGGCATTTTGTCGATGTGTCCTGCACGATTTCCTGGTCTGAGCCATTCCACGGACCCACTACTTGAGGAGGTACTGTTTTGGTATGTATTTACAAGGTAAGAAATCTGCGGTTAAAAGTCTCTATCAGTAGAATAAGTTACTTACCTTTGGTAATGCCTTTTCTGGTAGAGACTATATCAAACTGCAGGTTCCTCATCGACCCACCCTCCTCCCTGTTCTGTGGAATAGATTTATATTGTCCATTAATAAGATTACAACCTAAAGTTTGCATACTGCCATAAACTGATTTTGGTGGCTCCACATCTGATGGCGTAGTGGGAGATCAGAAAGAAAAGGTATTACTGAGGTTAAATAACTTGTTTGTTATTACATTTCGCACCAAGCTCTTCAAAATGTTCTTTACCAGTCTATGAGAGAGAAGGGACTGCATGTGTGGCCTCCTTGTACACTAGTAAATTGCAGCCAGGTAGATTTAAATGGAGGAATAAAAAAGTCCTGAATGAGTCAAATAAAGTGGTAGAACCCGTTTTTGAGTGACCTAAATGGTGTCTTGAGTGTGAGTTGCATATATCCAAAACTGTTCAATCTAAATGCATAAGATGTGGACATACAATTTAGTATCACAGACTTTAAAATTTGCCTGCAACTGTCTACATTGTTAAAAGTACCAAAATCTAACTCTTCAGCAGCCAGACTGTTGGCTGCAATGGTTGTGGTGCAGTATCAGTCTGTGTTGCATGGTAATTAGTTGTTTATCTTTTCTGAATGCAATCAGAGTCTGGATGGACCGGCTTCACAAACGTAAACCAGTGCTGCCTCGCCCATGCTGGTGGTATTTTGTCAATACCCATGATATATTATGACCATAATAAATCTAAAAAACAATGAAAGGTAAAGAACATGATCAAGTTTAATATCTTAGGGAGGACTATAGACATTTCTCTGACCTTCATCTATTTCAAGTGCTTCTTTATAATGGAATCTAAACTGTCTCTTCAACGTTTTATTGATAGTTTATGTTTGATCACTTTTTCGGGCAATTTTTTTTTAACTACCTGCATTTGTTCACTATATACACTGAATGCATGCTCTTTAATTAATATTGATCAATATACATTAACACTATGTAATGCAACTACTGCCTATATAAATCTTTGTTGTGTTTAAACTTCGACAAGTCCTTTACCTTCTTTGATGTTTACATTTATTGGTATTAAAATACATCCTGAGTAATGGCAAAGTATTTCACTCCTTGTACTATTGATACCTTCATGGACATGGTTGTTATTAATAACGCTGTTGATTCTGGTCCAAGGGTTGCTCCTGTGGTATTTCTACGGCATCATACATATGACTGTTTCTCTGCATATCCAAGCATAACCGACCTACAATATAAAATTCTGACACAGACATCACTGTCAGAATACATTTCTATGTTAAATCTTTCCCCTTCTTTTTTTACATTCCCAGAAAAGAACAAGACAAAGACAAAACAAAGCACATATACAAATCCATTAAGACGGTAAATTTAGATGCTGAGTTTCTCGAGAATCCTAGTTGCTGTTCTAGGTTATGTATTCTTGTTCTCTTCCAAGTTATTATTTTAATTTAATCTTACCTATTCAAGCAACATCTCACATTTTTGGCTCCACTGTCCTTGATTCTGAACCATTTTGTTGTCGCTAATGTCCCTTAGACCAGCTCTTGAATCCACAGATTTAAACTTCCCGAGGTATAATTAATTTCTGGTTAGTGTCCGGTTTTCGTCCTGAGCTGTAATTGCTCTCCCACTTATCTTGTTGTTTATCATAGAGAAGGATACATTCTACATTCTGATTTTCTCACTTGCTGTTGCCCGATCACTTGCTGTTGCCCGATCACGGCCAATACCAAATCTCCAATTTATGTTCTTGTATGTTCTTTTTCGAGTCTGCATAATATTTCATTTTTTTAGTGGTTTCTTTATCTTGTCTTAAAAATATCATTATTTTTACTTAGGTGTTTAATTGGAAAATGTCGTAGACAAATCTGTCTAGATTGCCCAAACATTGGCGGCGAAGGACACTTACTTGTTGACCTGTGTGGAGTGTTCCTGCAATCATTCGACATAGAGATTGACTTAGAGAAACTTGATTGAGTTTTGTCTTTGTCCTGCTTTCCTACGAGAAGCCATTAATCTCTACGCCATTCCAGTGGCTCATGGCCATAACAGTGTTATTTTTTTGAGAATTACTTCTATGTAATTTAAAGTTTTCTTGAACTCGCTTTATTAATATCAGAATGATGCCATGTCCCATGCAGAGAAAATGTCCAAACCAGGAAGATCCACTGACGTAGAAGTTGATGATACTAGTTTTAGTACTGGAAATAGAGTACTCATCAATAATAAAACATAAATATTGCCCGCAATATAATGATCCACAAAAATCTACCACTACAGTGTACAACATTGCCTCTGCAATTCAGAGGTGTAATTCTTCGGTTTTCTCTTCCCTTGTCATATACTGGTGTAGATGACACATCTACACTATCTCATCAACTTGACTATCTAATTTCTGGAACCATACTCTTACACAGAGATCATTTTTTGTTACCGACAACCCTCTATGACTCTTGTGTGCACTGTCTATCAAACATTTTTGAGGTGCATGTGGTAATACTAATCTTGTGTCTGTTAAAGGAATACCAGTCAGAACTCTGTCAACTCACTTTGAACGTTTTTAACCGTAAGCATATCTCTTTCTTACTTCAGGTTGAAACTGGGTTGCACTGGTAACATTTTTCCATTGGTTCATAGCTATTATTTCTTCATGAAGTGTGTCATCATACACTGTTGCATCTATTAGCTCTTTCTCTAAAATTCTTAAATTATCTCATGAACAGTAGATTTCACTGTAAAGCATATATATATATATGCATTACCTACTGGCAGTTGCCAGTAGGTAGTTATAGTTCGGGCCTATTTTCCATAGGAAATCAGCAACTTTCTATTTGGAATAACGTTGGCGCCAATTGACGAATCTTAGCAAAATTTTCCAAACTTTTGGCCAGCTCCGGTCCGCTCCTATCCTGAAAATTTCACGGTGATTCGTCAAGCGGGGGCCGAGAAAAAAGGGGGGTCCCAAAACGCATTTTCCCCATGCATTTTCCCATAGGATCTGTTGACACGGCTACAGCCCGAACTGCTGAACTGAATTACACCAAATTTGGCAAGGAGGTAGTCCTCAGTTCAGACTCGTGCCTTTTGCTTAAATGGTGTAAATCCATTCAGTAGTTCCTGAGAAAATTTGAGTTAAAAAGATAGATATATCTGGGCGGAGCCTAACCACACATCTTATCGTGAGATCTGATTGGCTGTCAGTACTTCATCCAAGAAGTGTTGGCAGCCATCTTGGGACCAATATACATGATAGCACCTCATTAAAAAGTATTGCAGTTAATAGAAGGTTTTAAGACTTTAGTTACATTATAAATCATTTGTTGATGGTACCATACTCATTTTGGGAATTGTGGTGTGTTCTAAGGTGATTTTACCATGTGAAAAAGCCTTCTGCTGTGATATCATGAATCATGTTTGAGAGAAAACTTTTTTGTCATGCTTTTCCCACAGAGGTTTGGAAGGTGATCTATAAGCTAAACTGAGAGCATATTTTCTGTAAATTCACACTATCTTTCTCAGTCATGTGAGAATGAAGTCTGACATTCTCAGTAAAACATGTACATCCAACAAGGGCAGAGACTGTCAGTTGATTCCTTTGTGTTCTACTGCAGCTTCCCAGAGTGTTCTAAAGAACAACTAGAGCGCTAACAGTCTTACTTATGACAAACGTATTGCACACCTGAATCCATCTTGATTGGAATAAAGTGGTAACTCTTAAAACATTTAATTTAAAAAGGAACAAAATGAGGGGGTTCATTTTGCCATAGAAAGTATTAGTGCTGCAGAAAGAAAAATTAGGGCACATTTTGAGTGACTTCTCAAATTCTCTTCTATTTTATTAAAAAATTCTGACATGCAGACTGAAACATGCACTTTGAATACCAGCAGCAGACTTCCCTGGTGAGCAGTAGCTTTACTACAGTGATCTAATGAGCAACTAGAGTGCTAACATTCAGAATTTATGACAAATGTGTGACACATCTGAATGCCTTCTTGATGGAACCAAAGAAAAAACTGAAAGTATTTCCTACTGAGGAGACTGCAGTAAATGAGGAAATTAGGAAACTTCATAACAAATAAATCTCCCAAGATGGCCACCAGAGACAAAAGAGCCCAAATGTAGCCCAAATATCACCCAGATGTAGCCCAAGTATAGCCCAATGACAGAATGTCCCAGAGTGTTCTAACGAACAACTAGAGCGCTAACAGTCTTACTTATGACAAAAGGATGGTACACCTGAAGCCATCTTGAATGGAATAAACTGGTAACACTTAAAACATTTAATTTAAAAAGGAACACAATGAGGGGGTTCATTTTGCCATAGAAATTATGATTAGTGCTGAAGAAAGAAAAATTAGGGCACATTTTGACTTCTCAAATCCTCTTCTATTTCATTAAAAAACTTCTGATATGCAGACTGAAACATGCACTTTTAATACCAGCAGCAGACTTCCGTGGTGAGCAGTAGCTTTACTACAATGATCTAATGAGCAACTAGAGTGCTAACATTCAGAACTTATGGCAAATGTGTGACATATCTGAATACCTTCTTGATGGAATCAAAGTAAAAAACTGAAAGCATTTCCTACTGAGGAGACTGCAGTAACTTAGGAAATTAGGAAACCTCATAACAAATAAATCTCCCAAGATGGCCACCAGAGACAAAAGAGCCCAAATGCAGAACAAATATCACCCAGATGTAGCCCACATGTAGCCCAATGACAGAAGTGTGCAAAACACTTATTTTTTGTGCAGTTTTAGATGGTGCAGACTTGTCAGGTATTGGAGTGCTTTACATGAGCATTGGTTACATCACACAAGGTCAAATTCATTTTGGTTGTAGACATGGGGAGATTAAGTGATTTGACCAGAATCACAGAATGTTGAGCTGAAGCAGAAACTCCAACCTGGTTCCCCAGTTACAAAGTCTGCAGCTCTGGAAGTAACACCACATCCTCTCCCCTAGGTGCAACATTTAATCAAGTGGTCAACTGGATAAAAAAACATAAAGATTACAAATAATTTAAAAGTTCTTTGTCGCTATTTGAAAACTCAGAAAATATGTCCTCATTTTAGTTTTTTAGAGCACTAACCATAATTTTGATGCAAATAAGACCCTCTCATATATGTAATTTCTAAAGGAAATGCTCTAGGTATTACAGTTTTGATTACATCAAGATGACGTCAGGCGTTCCACACTTTTGTAATAAATATAGAATGTTAGCAATCTAGTTGTTCATTGGGATACTGTTAAGAGGCAGAGGCCAGGGGCACGGACTCTGAAAATT
Source organism: Triturus cristatus (assembly GCF_964204655.1). Classification (NCBI taxonomy): domain Eukaryota; kingdom Metazoa; phylum Chordata; class Amphibia; order Caudata; family Salamandridae; genus Triturus; species Triturus cristatus. Next base: position 150,058,950 of record NC_140579.1, on the reverse strand, counting down.
GAAGGCAGGTAGGAGAGTGCAGAGGCAACAATTTGACCACACTGAGCAGGCAGGAAGGAAGGCTATGGAGGGCAGTGGAAAGGGGGGCAGGGGCAACAAACCAACAATACAGGACTGGCAAGAGAGGTTGTGGCAATATAATAGACCATTGTGGGCAGAAGGATGTGGCAGTGGTAGTACAACCATACATGCCAACAGACCCATTTCAGCCAGGAAACATCCAATGTTTTTAAGCTCAAATGAGCTTTATTTGATCTGTCTCCTGTCTACAATCTCCTCTTTTTCAAGGTAACTCAAAGGGGAAAATCAATACCCCAGTTTTTTTTTCAAAATCTCCCTCTTACCAAGTTCAAAATGTTCGCAAGTATGGTACATTGGATCATGGAAGGCAGGGGGAATTGGGGTAGAGACATGGACTCGGATAACATAGGACAGGAGGGACATAGAGAGGTGCACCAAACTGACCCTACAGGGCAGGCATCAGGGTTTGCAGCAGCACAATACACCACACAGGGCAATGCGGGACGGGAGTGCAGCACAACAATCCATAGAAAGCAATAGGGAGGGGACAGGACCATGCACATGGACAACAGAGAACAGAGGGGAAAGAGGCAATGGTAGCTAGCTGACCATAATGGTCAGACAGGAGAGAAAGCTGCAGCATAACAGACCATAAAGGGCAGGAAGGACGGATCATGGGCATTACAATGGAACAGACAAGCCAGGAGGGAGGGAATAGGGGTCTGCACATGCAAACAGAGGGCTGGGGGCAAGGAGGCAGGGCAGGAGCAGCAAGATGACCATGGAGGTAAGGCAGGATGGGCACTAGAAACAAGACACACCATGGAGAGCAACAATGAGACTATGATGGCATACACACAGACCATGGAGGGAAGGTGGGAGGGGGTCAGGGGCAGCTAGCTGACCACACAGGGAAGGTGGGAGGGGCCATGGCAGCACAGAAGACCAAGCATGGCAAGTGGGAGGGTTAGTGGCAGCACAATGACTATGATGGGCAAGAAGGAGGGTGCAGGAGCATGCACAAAGGACCATGGAGGATAGAAGCGAGGGTCAGGACCTGGGCACAGACAAGAGAGTTCAGGGGAAGGGGCCTCACAACAGACTGCGCGGGGCAGGCAGGAGGAGCAGTTGCAGCACAACAGACCAGGGAGGGCAGAAGGGTGTGGCAGTAAAATGGACTATGGAGGACAGGAGGAAGGGGATAGGGGCATGGCATGTGGACAGGCAGGGTGGAGGTGGCAGGGACATGTTACAGTCATCTGACTATGCTAGGCAGGTGGGAGGGGAGTGGCAGCTCAACAGAACACTCAGAGTAGATAGGAGTGGCAGGTCCATGGAACATGGTGGGCAAAAAGGATGGAGCAGGTGCATGCACAGAGACATCGGAGGGCAGGGGGAAGGAGAATAGGGGCAGCAAGCTAAGCACAGAGGCAAAGCAGGAGGTCAATGATGGGCCATAGAATTGGGCAAAGGAGGGCAGGAGGAGTGGACTGGTACATCATGCTAAATGGAGGGCAGTGGCAGCACATCAGACCATGCATGGCAGGAGGGAGGAGGCTAGTCCATGGATTCAGACAACAGAGGATAGGGAGGAGGTGGATGGGGCAGCAAGCTAACTGTTCAGAGAAGGTGGGTATTAGGAACTTTACTGTTTTTAAAATGTGTGTCTGTGCGAACTACTTAAAATATGAACAAGTATGCCGCATAATCTCACTTTTATTCAGGAAGAAGAGGACGTTTGTGACTGTGACTCCGGGCTCACTTGGCAGAAACACCCCCTGACCCTCCACCCCCCATCGCAAAATGTAATGCCTGTGAAAAGGGTAGGTGGACGCAGTGTTATATAGAACATAGTCCTGAGAGCACGATTGAAAATGAAAACTAGATATAGTATATGGTATAAACTATGCACCAAAAAGTGTGATATAAGATGAACCGGGGCATGAAATATAATATGCAATACATTGTGCGTAATGACAGATTCATTGGAGAGCGCGAGATAGTACAGACACTAGCGCGTGCTATGCGATATGCACCTTGGAGTGTAATATGCACAGGGCAGTGCTGTGTAACCTAACTAGTCTCTAAAGTTGTAATATAAAATATGTGCTGGGGAGTGTAACGTTGCATATGCACTGTTACAAAGATATGGATCCCAGATTGTAATATGTTTGGCATAGTGCTGTGTGTTATAACATAGGCATCGAGGAAGGCACGTTAGATGGGGCAATATAACCCGTGCGAAGGCAAGTGTGGCATGACATATTCACGGGGTGGTGTTACAGTGCACATGGGCTAGAGAGTGTCATTCCATACGCACTAGCTGGTGGAATACAACACAGAGGTGTGTGGCACTCGACGGGTACTGGTGGGTGTAACACAGCATTGGGCTCAGCCAGGAGCATGCTGTGACTCTCAAGTGAGGTTCGTCTCCTTTCCAGAGAGTAAAATAAAAAGTATTACACATCCGGCGGTGGATGTGTGTTTTATTAACCGTGAGGGGGGTTTCTTGCATAGTTTGGTCAAATTTTTGTCGAATCCCCTTTGAATGGCTTGGTGTGCGTGTGTATTAAATGTGACCGTCAATAGCTACCCATGTTTGTATAAATAAACGACAAGGGTGTCTACTTGGAGAATACCCACCGGCGGGGGCGATTTTGATTAGGCACGGTAGGGCGTCAGACACGTCAGAGCTTAACTAGCGGTGTAAATACATTCCACGTGGATTCATTGTATGCATAGTCGCCTTTTAATGAATATCACGCAAATCGTCATGTGATAGGTACATACGGTTTGTCCAGCATGTCCTAGGTGTTTCTATAAATATATATTTTTTTAAAATAATAAAAAACATAGGCCGGCCCCGGGGGATGGGGTCCCCGGGGCCATAAGTGGCCTAAGGAGGGGGGCAACGCAGACCCCCTCCTAAAGAATAAAAAAAAAAAAAGGCCATGACCCGGGGGTTGGGGTCCCCGGGGCCGATTAAGGCCTTGTGAGGGCCAAATTTATTTTTTTCAACAAAACAAATTAGGGTGCATCACTCTGCAAATGCGCCCCCTGGCCAGTTGTAAGTTGGGGAATTAATTCCCCTTCAATACTGAGGGTCCCTGGGGGCCAACTAGCCCAACAGGTATCTCCAGTATGCGCCAGGGAGCTGCGTTGCAGACAGGTGTTCTGAGGCCACGCCCCTTTTTACACCTCCCTGCAACGCAGCTCTGTGGCGCTTACTGGAGGTACCTAGTGGGCTAGTTGGACCCTAGGGACCCTTAGGATTCAAGGGGACTTAATCTCTCAACTTAGAACAGCCACAGGGCGCGTTTACACAGTGGTGAAGGGAGGGCACAGGGCCAGGGGTGACGTGTGCAAACAGGCCCTGTGGCGCGTTTTAAGTTGGGGAAATAATTCTCTTTCAATCCTGAGGGTCCCTGGGGGCTAACTAGCCCACCAGGTGCTTCCAGTAAGCGCCACTGAGCTGCGTTGCAGAGAGGTGGTCCAGGCCGTACCACTTTTTACACCTCTCTGCAACACAGCTCTGTGGCGCTTACTGGAGGTACCTAGTGGGCTAGTTGGACCCTAGGGACCCTCAGGATTCAAATGAACTTAATCTCCCAACTAAAAACGGCCAGAGGGCGTGTTTACACAGTGGTGAAGGGAGGGGACGGGGCCTGAGTTAATGTGGGCAAACATGCCCTGCGGCGCATTTTAAGTTGGGGAAATAATTCCCCTTCAATCCTGATGGACCCTGGAGGCCAACTAGCCCACCAGGTGCTTCCAGTAAGCACCACTGCGCTGCGTTGCAGAGAGGTGGTCTAGGCCGTGCCCCTTTTTACATCTCTCTGCAACGCAGCTCTGTGGCGCTTACTGGAGGTACCTAGTGGTCTAGTTGGACCCTAGGGACCCTCAGGATTCAAGGGGACTTAATCTCCCAACTTAAAACAGCCACAGGGCGTGTTTACACAGTGGGGAAGGGAGAATACGGGGCCTGAGGTGACGTGTGCAAACACGCCCTGTGGCGCATTTTAAGAGGTAGTTTTAATCCCCTGCCCTATTATATACTAGGGGCTTACAGAGGAGGTCATGATAATCACAGGGGGACCCCAACGCATAGTGTTCCCTAGTGTATGTAGGTGTTTTCACTGTATTCCGAGTGTCTTTTAACATAGCACTGGCTCTAGGACTGGTTAGTCAGACTCAGTTACCACCAGTATCCGTCTGAAAAAGTTGAGGGTACAGGATGATTTTGCAACAAGGCTTCTTTCTGCTCTTCTGTTCGTTCTTTTTGCACGTTATCCTTCTTCCTGCACTTTTCTTCGTCTTTGAGGACGTCTGTTGCTTCTTTCTGCATTTCTTTTTTTTCTTCTTTCTTCACATGTCCCATCTCTGTAGGCATAGTTAGAAATTAGCATTTAAAAAACCTTTGAAATTCACTGAAAAAACCATAGGTTTCAGGCACGTTCTAGTTAGGAATTAGCATTTAAAAAACCTTAAAAATTCACTGAAAAAACCATAGGTTCCAGGGGCGTTATAGTTAGCTGGACTTTTCACTCGTACAAAACCATTGAAATTCCCCCGTTATAGTTACTTAGGCTAACTATAACTCGCGCGCCCGCAATGCACTGCTGATGACGTCACATATTACATCACTCATGACATGGTCAGTGACATCACTCATGACATCACTGATGACATCTCAAATGACATCACTGATGACATCATTGATGACATCTCAAATTACATCACTGATGACATCATCCTTGTGATAGAGTGGCAGACCTCCTCTCCCCCTAATATAACCTTTGATACACACATTCAAAAATAGAAACTAAAATTTTCAAAACAATGGACATACCAATACCAGTTACAACAACCTATTCAGTAATTCTAAGATCCACATACACATCCACTCATTCACCAACAGTCCTATACAGTCACTCATACATGTACTCACTCATCATATGTACTCACACACCTATACATCCTGTTACACAATGCCACTCATCCATAGAGTTACTCACACACATAGTCACTCATGCTAATAAAGAATCAAACATCCATTTACTTGCATATACAGTTATACACACACCACCACACTTACTTCTACAGAAACTTACACATACTTAGTCTTTTAAACAATCACTTATAGAAACACATACTTATTCATACAGGAACTCTTCCAATCTCTCACTCTCACATATACTCACTTATATACACCAATAGTCACATATACTAGTTTAAAACATATGTAGTTACTCATAACGACACTATTGAGACAGTCATTCACTCACTAACACACCCATGCACACACTCATCCACCCATACAGTCCTGCACACATGCTGTCTTCAACACATACAAACAGTGAGTCACTCATTCATGCACCTATGCACTATGTAATACCCCCCACCGAACCATACAGACACTCAGACACTCATACTGATATTCTAAAAACCAACTAATAACCTATATAGACACTCATGTAGCTACTCACCAACCCATACAGCCACTTATACACAAAGTGAGAGACTGATACAGCTATTTACATATTTAAACATTACTCACTAAGCCATGTATTCACTAAGATACACTTAATCAGTCAGTTATACAGTCAATGTTTCAAAAACAAATCATCCACTTAGACACTTATATTCCCATTTATTCTTCCATCGACCTTGAGATATACATATATAAAACATATGTAATTTTCAGAAAAACACACATTCACTGGATGATGTCATCAGTGATGTCATCAGTGATGTCATTTGAGATGTCATCAGTGATGTTATGAGTGATGTCACTGACCATGTCATGAGTGATGTAATATGTGACGTCATCAGCAGTGCATTGCGGGGGCGCGAGTTATAGTTAGCTGAACTAACTATAACGGGGGAATTTCAATGGTTTTGTACGAGTGAAAAGTCCAGCTAACTATAACGCCCCTGAAACCTATGGTTTTTTCAGTGAATATATATATATTTATATATATATATATATCTCACCAAACAAGTATAGTCCCTCATTAGGCTGGCGAAGTGCAGGGAAATAAATGCGATGTGGCCAAATGTTAAAGTCTCGGTTGGTATGCAGTCCTATGGCTTCCTCGAGTCCCCATCACATTCTAGACCCAAAATTCAAGTGTCGGCCGGGGCAGGAAAATCAATGTATCCAACCACTTTGTGTAGTCAAGAACTGCGATGCAGCAGCCCTTGCTTTGCTTGCGCTGTGAGGCGGGCTGGGTCCAATCCAATACCTTGGAGAGACAGAAACAGCAGCAGCTGCAGGAACCAGTGATGACTCGGCCAACTATCAGAACGGGGCCTCTGTACCGCGTCTCTGGTTGACGCGCATAATATCACCAAACAACTCCTCCGATCTGAAGAAGCAGAGGCCACTCGGGGAAATACTGCAGGAAGCTTTTTATTGGACTGAAAATGGGCATGATGCATTTCGGCCTTCGTCGGATGCCTCCGTGTCCAGGTTGCTCTCCCAAACACGTTTTCAAATGACCTGCACCTTTCCCATTGGCGGGAACACGCTCCACCCAGATTGCTTGCTTGTACACCAATTGTACCGGATGTGGACTGCAACTCCCAGAGTTCTCTGATCCAGGTAAGTGTTACATGGGGTTTAAACTATAGTACCTCAAGGTTACAGGGACGCTATAGTTAGCAAATAGAATTTTAAAATCCTTAGAAATTCACTAAAAAACAAAGGTTACGGGGACGCTATAGTTATCAAACAGAATTTAAAAAACCTTAGAAATTCACTAAAAAAAACAAAAGTTACAGGGATGTTATAGTTAGGCTGACATTTCACTCGTACAAATTACATCACTGATGACATCATCCTGTGACTGAGTTTAAAGACAAAGTTTATGAGTGTTATATATATATATATATATATATATATATATATATATATATATATATATATAAGCAAACACCTCCTGTTGCCAGAATCCAATTCCCCTCAGGGGTGGGTGGAATTCACAGAAAAAACCATAGGTTTCAGGGGTGTTATAGTTAGCTGGACATTTCACTCGTACAAAACCATAGAAATTCCTCCGTTATAGTTAGTTCTGCTAACTATAACTCGCGCGCCCGCAATGCACTGCTGATGATGTCACATATTACATCATTCATAACATGGTCAGTGACATCACTGATGACATCTCAAATGACATCACTGATGACATCATCCAGTGAATGTGGTTTAGTTTGAATTTTAAATATGTATTATATATATACCAATCTGTATTGAAGATTGAGTGGATATATAACTGTCTGGATGGAGGATTTAGTAGCTGTCTGACTGTCTGTTCAAGTGAGTAACTAAAAGTGTCTCACTTAATACATGGATTAGTAACTAAACTATGTGAATGTGTGCATCACTGTCTCTGTTGTTGTATAACATGCTGTATCAGTTGGTCACTAACTACATGAGTGTGAATATTAGTTATTGATTAGTTGGGTGAGTATTTGTATGGGACACTTGAGTTTGTGGTTGGATGGGGTGTGTATAACTCTATGCATAGATGTGTGAATGGTTGATTGACTAGGTGTATAGGTTTAAGAGTGCATGTGGAAACAGTTGTTTGGGTGACTGAGTGTATTAATTTGTGTGTTGGTGAGTGAATATATGTTTTAGTTGTACAGCTTCAACAAAGTAAAAAAATAAAAGGCATTGTATGTGAGAGTTGGTGGATATAAATAAGTATATATAAGAGTCAGTGATTGTGAGAGTAACTATATGAATGAGAGTATAATTGTAATGGTGATTTTTTAACATATTAACTATGAGTTACTATGTGTTTGAATAAATGAGGTGTTGTGTGTATAATTGTGTAAGTGAGTAAATGTAAGTGTGATTCATTTTTTTCATGAGTGAGTAGGATGACTGCATAACCGACTAAGATGACTGCTGATGTGTCAATGTCTATATATGTGTATAAGCGCATTTGATAGTGTTCTATTAATTAGTGACTGCATGTATAAGTGATTCTGTTGTTGAATGGGTAGTTGTGTGTGTAGACTTAGGAATCAGTGAGTGGCTACGTAGTAACTGGTATTGGTGTGTCAATGGTTTCAAATGTGGTACTCTGGATTTTACAGTGAGTGATGAAAGGTTATACTAGTGTATGATGAGGTGTATCAGATTGTCACGTGGATGATGTCATCAGTGATGTCATTTGAGATGTCATCAGTGATGTCATCAGTGATGTCACTGACCATGTCTGTGAATTTCAAAGGTTTTTTAAATGCTAATTTCTAACTATAACGTCTTTGAAACCTATGGTTTTTTCAGTGAATTTCAAAGCTTTTTTAAATGCTAATTTCTAACTATAACGTCTCTGAAACCAATTGTTTTTTTCAGTGAATTTCTAAGGTTTTTTAAATGCAAATTTTTAAGTGTAATAGTAGTTAGACCTATTTTTTGTACTGATTTTCTACAGTTTTTTAACTGTTTAGTTATAAATATTTTATTCATTAAATAACATTACATTTTTTTCTGAAAATTGCAAAACAAAAATTTTAAACTGAAATATTGTTTCATTTTTTTGTTTTATTTTTTTATTTTAATATATTTTCTTTTTACAAATTTTTTTCGGAGTCGCGCACCCAAAGCGCACACCTCAAGGTGGGTGCACGGATTATAGCTGCCATTTTAGAAACGTCATGAATAATCCGCGTACGGTGTGCAACGGCTGAGTGTTTTTCAGTTACCTCATATACATTTAATATTACGTGATGCGCGCGATTGGTATGCGACCAGTCCGCGACTACTGCTCCCGCGAATTTGCGACACATGCGCATTACGGTACGCGACGCTTGCGCGGTGGCGGGTCCCGCGTGACATCATATACGTGCTGGGCATGCTGGGTGCGTGACTCCCGTGAAATGTTTTTATGTTCTAAAATGATATGTATGTGTGTTTAATATACATATTAGGGCAAGAGACTATCTAAGATATTCATAAAAATAATATATCTGTACTTATAATAATATATATTATTTTAAATATATTTTTACAAAGTCGCGTCGGGTGCGTGCTTCGTGAGCGCAGAGTGTGCGGATCCCATGTGACCTAAAAAAAATAAAATTTCATTGCTTCATAACATTTCCCACTGTAACTATTGAAGGACACCACCCATTTTGATCATTCTTGTTGAAGCATCTTTAGAGAGACATCTCTTTTCCTACAAGAACCCTTTTTGCTTGTTTTTTTTTGGTGTTTTCAAAAAATATCAAACAAAATGGCATCTGGACAGCAGCAACAGCAGGAGGAAATATCTTCTGAAGAAGAATTCTTGCAGGAGGCACCAGGTCCACAGAGGCCGGAATCTGTCGTGTGGAAATTCTTCACTTTTCCACCTGGAGAGAAGAAAGTAAATGCGAGAAAGGTGACGTGCAAAATTTGTGACCGAGTCCTGTCAAGAGGCAGTGAAAAAAAATACTCTTGTGGCACTACTTCTATGTACAAGCATCTCTGGACCACACATCCTCTCAATCTTGCTCGGAACGAAAGGAGGCGAGCTGCTTTGAAACCCTCACCTGCTGTGGCAAGTACATCTGGAGCGTCCTCAGGAACACCTGCAAGGGACATTAGGCCAGAATTCGCCTTTCTCGAGCAACACTGTGTGAAGTGTAAGAAATGTATATGCTTCGGTGAGCAGTCGGTGGATGCAGTTTGTGCTGCACAACGCAACCATCGTTGTTAATTTTTTTGTTTTTTTGTTTTTGGAATGATAAGTAATTCCAAATGTTTCCTGTTTTATTCGTTCTTTTTTTTGTTCATTTTTTGAAAAAACCAAAAAAATAAAAAATTGTTCAATTCTTTTTTTAAAAAAATGCAAAAGAAAAAAGAAAAAAAAACAGTTCTTAGCAGAACTACCTTATCTGCTTAAAGAAAGAACTATAATTGCAAGGTAATGTTTGAAAATGTGGTTGAATATATGTATATACCTCCGGGTCTAGCCAGCGGTATATAAAACTTTTCAAATAAAATAAAATAAATACAGCATGATTGACTGAAAGAATGCATTAGTAGTGTATGGTGAATTTATAGGTGAAGATTTATGAGGAAGTACTGCGCCATGACACTGCAAGCTCTTTAGCTGCACTGCACTGTGGCACTTCCGAAGCACAGGGATGTGACATATATACATGAATATGTTGCAACTCTGTGCTTCCCTCTGCACTGCTGCACAAACTGCAGCCATGCGATGACACAGGCACCCTTGCACCATGGTGCAAGGATGTCTCTGTCGTGTGGAGATTGTTTTTGTGTAGGAAGGGACACCTTCCTGCACAAAACAATCAGAAAAGGCATTTTCCTCTTTCAATGTATGCTGTGGAATGCAGCATGCATTGAAAGAGGAAAAAATGAGGAGAAATTAAAACAATTCTCCTCGTTGCGCCTTGCTACACCAACTCTAGGATGGCACAGCATTCACACACATCTCCAGATTTACGATTTCTCATAAATCTGGAGATGTGTCTTGTTCTATGGGTGTTGCGTGGGAACACCCACAGCAACACCTATGGGACGCCCCTTCAGCGCAAAGTTCTGTGTACTGACGTGTTTGTGGCACAGGGTGCTTGTAAATCTGCCCCATAAGTGCTTAGGTATTGGCAGACTGATACAATAAGAACATAGTGCTGGATGGGTGATTGAAGAATTGCATGAGACTGACAGGAGGTATCCTATGCTGCATTGGTCCTACTTCAGTATTTAATGGAGTGGAATGTGTATGTATCTGCTTAGATATTTGTAGCGATTATGCACAGAATATTTTATGTGTACTTGTGTCGCATGCTTACGAATTGGTGGAGTGATAGGATAAGTAGATAGTGGTAGATAAGTGATTAAAGAAGTGCATGGGACAGACAGGACGATTCCTACACTGCATGAGTACTAACTGGGTATTTAGAAGAGTGTATCAATAGTATGTAGCTAGTTAGAGGTCTGCTTGTAACTAGAATAATTACAGTATTACAAACAGAGGGTAGAGTGAATTTATAAGTGCTTAGGTATTGGTGGAGTAATAGGATAAGTAGATAGTGCTGGATGGGTGATTGGAGAAATGCATGGGACAGACAGGAGGATTCCTACACTGCATAGGTACTAACTGGGTATTTAGAAGAGCGTATCAATAGTTTGTAGCTGGTTAGAGGTGCGCATGCATAGTGTACAAAATATTGTACCTGCACTTGTGTTTTTGACTACGCCATTCCTTAAGTATACAACTAATAACTGGAGTAATTTCAGTGTTGCAAAGAAAGTGCGTGCTGAATTTATAAGTGCTTAGGTATTGGTGGAGTGATAGGATATGTAGATAGTGCTGGATGGGTGAATGGAGAAGTGCATGGGACAGACAGACGGATTCCTAGACTGCATAGGTACTAACTGGGTATTTAGAAGAGCGTATCAATAGTATGTAGCTGGTTAGAGGTGTGCATGCATAGTGTACAAAACATTGTACTTGCACTTATGTTAGTGGCTAGGCCATTCCTTAAGTATATGACTAATAACTGGAGTAATTTCAGTGCTGCAAAGAGAGTGCATGCTAAATGTATTAGTGCTTAGGTATTGGCAGAGTGATAAGATACGTAGATAGTGCTGGATGGTTGAATGGAGAAGTGCATGGGACAGACGGAAGGATTCCTAGACTGCATAGGTACTAACTGAGTATTTAAAAGACTGTATCAAAGCTATGTAGCTGATTAGAGGTCTGCATGCATAGTGCACAGAATATTGTAGCTGTACTAGTATTGGTGTGTCTATGGTTTTGAGAATGGTAGTCTTTATTTTAGGGTGTGAGGAGGTGCATCAGATGATCACGTAGATGATGTCATCAGTGATGTCATTTGAGATGTCATCAGTGATGTCATCAGTGATGTCACTGACCATGTCATGAGTGATGTAATATGTGAAGTCATCAGCAGTGCATTACTTTAATCCAAAAAGCTGGCGGCCATATTGGCCTGGTCACGATGTGAAAATTCAGGAATAGATACAATAAAGAAAAGAAAACAAGTGTTAATATGCACACAATGTCATTTCAGCATATCTTGCCCTGTGACCGCCATACCTGTATGTACGTCAACGTGACTTATTCATAATAAACATACTTAGAATAGCAAACATCAACAAAAACAATGGACCACACATTACTTTAAAGTGAAAGGCTATCGGCCATATTAATCTGGGCACGTTGCGTATTATAATGGTTCTTACACGAAAGAAAAGGAAAAAAAGGGGTGTTAATATACACACACTATCCCTAAATAAAGTTCTAGCGATTATAGTTCCATTCCATTCACAGCTCATTTGAGATGTCATGAGTGATGTAACTGACCATGTCATGAATGATGTAATGTCTGAGGTCATTAGCAGTACATTGCGGGGGCGTAAGTTATAGTTAGCTCAGGTAACTATAACTGCTGAATTTCACTGGTTGTGTATGAGTGAAATCTGAGTCTAACTATACCGTCCCTGTAATCTTTGGTTTTTTCAGCAAATTTCTAGTTGTTTTTTTAACGCTAAGTAAGATGCATATCACAATGGATGGTGGGGGGTTGGAAGCAGGGCCTGGCATTGTGCTGCCCCCACCCAAGCTTGCTGCTCCTGCCTTCCCTCCTCCTAACCATCCATTGTCCAAGTCCATGTCCCTGCTCCCTTATTACAGGCCTGTGTGGCCGTTGTTCTGCCACTGGCCTTCCCGCCTTCTCTGAACAGTTAGCTTGCTGCCCCATCCACCTCCTCTCTATCCTCTGTTGTCTGAATCCATGGACTAGCCTCCTCCCTCCTGCCATGCATGGTCTGATATGCTGCCACTGCCCTCCATTTAGCATGATGTAAAAGTCCACTCCTCCTGCCCTCTATTGCCCAATACTATGGCCCATCATTGACCTCCTGCTTAGCCTCTGTGCTTAGCTTGCTGCCCCTATTCTCCTTCCCCCTGCCCTCCGATGTCTTTGTGCATGCCCCTGCTCCATCCTTTTTGCCCACCATGTTCCATGGACCTGCCACCCCTATCTACTCTGAGTGTTCTAATGAGCTGCCACTCCCCTCCCACCTGCCTAGCATTGTCAGATGACTGTAACCTGTCCCTGCCACCTCCACCCTGCCTGTCCACATTCCATGCCCCATCCCCTTCCTCCTGACTTCCATGATCCATTTTACTGCCACACCCTTCTGCCCTCCCTGGTCTGTTCTGCTCCAACTGCTCCTCCTGCCTGCCCTGCGTGGTCTGTTGTGAGGCCCTTCCCCTGAACTCTCTTGTCTGTGCCCAGGTCCTGACCCTCCCTTCTATCCTCCATGGTCCATTGTGCATGACCCTGCACCCTCCTTTTTGCCCATCATAGCCATTGTGCTGCCACTAACTATCCCGCTTGCCATGCATGGTCTTCTGTGCTGTCCCCCTCCCACCTTCCCTCCATGGTCTGTGTGTATGCCATCATAGTCTCACTGTTGCTCTCAGTGGTGTATCTTGCTACTAGTGCCCAGCCTGCCTGACCTCCTTGGTCATCTTGCTGCTCCTGCCCTGCCCCCTTGCCCCCAGCCCTCTGTTCCCATGTGCAGACCCATATTCCCTCATTCCTGGCTTGTCTGTTCCATTGTAATGCCCCTGATCTGTCCCTCCTGCCCTTTATGGTATGTTATGCTGCAGATTTCTCTCCTGTCTGTCCATTATGGTCAGCTAGCTACCATTGCCTCTTTCCCCTCTGTTCTCTGTTGTCCATGTGCATGGTCCTGTCCCCTCCCTATTGCTTTCGATGGATTGTTGTGCTGCACTTCCGTCCCGCATGCCCTGTGTGGTCTATTGTGCTGCTGCAAACCCTGATGCCTGCCCTGTAGGGTCAGTTTGGTGCACCTCTCCATGTCCCTCCTGTCCTCTGTTATCCAAGTCCACGTCCCTACCCCAATTTCTCCTGCCTTCCATGATCCAATGTACCATACTTGCGAACATTTTGAACTTGGTAAGAGGGAGATTTTGAAAATAAACTGGGGTATTGATTTTCCCCTTTGAGTTACATTGAAAAAGAGGAGATTGTAGACAGGAGACAGATCAAATAAAGACCATTTGAGCTTAAAAACATTGGACGTTTCCTGGCTGAAACAGGTCTGATGGCATGTATGGTTGTACTACCACTGCTTCTTTCTTCTGCCCACAATGGTCTATTATATTGCCACAGCCTCTCTTGTCAGTCCTGTATTGTTGGTTTGTTGCCCCTGCCCCCCTCTCCACAGTCCTCCATAGTCTGTTGTGCTGCCACTGCCCTTCCTGCCTGCCCAGTGTGGTCAAATTGTTGCCTCTGCACCCTCCTACCTGCCTTCAATTTTCAGAGTCCGTGCCCCTGGCCTCTGCCTCTTAACTAGGGGTGGGCGGAATTTGCGGAATTGCGTTACGCAAATCTCCGCGAAACGGTAAAAAATCTCCGCGAACACGCAGAAATTCCGCGAACACGCGGAATTGCTTGTTCGCGGTGCTTTTTTCCTGTTCACAATTGCTGTTTGCGTGCTCGGGGAGAAATATCTCGCGAACATGCATTTTGAGATCGCGAACAAGCAAAAATTTTGCGAAATCGCGGAAAGCAGACTTTTTAGCAATTTCGCGTTCTCCGCGGAACGCGAAATTACGCAAATTCCACAAATTCCGCGAGCGGAACGGAATTTACCGCCCAGGCCTACTCTTAACAGTATCCTAATGAACAACTAGATAGCTAATATTCTATATTTATTACAAAAGTGTGGAACGCCTGACGTCATCTTGATGTAATCACAACTGTAATACCTAGAACATTTCCTTTAGAAATTACATATATGAGAGGGTCTTATTTTCATCAAAATTATGGTTACTGCTCTAAAAAACTAAAATGAGGACATATTTTCTGAGTTTTCAAATAGCGACAAAGCACTTTTTAATTATTTGTTATCTTTATGTTTTTTTATCCAGTTCACCACTTGATTAAATGTTGCACTTAGGGGAGAGGATGTGGTGTTACTTCCAGAGCTGCAGACTTTGCAACTGGGGAACCAGTTTGGAGTTTCTGCTTCAGCTCGACATTCTGTGATTCTGGCCAAATCACTTAATCTCCCCATGTCTACAACAAAAATGAATTTGTTCTTGTGTGATGTAACCAATGCTCATGTAAAGCACTCCAATACCTGACAAGTCTGCACTATATAAAACTGCAAAAACACAAAAAATAAAAAGTGTTTTGCACACTTCTGTCAATGGGCTACATGTGGGCTACATCTGGGTGATATTTGTGCTGCATTTGGGCTCTTGGGAGATTTATTTGTTATGAAGTTTCCTAATTTCCTCATTTACAGCAGTCTCCTCAGTAGGAAATGCTTTCAGTTTTTTACTTTGATTCCATCAAGAAGGTACTCAGATATGTCACACATTTGCCATAAATTCTGAATGTTAGCACTCTAGTTGCTCATTAGATTACTGTAGTAAAGCTACTGCTCACCACAGCAGTCTGCTGCTGGTATTAAAAGTGCATGTTTCAGTCTGCATGTCAGAATTCTTTAATGAAATAGAAGAGGATTTGAGAAGTCACTCAAAATGTGCTTTAATTTTTCTTTCTTCAGCACTAATCATAATTTCCATGGCAAAATGAACCCCCTCATTGTGTTCCTTTTTAAATTAAATGTTTTAAGTGTTACCAGTTTATTCCAATCAAGATGGCTTCAGGTGTGCCATACTTTTGTCATAAGTAAGACAGTAAGCACTCTAGTTGTTCTTAAGAACACTCTGGGACATTATGTCATTGGGCTATACTAGGGCTACATCTGGGTTATATTTGTGCTACATTTGGGCTCTTTTGTCTCTGGTGGCCATTTTGGGAGACTTATTTGTCATGAAGTTTACTAATTTCCTCATTTACTGCAGTCTCCTCAGTAGGAAATACTTTCAGTTTTGTACTTTGGTTCCATCAAGAAGGCTTTCAGATGTGTCACACATTTGCCATAAATTCTGAATGTTAGCACTCTATTTGCTCATTAGATCACTGTAGTAAAGCTACTGCTCACCAGGGAAGTCTGCTGCTGGTATTCAAAGTGCATGTTTCAGTCTGCATGTCAGAATTTTTTAATGAAATAGAAGAGGATTTGGGAAGTCAAAATTTGCCCTAATTTTTCTTTCTGCAGCACTAATCATAATTTATATGGCAAAATGAACCCCCTCATTTTGTTCCTTTGCAAATTAAATGTTTTACGTGTTACCACTGTATTCCAATCAAGATGGCTTCCGGTGTGCCATACTTTTGTCATAAGTAAGACTGTTAGCGCTCTAGTTGTTCTTTAGAACACTCTGGGAAGCTGCAGTAGAACACAAAGGAAGCAACTGACAGTCTCTGCCCTTGTTGGATGTACATGTATTACTAATAAAATGTCAGACTTCATTCTCACATGACTGAGAAAGATAATGTGAATTTACAGAAAATATGTTCTCAATTTAGCTTATAGATCACCTTCCAAACCTCTGTGGGAAAAGCATGAGAAAATAGTTTTCTCTCAAACATGATTCATGATATCCCAGTAGAATGTTTTCACATGGTAAAATCACCTTAGAACACGCCACAATTCCTAAAATGAGTATGGTAACCTCAACAAATGATTTATAATGTAACTAAAGTCTTAAAACCTTTTATTAACTGCAATGCTTTTTAATGTGGTGCTATCATGTATATTGGTCCCAAGATGGCTGCCAACACTTCTTGGATGAAGTGCTGACAGCCAATCAGATCTCACGATGAGATGTGTGGTTAGGCTACGCCCGGATATATATGTGATTTTACTTTTGATTCTCTCAGGAACTACTGAACGGATTTACACCATTTAACTAAAAAAAAACGACTCTGAACCAAGGGCTACCTTTTTGCCAAATTTGGTGTAATTCCGTTCAGCAGTTCGGGCAGTGATGTCACTGACCATGTCATGAGTGATGTAATATGTGACGTCATCAGCAGTGCATTGCGGGGGCGTGAGTTATAGTTAGCTGAACTAACTATAACGGGGGAATTTCAATGGTTTTGTACGAGGGAAATGTCCAGCTAACTATAACGCCCCTGAAACCTATGGTTTTTTCAGTGAATTTATATATATACCTAGGTGTATTGGTGAATCAGTAGGTGTATAAGTGACTGTTTGGATGACTGAGTGGGCGCGTGACTGACTGTAAAGTGAGTGATTAGGTGTCTCAGTGAATGTATGGATGAGTGACTGGTTGTGTGAATGTATCTGTCTGTCAGTTGATGTCTAAGTGGATGTATGAGCATGTTAGTGGGTACGTGAATGGCTATATGGGTGATTGATTGGTTGACTATCTCTATGGTTGTCTGGGTGTCTGTGTGTGTGGGTGAGGAGGTGTGTGACTGCTTGTATGGATGAGTGAGTGGGTGGGTGAGTCAGTGCCTGTAAGGGGTAGTGAGTGCTTGTAGGAGAAGCTGTATGGGTGAGTGAGTGTCTGTATGACTGTGTCGGTGATTGAGTGCTTGTGTCCGTATGGGTGAGTAACTGGGTATGTGAAAGGCAGTATCAGTGAGTGACTGGGTATATGAGTGACTGTATGCGTGAGTGAGTGAATGTGAGAGTGGCTATATGGATGAGTACATACTTCTGTCAGGGACTGTATAGATGAATGAGTTTGTTTTACTATTTGTATGTGTATGTAACTGTTTGGGTTAGTACGCACCTGTATGATTGACTGTATGGGTGCGTGTATAGGTGTGTATGTAGTTCTATGGGTGACTCACTCAGTGTGTGAGTGTCTGTATGGGTATATGAGTGGATATGTCAATGGCTGTATTGGTGACTGAGCGGGTGTATGAGTGGCAGTATGGGTGAGCAACCAGATGTGTGTGTAGATCTATGAATTAGAGAGTGGCTGTGTAAGTACTCGAATGGCTCTGTCAATGGGTTTGTGAATGGTTGTATGGGAGTGGAGAGGGTGTATAAAAGATTCTATAGGGGTCTGAGTGGGTGCGTCAGAGATGATGGGGATGATGTCATCACTGATGTCATTTGAGATGTCATCAGTGATGTCACTGACCATGTCATGAGTGAAGTAATATGTGAGGTCATAAGCAGTGCAGTGCGGGGGTGCAAGTTATAGTTAACTCGGGTAACTTGAATGGCTGAATTTCTCTGGTTTTGTATGAGTGAAATGTCAGCCTAACTGTAACGTCCCTGTAACCTTTGTTTTTGAATTTCCAAGTTTTTTTTAAATTCTATTTGCTAACTATAATGTTCCTGTAACCTGCGTCTTTTGTGTGAATTTCTACGGTTTTTTTAAAGTCTATTTGCTAACTATAATGTCCCTGTAACCTTTGTTTGTTTTTTTTAGAGAATTTCAAAGTTTTTTAAAATTCTATTTGCTAACTATAACCTCCCTGTAAACTTTGCTTTGTTAGAGAATTTATAAGGTTTTGTAACTAGCAGTCACGTTTGCAGAGCAGTGGAGAAAGGGGGCTGGGCCTCCAACCAGCTCTCAGGAATTCCGCTGCGTAGGACTTACAGAAGGTACCAGGAGGGCTTCTTGGTCTGCAAGGTCCCTCTGGAGCCAAGGGGACTTTATCCCCCAGCTAGTAGTGCGCCGGGAGGCACATTTGCAGAATGGTGGACAACTTCTCAGCAATCCTACTTTGTGGGACTTACTGGAGGTAACAGGAAGGGTAGTTGGCCCCCAAGGACGTCCTTGAGGGCCACCTACCCCTCCTATTACCTCCAGTCAGTCCCACACAGCAGGATTGCTGAGTTCTGATAGCAGGCCATGCCCCCTTCCTCCACCACTCTGCAAACGCGGCTCCTGGCGCTCTCTTGGTTGGGGATGAAGTCATGTTCGCTGCTGAGGGTCCTTAGTGCCAACTAGGCCACCTGTTACCTCCAGTAAGCTCCACACAGTGGTATTGCTGAGAGGTGGTTGCAGGCCACGTCCCTTTCTCCATCACTCTGCAAACGTGCCTCCTGGCGCACTACTATTTAGGGGATGAAGTCCCCTTGCCTCTTGAGAGTCCCTGGGGGTCAACTAGACCGCCTGTAATCTGCAGTAAGCCTTACACAGCTGTATTGCTTAGAGGTGGTCAGAGGCCATGCCTCCTTTTTCCACAACTCTGCAAACCCGCCTCCTGGCGCACTGCTGCTTGGGGGATGAAATCCACTCTAGTCCTGAGGCCTTCGGAACACAAGGGGACCTCATCACCTCACCAGCATGCCCCGAGAGTGTGACCCCCCCACACTTCAAACTATTAGTCCCGGGGAGTTAGCGGTCCCTGGGGCTGCAGGGGCCCCTGCATCTTTATTTGTTATTGCCCCTGGGACCTGGCCCACCCGGGGGCCTAAAGCAAACGAAGCGCAGGAGCCCGCGCTTCATTTAAAATATATATATATATTCTGCTGAATTTGCAGATCCACTGCGAATCCCGTTGAAAATGTAGAAACAAAAAAGCTTTTTTTTTTACCCTGGGGGTGAAACAAGCCTAGGGGGGGTCAGGGTGTTTCCACCCTGCCCCCCTTTTCTTGTTTAATACTTTTTCTTGTGACTCGGTTCAACTGACAAGATGGCTGCCAACACTTCCTGTTTTGAAGTGTTGGCAGCCAATCAGTTCTCAGGCACGTGATTGGGAAGGTTCGCGGATCAACCGCAGCCACAGTTGTATATCTGAGAAATCTTTAAATTTTTCAGGAACTACTGAACGGATGTACACCATTTAACAAAAAGAATGCTTTCTGGATGAAGAGCTTCCTTTTTGCCAAATTTGGTGTAATTCTGTTCAGCAGTTCAGGCTGTAGCCGTGTCTAAAGTTTCCTATGGAAATTAACATTAAAAAAGTGTTTTGGGGAACCCCCCTTTTTCTCGGCCCCCACTTGACGAATCACCTCAAAACTGTCAACACAGCAACTGATGTGAGCGGCGAACGAGTTACTTACCTTCGGTAACGATGTATCTGGGAGAGACATAGTCGAGCCGCAGATTCCTTAACTTAGAATATCTCCAGGCGTCAGACTGGATCTGGAAAACTTTCCGCAGCAGCACCTCTGCACGCAGGGGGCGGCTCCGCCCTGACGTCGTCCATGGACGTGACGTCAGCGGAGCCATATATGCCCCTCCCGGCGCGCTGACGTCAGTTTTCGTTGGAGAAACTTTTCCGCACCGCAACGTGGAGCCACCACCAAAAAACTGTTAGAATATGTGAACAGTATGCGAAAATGATGAAAAGACATGGTAGGATGAAAAACAGCACCATAAAGGAAAGTGCCAGACACTGTATATTGGAAACTAATAAAGGGAAAGAGCAGAGCACCGCTCTGAAGAGCAACTCCGCAAAAGTGAAGGCCAACCACCCTGGGAGGTAAATCAAGATGTAAACATCATGGCAGATGACAGAAAGTCCGCAACCTTAATGTATAACCGTGAAGGACCGGAAAGTCCGGAACATAGGAGCTAGGACAATTGACCACAAGATGTCACCAGAAAGAGACGTTGTATCCCCAATAAGAGATTCAAAAAAGGTGGCAGAGCCAATAGACCTTAAACCAATGGAGCACAGGGGTGGTAAGAGACCCCAAGGCGATAAAGAAAGGGAGAGCGGGGTGGGAAAAAACACAAATAGAACCCACACTGTACAACCCAGGACGCAGGGTTGGAATGGATACATGACACATGAGCACACTGTCCAATTACGAAAATGGGCGGAGTAGAGCTATGAAAGCAGAATGAAACATTCTGTGTGGGAGTGAAGTGAAAGCGCCACCCTGCAGAAGGATCAAGGCACCCAGATGGAGGCGAGCGTAGAAAGCCCAAATTGAAAAGCTTCTCGCAGAACGAGGAGGACGGGCGAGCGTTAAGGAATCTGCGGCTAGACTATGTCGCTACCAGATACATTTTTACCGAAGGTAAGTAACTCGTTCATCTGATAGAGACGTCTAGCCACAGATTCCTTAACTTAGAATAGATACCAAAGTCATACCCATAGAGGAGGCGGGTCTGCGACTGAACCCCACCAAGTGCCAGAGAGAACCTGGCCGTCAATAATGTGACTAAAACAGTGCCGTCAATCCTGTGACAAAGCACAGTGGGGACAGTGATGTCAGCGTAGCTAACTCCTAGACCATGAAGCTCAGAAGAGAACGGAGAACAATGGAAGGCATAGGTACCACAAGCCGACAAGTACAGCACGAAAACCCCTTTTGTGTATAACGGGTTGAGAGAGAGAAAGCCCAAAGCCAGAATGCACGTGCTGGAGCAAGAGTTCACAACTTTGAAAAGGGAAGATGAACGAAGCCCTGGGCCCTCGGGATCCGCAGAATCCGAGGTGTCGACAGAAAACAAAAAGCGATTACCGGTCGACCAGGCAAAACAGCGGAAAAACACGGTTGAACCTGCGCCTGCAAGATACAAGGGGCAACGGAGGCAAAAGGCTGACTCCTGCCCAGCAAGTGCCGGTACGGAACAAGAAAACGCATACTAGATATGCTGAGTTAAAAGGAATCTGAGGACACCGTCGGAAGTGGAACTGGACCTAGGGTTTGAGAGATCCACCAGATGTAATGTGTCGTCTGTAAGCAAAACGCAGAGAGATGGCAACCGGTATGACAGAAAGCGCATACTGGTCCAGTATGCAGAATAGCGGAAGAAGCACTGTTCAAGCTGCATCAGCTAGACACATGTGACAACATCGGCAGGTGACCAATCCATGGCCAGAAGGCTGGTAGTAAAAAAGAAGACACGCCAAGACATAGGCGGTCTGTTACAACCGGCGAAAGGGCCAATGGCACACAGCCTAGCATCAAAGTAGGAGCGACACTGTATGACATCGAAGCATACCAGAAGGCACCTAAGCACATCGTGTGGACGTTGGGACTACACGAAGAAAGGAAAGGCCTCCTGCAGGACAGCGTGAGCAGGAGGCATTGGAAGATACTTAACGTAGCCACTGATAAACTACCACTACCGCTTTTTTCCTTCAAGAGGGGTCCAAGTCTGCGTGATAGTTTAGTTCACACTAGACCTAAGAGTGGCAACATGATTGCTGAGAACACCAATACGTTATGGGACCTTCCTCAGGTTCAAGGACATTATCCCTGTGGTTGTTGCAATGCCTGTCCCCAAACCAAAAAAACGACTTCAGTAGATATAGGCACAACTCGCCCGTGGATTCTTAAGACACACACTAATTGCAATACAGACAAGGTGATCTAAATGATTACTTGTCCATGCTCACTAAGGTACATTGGCTACACCACACGTAAAATAAAACTGAGGATAAGTGAGCATAAGAGCACTATACGTTGTAACAAACAGTCAACTGGTCTCACTAACCATTTTTTAAATCTGAAACACAAAGCAGAAGAAATGCGGTGGGTAGTTCTTGAACGACCATTCATACCTTCACACATCACTGATGTAGCCAAATTCCTTTTCATCAAGGAACAGAAATGTGTTTTTCGCTTGAAATGCGATGTGAATAGCCTCAATGATGAGATACCATGGATCTCGCTATAAAGGTACTTGATACATTTTTCATCTTTTTCATCTATGATTCATCATATTTGCGAACTGAGAACATCTTTATGCATGCATCACTAGGAGTAGTGTTTTTTAAGAAAATAGTATCAAACATAACTACCAGCTGCTACATCTGATTATCAATGTTTCAAGCCTGTTTGGCCACCAAATATATCTGTAAGCGGAGTGTAATTTTTAGATAAATCTGGAAGGATGCACTATCTTTTAGGCATTGATTTAAAGTGGTAGTGATAGAACAGTAGTCTCTTGTGACACTACTCCCTTCTTATATGACTCTAGTCTTTCTACCATCCAAGACATATGAATGGCTGGGACACATAGAATAATAGTCCTCTATGACACTACTCTTCTGAGCATGTTTTGCAGTTAGTCCCCTGTCAATGTGTTATAATTTAACCAATACGCTAGTCTCTCTACCACCGTAGACATGTGACTTACTGGTACCAATAGAACAGTAGTTCTTCTAGACACTACTCTTTTGAGCATGTCTATTTGCAGTTAGTCCCTTATCAAGTGCTACAATTCAACTAATACGCTAGTCTTTCTACCACCCTAGACATGTGACTAGCTGGTACCAATAGAACAGTAGTTTTCCATGACACTACTCTCTTGAGCATGTCTCTTTGTAATCAGTCCCCTATCAGGTGTCACAATTCAACCAACACCCTAAACACGTGACTAGCTGGTACCAATAGAATGGTAGTTCTCTATGACACTACTCTCTTCTTCTAAGACACTAGTCTCTCTACCATTCTAGACATGTGACTAGCTGGTACCAATAGAATGGTAGTTCTCTATGACACTACTCTCTTCTTCTAAGACACTAGTCTCTCTACCATTCTAGACATGTGACTAGCTGGTACCAATAGAACAGTAGTCTTCTACTCTCTTGAGCATGTCTATTTGTAGTTAGTCCCCTGTCAGGTGCCACAATTCAACCAATACATGAGTCTCTTCACCATGCTAGACATGTGACTAACCGATACCAATAGAATAGTAGTCTTTCGTGACACTACTCTCTTGAGCATGTCTATTTGCAGTTAGTCCCCTGTCATGTGCTACAATTCAACCAATTAGCTACACTATTTAAGGGACACTAACAGATGCATCGGTACCCCCCCTTCGGCTTGGACAAGGAGAGGGGTACCGACAGATAGGTGAGCTTCCTTTCTTTATGTTTTAGAACTTTGTACCTCGAAATGCTCAGTATGAGACTTATTTTACCATGTTCTCCCTTTTATTTGATGCATGGCAGGTATACTATTTCACAAGCTTGCTTGTGAGTGGTTTTTTCAAAAATATTTCTATAGACTGATATATTCAATTCTGATTTTCAAATACCATTTGTTCGAAACCTTGAGGTCAAGTAATCTGCATTGAATGGAGTCTCTGTTATTTTAGGCCAGTGGTCTGTCTTCAAGGCCAACAAGGAAGTTTTATTCTAATTTTCGCAAGAAGGATCACATATTATACATATATATACATATATACATTTTTAAGGATGTGTTTTCTTACACTTAATACAGAGTGGGGCCTCAGTACACCGAGCAGTTGCCGGGTGAGGTGAGGCGTACTCCCACATAATGCTGGGTGAGTACATTCATTTTACTAATCAATGTTTAAGGATCCAAAATTCATGGACTTATTAGCCTTTGTACTTTGTAGGCAAAGTGCTGTACTGAAACTGAGAGTCAATTATTTGTGTTTCATAAATTGTAAACACATATTTTTTCTTCTTTTCAGGAACACTCTGACATCCCTTAAACTACTGGACAAATCAATGACTATTGTCACGGTGATGTTCTTATCAAAGTATCTTTGTAAACACATATTTCTGCAGTAGCATTTTACCATACATGGTCCTGACGAAAGCCAGGTAACTGTAACCTTTTGGCTGAAACATGTCGACCTCTATTGTTATTTTTTCAAACTATCAGTTTTTCACTTGCTTTTTAATCTTGGCACTTTTTTTGACACCGAATAAAGCTGGGTGGTGTTATCAGGTAGCCATTTTTAATACACTTCTCTTCTGTTTTGCACTGCAACTCACATCTTTCTCAGTACCACTATGTTTTGCGACTTTTTCTCTGGAAGACTGCAAACTCATTGCATATACACAGTGATGGTTCCCCTGAAATAGGGTGCACTGCAATGAGTTGATCCGCCTTACTCCCAGATGATTATGTTCTGCCAAAACGGTGGGCTGATGGGATTTGTCTCAACTTAGTGGGCTGAATCTGTCTTCTTCTCTTTGGCTCCCAGTTTCTTTACATTTTGACTGGCTCTCTCCTCTTTTGTTGTTTGTGTAGTTGTTGGGGGTTTGGAGTTTGCCTGGTCGTTAAAGATTATTCACCTTAGACCCTCCATGAGTGTTTTTTGTTGTTAATTCATTAAAAGGCGACTATGCATACAATGAATCCACGTGGAATGTATTTACACCGCTAGTGAAGCTCTGACGTGTCTAACGCCCTACCGTGCCTAATCCCGGCACCCCCGCCGGTGGGTACTCTCCAAGTAGACATCCTTGTCGTTTATTTATACAAACATGGGTAGCTATTGACGGGCACATTTAATACACACGCACACCAAGCCATTCAAAGGGGATTCGACAAAAATTCAACCAAACTATGCAAGAAACCCCCCTCATGGTTAATAAAACACACATCCACCGCCGGATGTGTAATACTTTTTATTTTACTCTCTGGAAAGGAGTCGAACCTCACTTGAGGGTCACAGCGTACTCCTGGCTGAGCCCAATGCTGTGTTACACCCACCAGTGCCCGCCGAGTGCCACACATCTCTGTGTTGTATTCCACCAGCTAGAGCGTATGCTATGACACTCTCTAGCCCATGTGCACTGTAACACCACCCCGTGAATATGTCATGCCACACTTGCCTTCGCACGGGTTATATTGCCCCATCTAACGT
This sequence comes from Triturus cristatus, assembly GCF_964204655.1. Taxonomy (NCBI): domain Eukaryota; kingdom Metazoa; phylum Chordata; class Amphibia; order Caudata; family Salamandridae; genus Triturus; species Triturus cristatus. Next base: position 150,033,466 of record NC_140579.1, on the reverse strand, counting down.
GCCTTCCTCGATGCCTATGTTATAACGCACAGCGCTATGCCATACATATTACAATCTGGGATCCATATCTTTATCACAGTGCATATGCAACGTTACACTGCCCAGCACATATTTTATATTACAACTTTAGAGACAAGTTAGGTTACACAACACTGCCCTGTGCATATTACACTCCAAGGCGCATATCGCATAGCACGCGCTAGTGCCTGTGCTATCTCGCGCTCTCCACTGAATCTGTCATTGTGCACAATGTATTGCATATTACATTTCACGCCCGGTTCATCTTATATCACACTTTTTGGTGCATAGTTTATACCATATACAATATCTAGTTTTCATTTTCAATCGTGTTCTCAGGACTATGTCCTATATAACACTGCGTCCACCTACCCTTTTCACAGGCATTACATTTCGCGATGGGGGGTGGAGGGTCAGGGGGTGTTTCTGCCAAGTGAGCCCGGAGTCACAGTCACAAACATCCTCTTCTTCCTGAATAAAAGTGAGATTATGCTACATACTTGTTCATATTTTAATTAGTTCGCACAGACACACATTTTAAAAACAATAAAGTTCCTAATACCCACCTTCTCTGAACAGTTAGCTTGCTGCCCCATCCACCTCCTCCCTATCCTCTGTTGTCTGAATCCATGGACTAGCCTCCTCCCTCCTGCCATGCATGGTCTGATGTGCTGCCACTGCCCTCCATTTAGCATGATGTACCAGTCCACTCCTCCTGCCCACCATTGCCCAATTCTATGGCCCATCATTGACCTCCTGCTTAGCCTCTGTGCTTAGCTTGCTGCCCCTATTTTCCTTCCCCCTGCCCTCAGATGTCTTTGTGCATGCCCCTGCTCCATCCTTTTTGCCCACCATGTTCCATGGACCTGCCACTCCTATCTACTCTGAGTGTTCTGTTCACCCAGCATTGTCAGATGACTGTAACCTGTCCCTGCCACCTCCACCCAGCCTGTCCACATGCCATGCCCATATCCCCTTCCTCCTGTCCTCCATGGTCCATTTTACTACCACACCCTTCTGCCCTCCCTGGTCTGTTGTGCTGCAACTGCTCCTCCTGCCTGCCCCGCGCTGTCTGTTGTGAGGCCCCTTCCCCTGAACTCTCTTGTCTGTGCCCATGTCCTGACCCTCCCTTCTATCCTCCATGGTCCTTTGGGCATGCCCCTGCACCCTCCTTCTTGCCCATCATAGCCATTGTGCTGCCACTAACCCTCCCGCTTGCCATGCATGGTCTTCTGTGCTGCCATGGCCCCTCCCACCTTCCCTGTGTGGTCAGCTAGCTGTCCCTGATCCCTCCCACCTTCCCTCTATGGTCTGTGTGTATGCCATCATAGTCTCATTGTTGCTCTCCATGGTGTGTCTTGTTTCTAGTGCCCATCCTGCCTGATCTCCATGGTTATCTTGCTGCTCCTACCCTGCCCCCTTGCTGCCAGCCCTCTGTTTCCATGTGCAGACCACTATTCCCTCCCTCCTGGCTTGTCTGTTCCATTGTAATGCCCCTGATTCGTCCCTCCTGCCCTTTATGGTCTGTTATGCTGCAGCTTTCTCTCCTGTCTGTCCATTATGGTCAGCTAGCTACCATTGCCTCTTTCCCCTCTGTTCTCTGTTGTCCATGTGCATGGTCCTGTCCCCTCCCTATTGCTTTCTATGGATTGTTGTGCTGCACTCCCGTCCCGCATGCCCTGTGTGGTGTATTGTGCTGCTGCAAACCCTGATGCCTGCCCTGTAGGGTCAGTTTGGTGCACCTCTCCATGTCCCTCCTGTCCTCTGTTATCCGAGTCCATGTCCCTACCCCAATTCCTCCTGCCTACGATGATCCAATGTACCATACTTGCGAACATTTTGAACTTGGTAATAGGGAGATTTTGAAAAAAAACTGGGGCATTGATTTTCCCCTTTGAGTTACATTGAAAAAGAGGAGATTGTAGACAGGAGACAGATCAAATAAAGACCATTTGAGCTTAAAAACATTGGACGTTTCCTGGCTGAAACAGGTCTGTTGGCATGTATGGTTGTACTACCACTGCCTCTTCCTTCTGCCCACAATGGTCTATTATATTGCCACAGCCTCTCTTGCCAGTCCTGTATTGTTGGTTTGTTGCCCCCGCCCCCCTTTCCACTGCCCTCCATAGTCTGTTGTGCTGCCACTGCCCTTCCTGCCTGCCCAGTGTGGTCAAATTGTTGCCTCTGCACTCTCCTACCTGTCTTCAATTTTCAGAGTCCGTGCCCCTGGCCTCTGCCTCTTAACAGCATCCCAATGAACAACTAGATTGCTAACATTCTATATTTATTACAAAAGTGTGGAACGCCTGACGTCATCTTGATGTAATCAAAACTGTAATACCTAGAGCATTTCCTTTAGAAATGAGGGTCTTATTTGCATCAAAATTATGGTTAGTGCTCTAAAAAACTAAAATGAGGACATATTTTCTGAGTTTTCAAATAGCGACAAATAACTTTTAAATTATTTGTAATCTTTATGTTTTTTTATCCAGTTGACCACTTGATTAAATGTTGCACCTAGGGGAGAGGATGTGGTGTTACTTCCAGAGCTGCAGACTTTGCAACTGGGGAACCAGGTTGGAGTTTCTACTTCAGCTCAACATTCTGTGATTGTGGTTAAATCACTTAATCTCCCCATGTTTACAACCAAAATGAATTTGATCTTGTGTGATGTAACCAATGCTCATGTAAAGCACTCCAATACCTGACAAGTCTGCACTATATAAAACTGCAAATACACACAAAATAAGTGTCTTGCACACATTTGACATTGGGCTACATGTGGGCTACATCTGGGTGATATTTGTGCTGCATTTGGTCTCTTTTGTCTCTGGTTGCCATCTTGGGAGATTTATTTGTTATGAAGTTTCCTAATTTCCTCATTTACTGCAGTCTCCTCAGTAGGAAATGCTTTTAGTTTTTTACTTTGATTCCATCAAGAAGGTATTCAGATAGGTCACAAATTTGCCATAAATTCTGAATGTTAGCACTCTAGTTGCTCATTAGATCACTGTAGTAAAGCTACTGCTCACCACGGAAGTCTGCTGCTGGTATTAAAAGTGCATGTTTCAGTCTGCATATCAGAATTTCATACAGCTGGTGAAAACAAAAGGTCCATACTTCAGCTATGGACCTTTGATTTTCACCAGCTGTATGCCTTGGAAAATAATCAGCTGAGTTGTACTCCTTTCTTGGCACATGAATATATTTAAAATCATTGTCGAGCAGACTCATTCTCCAGATTTCAATATCGGGAGGCAGTTTAACCCGTTCGGCACAGCAAAGTGGGTACCAAAGTATGAGTAAAAGTCCCTTGGTTGCATGAAAATTCATAGTTGTGTGATTCTCATCTGGAAAAAAGTAGATATTTAGATCCTAAGGACCATCCGCCACTTGAAAATGCGACCCACTAGAAGCCTGGCCCATTTTAAAACATCCTGGCCATCATTATCCTATTCTACGGCCCCCTTCTAGTTACGGAGTAAGTCTTTTGAAACCTGATGCAAAGTAAGCTTCAATTGCGAATTGACTGCCAACAGCATAGATGGGACTACAGTAGAACAATTTTGAAGAGCCTGTATTGTAGTAGGCAGTGGTATTGATGCAAATGTGTTGGTGAGAACCAAGAAGTGTCTTGTTAACAAATTGGTGCTCATTAGGTAGTGCTGATGCCAGCTATCGATGTGATGGAAGCGCTGATAGCTGTTCATTGTCGAGGCATTGTAGATGATGACTGCAAATGGGTGAGAACTGACAGTGCACGTCAATGATGAGTGCTGAGAGGTACTGCTGACTATAAGTGCTCATGGGCGTAGTGAATGAGTGAGAGCTGACCTGAATCAACGACGATGAAGTGCTGATGGAAAGTATTGGTCATTTTGTCTTTGGCACAGATGATAGCGGGATATAGGTCGGGCCAGTCAACTCCTCATGATGAGAAAAACCAACCATTTTCTCCTCAGCAGATTCAGGTTATAAGTTTTTTATTTTCTAAGTTAAGTTTCTTGTCAGTGTTTGAATAAGTTTGTGAAGAAAGTCTAACAGATGCCACACTTTTTAGGTTTGTGGTGTGGGTTAAGATAATAAATACACTCCAAAAGAGGTGCGTTAGTCTTCCTAACCCAGGTCATTAAGGCTAGAAGAATGATTTTTCTTGGTTGGTGCGTTAGCCATGGTTTGCTGTATCCTCCAGGCTGAGACCCCAAAAACACAAACATGGTTGGAACCTCTTCTGAAATGGTTTGACACTAGGAGAGAAAAATTAAGAAGAAAATATTGTTTTCCCAGTCAAGCTAAGCGTTTTGGCCAGAGCACCTATGTATTCCCGCCTTTCACTTTACAATCAGTAGAAGATATAATGCCTAAGGGCCTCTGCCTTTGCCTATCCATATCATTAGCTGTAATGTGCTTGCCTGTGGTCTGTTCACTATCACCCTTTCCTGATGATAGTATAACTTCGAAATAATGCCCCTAACTTCAAAATAATAATACTGTAGTCTTGCCAAATATGCATAGGGGAGTAATTGTGAAATGTATTATTTGCAAAGTAGTTCGGCCAATTTATTTAGCAGGGCTGCATGGTTTGTTTTTCCAGTCTCCTTGGAAATCTCATATTGGCTGTTAATGTTTGGTGAGCACATATTTCAGGCACTGTTAGATTGTGTGTACTGTTTCTGTGCATTTATTTCCATATCTACTAAACTGATGCAGCATCACACTATATTCAGATGCTTATATTTGCAGCACCACCTCCCAACAAGTTTAAGCTTCTCCCCCTTAGGCAGTAAATAGTAGAGATTTTAATGGACATTTTCTGTGGTGAAATACCTGTTTCGGCTTACTAGGGCGTGGAAACACTCTGCTCCATGATATAATTTCAGATTTTCTCTTCCTCCTGCCCAAATACCCCTTTCCTTTGTCTAGTCACATACCTTCCACCGGATTCCACCAGTGGTTGCAGTGCCAACAGCGTTTCGGTGTAGTCCACCGACCATCCAAAAAGGTGTCTGATAACTTCCTTGGGTTGTGTCTACACTGCTTCTGGGTCGACCCCATATACCTTTCACTCACATGCCAGCCCCACTTGTGGAGGTATGCCTCCACTGCTTCTGAGCAGACCCAACATACTCAGTACTGAGGCATCTGCTAATGTCCTGGGTTGTACATTTAAATGTGAGCATGCTTACCAGCAACATCAATTTTGTCACAACACGACCACACCATGATCCCGGACATCACACACCTCACTTAGCACCTTTTACACTGGTCATACTACAGTCAGTCACCTCTACAAACAAACATACAGGTCCAGGTTACAGTAGTAACCATCAACAATAAGGAGCTTAGGGGGTAAATGGGCAGGTCCCCCCCACTCATCAAATAATTGCAACAAAGCACCTGTTCATGGATGTATCGAGTGAAAAACTTTCATCAGTACCCCTTCCAACTTCAAAACAACTTTGTTTCAAATGATCATAAGGCGGCCATCTTTTATGCCGGTAATACATAGGGTCCGGAAACACTCAAATCTTTATAAAACAGTAGCATAACACACAACCACTGGACCTAAGAAATGTGTTATCTTGTGAATTACATCACTTAAAATGCAGGAGACCACTAGATCCCATAAACACATTTCAATGGATATATCTACAGCAACATTTCTAATGCAGTCAGTCTTGCTAATGTAATGAAGGTCACAAAGGAGGAAACCAAGACCAAACTGAGCTTAAACATCTGAGAATCTTGTCCTACCATCTTTTTAAAGCCAGTTATAACATAATGGGGATAGCTTTACAGGATTTTTAGTTGAGTGGACAAATGACTGCTTCACTTTCTGAACACTCACAGAGTCAATGTGATTCCAGAATGGACATCATAATACCAAAGATGTGAATTAATAAAAGTTTTTGCAACATACAAAATTGTGTCAGTGTACATCCCCCCGGCGCTGCACCAGCCTGCATTCACTGATCTGGGGAGCCTCCTACTGGCCCTTCCGGACGGGGAGTTGATAATTGGTGGAGATTTTAACGCCGCCATGGATACAACCCTGGACCGGCACCCCTCCAGAGACCCGTGTAGCCCGACTCATAGACTACAGGAATTTGTTCAAGCGCTGGGGCTGCTGGATGCATGGAGGGTTAGGCACCCAAACGAGAGGCAATACACCTTCCATTCGGGGGCACACCGCAGTCTCTCTAGAATAGATTATATTTTTACATTGGCAACAGGGATGCTGAGCATGGCGACATTAGGCATTTACCCAGAGGTATATCAGACCACTCACCGATTCTAGTCACATATGCTGCATTCACTCTGCGGACCCGAAGACTGTTCCCCATCAGGTCAGGCTACCTCCAGAATCGCGTGATAAGAAAGGGCCTCCTTAAGACGACAAAAAGATACTTCGAGGAAAATTCAGGTTCAGTCACCTCCCCAATAACGTTGTGGGAGGCGTTTAAGACTGTGGTTCGTGGGCAGGCCATGTCACTGATAGTAGGGCAGCAGAGGGACCACCGAAAGCACATAGATGACTTAGAGGGAGAACTTTTACAGGCGGAGACGGCCCTTGGGGCGGACACTACAGATGACACGATGCATGACTTACATATGGCGCAGACGGAATATAGGGCATACACGCGAGAAGAGGCTATAACTAAACTGACGAGGACACAACATACAATCTATGAGCAGGGGGATAAGGCGGGACGACTCCTGGCCTGGCTTGGGAAGCGGGAAAGAGCGAGCAACTGGGTAACCCAGATCGAAGCTAGGGATGGGGCGTTAGTGACGGCACCACACCAAATAGCAGAGGCGCTAGCGCAGCATTATGAGGCAATATATACACATGCCGTCGCTGGATGGAGATGCCATAACTGCATTCGAGGCAGATATTACGACAGAGGAATTGACACAAGCCATTAGAGCACTTCATGCAGGAAAGGCGCCAGGGCCCAATGGAATACCAGTGGAATTTTATAAACTAGCAAGTACACAGTTAAAAACCACCTCCTCGCCATGTACACTGAAAGCTTAGATAGAGGAATACTGCCCAAAGAGCAACGACTTGCCACTATAGTGGCGATACATAAGACAGGGAAACCAGCGCACAAATGCGGATCATACAGACCAATCTCCCTCCTTAATGCGGAGGCAAAGATACTTGCCACGACACTGGCATCAAGGATACAGCCGTATCTCGCGGCGATAATTCATCCAGACCAATCCGGATTTATGCCCAACCGCAACACAGCACTGAATCTTAGAAGGGTACACAGAGTGATCGAGCGTAAAGCAACAATAGAAGAAGACGCTGTCATACTATTGTTAGATGCACAGATGGCTTTTGACCTGGTGGAATGGCCCTTTCTATTTGCAGTCCTTAAACATATGGGGTTCGGGGCAAAATTCTGTGCATGGATACGTTTGCTGTACACGCAACCGGTGGCACAAGTTGTAGTCAACGGCCACTTATCGGATGAATTCCCATTGGGTAGAGGTACCAGGCAGGGCTGCCCACTGTCACCGCTCCTATTTGCGATAGTCCTGGAGCCTTTGGCGGCTTGGATCAGGCAAGACCTCTCAATACAAGGGTTGCGATGGGCCGCTGGTTGGGAAGATTGCATTTCGCTATATGCGGATGATATACTGCTCTACTTAACGTCCCCTGCATGGTCCATCAATTGTCTATTAGATATCTGTGCCGCGTACGGCCGGATGTCGGGATACACCATTAATTGGGGAAAGTCATTGTTATATATACTACATGGCCCCCCGCCGCGGCTCCCAAGAGGATGCCCACTACAAATAGTCACGGAGGGCTTTAAGTATTTAGGAGTGTTTGTGACTGTGCGCTGTTCATGGAAAGCAACCTGAACCAGCCCCTGGTGCGGTTCAAAAAAGACGTCAAGTTTTGGCGCACCTTACCCTTAACGCTCCTGAGGCGAGCGGCCCTATTTAAAATGATGGCGCTCCCCCGGTTCTTATATGCTTTGCAAAATACGCCATTTCGGGTCCCAGATGCATACTTCACAGCAGTAAAGGCGGAGGTGACATCACTGCTGTGGGACGGGAAAACGCCTCGAATAGCTCAACAGAAACTCACCAGCAGTTGGTACGATGGCGGAATCGCCCTCCCGGACCTAAAGATCTATTATTGGGCCTCTCAACTGGTCGCAGTCAATCAGTGGCTACATATCCCACGGGATGATCCCGCATTTAGGCTAGACAGACACCTGCTAGAACCATCAGGATTAATGGGTGCCCTATATAATAAAAAGGTACAGAGTAGTAGTACAGGGCCCACACGGCACACACTGCAAATATGGTACGAGGCGCAACGCACACTAGGCTGGGACGGGGTTGTCACACTGGCGATGCCATTATGGGAGACCAAGCGACTAGGGAGGTTGGGAAGGACGAAGGGATTCCGTGGCTGGGATCTGATTGGCATCTCCAGAGTGGGGGACTTGTGGCGAAAGGGTGAGGTGGTCTCCTTTGCTTATCTTCAGGAGACGTATGATATGGCCAAGACGGAATTTTACCGATACCTGCAGGTTAGGCATGCGTTACAGTCCCTGATACCGTGAGGTACAAGGCCTGAAGAGGCCTCTCCACTAGAAGACAGACTCTTGACGGACCACCTTCATAGGAGAGCGATCTCACTGACATATAAGAAAATAGTGAATAACCGAAAGGACCCTATGGTTGCGCTCAAGGTGAAATGGGAGCGCGAATTGGGGGAGATTGATGAGGCGGACTGGAGGGAGGTGCTAGCCTCCCCTAGAGAGGCGGCAATCCCATCAAGATTGAGGCTAGTCCAACTAAAAATCCTACATCGTACCTATTACCCTAGACAACGTCTGCATAAAATACACAGGGCTGACACACCGCTCTGTCTCAGGCAGTGCGGGGAGATAGGCACATTTTACCACACCATCTGGATATGCCCTAAGATAGTGCGGTTCTGGGCTGCGGTAATGCGTACAATGTCCCAGGTCACGCATATTGGGACACTCCCAAGCCCGAGATGTTGCCTGCTCAATATATGGGAACCTACAGATTTGAATGCGATGGCTCAAGAGTGGGTCACTCTGGGCATGAAGATCGCTAAGCGCAACATTGCCCAACGGTGGGGATCCAGTATCTGCTCCACACTGGCTCAATGGTGTAAAGACATGGATATGGCAATGGTGGCGGAAAAGTCAGTGTACATTCATCGGAGGTGCCCCAAAAAGTGGGAAAAGGTCTGGGGTGGATGAAATGAGTATCGTGGGAATATCTGTGAACCCCCTCAGTCTGATGACCTAGACTCAGATGATAGTGACTCAGCAGAGTAGATGGGTCGCACGTAAGGGGATGGGGATGATCAGACTGTAAGACTACCGAACAGGGAATGAAAAGAAGGGAAAGATAAGAAATACGGGAATGCCAATATTGAAGATGTAACACTGCAGTTCGTATGATGCAAAGATGTAAAATTGATGTCATAACGTACAAGATGTTTAATAAAAAGAATATGAAAAAAAAAAAAAGTTTTTGCTCAGCATAAACTTTACATATTGTCTGCGAGCTGACCTAAATAGGAATATTCCAAGTACACATCCAGAAGACCGAGAAAACATTTTCAACTGAATTGCGTTTAAACACAGAATATACTATTTAATGTCTTGAAGATTTCTTTCTTTAAAAATTTGACAAAATGACTAATTCCAAATTAAATTCAATATATTTCCAGCGTCGCAGGTCCTCTCAATATTTAGTTCTATAATAAGATGAGAGAATGGTAAGAACAGGTTTACATCTACTTACTAGTCTCTGCCTGGACTCGCATATTTCTGGTGGATACTTTATCTCATGGGTCTCCAACAAATAGCCTGTGAGTTACTAGTAACTCTGCAGGTGTCAGTATGTAGCGCAGGACGTTGAGCCCAGCTTAATAAGCCATTCAGAGGGCTTGGAGTGAGAGTTTCTGGACCCAGGGGATTCGACATTTCTCAGCTGCACACTCTCAGAGTTGCAGTTGACCATACCAGTGAGAGGGCATCACATACACATATGGAGACACATACACAGTATCAGTGACAACTCAGCAGAGGCCAGCTCAACCAAACACACATGGTGACTAAGCGTAATTAAGAATGACAGTGATAACTGAGTGAAGAACCATGGTAGCAAGAGAGAATGCATGCAAGTTGGATACAGGAGCAGCCCAGGCGCATGGAAGACAAGACCTGTCTGGAAGACCCTGAACCTTGGGGACTATGTGAATGCGGTGTTCTCTTCTGTCTTTCTCATGCTCAGAACATTAAAAAAGATACTAACGTTTATTCCAGCACACCTACAGAAAACTCTTGTTACATCACTGATAATGGCAAAACTAGATTACTGCAACTGTCTACTCCTTGCTGCGTACCAATACAGTCTGAATTCATTTAAAACTCTGCAAAATGTGGCAGCCAGACTTCTTCTAAAGATTCCAAATTATCACTCGGTGTCACATGCCATGAGAAACTTGGCACTGGCTCCCCATTAGTCAGAGGATTACTTTCAAAGTGCTCTGTATCGCATATAAAGCACTTCATGGGCTCGGACTTACAACACAGTTTCAATTGGTATACCTCAGGCAGGACCCTACGCTCAGCCACTACCAAATACTCCTTTGCCCCTAGGTTCAAGTAAACTAGCTGGGGAAGTAGACATTTTTTCCTGGGAACCACAAAGATTTGCAATGCTCTGCCGCTGTACATCAAGGGTGCATCCAACCTTCTGGCCTTCAGAAAACTCCTGAAGACATGGCTTTTTAACAGACGTACTTCTCCTTTCCTCTTCTTCCTACCTTAAAGCCAGCACCAAGACACCTTCAGGTATTCGAGTGCTTTAGAAAACCTATTAACATTAACAAGAGGCCAGATCGGGTCATGTAATTACATGATGGGTGAAGGGAGCTCACCTGTATGCTCTTCTGAACCTACGTGTGCACACGCATATGGAGGCCTGTGTATGTAAGCACATTCATATTACCTAGGTTGCATTTGCATGTGGGAGTAAGTGTGCTCTTTGTGGTGACCCTCCTTGGCAGACAGGCTCCATCGCTCGTGGCAATAACCCCCCTACTGGTGACATCTGGTACCATGATGGCATACAGGAGTAATCTGGCCCACAGCGCTATTTCTGGATTAATAGGACACCCCTTATATAATGGTGCTTTTAACCTATTGGTGATACTACTTGACATATTTTGGATATCTTTCGTCTACTCTGGCCATCTCTAGCAAAATGGGGGCCATTCCTGGCACAATAATGGTGACTCCAGGCATAATCATGACCATTCTTGATATATTGTGGGCATATATGGCATTATGTTGTCTAGCCCTGACATATTAGTGGCCCTAGCAAACTCATAGACATGTTTAGCATACTGTGGACATCTTTGGCCTAATAGAGGCCATATCTGGCATAGTGGTGGACACTCCTGGCAAAGAGAGAACACCCATGATATACTATGGGCATCATTTTCCTGATTGCTGCAATTCCTGGCATATTTGTGGCCTCCCCTGGACTAATGATAGCCATTCTTAACATATTGTGGGCATCCTTGGTAATAGGTTATCCAAACACTGTTCAATAGTAGCCCTGGAATAATCATGCCCATTCTTGGCATTCTGAGGGTATCCTTGGCCAAGGCCACCCATACATAGTGATGCCTGGCCCTGCTATAATAGGCAACTTCCTTGCTGTATTTTGGGCACTCTTTTTTAAAATATTTTTTTTTTATTGAAGTCCTAAAAAACAAAATACAATTGTAAATCAAGAAAGGACAAATATCATACGCCACGCATTAAAGCGCATTAAAGCGCAAATTAATAACATTGCAGTGTCCACATATAATATGCTATAAGGCATATAAAAACTACTATTTCCCATAATATCCATAACGACTCTTGAATTTTTTAATCAAAAAACGTCCCCCAGATTCCATCAAACCTTCTAATACCCCCCACTCGTTGCGCGAAAGTCCTTTCACTAGTTTTAAGCCGTTTCATCTTATGAAGCCAATCATAAAAGAGTGGAATCTGCTCTGTACACCATTGTTGTAGTAAAAGAGATCTAGCCACTGCCATAGCAATATATAATAATTTAGCCACCTGGTCAGGAAAAAAGAGATCGGGATCAAAGCCATGCAAAATTAATTTCTCGTTCACTACAACTTCGATACCACATTTCATCTGAAAGTAGCTGAAAATCTCTTCCCAGAACTTTGCAATCTTATCACAATAGACTATAACATGTGACCAATTGGCTGGAGAATGATGAATACATCTGAAACAATGTGGAGAATGATTAGGATACATTTTAGCGATAGAAAAGGGTGTACGATAAAGTAGCCACTTACTCAAAAATAACATTCTACGCCAATTTGCCCCCCGTAATGTAGTAAAATTAAATCTATTAATAACAGACCAAACATTCAACGACATTGCCTGATTTTCCTGGTCCAACCACTTTTTAATTGCCTTTTGACTAAGGTCCAACTTCCTATTTTGAGCAAGATGGCGCTTCCATACCCCTGGTTTTCTATCCGACATGTCGACTAATAATTCCTTTATTAACTGACTTTGCTGTTCTAACTGAATAATATCCAATTGACCCAGGAGTTTATAAATAGATTTATATGACCCTAATAAGATGAAATTTCGGGTGACTAATTGAGACATTTCCGTCAAAGTGATCCATTTCCCATTTCTCAAAAAGTCAGAGACTTTTGAGAACCCTGCCGCAGCCCAATTGACGGCAAGATCTGAACCTTGTGTAACACCCGTCAGTGGAAGAATACTGGATAGTAAAGATGATAAGTTAATGGTGGGAATAGAATATCTTTTAAACAGAGTCTTACGTTTTTTAAAAAACCACTGAAGGGACTTATAACAAACAAATTTGGGAGATTTAAACACGTGTAAAGGAGCATGTATCTGATTTTCTTTACAGATTAGATCCATAAATGTATTTATGAATAATTTTTTTGTGTAAAGTTGAGTTTTTAATCTGGATAGGTAATGGGCAAAATAGGCACAATAGTAGTCTCTAAGATTTGGAAGAGCAGGCCCTCCCTGATCCAGATCTTCATATAAAACACTAAGTGTTTTCTTTACCCAGATAAAAGCTGTAAACATTGATTCCACACGAGCAAAGAAAGAACCTGACCAAAAACATGAAATAGTAGAGAACAAAAAATTAAAGAGAGGAAGGACAGACATTTTAATCAAGGCTATCTGACCTAAAATGGATAATGGTAGAGAGTTCCAACGTGAAAACAACTTTTGGACTCTTTAAAGAAGGGGATTTAAATCATATAAATCCCTAACTGAACAAAAGACACCCAGATATGTCTTTGGTCTAGAATTGGTGCAAGAGAGAATGTCAGAATGTAACGCCAAAGCTTCACCACCACATTGTAGAATTTCCGTTTTCTTTTTGTTTATACGATATCCCCCTAGGATTTCAAACTCTTCAAAAAGCTGAAATACTTTGGCTTGAACTCTAGGCTCAGGTTTTATGATAAGCATGATGTCATCTGCTTATAATTTTAGTTTTGCCATTGATGGAATTGGGGGGGCGGGGGGGGGGGCATTTCTGCACAGTTCCTCAATGCTATTGCCAAAGGCTCGATGAAAAAGGCAAAAAGGACTGGCGATAGGGGACATCCCTGTCTTGTACCTCTTTTTACTAATACTGATCCTGCCGCTATAGTGTTAATAATTACATTAGCTTTAGCATTGGAATATAAGTTGCGAATCAAAGATATAATTTTAGGCGAAACCCCAAAGTGTCCCAAAATAATAAAAATAATAACAGTGTCTCCCAAACCACCAGGTCGAATGCCTTTTCGGCATCTAATAACAAAACCAAAGCAGAAATCCTTTGTGCCTCAAAGTAATATAAAGCCTCAATTAAATAATGTGTATTAGTAGCTAATTGTCTGCCCGCAATAAAACCATTCTGATCCGGAAGAATCAATTCTGCCGAGATATTATTAAAGCGTACTGACAACAATTTTGTTACAATTTTGTAATCAGAATTTAGTAATGTTATCGGGCGATAAGAATTTGGGTCTTTACTATTCTTCCCCTTTTTCAAGAAGCTCACTACGTTACCTTGTCTGAAAGAATCTGGTATTGTACCCCCCTCTAACATAGAATTTATTAATATAAGGAAAAAATCACCAAATGCAGAAAAAAAGACCTTAAAAAATTCCGCTGGCAACCCGTCTGGGCCACAGGCTTTGCCATTAGGGAGATCTTTTATAACTCTCTCGAGCTCCACTTTAGAGAATAATCTAGCCATAGACTGTTGATCTACTTCTGAGAGCCTAGGTAATTCATTTTTATGTAAAAAGGCTTCTAGCAAGGAAAGATCTACCTTCTGATGTTGACCATATATATATTCATAATGTTTAAGCATTATCTCCCCTATTTTAAGTGGATCATCTGTCTCTAAATCAGTAAGAGGAAATTTTAGGGTTTTAATTAGATTGGCGGCCGCATATTCCTTAGCCTCCCAAGCCAAAAATCTACCCGTAAAATTGCTTTCTTCGTATACCTTTTGGTACTGTTGCCGAACAATCGCTTCGCTCTGAATATAATAATTAGCACTAAGATCGCGTTTTGCCTGATCAAGCTGAAATTGGTTAACTCTAGATGGATTATGAAGTCTTATAGTGCTGAGTACTTGTACTTTCTGCTCTAAGTTTTTCTTTTTAACTCGAAATTCCTTTAGATTGGGCGCATCCTTTCCAATGATTATTCCACGGATGAAAGCCTTAATCTCTACCTTTATAGAGTTAACCCAGGACTCATCACTTAAATATTCTCTATTAAACACCCATCGTTTGTGAATTTTTACCGAATTTTCTAAATAAATCTCTAAAACTATCATAGCATGATCTGAGAATCCATTATGGAAAAATTTCTGCTGACTGAAACAAAGCTTTCTAGAAACCAAAAAAAAATCTATACGTGAGGAAGACTTGAATCTGCCTGACCAGCACGTAAATTCTGCTTTAGATGGAAAATTCAAACGCCATGGATCATGCACATCAAGTGTAACCCCATAATTTTCAATGATTTAGGTTTTAGCTGTTTCCTTGTCTTGGTAGAGGAGTCTATTATTGGATTAATAAGTCTATTAAAATCTCCCCCAATTACCACATCCCCTATAACAGTCAACAAAGATTGAAACAATTCTTCATAGATCTTAAAGTTGTCTTCAATTGGTGCATAAAAACTAACAAAGGTTATAGGTCTCTGTCTATGTTTAACTGTGCATGTAACCCAGCACCAACACCCCTGCTGATCCCTTTCTGAGTTTATAATCTCTGCATGAATATTTTTATTTAAGAAGATAGCTGTGCCGCTATGGGACGCAGAGGTACTGGAAACACCTTGATACGAGGCCCAGGCCCTAAACATAGAGAAATCTAATATCTTTGTAGAAGAAATATGGGTTTCTTGTAACAGAATTACCGAAGGATTTTCAGTTTTAATCCACATCTCTATGGCCCGAATTTTCTTCTGATTATTTAAACCATTTACATTAAATGATACCACTTTCAGTTGCTCCTTATTGGTCATTATAGTGATTTAACAAAATTCTTGCAATCGATTCAATCCTCATAGGAAGATATAAAAAACCTTGAGCAGAAGAAAATGAATTCAAAAAAACAAAGGACTTCATTTTTCTCTTACTTTTACACCCTATCAAACCCTTGTGCCCCTCCCCCTTCTCCAAAATGCTCCTAACCCTAACCCTAAAACCCTCCCCCCCCCAAATGTGGTCCTTCCTCCCTCCCCCACACCAACCACACTTCCCTTCCCCCTAACAACCTGGGTGTCTTGTTGTCACACCCCCGTGAACCCTCAGCCCCCTCTCAGCAATGAAGGTATTTTAACATGCTTAAACTCTAATGAAATCACAGTAGAAGGTACAATAACCGACAATCTAAGTCTAGCTTAGCATATAACCATGAGGCTGACTATCATATCCATAAAAAAATAAAAAAATAGAGCAGAATAGAGTATATATATATATTTATTTTTTTATACTAAATGCAGCCATTTGATTAAGACAAAGGAATTTTTGCTCAGTTCCACTTCTTTTCATTCACCCTTTGTGACCCTGCGAAATTTCCTTCAATAACTCCTGAGCTGCATCTAGGTCAGAGAACATGAAAAATTTGTCTTTCACCAGAACTTTCAACTTAGACTGTTGGGCAATTGAGGCCTGAGCCCCATTAGCTTTGAACAGATGTAAAATGTTCACAAATTCCTTCCTTCTACGTGCCGCTGCTGCAGACATATCTGAAAAAATACGGCACTTTGATGTTTCGTTCACTGAAAACTGTCTTTGCTGTATAGCTTTAGAGAGTATTGTTTCCTTGATGCGAAAATCAGAGAAGTTTAACAGTATTGTGCGTGGCAACGAGGAGTTAGGAAAGGGGTGAGCAGGTACCCGATGCGCCCTGGTAATAATAGTCAGGTCCCCTTCAAACTCAGGAATAACTTTTTGCCTAATGAATGAGGTGACCCATTGTACAGTGTTGGCCCCCTCTAGCCCCTCCGGGACTCCAACTATTCGAAGATTGGATCTCCGTGTATAATTTTCCAGCTCATCCAGTTTATTTTCAAATACCAGCCTGTTTTTAGCTGCCACCTTAACCTCTTCTTTTACCACTGTCATCTGATCCTCAAGGATCGAAATCCGAGCCTCAGCTTCTTGAAGTCTTAGAGGGAAACTTGAAATTACATCCTCAATTTTCTCCAGTCGCTGATGTATTGAGGAGAGTTCCACTCTCTGATTTTTTTTCAACTCCCGAACCTCCTCTAAAATTAGATTTAGCATGTCTTTAACCGTCATCTGAACCTCACTTGCTGACTCAGTGTTCAGACTAAGGACGGGACTAAAAGGATCCGTGGCATAAGGTGGCAGAGTAACCATATGCTCAGCCATCGACAGTGTATCTTCCGATGAGACGATCTTCTGTGCACCCAATTGAGACTGTGTCTTCAACTTTATCGGCGAATGTACAGAGGAGCCAGGGAGAATGGGAATTGAGATACCTTCCTTCTGGACCAAGACTTGTGCTGGTATGATATTTCCTGAACGAAACTCCCTTGAGACAGTAAGCAGCGATATATCAACATCTTGGTTAGATATCGGCCCCAGCAAAGGTACAGTATTTGAACACGTATTCACTTATGTGACAGCTTCAGAAGCTCCATGATTCACCAAGGCAGACTTTGCACATAATGGAGCAAATGAGGGTTGAGAATTCCCTGAGATCTCCTCATCGGATTGCAGATTTAAGGCAGGATTCACAGGACTCACAGTATTTTTTGAGGTTATTTTATTATTATTTTTCTTTAAAAACAGAGAAAACTGTCTTGCTTCTTTAGTAACTGCTTTCGCTTTCTTGGGGCTGGCAGATCCAATATTATCTGGTTGGGGCAGAACCGGGCAGGCAGTAATTAAGTTCATATCCGCCGTCATCGTATCTACTAAAATACTGGTTTGCCTTAATGGTTCGGCAGAGAGTGATTCCTGTTCATCTGTACTCTCAAATGTAGAGTTGAGTTCCGGAGATTTTTCAGAGGACTACTTATCTGCCGTCAGAGCCGCTTCCTGTGCTTCCTTGATCTGAAGGCGACGAGCCTTAGCTTTAATACGAGCATTCAACAGTTTGCCCATTTTACCCCACTATATCTCCAATACCAGGTAACAGCTTTTTTCCTTAAACCAGCAATACGTATGGGGTATAGAGTATTTATTGACTTTCAAGAAATATTCTTCCTGTTTTCTTGGGTGCTCGAGTACTTCAAATGAACAAGCACCCCCCCGTCGAAAATTTATACGCAAGCGGGCAAACAGTGCAGGGAGCGCAAAGAGGTACAACCACACTTCTTTTTTAAATTCTGGAACTTGTCGTTTCATTTAATCCATTCTATCATGAAGCGTTTTTAAGCCAAGCCCCCAAAAAACAGCTCTGTATGTTCCCTTTATTGCAGAATAAGGTTTCCTTTTTTTTCCCCTCTAGGCACTAGAGGCAAAGTTCTTGTTGCTGATTTTCTGCTGCGCCTCCACTAGGTCCGCTAAATCCGGGAGCTGCCAAGTGCTCTGCAATACCTTCATACCACCCAACCGGACACAGCACAGTTACAGTCAATCAAGCGTTTGTTGCCTTAAAAACCGGCCAGAAACAGCTTGCGCCCTTAAATGCTTTAACTAGAGCGCTCCACTAGCTGCCGGTCGCTTAATTTGATCAAAAATACCTTTTGGCGCTTATTCAGTGGGCATTTTAGTCCTTGTAAATACGTGTGTTGCTTTATGACAACATCGATAGAGCCCAAAAGAAACGGATCTAAATTTTAAAATTGCACTTAAGTCAAAAAAGCTGCTGCTTCCCCTTCGCAAGAAATTGTGACCACCATTCAGACCCTTTCACAGTTTGCTTGCTTGTTACCTTCTAGTTCGTCCAGTTTGGTTGGTGCAGCGCTAAATCAGATCCTTTCAGTAAAGCGCTTAATATTGTGTTTTAGAGTCACTTTAAAACACTTTTCGCATATTTTGCTTTTTCCACCACGGAGGGAATTCAGGGAATTCAACTCGACGTCCAGAATGCTGCTTTTCCCTCACCATCTGATTTCGAAATTCACTCCGCCGCGAAGACCGCCGTTTTCTTTCCTCACATGGGGAAACAACCTATTCCACTGCGTTTCCCTCACTCTTCAAACATCTTGCCTCCGAAAAACAACCGCATCACTGGGAGCAGAAAACCAGCCAGCCAGGTACGTGCCGCCATTGCAGAGGGTGGAGCCGGGGATCACCTGTGGCTACACGGAGGCGTGGCACTCCGTAACCATCTCAGCCGCCTTCGCACAGGTGTGTTGTTGACACTCCACGTCAATGCACTAACGTATTTTGGGCACTCTTGACTTGATTCTAGCCACCACTTTCATAGTACTGTCCAGTTCTGGCACAATGGTGGTCTTGGTATAATGGTTGACCGTCATTGGCATATTTTCTACATCTTAATTTATTTTATTTATGTGTTTTATAGAGCGCAAACTTGACCCGTTAGGGTATCAGAGCGTTTTACAGCAGAGCAAACCAAAATAATAAAATATTATGATGTTCAAACCAGGCATAATGGTGGACATCCTTGCATATTGAGGGCATCTTTGGCATTACACAGGTAATCCCTGGCATTTGATACAAAGGCATGTGAGGCAAAAGATGTCCTTTTGAGGCAGTTGTGCTTGTGAGCACTTAATGAAAATGACCAGCTAATGATTGGGGATCAAACATGTGTATTCACTCATAACAGGACCTGGATTTTTGATGCCAAAGTGTGTTCTTTGTTTAGAAAATGACAAGCTTTTATTTGGAAGAACTGGGTGTGTTTACCCCAAAATAGGAAACTCGTATTCAACAACAAAATGGCTATATCATTCAAAAACTGATAAGCTAATGGCTGAAGACAAAATGATTTAATTTCCAAAACCTATATAAAGCAAATAGTTGAATGATAATTCTTGTTCCGTTATGGACTTATTAGCTAGAAGCGACTTGCTGCTATGAATGCCATTTCATAATTAAAGCATTGCATATTGGCAACATCTATATAGAATAATTTTATTAACCTTTCCTGATGCCTTTGGGTTCTGATTATGGTTAATCTTGCATCACGTAATCACTTTTATAATCTTACCTAAAGTGATCATAATTGAATGAGTGATTACATTTTTAGTAGCTCAGGAAGACTATCAATGATCAGAAAAAGCTCTCTACACTGAGAAGATTGGAGACCCCTGCCCTATAAACCTTCAGATTCCTCACCTGGTAAATATACCCAGGCACCAGACTGGATCCAAAACCTTCAATGCACCAGACTGGATCCGGAAACTTTAATAGTTCTTCTATGCTGGTAGGGGGCTCTAGCTCAATCATGACACCGGAAGCAAGCCACATAATGGCCACCTTGGCTGAAGAGTTCGTAGTCCTCGCCACAGAAAATGTCCAAATTGATTACTGAGACTTAACTGGACCGGATGAACAAGTTACTTACCTTCGGTAACGATGTATCTGTAAGAAACATTAGTTAGTTAGATTCCTCACCTTAGAATATCCCCAGGCGTCAGACTGGATCCGGAAGATTTTTGTAGCAATACCCCTTGTGCGTCGCTAGGCGTCGTCTGCGGCTCCGCGTCCGTCGTTGGCGTCGTGCGCCGGAATGACTTCATCGGAGTACTTAGACGCCGCCCTCGCGCGCTGACGTCAGTTCTTGTACATAGCTTTCCGCGCCAGGAACGCAGAGCCATGCAAGAGACCGACACTGATGCCAAAAAATCTAGGGCCCTGAAAGGGATAGCCTTAACCCTAGATGTCAGTTCGCAGAACGGGGAGGATGGGTGGGTTGGTGAGGAATCTAACTAACTAATGTTTCTTACAGATACATCGTTACCGAAGGTAAGTAACTTGTTCATCTGAAAGAAACACGTTAGTTAGATTCCTCACCTTAGAATAGATACCCAAGCAATACCAACCCCGGTGGTGGGTCTGCGAACCAAGATCACACCAGAAAGTCCTGGAGGACAGAACGGCCAAAGAAGCCATCCTTCCGGACTTGGCTGTCTAGGCAATAATGCCTGGCAAACGTGTGCAGCGAAGCCCACGTTGCCGCCTGACAGATGTCCTGCAAAGGGACTCCCTGTCCCAAAGCAGTAGTAGCCGCCGTGGCCCGAGTAGAATGGGCTCGCAGCCCAACAGGAGGGTCCTTTTTTGCCAAGGAATAACAGATTTTTAAACACAAAACGACCCACCGGGAGATGGTCCGTTTGTGCACAGCTTTTCCCTTCTTTGCACCCACGTAGCCAACGAAAAGCTGGTCGTCCACTCGGAACTGTTTGGTGCGGTCCAAATAAAAGGAGAGCGCACATTTTGGGCCCAGACGGTGGAGCCGCTCTTCCTCTTTGGAAGGATGCGGAGGCGGAAAGAAGGTGGGCAAGGTGACAGATTGCCCAAGATGAAAGGGGGTCACCACTTTCGGTAGAAAGGAAGGACGAGGCCGAAGGACAACCTTGTCCGGATGAACAGGTAGAAAAGGAGGCTTGGACGATAGAGCCTGTAGCTCACTCACCCGTCTAGCCGAGGTGATGGCTACCAGGAAAGCAGTCTTAAGAGTTAGAAGACGAAGAGGACAATTGTGAAGAGGCTCAAAGGGAGCGCACATCAGGAATGTTAAGACAAGATTCAAGTCCCACTGAGGCATTACGAAAGGGACAGGAGGGAACGTGTGAGTAATGCCTTTAAGAAAGCGTGACACTACAGGGGACTTGAAAATAGAGGGCTGATCAGGAAGCCGTAAGAAGGCAGAGATGGCAGCAAGATAACCTTTCAAGGTGCCCAGGGCAGAGCCCTGCCGGGCCAAAGAAAGAAGAAAGAGGAGAACCTCAGAAAGAGGGGCGGAAAGGGGATCCGCAGCCTTTGCTGTGCACCATGCCACAAACTTGTTCCACCGGCAGGCGTATACCGTCTTTGTGGAGGGACGCCTGGCTGCCAGAATGACATCACAGACTTCAGGAGGCAAGTCAAATGGCATCAACTGCCGCCGCTCAATCTCCACGCATGGAGGTGGAGGCTGGACAGGTTCGGGTGGTGGATCGTCCCCTGCTGCTGCGACAGAAGATCCTCCCGAAGGGGCAGACGTATCGGAGGATCGGTCAACATACTGAGTAGCTCGGGATACCAGTACCTTCGTGCCCAATCCGGAGCCACCAAGATGACTTGGGCCCGGTCGCGCCTGATCTTCTTCAGCACTCTGGGCAGAAGTGGTATAGGCGGAAAGGCGTACAACAGACCGCAACTCCACTCGCGACGAAAAGCATCGCCGAGCGAGTGCCGCCTTGGAAATTCCAACGCGCAGAACTGCTGACATTGTGCGTTCTCGTCGGTGGCGAAAAGATCTAACCAAGGCTCTCCCCACTGCTGAAAGAGACCTTGCGCCACCTCGGAGTTCAGACGCCATTCGTTATCCATCATGCACCGGCGGCTGAGTTCATCTGCTCTGGCGTTCAGAGAGCCCGCCAGATGTTGAACCACCAGGGTGACGCCCTGGTGTTCCAGCCATGTCCAGAGGCGCAGAGCCTCCTGACAAAGGGTCCACGACCCCACCCCGCCCTGTTTGTTGCAATACCACATGGCGGTGGTGTTGTCCGTGAACACCTGCACGACACTTCCCCGGACAGAGGGAAGGAAGGCTTTCAGTGCAAGTCGGATCGCTCTCAGCTCCAACAAGTTTATGTGGAGGCGAGACTCCGCCGGAGACCAGAGGCCTCTGATCTCCGCCTCTCCCATATGGCCACCCCATCCCAGGAGGGACGCATCCGTCACTACGACATGCTCCGGTAGGGGTAGGGAGAGGCTCTTGGCCGTGACCCAATCGCGGTCTGTGAGCCACCACTGCAACTACTGTACAGTGCCCTCCGAGATCAAGACATTGTCATGCCCCACGGTCCGCGACTCCCGACGCGGTAGTATTTAAGAAAGCTCGAGGCAAGGAAACGCGCTTAGCGTTCTTGCCTTGAGATTCATTTCTGTCCCGACGCTCAGCTGCCTGACTTCCGTTGTTTGCATTTCCTGTTTCCGGCTTCGCTCTAGTGAACGAAGCCGGTTAGCTGTATATCGCCGCGTTCTGCAATCCTCGTGGCGTTTCTGTTCCTGCCCGCTACCAGACCAACGCTAGCGGGGCGGACTTTGCCCTTATTCCCTTCGTACTCAAGTGAGAGGTACCCCGGTAATCCTGTCTCGTTCATGTATGAAAGGATTTGTCCTCTTCATTGTTGCATGGATCGATAGCGGTGCTGCATTGTAAAGCACTGGTTGCCCCTGTCTGCCGGGCGGTTCCCAGTACCTTCCATATTAGCAAGGGGTGCCTATCTCCGCTCGTTCGAGCACTTACTTCCCTATTCTGACCCCTTCCTATTTTTTCCCTCGTTTATCCCTACCATGCTAAGCACTCCATAGGCTGACCCCGCTCCTTCCATCTGCCAAATACGTGACTCAGAATACTAGTGCCCTGATAGTGTTCCATCGAGTGCCCACTCTAGTGAGGTGTTTTCCCGTCCTCTCCTTCTCCCTCCGTATCCTGTCACTCCCTGGGGCTTTGCGTGAATCACTGTGTTGATGATCTCCTCGACAGAAACACGGTAAAGGCGCACTGCGCCACATTTTCCATCAAGTACTGTTTGCTATTTATAAGAAAGAGATTGGTGGGTATTGAGGTTTGTTCTGACATGTTGTGTTATCTATTTCAGTAGAATACCTTCCACAGTGGTCATCAGACAAATAGAGTCCAGGGAGTTGGTAGTTCCTCTACACCATCACAGGGGGGGTAAGCAAACAGCGGATATAGAGGAGAAGTTTGGGGATGATTATTACTCCATTCTAACCGTGTACTGTCCTTCGTATAGGATCTTACAGTGAATCCTTGACGCCTTCTCAGTGCAAGATTAGAAAACACGACACAGGGGTAGGTGAGGTCAAGGGCGGAGTTGTACAAAGGGGGTTGTTTGTATGTGGCATTGTTTACACAGTATTTGTTTTACAGGGTGTATGCCAGGCGTAGGTCTACTTATCTGCGGAACCAGACGTCGGTGACCCATTGAAGTGCAAACCCTCCTTCCCTTGTTTTGTTTCCCTGTTTTCCCTGGCGAGTCTTCTGAGTCTCTAGAGCCTGATAGAGTCGGAAGACCGCTGGGGAAGGCTGAGGATTACGCTTCAGGTTCCTGACGCTCCTGCGGAACAGCAGATAGCCTTTACAGACATGGTCGGACAGGTTGCCGTGATGCTGGGCCCACTGAAACTTCAGGTCCCACTGCAGAGCCCGCATGCGCCGCCTGGCGTGATGCACTAGTAGGATGCAAGAGGCCATCAGCCCCAGAAGCCGCAACACTAGCCTGACCGAAACCCAGGATAGAGGCCGAAAGATGGGAATCAGGGCCTGTATATCCCGGACCCGCTGTTCCGGTGGATGGACCCGGAACTGCGCCGAATCGAGAACCGCTCCGATGAAGAGGAGCTTCTGAGAGGGGCTCAGGTGTGACTTCGGCACGTTGATGGAAAACCCCAGCAAATGCAGGAGATCCGCCGTAGTCTGGAGGTGGGAGACGACTGTCTGGGGCGAGCCCGCCTTCAACAACCAGTCGTCAAGATAGGGGAAGACTGGAACCCCTGATCTGCGCAGATGAGCTGCGACCACAGCCATCACTTTCGTGAACACCCGAGGGGCACTGGTAAGGCCGAAGGGGAGCACGGTGAACTGAAAGTGCTCCTGACCCACCGTGAACCGCAGGTAACACCGGTGGGCCGGCAGGACGGGGATATGGAAATATGCGTCCTGCAAGTCCAACGCTACCATCCAGTCTCCAGGGTCTAGGGCAGCTAGAACCTGAGCCAAAGTCAACAGTTTGAACCGTTCCTTCCAGGGGAAGGCATTGACGTTCCTGAGGTCCAAGATAGGGCGTAGGCCTCCTTTGCCCTTCTTGGGAACCAGAGAGTAGTGGGAATAACAACCACGACCTACTTCTGGGCTCGGAACGCGCTCGACGGCCTCTTTGGCCAAGAGCGCCGAAACTTCCTCTCGCAGAAGATTCAAATGATCCTCCGAGATACGGTGGTGCTGCGGTGGCATGGCTGGAGGGGTCGTCTCGAAGGGGAGGGAGTAGCCCCTTCGGACGATTTGCAGCACCCACCTGTCCGAAGTAATGGTACGCCAGTGGAGCAGGTGATGGCGAACCCGGCCTCCCACTGGCGAGGAATGGGCCTGAAAGCTCGGATTAGGAAGGCTTTGAGGCGGATGCTGCCGGGGTGGATGTGGACTGACCGCGTCGTCCTCCAGTACCGCCTCGGCGGAAACCACGTCCGCGACCGCGTGCAGGCTGGTTCTGCGGCCGGTGGCTAGGTGGACGTGAGTAGGTGCCCCTTCCTTGGCCACGATAGGAGCGAAAAGCGGAAGTTTGTGGCCGCGGGGCCAAGAGGCCCAAGGACGTGGCCGTAGCCCGGGAGTCCTTGAAGCGAGCCAGCGCACTGTCCGCTTTCTCACCAAAAAGGCGAGTGCCATCAAAAGGCATGTCCATGAGTGTGCTCTGGACATCCCCTGAAAAGGACGTGGACTGTAGCCAGGCGTGACGTCGAAGCGCCACCGTGGTAGAAATCGCCCTACCCAGCGAGTCCGTAGTGTCGAGTCCACATCGGATTGCATGGCGCGCTGCATCTCTCCCATCGGCCAGAGCCGAGGAAAGCCGTGCCCGGGCCTCCTCCGGGCACAGTGGCAGCACGTCCTCCACAGTATCCCACAGAGAGTGGGAATAACAGTCCAAGAGACAGGCGGTGTTTAAAGACCGCAGGCCCAAACTGAGCGAGGAGAACAGCTTCTTACCGAACTGTTCCAGTCTCTTGGAATCCCGGTCCGGAGGAGCGGACGGGAAGGAGGATTGGGAGATAGAGGCCTGTATAACCAGACTCTCGGGGGTGGGGTGTTGGGACAGAAAACTGGGGTCGCCCGGAGCAGGGCGGTGGCGCCTGGCAACTTTCCTATCCACAGGAGGGACTGTGGAGGGCTTGGACCAGGTGCCCTGCAGAACGTCAGTGAGGGCCTCATTGAATTGCAGCAGAGGCTCAGTGGAGCATGCAGCAGACTGAAGCACCTCAGTGAGGATGTTAGTCCTCACAGCCACGGAAGGCAGCTCTAGCCCGAGGGCCGCGCCCGCCTTGCGCAGCACCACAGAAAAAGCTGCACCCTCCTCCGAAGCCACAGTCGGAGGAGAGATGAATCCAGTGTCCGGTGAGGTATCCAATCCACTGGCCTCCCCCAGTTCATCTGCCCAGTCCTGCGAAAGTTGCCCTTGAAGGGCCATAGGGTCCTCAGACCCCTCCCAGTCGCCCCCGTCATCCGATTCCTGGTAAACAGGAGGAATGATCGGAGCCGGTCGATAGACATAATGTGTCTCAAGCGGCGCTGGATGCGGCGTAGGGCGGCGCCGCATCAGCGTCGGGACCGGACAGGGGCTTAACCGGGGATCGACGTCGACCGGAGTCGGAGGTGGCACCGGTGTCGACGCCGGCGGAGGAGGCGTGACGAGGTCGACCGGCGTCGACGGTTGTCCAGGCTCGGGCCCCTTGGGGACCTGCGGCGTCGGGGCCAGAGCCTCCAATGGCACCGGGGCCGGAGCCGCCGGCACGCAAGGTCGCCCAGTCGAGTCTGCGGGGCCCGAAGGCGCGCCAGCGGGCGTCGATGGCGGGGCCAGGCTCCTCATGGCCGAGAGGAAGGCACTGACCTCCGCCGGCGTCGCGTCAGTCCCAGGGACCGACGGGTATGGGGACATGCGCGGCGCCTGCGGCTCCTGTGGAGCCGCGGGGGTTGAACCACCCTGAACCTTGGCCGAGTCGCGCGACCGGCGAGGGGAGTCCGAAGAGCGGTGTCGCCTCTTGGACTTCTTGGAGCGTTTCGACTTACCCGAAGACTTCGAGCAAGACGAGCGACGATGTCGAGTGCGGCTCCGCGACCGATCCTTGGACCTCCTCCTGGACCGGGATCGAGAGGGGCGCGGAGCCGAGTGGCGAAGCTCGAGAAGCTTGCGGTACCGCTCCCGCCTAGCTTTCGAGGTCAGGGCCATACAATCGGAGCACGACTCCGCGTCGTGGTCGAGGCCCAAGCAGTACAGGCACCGGCGGTGATGATCGGTCACCAACATCAGTCGGTGACAGTCATCGCAGGCCTTGAAACTAGGCATCCTACCGGCACCAGAGTCGAGAAAGTGACCAAAAGAGTCAAAAAAGTTAGTCAAAAATTGACTAAAGGGGTAGCTCTCCCGGATCGGCGCTTACTGGCGCAGAAAAAAGAAGAACTGACATCAGCGCGCGAGGGCAGCGTCTAAGTACTCCGACGACGTCATTCCGGCGCATGACGCCAACGACGGACGCGGAGCCGCAGACGACGCCTAGCGACGCGCAAGGGGTATTGCTACAAAAATCTTCCGGATCCAGTCTGACGCCTGGGGATATTCTAAGGTGAGGAATCTAACTAACGTGTTTCTTTCAGATGTGGTTTTGCAACATTATTACTCAGTGGGGACTCACATTCTCCATAACTAATAACCCGCATTCTCACACTTATGCAATACCACCATTCAGTAAAATCAAATGATTTGGGTGGAGGTGTCTAGAAATGTCATGTCTTCCTAAACAAGTGCTGAGGTTTACTTCATTCTTAAGTACAAGAGAATATTTCTCTGCTATCTACGCTACCACACACCACAGAGACGATTAAAATTGGTCAATGTCATGTGCATTTGGTATCCTCAGAAAAAGCATGCTTCATTGATAGAAGCAAACATAGATTTTCCTGTCCTTCATTTTCCTCTTGCAGCCACTATGATAGTACCATTGTGTTTAGATTTAAGTATCATAAAGTCTGAGTAATGAACAAGTTACTTACCTTCGGTAACGCTTTTTCTGGTGGATACAGTATCTGCCTGTGGATTCCTCACCTTATGAATATCGTAGATCTCTGCGCCGACGAGGTCGTCACATCGTCATGGCTCCGCACGCAACTACGCATGACGTCACAGGAGCCATAAGAAGACCACGTCGGCGTGATGACGTCAGTTCCACCCATTTTTTCCGTGCCACAGAGGCAAAACGGGCAGACCGACATAGAGACAACGTATACATAGCATACAGAATTCACACAAATACACTCAGTGTATAAAGAAAGAAGAAAGCTTGCACTTCAAACAAGACAATAGTAAATAAACAGAGGTAACAAAGTCTTGAGTACACATAATACGTCAAAAAACTAAAACCTCAGCTTTTATGGTATAAAAGGGTGGACAACGGGGAGGTGGGTGGGTCTGTGAGGAATCCACAGGCAGATACTGTATCCCCCAGAAAAAGCGTTACCGAAGGTAAGTAACTTGTTCTTCTGATGGATACATCTGCCTGTGGATTCCTCACCTTATGAATAGAATCCCACAGCAGTACCTCTCCCGGAGGTGGGTGTCCACCCTTCTATACCAAAAAGTCCTGCAAAACAGAACGCGCAAAATGGCCATCCCTCCTCACTTCGGAATCTAAGCAGTAATGCTTCGCGAAAGTGTGGATGGAGGCCCAAGTTGCGGCCTTACAGATGTCCAAAACAGGAACACTTCTAGACAATGCAGAAGTAGACGATTTAGACCTGGTGGAATGAGCTCAAATGCCAACAGGAGGCTGCTTACCAGCCAGGGAGTAGCATATCTTGATGCACAAGATGATCCATAGTGATAAAGTGCACTTGTGCACCGCCTTGCCCTTCACACGACCAGCATATCCAACAAAGAGCTGGTCATCCTGACGGAAGTCCTTTGTTTTGTCAAAATAGAAGCTAATCGCCCTCTTTGGATCTAAACTATGAAGTCTCTCCTCCTCCTTGGAAGGGTGAGGGGGAGGATAGAAAGTAGGAAGGTTAATGTACTGACCTAGGTGGAAGGGAGTCACCACCTGAGGCAGAAAAGTAGCCCTGGTCCTAAGTACCATCCTTTCAGCATATATTATCAGAAAAGGCGGCTTTGAACTCAAAGCCTGGAGTTCACTCACCCTCCTGGCCGAGGTGATAGCTACCAGGAAGACCGTTTTAAAAGTTAAAAGTCTTAAAGGACAACTATGCATTGGTTCGAATGACGAACCCATTAAAAAAGGTAACACTAAATTCAAGTCCCACTGGGGCATAATAAAAGGAGTGGGAGGAAACATGTTTGTCAGCCCCTTAATAAATGTTAAGACTATAGGAGACTTAAATAAAGAAGGCTGATCAGGTAAACACAAAAATGCCGACAAAGCCGACAAATACCCTTTTAAAGTGGCCACAGCAAAACCCTGTTGGGCCAAATGAAGAGAAAAACAAAGAACATCAGATAGATGAGCTTTTAAGGGATCAATAGATTTCTCTCCGCACCACTTAACAAATTTAAACCACCTGTATGAATAGACAGACTTGGTGGAGTGTTGCCTGGCCGAAAATATAACGTCCACCACGTCAGGCGGGAGAGATAAAGAATTCAAGTTGCCTCGTTCAATCTCCAGGCATGAAGGTGCAGGCTCTGGAGGTGGGGGTGTAGAACTTGCCTCTCCATCTGAGAGAGGAGGTCTGCCCTGAGAGGGAGATGGAGCTGAGGGTGTGATGAGAGGTGAAGAAGGTCCGTGTACCACACCCTTCTTGGCCAATGCGGGGCGATCAATATAACTTGGGCCTGGTCTTGGAGAATCTTCCTCAGAACCCGAAGAATCAAGGGTATGGGAGGAAACGTGTAAAGGAGTTGTGAGCCCCAACTCAACTGAAAAGGATCCCCCAACGCTCTCTGCCCCGGAAACTGGATACTGCAGAATGACGGGCAGTGCGCGTTCTCGTGAATGGCAAACAGGTCCACCAGAGGAGTTCCCCACGTCAGGAAGATATGTTGAACTACCTCCGGATGAAGCCTCCATTCGTGATCGGCGGAAAACTGCCGACTGTCCGCACGCACGTTCAGCACCCCGGCCAGATGATTTGCCATCAAGCAAATCTGATGGCCCTGAGCCCAGGACCAGAGTCGCAACGCCTCTCTGCAGAAACGGTATGACCCTACTCCTCCCTGCTTGTTGACATACCACATCGCAGCAGTGTTGTCCGTCAGGACTTGGTCTGACTGACCGTGAAGGGAAGGGAGAAAAGCCTTGAGCGCCAAACGTATCGCCCGCAATTCCAAAAGGTTGATGTGAAACAACCTTTCTTCTGGAGACCAAAGACCCTTGATCTCCAGATCCCCCAGATGTGCTCCCCACCCTAGGGTAGAGGCATCCGTTATCACTGTGGCCAGCGATGGAGGAAGATGGAAAGGCTTTCCTTGAGACAGATTGCCCTCCACGCTCCACCAAGACAGATCTGCTGCAGCTTCTCTGGAGATCCTCACAGACTCCCTGAGATCTCCGTTGTGCTGATACCACTGCCTGTGGAGACACCACTGGAGCGCCCTCATGTGCCAGCGTGCATGGTTGACCAACAGGATGCACGAAGCGAACAGACCGAGCAGGCGAAGGACCTTCAGAACTGGAACAAACGCTCCATTGAAAAACAAGGGAATCATTTCCTGTATGTCGAGAATCCTTTGAGGTGGAGGGAATGCTCGACACACAGTGGTACCCAGTACTGCTCCTATGATGGCACCAGGTGAGACTTGGGTACATTTATTGAAAAACCCAATTTGTACAACAGCTGGGTTGTTACCTGCAGATGCTGACACACCATCTCTGGAGACTCTGCCTTCAGAAGCCAGTCGTCCAGGTATGGGAAAACCGGAATCCTCAGCCTTCTGAGATGGGCTGCCACCACTGCCATCACCTTGTTGAAGACTCGAGGTGCAGTAGTAAGACCAAACAGAAGGACCGCAAACTGGTAATGTTGCAACCCAACCGTGAAACGGAGATACTTCCTGTGCGACTTCAGGAATGGGATGTGGAAATACGCATCCTGCAAGTCGATGGACACCATCCAGTCCTCTTGTTGCAGCGCCTAAAGAACCTGCGCTAGAGTGAACATCCTGAACCTCTCCTGCTTGAGAAATAGATTCAAGATTCTGAGGTCCAGGATAGGACGTAGTCTGCCATCCTTCTTGGGAATCAGGAAATACCGGGAGTAGCATCCCTGACACATTTCCTGCTCCGGAACCACCTCTATCGCACCTTTTTGTAACAGGGTAAGAACCTCCTTCTGAAGGAGAAGCAAATGATCCTCCGTGCAAAACCCTTGGCAAGGAGGGTAAGGAGGAGGGAATTCCCTGAAGGGAAGGGCGTACCCATTTTCCACAAGATCTACAACCTAAAGGTTCGAAGTTATTAATTTCCAGTCTTGTAGAAAATGGGTAAGCCGGCCTCCCACAGGACCCACATGATCCAGGATGGCAGATCTAGGGCTGCTTTCCTGCATTACCGGGAGGGGGAGGGGAGGTAGAGGAGGAGGAGGAAGAGGGATGTCGTCCAGCTCCACGAAGACGACCTCTGCATTTACCTCTGTAGGATTTATACAGAGGGTTTTGCTGCTGTTGTTGTTGTTGCTGAGGCTGACGGGAACGAAAGGAAGATTTCCCAAAACCACGTTATCTTCTGTAACCATACCCTCTTGACTGAGACTGTAAACACAGGGATTTTGCTGTGGTTTTACTGTCCTTAAATCTCTGCAACGCCAAGTCAGCTTTTTCCCCGAAGATCTTAGAACCGTCAAAGGGAAGATCCAAAAGATCAGCTTGCACATCAGGTGAAAATCCTGAAGATCTTAACCATGCATGCCTCCTAGTAGCAACAGACGAACCCATCACCCTTGCCACTGAATCTGCAGTGTCCAGACCCGACTGGATTACTTGGCGAGTAGCCGCCTGAGAGTCCGTCAAGACCTCACTTAAATTGCTCCGATCCTCTTCCGATAGCTTAGGGAGAATCTGCTTGGCAGAGTCCATAAGGGCGTGAAAATATCGACCCAATAGACAAATTGCATTAGTGGATTTCAATGGCATAGTGGCCGACGGAAAAAACGTTCTTTGCCGATTGCTCAAGCTTTTTTGAGTCTCTATCAGCCGGTGCTTGAGGAAAAGAGCCTACCGACTGTTTTGAATATGAAGCTTGAACCACCAAACTTTGAGGTGACGGGTGAGAAGAAAGAAAATCCGGGTCCCCTGGTGCCGGTCTATATCTTCTAGAAACAGATCTAGAAACTGCAGGTGCGGAAAGAGGATTACTCCAGACTTCTAATATCGACTCCGTCAGGGCATCATTGAAGGGTAAAAGAGGTTCCACCACAGCAGAAGGAGAATGAAGCACCTCTGTTAGAAGATTAGGCTTATATTCAGCCATAGGAAGCTGTAGATCCAACAGTTCAGCTGCCTTCTTGGTGACAACATGATAAGGAGCTACATCCTTCGAAGGAGAAGCCTTCTGCAATGCAAAATCCCCTTCTGAAGAGACATCCAAACCGCTTGCTTCACACAAGTCTTCCAATAAGTCCTCAGACTCATACATTTCACCTTCCTCCATGTCACCAGCCCGATATTGCTCCTCTTCAATTAGCCTCTGAGCTTCTCTTCTAGAACGCATCCTCGGCAGCGGCGTCGGCGGTGCCATCCGCGGCGTCGACGGCTCCAGCAACGGCGTCGAAGGAGGCTCTGTGACAGCGAGCCGCGTCGAACAAACCCTGGAAGAGTGGACGGGACACCAGACAGAGCCGGGGACTGCTAAACGGCGTCGACACCCTCGGCGTCGGAAACTGCCATGACGGCGCCATCGGCATATAAGGTTTAAAGGGGGCCGGAGGATAATGCTGAGGCACACCCAAATTAAATGCCAAAGGGCCCATGGGCCCCGAAGGTGCTCCAGAGGAGCATGTGGCTCAGGTAAAATACCATACATCGCATTCATGAAGTGCGACGGATCCGAACCTGGTGCCGGGAACAAAGGATACTGCGCCGGTTGAACTTTCTTACGAGGAGTCCGATCCATTGGAGTCACAGGTGGAGCCACAGGAGCAGTAGGAGCAGCAGGAGACTCTTCTTCCACTGGATTCGGATCCCCATCCGAAGCCAGAGAATCAACCGGCACTGGAGACTGCGCGGAGTACCCACATCAGGAGACCGGCCCGGCGACGCCTGTAGAGACTCAGAAGGTGAAGGAGAAACAAAGTCCTTGACATGACGTCGCAAGGAGAAGGTGACTTCGAAGCTCGTGACTTGAACGAACAACGTCGAGACCCATGTCTCTTCTTCTTCTTGTGCCTTCTCTTGGATCCATGCGAAGTCGACGACCTCGATCTTTTATGACCTCTTTTCTCCTTTCTCACCTTGGACATGTAGAGCTTAGCCTCTCTTTCCTTCAGCGTCTTAGGGTTCATCTTCCTGCAGGATGAACAACCTTCGACGTCGTGATCACTCGAAAGGGACCAAAGACAGTCATCATGCGGGTCAGTAATTGACATGTGACCTCCGCATTCCTTGCAGGGCTTGAAACCCTACTTCCTAGGAACAGACATAGTCGAAAATAGTAACAAGTAAAGTCTCAAAACAAAGTAGCAGTAGAAAGATAGGAGAGTCCCAGAAAATCCGTTAGCTTTGTAGCGCGGAAAAAAAGGAACTGACGTCATCACGCCGACGTGGTCTTCTTATGGCTCCTGTGACGTCATGCGGAGTCGCGTGTGGAGCTATGACGATGTGACGACCTCGTCGGCGCAGAGAGCTACGAAAAATTACCGGAATGCTGGCGCAGGGGGATAGTCAGAAGGTGAGGAATCCACAGGCAGATGTATCCATCAGAAAGGCTGTACAATCTTAGCATTCATGTATATGTAGTAGTAAAGGAAAAGGTATATCTGACTCTCCCTGACTGAAGGCCATATATTCAATTCAGTATACAGTCATTTATAAATTAGGTTTGTGCTTCTAAAGGAATGCATGAACGATTCGAACCAAGGCCTCCCTTTGGCAATCTCTTCCTAGGAATTCATAGAGAGCAATTATGCCATATCCTACGGCTTTTCTATTACGATAGGATATGTGTGCTCTAGAACCTATTTGGGTATTGACTTGACATTCAGACCAGATGTTTCATGTTATCTTTTTTTTTCCCTATGTCTGATGGATTCAGTTTATGAGGACCAAGTGATGAACTCATTATCTTGTATGCGTGCAAAATGTCTGTGACAGTTACATACATGCATTTTTCATGCATATATTTTAGCATGCTCTACATACAGTGAAACATGCTTCCAATGAAAAGAAGAAAAAAGAAGAAAAAAAAAGGGCGGGTGGGTGGGAGTGATCAACGGGAGGGTGGGTGGTTGGCGATGAACAGGAGAGTGGGTGGGGGTGGTGAACAGGAGGACGGGTAGGGGCAGTGAACAGGAGGGCAGTTGTGGGCGGTGAACGGGAGGGCGGGTAGGGCCATGAAATGGAGGGCGGGTGGGAGCCAGGAAGTGCCATGAAATGGCCATGAAAGGGAGGGCGGGTGGGGGCCATGAAGTGCCATGAAATGGCCATGAAAGGGAGGGCGGGTGGGGGCCATGATAGCCATGAACGGGACGGCAGTGGGGGCTATGAACGGGAGGGCGGTGGGGGCCATGAACAGAAGGGCGAGTGGGTGTCGTGAACAGGAGGGCAGGTGGAGGTGGTGAACGGGAGGGCAGGTGGAGGTGGTGAACGGGAGGGCTGGTTGGAGCGGTGAATGTAAATTACTGCTTTTTGGAAGTACAGGCAGATCGGACGGCTGACATTGGAAAACCATCCGTTTCTGTGGTTCCTCTGCTTTGAGTTTTTTACTCACTATTCTACAGATGAACCAAAAGGCACAAATCACCCAGTTAGCTTTTCTGTGATTTTTATTTCATCTTAACCCTATGGTAGGCAGGGTGCTCTGAGTGAAGCGTTAGTGATGGGCATAGAGAATGAAGGGAGACGGTAGCAAGGAAGGAGACTGTAAATGGTGCGGTGTGTGCACAGAGAATGAAGGGAGACAGGAGCGAGCAAGAAGACTGTAAATGCTGCGGTGGTGTGCGTGTCGAGTCTGGTGAGAGGAAGTGGCAGAGGCAGTCAGGTCAAAGAAGTGATGGAGGTCACAATAGCAAGGCCGAACCCAACGCGTGAGGAGAGGGAGTTGGGGGCTGATGGGGACGGCAGACGTGAGGTAGAGGTGTGTGTACATGTGGGAAGCCAAGTCAGGGAGGAAGGATATTCCTTCCCACAAGGAAATGTTGATCTCACTTCATGTGACCCTGAAGCAACAGTGGATGCACCAGCAACTAGTAGATAAGAGCTAAGGGGCCGGCATGTAGTCGACATATGTCCTGATCTACCGTGCAAACTCAAAA
This sequence comes from Triturus cristatus, assembly GCF_964204655.1. Taxonomy (NCBI): domain Eukaryota; kingdom Metazoa; phylum Chordata; class Amphibia; order Caudata; family Salamandridae; genus Triturus; species Triturus cristatus. The sequence goes on along the minus strand of NC_140579.1, from coordinate 149,998,476 downwards.
TTACTAAACAAATTAAGAACATGTAAAGAAAAAAAGCACATAACTTACAAAAACACCGCTAAACAAATTAAGCAATTTATAAAAATTCTCATAACGCATCTCCCACAAGCTTTATTAACAACAAGACATAAGAAAACGGAACCTTCCTAAAACACGTGCACTCGGATACAAAAAATATAGTGCGCATACACAAAGCTAAATACACTAAACTGAAAGGAGACAAGTTAGGCCCATGCTCCATGGGAGGCAGCAAGACACAAAAAGAAGGGACTTACACAAAAGATTAACCACATGGAAGCAAGCTTTTGCGAACAACAGTCTAATTAACAAATCAAAAACGATGGGCGGGCTGTAAGCCACAGAGTGAATATAGCATGTCTCGAAGTGATGCCTAGGAGAGACCTAAAAAGTATCTACTACAAACAGTGTACACCCTATGCAACACTGGGCAAAAAATACACTATTTGCTTTAAAAAAGCAATGTCTGAAGGTGCTAAATATTATACTACCCACAGCCTTCATACTGGGTAAAAACTTCACAGACAGCCCATTTTCTGAAGCAAAACAAGCACATGTACATAGCTTAATACCTGGTTGACACTGAAATCTATGTTATACAGAAATTGTCATGCTGAGACGATTCTTTCTAATAATGCATGGTTGCTTACAATACTTAATATGTTGCATGTAGAATCTTTGCCCTGTTGCAAACTATTTCTGCAGAGCCTAAACATTTGTGGGGAACATAATGGACACAAGTTGTCAACTGTCATGTGCACACAGGGTTACTCTTCAATGCAAACCTTGAATACCTCTACACACCAATGATGCATTAGGAGCACATGTGTTTTGTAAACACACCCATTAGCTCGACCCAGACTGTAGAATATTTGATAGAAAAGTAATATGGAAGTAACACGCCACTATGTAAACTATAAAAAAACAAGCATTGGCATAGCCAATAGGTCTCGCCTTTGGGACCTTATGTGTTTAGCCAAAACTTTTGGCTATGTTGTAGAGCATTGTGGCTGCTGTGCATCATGCTGAATAGTTATAATAAAAAATGTTAGGCATTTTTGTTACTTTTATACAAACCAAGACATTATATACAACTGAACAACCCGATTAAAAAATGATATTAACATAAAAATGTCTTCTAGTTTTTTTGTAGTTGCACTGCTAGCAACTTCTTCCTGCCTCGTTCATAAGGAGGAGCTGCTTCTGTTTTGCCACTTCTGACGCTAGGGGTCAGCAATGCAGTGCCAGGGCTCGCAACCCCTAAATGACGTCCATGCAAACCTATATGTATTTTATGCAGCGTAGGCGCCTATAAAAAATACAGACATTCCAGGGCTGTCGGAGAGAGACTACACGTGCTGTTCGTTTGTACATGGTTAAGGGGTCTTGCTGGTTGAGGTCTTAAGTTTGTTGGTTGAAATGATGGTATCCCAGCCAGCCATGCAGTGCATCAGACCACTGTGCATCTACAATCTACTGATGTGACCTATCTCAATCACTCCATCAATAATATTGTGACCCTTGATCTTGTCATCATTTCTGTTCACCCAGTTGAACAGCAGCAGATATTGAAACACGGCGGTGCGTGTGTCGTTGTTGTTTTCGTTCTCTCCTTGACAGGCTCTGAATTCAAGAACAGATTAAGCCTGTTTCCCTTTGAGTAATGGCCTCTGCACGTGTCTTCATTGCCTTGTTCTTCTCGCTGGTCCTCAGATGCGTCCTCCGCTGGTTGTGTGGTAGCAGTGTCACCGTCTGTCAGCGGTGTGAGCTGACTCTGTGGCTGGGTGGTCCTGTCTAAAGCCGGTCTCCTGCATGGGGTCTTGGCAGGAATCGGATGTGGGTTTTCTTGTGACGGTTCTAGGCGGACATGTCTTATAACCACATCGAATGGGTCTGGTGTTGTTAGCTGCTGGCTTCCTTTGTGTGCATCTGCAGTGCTGCTATGATCCAGCATATTTCAGTTTTCGTCAAATCGAGATGACGACACTATTGAACAAGTTACTTACCTTCGGTAACGATGTATCTGTAAGAAACATTAGTTAGTTAGATTCCTCACCTTAGAATATCCCCAGGCGTCAGACTGGATCCGGAAGATTTTTCGTCAGCAATAACCCTTGCGCGTCGCTAGGCGTCGTCTGCGGCTCCGCGTCCGTCGTCGGCGTCGTGCGCCGGAATGACGTCGGAGTACTTAGACGCCGCCCTCGCGCGCTGACGTCAGTTCTTGTACATAGCCTTCCGCGCCAGGAACGCAGAGCCATGCAAGATACCGACACTGGTGCCAAAAAATTCTAGGGCCCTGAAAGGGATATCCTTAACCCTAGATGTCAGTTCGCAGAACGGGGAGGATGGGTGGGTCGGTGAGGAATCTAACTAACTAATGTTTCTTACAGATACATCGTTACCGAAGGTAAGTAACTTGTTCATCTGAAAGAAACACGTTAGCTAGATTCCTCACCTTAGAATAGATACCCAAGCAATACCATCCCCGGTGGTGGGTCTGCGAACCAAGATCACACCAGAAAGTCCTGGAAGACAGAACGGCCAAAGAAGCCATCCCTCCGGACTTGGCTCTCTAGGCAATAATGCCTGGCAAACGTGTGTAGCGAAGCCCACGTAGCCGCCTGACAGATGTCCTGCAAAGGGACTCCCCATCCCAAAGCAGTAGTAGCCGCTGTAGCCCGAGTGGAATGGGCGCGCAGCCCAATAGGAGGGTCCTTTTTTGCCAAGGAGTAACAGATTTTGATGCACAAAACGACCCACCGGGAGATGGTCCGTTTGTGCACAGCTTTTCCCTTCTTAGCACCCACGTATCCAACGAAAAGTTGGTCGTCCACCCGGAACTGCTTTGTGCGGTCCAAATAAAAAGAGAGCGCACGCTTTGGGTCCAGACGGTGGAGCCTCTCTTCCTCTTTGGAAGGATGCGGAGGCGGAAAGAAGGTGGGCAAGGTGACAGACTGCCCAAGATGAAAGGGAGTCACCACTTTCGGTAGAAAAGAAGGACGAGGCCGAAGGACAACCTTGTCCGGATGAACAGACAGAAAAGCAGGCTTTGAAGATAGAGCCTGGAGCTCACTCACCCGTCTAGCCGAGGTGATGGCTACCAGGAAAGCAGTCTTAAGCGTCAGAAAACGAAGAGGACAATTGTGTAGAGGCTCAAAGGGAGCGCACATCAGAAATGTGAGAACAAGATTCAAGTCCCACTGAGGCATCACGAAAGGAACAGGAGGGAATGTATGAGTAATGCCTTTAAGAAAGTGCTGAACCACAGGGGACTTGAAAAGAGAAGGCTGATCAGGAAGCCGTAAGAAGGCAGAGAGGGCAGCAAGATAACCTTTCAAGGTGCCCTGGGCAGAGCCCTGCCGGGCCAAAGAAAGAAGAAAGAGGAGAACCTCAGAAAGAGGGGCGGAAAGGGGATCCACAGCCTTTGCTGTGCACCATGCCACAAATTTGTTCCACCGGCCAGAATGATATCACAGACTTCAGGAGGCAAGTCAAATGGCATCAACTGCCGCCGCTCAATCTCCACGCATGGAGGTGGAGGCTGGACAGGTTCGGGTGGAGGACCGTCCCCTGCTGCTGCGACAGAAGATCCTCCCGAAGGGGCAGACGTAACGGAGGATCGGTCAACATACGGAGTAGCTCTGGATACCAGTACCTTCGTGCCCAATCCGGAGCCACCAAGATGACTTGGGCCCGGTCGCGCCTGATCTTCTTCAGCACTCTGGGCAGAAGTGGTATAGGCGGAAAGGCGTACAACAGACCGCAACTCCACTCGTGACGAAAAGCGTCGCCGAGCGAGTGCCGCCTTGGAAATTCCAACGCGCAGAACTGCCGACATTGCGCGTTCTCTTCGGTGGCGAATAGATCTAACCAGGGCTCTCCCCACTGCTGAAAGAGACCTTGCACCACTTCGGAGTTCAGACGCCATTCGTGATCCATCATGCACCGGTGGCTGAGTTCGTCTGCTCTGGCGTTCAGAGAGCCCGCCAGATGTTGAACCACTAGGGTCACGCCCTGGTGTTAGAGCCACGTCCAGAGGCGCAGAGCCTCCTGACAAAGGGTCCACGACCCCACCCCGCCCTGTTTGTTGCAATACCACATGGCAGTGGTGTTGTCCGTGAACACCTGCACGACACTTCCCCTGACAGAGGGAAGGAAGGCTTTCAGTGCAAGTCGGATCGCTCTCAACTCCAACATGTTGATGTGGAGGCGAGACTCCGCTGGAGACCAGAGGCCTCTGATCTCCGCCTCTCCCATATGGCCACCCCATCCCAGGAGGGACGCATCCGTCACTACGACATGCTCCGGTTGGGGAAGGGAGAGGCTCTTGCCCGTGACCCAATCGCGGTCCGTGAGCCACCACTGCAACTGCTGTGCAGTGCCCTCCGAGATCAAGACACGGTCGGACAGCTTGCCGTGATGCTGGGCCCACTGAAACTTCAGGTCCCACTGCAGAGCCCGCATGCGCCGCCTGGCGTGATGCACTAGTAGGATGCAGGAGGCCATCAGCCCCAGAAGCCGCAACACTAGCCTGACCGAAACCCAGGATAGAGGCCGAAAGATGGGAATCAGGGCCTGAATATCCCGGACCCGCTGTTCCGGCGGATAGACCCGGAACTGCGCCGAATCGAGAACCGCTCCGATGAAGAGTAGCTTCTGAGAGGGACTCAGGTGTGACTTCGGCACGTTGATGGAAAACCCCAGCAAATGCAGGAGATCCGCCGTAGTCTGGAGGTGGGAGACGACAGCCTGGGGCGAGCCCGCCTTCAACAACCAGTCGTCGAGATTGGGGAAGACTGGAACCCCTGATCTGCGCAGATGAGCTGCGACCACCGCCATCACTTTCGTGAACACCCGAGGGGCACTGGTGAGGCCGAAGGGGAGCACAGTGAACTGAAAATGCTCCTGGCCCACCGTGAACCGCAGGTAAGGCCGGTGGGCCGGCAGGACGGGGATGTGGAAATATGCGTCCTGCAAGTCCAACGCTACCATCCAGTCTCCAGGGTCGAGGGCAGCTAGAACCTGAGCCAACGTCAACATTTTGAACCGTTCCTTCCGGAGGAAGGCATTGACGTTCCGGAGGTCCAAGATAGGGCGTAGGCCCCCTTTGCCCTTCTTGGGAACCAGAAAGTAGTGGGAATAACAACCACGACCTACTTCTGGGCTCGGAACGCGCTCGACGGCCTCTTTGGCCAAGAGGGCCGAAACTTCCTCTCGCAGAAGATTCAAATGATCCTCCGAGATACGGTGGTGCTGCGGTGGCATGGCTGGAGGGGTCGTCTCGAAGGGGAGGGAGTAGCCCCTTCGGACGATTTGCAGCACCCACCTGTCCGAAGTGATGGTACGCCAGTGGAGCAGGTGATGGCGAACTCTGCCGCCCACTGGCGAGGAATGGGCCGGAAAGCTCGGACTAGGAAGGCTTGGAGGCGGATGCTGCCGGGGTGGATGTGGGCTGACCGCGTCGTCCTCCAGAACCGCCTCGACCGCGCGCAGGTTGGTTCTGCGGCTGGTGGCTAGGCGTACGTGAGGAGGCACCCCTTCCTTGGCCACGAAAGGGGCGAAAGGCGGAAGTTTGCGGCCGAGAGGCCCAAGGACTTGGCCGTAGCCCGGGAGTCCTTAAAGCGATTCAGCGCACTGTCCGCTTTCTCACCAAAAAGGCGAGTGCCATCAAAAGGCATGTCCATGAGAGTGCTCTGGACATCCCCCGAAAAGGACGTGGACCGCAGCCAGGCGTGACGTCTAAGCGCCACCGTGGTAGAAATCGCCCTACCCAGCGAGTCCGTAGTGTCAAGCCCACATCGGATTGCATGTCGTGCTGCATCCCTCCCATCGGCCAGAGCCTGGGTAAGTCGTGTCTGGGCCTCCTCCGGGCACAGGGGCAGCACGTCCTCCACCGTATCCCACAGAGAGTGGGAGTAACGGTCCAAAAGACAGGCAGTGTTCAAGGACCGCAGACCCAAACTAAGGGAGGAGAACAGCTTTTTGCCAAACTGTTCCAGTCTCTTGGAATCCCGGTCCGGCGGAGCGGTCGGGAAGGAGGATTGGGAGGTAGAAGCCTGGATAACCAGGCTCTCGGGGGTGGGGTGTTGGGACAGAAAACTGGGGTCGCCCGGAGCAGGGCGGTGGCGCCTGGCGACGTTCCTGTCCACAGGAGGGACTGTGGAGGGCTTGGACCAGGTGCCCTGCAGAACGTCAATGAGGGCCTCATTGAATTGCAGCAGAGGCTCAGTGGAGCTTGCTGCAGACTGAAGCACCTCAGTGAGGACGTTAGTCCTCACAGCCACGGCAGGCAGCTCGAGCCCAAGGGCTGCGGCCGCCTTGCGCAGCACCACAGAGAAAGCAGCACCCTCCTCCGAAGCCACAGTCGGAGGAGAGATGAATCCAGTGTCTGGTGAGGTATCCAGACCACTGGCCTCCCCCAGTTCGTCTGCCCAGTCCTGTGACAGCTGAGCCTGAACAGCCATAGGGTCCTCGGACCCCTCCCAGACGTCCCCGTCATCCGATTCCTGGTAAACAGGAGGAAGGATCGGAGCCGGACGATAGACATAATGTGTCTCTAACGGCGCGGTACGCGGCGTCCAGCGACGCCGTAACGGCGCCGGATCCGGAGCGGGGCTGAACTGGGGCTCGACGCCGAGCGGAGCCGGCGTCGGAGGTGGTACCGGTGTCGACGCCGGCGGAGGAGGCGTGACGAGGTCGACCGGCGTCGGCGGGGACTCGGGGACGAGTCCCTCGGGAACCTGCGGCGTCGGGCCGGAGCCGGCGACGGCGCCGGGGCCGGAGCCGCCGGCATGCAAGGTTGCCCAGTCAGGTCCACGGGGCCCGAAGGCGCGCCAGCGGGCGTCGACGGCGGAGCCAGGCTCCTCATGGCCGAGAGGAAGGCACTGACTTCCGCCGGCGTCGCGTCAGTCCCAGGGACCGGCGGGTATGGGGACTTGTGCAGCGCCTGCAGCTCCGCTGGAGCCGCGGGGGTGGAACCACCCTGACCCTCGGCCGAGTCGCGCGACCGGCGAGGGGAGTCCGAAGAGCGGTGTCGCCTCTTGGACTTCTTGGAGTGCTTCGACTTACCCGAAGACTTGGAGCCAGACGAGCGATGATGACATCGGCTGCGGCTCCGCGACCGATCCTTGGACCTCCTCCTGGACCGGGATCGAGAGGGGCGCGGAGCCGAGTGGCGAAGCTCGAGGAGCTTACGGGACCGCTCCCGTCTAGCCTTCGAGGTCAGGGCCTTGCAGTCCGAGCACAACTCCGCGTCGTGGTCGAGGCCCAAACAGTAAAGGCACCGGCGGTGATGATCCATAACCGACATCAAGCGGTTGCAGTCAGCACAGGCTTTGAAACCAGGCATCCTACCGGCACCGGAGTCGAGACAAGATCAAAAAGGATCAAAAAACTTAGTCAAAAAAGACTAAAAGAGGTAGCTCTCCCGGATCTGCGCTTACTGGCGTGGAAAAAAGAAAAACTGACGTCAGCGCGCGAGGGCGGCGTCTAAGTACTCCGACGACGTCATTCCGGCGCACGACGCCGACGACGGACGCGGAGCCGCAGACGACGCCTAGCGACGCGCAAGGCGTATTGCTGACGAAAAATCTTCCGGATCCAGTCTGACGCCTGGGGATATTCTAAGGTGAGGAATCTAACTAACGTGTTTCTTTCAGATCACACAAAACAGGAAGAGCAGAGAGCCAAATGCTGTCTTTACATTTGTATATCGGCGGTGGTTTGAGGGGTGCTGCAAGGAACCCTCTTTCGTGATGAGCTTCCTTCTTTGACAGTCTACTAATGAAAATTGTGCTAAACAGGAGCCCAATGCCCAGTTATTAAAGTGATGTTCTTTAACACACTTGTGAGCAGCTTTAGAAAAGATATTTACTTTGCATTTTACCGTACCAACGTTACATATATAATATATATATATATTTATAAATATATTGTGCAAACTGCTTCAAATGCGATTAGCTATAAAACTAGGTTTTGATGCTAGGTAGTAAACGCTAGAGGACACTGTTGTCTATAATACATTTTCTTTCTTCTCCATTCCTGCTGAGGTAGCTTCTTCCAGAATATGAATAAATGAATAGAATGAAGTCTGTCATTTCGTTTTAGTACGAGATCATAGCACCATGTACGAAGAATGTTGAAGATGTCAAAGAAAATAGTGTTTGCTATCACAAATCTGGTAATTTGGGAAGAAATTATGACAATGCAAATAGCACATGAGCACAATGTTCCCTTGTTTGCAGCATCTTTGTTGATAACACTGTTTCTCTGGTAATTACTAGTAGTTTATTATACCGGGGATATGTATTTTTTGTTACGGGGTTGCTCACAGTAACGTGATATTTGTGTTGTGTTCAGGGGACAGTTTTAGAATGAGAACCTCCACTATTGGGCTTCACGAGTATATTTTTATATTCGGCAGCGCTTGCAGTGTTTGCAGGATGAGAACCGATAATGCGCCATTTTCCACCACTTCCGGCTGCAGCTGTCTAGCGCTGCTCATTCAACTTGTCTGCGCTCTGGATCCCCTACTAACATATTTATGCAAATTTGTGCACACGCGCACGGCCTGCAAAGACCTTCAACCACGGATATTATTCTGGATGCAATACTTACTATTCCGGGTCTTCACTTTTGGGGCGGCAGAGATCAGCAACCTCTGCACATCCTGCTAATTAACATATTAATGGATATATGTGTTTCCTGTAGCTTTTGATTTGACCAAACTGTGGGTAATTGACAATGCCATCACATGCAATGTAATTTCAATACAATACATCGCATTCTCAGCAGAAGATGAAATGCAGGCCAGGGCGGTAAACAGGTCCTACCCGCTGCAGCGAAAGTGAAAGCGGCGCGTTTGCCCATAGGTTTCTAATTAACGCGACAGCGAGACGCGGCGCGATAATTGGAAACATATGGCGCTCATGCTCGCTCCTGCGGACCCTAGGCCACAGAACAGAGAAGGCGGGACATGCATCCCCCTTGGGCCAATTGCGTGCTGTCTTTCTTAGAAAGACAGCACGCAAAGCCCAATAGCAAGTGATACATTCCAAGCACACGAATGAGCGTGTGTTTGGAATTTAAAAGCTCTTACAAAATGCCTCGCAGAGCAGCGGATGCGCGCTGGCTCAGGCGAGACCTAAAAACTAGCATACTTATTGGATGATGTCATCAATTATAACATTTGGGATGTCAAATGATGTCATAGAACATGTCATGAGTGAAGTAATATTGGAAGTCATAAGCAGTGCAAAGCGAAGGGCACAAGTTATATATAGTTTGCTTTGCTGCTCTGAAAGATCCTTGGTGCACATGGTTGAGACTTTTCTTTGGTATGCACTACCCACCAACTGGAATCTACAGGAACTGTGATTTTTCATGAATCACAAACTACTACACAGGTATAGGCCAAATAGCTTGGTGTGTGACCTTGAAGAACTGCGCTAATTTAGGATTGGGACTTTAAAGAGGTGGAAAAGTTTCCAAACAAGCTATCTGGGATTTTATTTATATTCTAAAATATCTGTGTGTTACCAACTTGCTTTCTCTACAGGGCTTGTCATTCAAGGTATTACTAAACCTAAACATTTTACATTTATAAACCACAGAAAGACTGTGGGCTGCAATAGCAGCCACACACTTCAGCAATGAGTGTCTACCTTACTGAAATATGTCACTAATGATCATACCAAAGAGGATTAATAGTCATCTGAATCCAGCTGCATAGAAACCATTGCCTAATCACACCTACCAGAACGCATAGTTGCATGATTATCCAAATAGAGAGACCACATCTGGCCTGTGTAGAAACGAGATAGCTGCTATTGGTACACCGTGAGCATTCTAAGCCTGAAGCTTAACTCCTGGTTCAGCTTCACAATACTGCCACAAACGCTGGGGACTGGAAACACTTGAACATTCCCTTTCTAGAGTGAATCATGATACAACAATTATTGTAGGAACCAGCATTAGAGATCTAGGATTTAACTACTGCTCGACTAACAAACAAATCTTATCGTGTCATTCACATTTTGGTATCAGCATACATCTTGATGCAGCCTGCAAACAGTGAGCCTAATTTGGTGCTGAGGGTCTCTCAAAAACACTTCTTGTGATTGATATTTCTTCACCAAACGTCCCACTCAGAGGAACAGGAGCACTTAACAGGTTCGTTCTCATTCATTTATTTAAGGCAGACACGTTTCGCCATAAAGTTGTCTTTATCAATGCCATAGTCCATGAATGTTATTACAGACGTTCTTTATGTGGGTTTGCCCTCATCTGCCTTAAATAAATGAATGAGAACGAACCTGTTGAGTGCTCCTGTTCCTCTGAGTGGGACGTTTGGTGAAGAAATTAATTCCATGCAGCCATGTGCACGTAAGGAGGCACCCATCCATAGAGTTCAGCTGTTAAATGTGGCATTTGGTGGAAAACAGTATACACGGCTGGAACCGTCGCTTGCCAAGGAGGTGAGAAATGCCCATGAGACAAAGTCAACATTATTAAATGGAGAATGCAATTACTCAATGTGCACTCTTGGAATCATGCTCTCCCAATATGGCACTTGCGTCAGGACGAAGGTTATCGAAAATGTTCATTTCAATTGGGATATTACTCTATTGGATGTTCACCATTGAATCAACATGCAAATAAATGGCACTGTGGGACTTGTATGCAATGCCGGAAAACACTTATCCAAAGACCGTTAAAAAGCGACCGGCATGAGGCAGGCTTGTTTGCTGCAACTAGTTGAATTCCATTGGGCTGTGATCAACCAATGGGAATGAGGGCAAACCCACATAAAGAACGTCTGTACTAACATTAATGGAATATGGCATTGATAAAGACAACTTTTTGTTGAAATGTGTCCACCTTAAATAAATGAACGAGAACGAACCTGTTGAGTGCTCCTGTTCCTCTGAGTAAGACGTTTGGTGAAGAAATATATATCACGCTATGAAGTCCAATAAGGCGCACACTCAGGAGAATTAAACTAGTGCAGATTTATTCCTCAGTTGTTACTCGTTTCGACAGTAAAACTGTCTTGGTCACCAAGACAGTTTTACTGTCAAAACGCGTAACGACTGAGGAATAAATCTGCACTAGCTTTCTCCTGAGTGTACACCTTATTGGACTACGTGGTGTGGTATTATGTCCGATTTCGCGCACCAACTGACTACGGGCCAGGGATCCCAGTAGGAACTTCTTTTGAGATATATATATATATATATATATATATATATTATCTACTGGCGGTTGCCAGTAGATAGTTATAGTTAGGACCGTGTTTCCATAGGAAATCCGCAACATTCTATTTGGAATAACTTTGGCGCCGGTTGATGAATCCTCGCCAAATTTTCATAATAGGTGGGGCGCTCCGCTCCGCTCCTACCCTGAAAGTCTCGGGGTGATTCGTCAAGCGGGGGCTGAGAAAAAAGGGGGATCCCAAAACGCGTTTTTCCCATGCAATTTTCCATATGGACCTTTAGTCCAAGGTACAGCCCAAACGGCTGAACAGAATTACTTGAAATTTGGCAAAGAGGTAGTCCTCAGGTCAGGGATGTGCCTTTTGCAGGTCTGGTGTCAATCTGTTCAGTAGTTCCTGAGGAAATCAAAAGTAAAATCATATATATATGTGGGCGGAGCCTAACCACACATCTCATCCTGAGATCTGATTGGCTGTCAGCACTTCATCCAAGAAGTGTTGGCAGCCATCTTGGGACCAATATACATGATAGCACCTCATTAAAAAGCATTGCAGTTAATAGAAGGTTTTAAGACTATAGTTACATTATAAATCATTTGTTGATTGGTACCATACTCATTTTAGGAATTGTGGTATGTTCTAAGGTGATTTCACCATGTGAAAAAGCCTTTTGCTGGGATATCATGATTGAGAGAAAAATATTTTTTCATGCTTTTCCCACAGAGGTTTGGAAGGTGATCTATAAGCTAAACTGAGAGCTTATTTTCTGTAAATTCACATTATCTTTCTCAGTCATGTGAGAATGAAGTCTGACATTCTCAGTAAAACATCTACATCCAACAAGGGCAGAGACTGTCAGTTGATTCCTTTGTGTTCTACTGCAGCTTCCCAGAGTGTTCCAAAGAACAACTAGAGCGCTAACAGTCCTACTTATGATAAACGTATGGCACACCTGAAGCCATCTTGCTTGGATTAAAGTGGTAACTCTTAAAACATTTAATTTAAAAAGGAACAACATGAGGGGGTTCATTTTTCCATAAAAAGTATGATTAGTGCTGCAGAAAGAAAAATTAGGGCACATTTTGAGTGACTTCTCAAATCCTCTTCAATTTCCTTAACAAATTCTGACATGCAGACTGAAAAATGCACTTTCAATACCAGCAGCAGTTTTCCCTGGTGAGCAGTAGCTTTACTACAGTGATCTAATGAGCAAAAAGAGTGCTAACATTCTGAATTTATGGCAAATGTGTGACACATCTGAATGCCTTCTTGATGGAATCAAAGTAAAAAACTGAAAGTATTTCCTACTGAGGAGACTGCAGTAAATGAGGAAATTAGGAAACTTCATAACAAATAAGTCTCCCAAGATGGCCACCAGACACAAAAGAGCCCAAATGTAGCCCAAATATCACCCAGATGTAGCCCAAGTATAGCCCAATGACAGAATGTCCCAGAGTGTTCTTAAAAACAACTAGAGCGCTTACTGTCTTCATTATGACAAAAGTATGGCACACCTGAAGCCATCTTGATTGGAATAAACTGGTAACACTTAAAACATTTAATTTAAAAAGGAACACAATGAGGGGGTTCATTTTGCCATAGAAATTATGATTAATGCTGAAGAAAGAAAATGAGGGCACATTTTGACTTCTCAAATCCTCTTCTATTTCAGGCTGAAACATGCACTTTTAATACCAGCAGCAGTTTTCCCTGGTGAGCAGTAGTTTTACTACAGTGATCTAATGAGCAACTAGAGTGCTAACATTCAGAATTTATGGCAAATGTGTGACATATCTGAATACCTTCATGATGGAATCAAAGTAAAAAACTGAAAGCATTTCCTACTGAGGAGACTGCAGTACATGAGGAAATTAGGAAACTTCATAACAAATAAATCTCCCAAGATGGCCACCGGAGACAAAAGAGCCCAAATGTAGCCCAAAATCACCCAGATGTAGCCCAAATATAGCCCAATGACAGAAGTGTGCAAAACACTTATTATTTTGTGTTTTTGCAGTGTTATATAGTGCAGACTTGTCAGGTATTGGAGTGCTTTACATGAGCATTGGTTACATCACACAAGAACAAATTCATTTTGGTTGTAGACATGGGGAGACTAAGTGATTTGACCAGAATCACAGAATGTCGAGCTGAAGCAGAAACTCCAACCTGGTTCCCCAGTTGCAAAGTCTGCAGTTCTGGAAGTAACACCACATCCTCTCCCCTAAGTGCAACATTTAATCAAGTGGTCAACTGGATAAAAAATCATAAAGATAACAAATAATTTAAAAGTGCTTTGTCGCTATTTGAAAACTCAGAAAATATGTTATTTTAGTCTTTTAGAGCACTAACCATAATTTTGATGCCAATAAGACCCTCTCATATATGTAATTTCTAAAGAAAATGCTCTAGGTATTACAGTTTTGATTACATCAAGATGACTTCAGGCGTTCCACACTTTTGTAATAAATATAGAATGTTAGCAATCTAGTTGATCATACTGTTGAGAGGCAGAGGCCAGGGGCACGGACTCTGAAAATTGAAGGCAGGTATTTATTTATTTATTTTATTTAAAACATTTATATAGCGCAGCTGTCACCTTACAGGTATCCTGGCGCTGAAGATAACTCCTAAAATAGGTGCACTGGGAGAGGACATTAAGATAATGGACAATTAACGTTTAGGGAACAGCCACGTTTTGACCCGTTTCCTAAAAGGGAGAAGTTCCCTTGTTTGACGGACATCCAAAGGCAAGCTGTTCCAAAGTTTAGCTGCTGCAACCTTGAAAGATCTTCCTCCTGTCCTGACCTTTTTAAATCTTGGTATTTTGACAAGACAGGCCGTAGTAGATCGGAGAGCTCTGGTTGGAATATACCAGTCAAACATGGATTGCAGGGGGCCTGGCCCGGCTCCATGTAGAGCTTTAAAAACAAGACAGAGAGATTTAAAAGCAATTCGCTGTTTGATAGGGAGCCAGTGAAGCTCGGCCGTAGCCGCAGTGGCCGAAGATCTCCTAGGCCAACCCAGGGCCAATTTGGCAGCGGCTGATTGAATTCTTTGGAGTCTGTCTAGCAGCACGGACGGGGCCTCGAGCAACAGCGCATTACAATAGTCAAGGCGACTAAGAATGGTACACCTGACTATTAAGGCCCGGGCCTGTGAGGGAAGGAGTGGCAAGATCTTGCGAAGAGAACGAATAAGGGCCGAGCAGGTGGACACTGTTTTTGCAACCTGGGCTTCCATGGTGAGCTTGCTGTCCATCATAACACCCAGATTGCGAACCGTGGTGACCGGCTGTGGCTTTTCCGAGGTTTCAGGGGGCCAAAACTCCACCGGGAACGGGCGGATAATCCGACTACCGGCGCAGAACAGAACCTCGGATTTGGAGGCGTTGAACTGTAAAGAATTATTGTATAGCCAACCAGCCGTGTCTCGCAGACAGACATGAAACGATTCCAAAGGAATCGATTCCTCACCCTCCCAAGAGAGGATGAGCTGAGTGTCGTCGGCATAATTAATTACTTTTAGCCTATGGGACTTTATTAACGTGATCAATGGTTTTAAGTAAACGTTAAATAAAATCGGGCTGATGGACGAGCCTCGAGGCACCCCATGGATCACCGGGGAGAACGCCGATTGAAACGGGGGGAGGGACACAACCTGCTTCCTATCCCGCAGGAAGGAGTGAAACCAATGCAGGGCAGTACCACCCACCCCGGCCTCTCTTAGTCTCTCCAATAGAATCACATGATTGACCGTGTCGAATGCGGCGGACAGGTCCAGCAGGATCAAAGCTACTGCCTGGCCCCTGTCCGCACGCATCCGAAGGTCCTCCATGGCAGTAAGTAAAGCTGTTTCGGTGCCATGGGCTGGACGAAAACCAAATTGGATTTCGTCCAGTAGGAGGTAGGAGGGTGCAAAGGCAACAATTTAACCACACTGAGCAGGCAGGAAGGGCCGTGGCAGCACAACAGACTATGGAGGGCAGTGGAAAGGGGGGCAGGGGCAACAAACCAACAATACAGGACTTGCAAGAGAGGCTGTGGCAATGTAATAGACCATTGTGGGCAGAAGGAAGAGGCAATGGTAGTACAACCATACATGCCAACAGACCCGATTCAGCCAGGAAACGTCCAATGTTTTTAAGCTCAAATGGGCTTTATTTGATCTGTCTCCTGTCTACAATCTCCTCTTTTTCAATGTAACTCACAAGGGGAAAATCAATACCCCAGTTTTTTTTCAAAATCTCCCTCTTACCAAGTTCAAAATGTTCGCAAGTATGGTACATTGGTTCATGGAAGGAAATGGGGTAGGGACATGGACTTGGATAACAGAGGACAGGAGGGACATGGAGAGGTGCACCAAACTGACCCTGCAGGGCAGGCATCAGGGTTTGCAGCAGCACAATACACCACACAGGGCATGCGGGACGGGAGTGCAGCACAACAATCCATAGAAAGCAAGAGGGAGGGGACAGGACCATACACATGGACAAGAGAGAACAGAGGGGCAAGAGGCAATGGTAGCTAGCTGACCATAATAGACAGACAGGAGAGAAAGCTGCAGCATAACAGATCATAAAGGGCAGGAGGGACGGATCAGGGGCATTAAAATGGAACAGACAAGCCAGGAGGGAGGGAGTAGGGGTCTGCACATGTAAACAGAAGGCTGGGGGCAAGGGGGCAGGGCAGGAGCAGCAAGATAGCCATGGAGGTCAGGCAGGATGGGCATTAGAAGCAAGACACACCATGAAGAGCAACAGTGAGACTGTGATGGCATACACACAGACCATGGAGGGAAGGTGGGAGGGGGTCAGGGGCAGCTAACTGACCACAAAGGGAAGGTGGGAGGGGCCATGGCAGCACAGAAGACCATGCATGGCAAGTGGGAGGGTTAGTGGCAGCACAATGGCTATGATGGGCAAGAAGGAGGGTGCAGGAGCATGCACAAAGGACGATGGAGGATAGAAGGGAGGGTCAGGACCTGTGCACAGACAAGAAAGTTCAGGGGAAGGGGCCTCACAACAGACCGCACGGGGCAGGCAGGAGGAGCAGTTGCAGCACAACAGACCAGGGAGGGCAGAAGGGTGTGGCAGTACAATGGACCATGTAGGACAGGAGGAAGAGGATAGGGGCAATTGACAATGCTAGGCAGGTGGGAGGGGAGTGGCAGCTCAACAGAACACTCAGAGTAGATGGCAGGTCCATGGAACATGGTGGGCAAAAAGGATGGAGCAGGGGCATGCACAAAGACATCGGAGGGAAGGGGAATAGGGGCAGCAAGCTAAGCACAGAGTTTAAGCAGGAGGTCAATGATGGGGCATAGAATTGGGCAATGGAGGGCAGGAGGAGTGGACTGGTACATCATACTAAATTGAGGGCAGTGGCAGCACATCAGACCATGCATGGCAGGAGGGAGGAGGCTAGTCCATGGATTCAGACAACAGAGGATAGGGAGGAGGTGGATGGGGCAGCAAGCTAACTGTTCAGAGAAGGCAGGTATTAGGAACTTTATTGTTTTTAAAACGTGTGTCTGTGCGAACTACTTAAAATATGAACAAGTATGCAGCATAATCTCACTTTTATTCAGGAAGAAGAGGACGTTTGTGACTGTGACTCCGGGCTCACTTGGCAGAAACACCCCTGACCCTCCACCCCTATCGCAAAATGTAATGCCTGTGAAAAGGATAGGTGAACACAGTGTTATATAGAACATAGTCCTGAGAGCACGAATGAAAATGAAAACTAGATATAGTGTATGGTATAAACTATGCACCAAAAAGTGTGATATAAGATGAACCGGGCGTGAAATATAAAATGCAATACATTGTGCGCAATGACAGATTCATTGGAGAGCGCGAGATAGCACAGGCACTAGCGCGTGCTATGTGATATGCGCCTTGGAGTGTAATATGCACAGGGCAGTGTTGTGTAACCTAACTAGTCTCTAAAGTTGTAATATAAAATATGTGCTGGGGAGTGTAACGTTGCATATGCACTGTGACAAAGATATGGATCCCAGATTGTAATATGTATGGCATAGCACTGTGCGTCATAACATAGGCAGCGAGGAAGGCACGTTAGATGGGGCAATATAACCCGTGCGAAGACAAGTGTGGCATGACATATTCACGGGGTGGTGTTACAGTGCACATGGGCTAGAGAGTGTCATAGCATATGCACTAGCTGGTGGAATACAACACAGAGGTGTGAGGCAATCGGTGGGCACTGGTGGGTGTAACACAGCATTGGGCTCTGCCAGTAGCGCGGTGTGACTCTCAAGTGATGTTCGTCCCCTTTCCAGAGAGTAAAATAAAAAGTATTACACATCCGGCAGTGGATGTGTGTTTTATTAACCGTGAGGGGGGTTTCTTGCATAGTTTGTCAAATTTTTGTCGAATCCCCTTTGAATGGCTTGGTGTGCATGTGTATTAAATGTGCCCGTCAATAGCTACCCATGTTTGTATAAATAAACGACAAGGGTGTCTATCGGGATTAGGCACGGTAGGGCATCAGACATGTCAGAGCTTCACTAGTGGTGTAAATCCATTCCACGTGGATTCATTGTATGCATAGTCGCCTTTTAATGAATATCACGCAAATCGTCATGGTGATAGGTACGTACGGTTTGTCCAGCATGTCCTAGGTGTGTCTATAAATATATGTTTTTTAAAAATAATAAAAAACAGTGGCCGGCCCTGGGGATTGGGGTCAAAAAAATATAATTAGGAGACAGGCCCTGGGGGATGGGGTCATCAGGGCCAATAAATTAGAATAAGAAGGGGAACCACACAGCCCCCCTTCTTAAAAAATTAAAATAAATAAAAGACTGGCATCGTGCCGGAGGCCACGCCCCCTCCTTGCAGCACTCTGCAAACGCGCCCCCTGGCGAGTTGTAAGTTGGGGAATTAATTCCTCTTCAATACTGAGGGTCCCTGAGGGCCAACTAGCCCAACAGGCATCTCCAGTATGCGCCAGGGAGCTGCGCTGCAGACAGGTGTTCTGAGGCCAAGCCCCTTTTTACAACTCTCTGCAACGCAGCTCTGTGGCGCTTACTGGAGGTACCTAGTGGTCTAGTTTGACCCTAGGGACCCTTAGGATTCAAGGGGACTTAATCTCTCAACTTAGAACAGCCACAGGGCGCGTTTACACAGTGGTGAAGGGAGGGGACGGGGCCGGAGGTGACGTGTGCAAACACGCACTATGGCACGTTTTAAATTGGGGATATAATTTCCCTTCAATACTGAGGGCCCCTGGGGGCTAACTAGCCCACCAGGTGCTTCCAGTAAGCGCCACTGAGCTGTGTTGCAGAGAGGTGGTCCAGGCCGCGCCACTTTTTACACCTCTCTGCAACGCAGTTCTGTGGCGCATACTGGAGGTACCTAGTGGGCTAGTTGGACCCTCAGGATTCAAATTAACTTAATCTCCCAACTAAAAACGGCCACAGGGCGTGTTTACACAATGGTGAAGGGAGGGCACGGGGCCTCAGTTAACGTGTGCAAACAAGCCCTGTGGCGCGTTTTAAGTTGGGGAAATAATTCCCCTTCAATCCTGAGGGCCCCTGTGGCTAACTAGCCCACCAGGTGCTTCCAGTAAGCGCCACTGAGCTGCGTTGCAGAGAGGTGGTCTAGGCCGTGCCACTTTTTACACCTCTCTGCAACGCAGCTCTGTGGCGCATACTGGAGGTACCTAGTGGGCTAGTTGGACCCTTGGGACCCTCAGGATTCAAATGAACTTAATCTCCCAACTAAAAATGGACACAGGGCGTGTTTACACAGTGGTGAAGGGAGGGGACAGGGCCTGAGTTAACGTGTGCAAAAACGCCCTGTGGCCTGTTTTAAGAGGTAGTTTTAATCCCCCTGCCCTATTATATACTAGGGGCTTACAGAGGAGGTCATGCTAATCACAGGGGGACCCCAACGCATAATGTTCCCTAGTGTATGTAGGTGTTTTCACTGTATTCTAAGTGTCTTTTAACATAGCACTGGCTCTAGGACTGGTTAGTCAGACTCAGTTACCACCAGTATCCGTCTGAAAAAGTTGAGGGTACAGGATGATTTTGCAACAAGGCTTCTTTCTGCTCTTCTTTTTGTTCTTTCTGCACGTTATCCTTCTTCCTGCACTTTTCTTCGTCTTTAAGGACTTCTGTTGCTTCTTTCTGCACTTCTTTTTTTTCTTTCTGTGCATTTTTTCTTCTTTCTTCACATGTCCTATCTCTGTAGGCATAGTTAGAAATTAGCATTTAAAAAACCTTTGAAATTCACAGAAAAAACCATAGGTTTCAGGCACGTTATAGTTAGGAATTAGCATTAAAAAAACCTCAGAAATTCACTGAAAAAACCATAGGTTTCAGGGGTGTTATAGTTAGCTGGACTTTTCACTTGTACAAAACCATTGAAATTTCCCCGTTATAGTTAGTTCAGCTAACTATAACTCGCGCGCCCGCAATGCACTGCTGATGACGTCACATATTACATCACTCATGACATGGTCAGTGACATCACTCATGACATCACTGATGACATCTCAAATGACATCACTGATGACATCACTGATGACATCATCCTGGTGATAGAGTGGCAGACCTCCTCTCACCCTAATATAACCTTTGATACACACATTCAAAAATAGAGACTAAAATTTTCAAAACAATGGACATACCAATACCAGTTACAACAACCTATTCAGTAATTCTAAGATTCACATACACATCCACTCATTCACCAACAGTCGTATACAGTCACTCATACATGTACTCACTCATCATATGTACTCATACACCTATACATCCTGTTACACAATGCCACTCATCCATAGAGTTACTCACACACATAGTCACTCATGCTAATAAAGAATCAAACATCCATTTACTTGCATATACAGTTATACACACACCACCACACTTACTTCTACAGAAACTTACACATACTTAGTCTTTTAAACAATCACTTATAGAAACACATACTTATTCCTACAGGAACTCTTTCAATCTCTCACTCTCATATATACTCACTTATATACACCAATAGTCACATATACTAGTTTAAAACATATGTAGTTACTCATAAAGACACTATTGAGACAGTCATTCACTCACTAATACACCCAGACACACACTCATCCACCCATACAGTCCTGCACACATGCTGTCTTCAACACATACAAACAGTGAGTCACTCATTCATGCACCTATGCACTACGTAATACCCCCCACCGAACCATGCAGACACTCAGACTGATACTCAAAAAACCAACTAATAACCTATATAGACACCCATGTAGCTACTCACCAACCCATGCAGCCACTTATACACAAAGTGAGAGACTGATACAGATATTTACATATTTAAACATTACTCACTAAGCCATGTATTCACTATGATACACTTAATCAGTCAGTTACACAATCAATTTTTCAAAAACAAATCATCCATTTAGACACTTATATACCCATTTATTCTTCCATCGACCTTGAGATATACATATATAAAACATATTTAATTTTCAGAAAAACACACATTCACTGTATGATGTCATCAGTGATGTCATCAGTGATGTCATTTGAGATGTCATCAGTGATGTCATGAGTGATGTCACTGACCATGTCATGAGTGATGTAATATGTGACGTCATCAGCAGTGCATTGCGGGCGCGCGAGTTATAGTTAGCTGAACTAACTATAACGGGGGAATTTCAATGGTTTTGTACAAGTGAAAAGTCCAGCTAACTATAACACCCCTGAAACCTATGGTTTTTTCAGTGAATTTCTGAGGTTTTTTAAATGCTAATTCCTAACTATAACGTGCCTGAAACCTATGTTTTTTTCTGTGAATATATATATATATATATATATATATATATATATATATATTCACTGAAAAAACCATAGGTTTCACACACGTTATAGTTACGAATTAGAATTTAAAAAACCTTGCAAATTCACTTAAAAAACCATAGGTTTCACACATGTTATAGTTAGCTGGACATTTCACTCGTAAAAAACCAATGAAATTCCCCCGTTATAGTTAGCTCAGATAACTATAACTCGTGCGACCGCCACTCTATCCAAAGGATGATGTCAACAGTGATGTCATGAGTGATGCCACTGACCATGTCATGCGTGATGTAATGTGTGACGTCATCAGCAGTGGATTGCGGGCGCGCGAGTTATAGTTATCTGAGCTAACTATAACGGGGGAATTTCATTGGTTTTTTACGAGTGAAATGTCCAGCTAACTATAACATGTGTGAAACCTATGGTTTTTTAAGTGAATTTGCAAGGTTTTTTAAATGCTAATTCGTAACTATAACGTGTGTGAAACCTATGTTTTTTTCAGTGAATATATATATATATATATATATTCACTGAAAAAACCATAGGTTTTCCGAAAAAAAAAATTTTTTTTTTTTGGGCTTGGGGGTGGTTTGGGGACCCCTGTGTCAATGCTGGGTGGTTAGGATCTCATTAAACTGCCTCTTTACACATTTTTGGGGGTTGGTTTTTGCTGCCCTACTCAGGAAGCGAGAGAGAAAATGGCGGCCGCCGCTTCCTGGTTTCGACCGATTCGAATGTTTACTAAGAACTAAGAGCCAATCAGAATCGCGCTCGCGCACGCCACCGTACGCGTACGGTAAGCTTACGGTAAGCGCACGGTAAGCGCACCGTAAGCTGCCACAGATATATATATTGATTTAAAGGCTATTTTCTCAGAATCTACTGAACAGATTTACACCAAACCTACAAAAGGCACTTCCTTGACCTGGGGACTACCTCTCTGCCAAATTTCATTAAATTCTGTTCAGCCGTTCGGGCTGTAGCCCTGTCTAAAGGTCCTATGGAAAAATGCATGGGAAAAACGCGTTTTGGGACCCCCCTTTTATCTCAGCCCCCGCTTCACGAATCCCCCCGAGACTTTCAGGGTAGGAGCGGAGCGTAGCGCCCCACCTATTTTGAAAAATTCACGAGGATTCGTCGACCGGCGCCAAAGTTATTCAAAATAGAATGTTGCGGATTTCCTATGGAAACGTGGTCCTAACTATAACTACCTACTGGCGACCGCCAGTAGGTAATTCACTTAAAAAACCATAGGTTTCACACATGTTATAGTTAGCTGTACATTTCACTCGTAAAAAACCAATGAAATTCCACGTTATAGTTAGATCAGGTAACTATAACTTGCGCGCCCACAATAAACTGCTGATGACGTCACATATTACATCACCCATTACATGGTCAGTGACATCACTCATCACATCAATGATGACATCTGAAATGACACATTGTGGATTGCGGTCGCGCAAGTTATAGTTACCTGATCTAACTATAACGTGGAATTTCATTGGTTTTTTACGAGTGAAATGTACAGCTAACTATAACATGTGTGAAACCTATGGTTTTTTAAGTGAATATATATATATATATATATCTCACACCAAACAACTCCTCCGATCTGAAGAAGCAAAGGCAGAACCGAGGCACAAGAAAACAGAAAAAAACCAGTGCAAAACACGAAAAGGGGGCAGGGTAGAAACACCCTGACCCCCTAGGCCTGCTCAGAAAAATCTGCGCAGGGTGCGCGGATTCGGCCGTGGGGGAAAAAAAAACGAAGCACGGACTCCCGCGCTTCGTTGCTAAATAGCCCCCAAGTGGCCAAGTCCGTGGGGTAACGGGTTTACTGTAATCGGGGCCCCAGAGGGGCCCCCAGCACCGGGGACCGCCACCCCCCGGAGCTTTTTTGCATTATGGGGGGCTCTCAGCCCCCCCAGCCCCGGGGACTGCCATCCCCGGGGCTTCAATATACATGGGTGGGGGGGCTCAAATGCCCCCCCCAAGCCCCAGGGACCGCCACCCCCGGGGCTTCATGAGAATATATGCGGGGGACTCACGCCCCCCCCCCGCAGCCCCGGGGACCGCCACCCCGGGGCTTTTTAAAAAAAAAAAAAAAAACTGTGTGGGGGGGGCTTGAGCCCCCCCACACGCCCCGGGGACCGCTACCTCCCTGGGGCACCAAGAGTTTACATTTGGGGGGCCCGTTATGGACACCCAAGCCCTGGGGACCACCACCCCCCGGGGCTTTGAAAATGTTGTGAGGAGGGCCGCACGGCCCCCCTCCTGGAACCCTTGATGGCCCTGGGGACCACCACCCCCCAGGGCCGGCTCCCCCGGGACACTGCTGTTTGCAATGACAGGGCGGGAGCCTCGCGGCTCCCGCCCTGTCATTGCAAACTGCTTTGCTTCATTGAAGCGAGAGCAGGGAAACCTGCTCTCGCTTCAATGAAGCAAAGCAGATTGCTTTTCCACATGGGGAGCTGCATGTTAGCAGCTCCCCTTGTGGAAAAGCAATGCGGGGATCCGGCTGGGACCGTGGGGGGATTGGGGACCCCCCCACGATCCCCAACGAGAGGCGAGGCCCCGGGGATGGGGTCTCCAGGGCCATAAGTGGCCCGGGAGGGGGGCCACGCGGCCCCCCTCCTACCCCCTCCCAAAAAAGAGGCAGAGCCCCGGGGGATGGGGTCCCCGGGGCTAAAAGAAGCCTCAGGAGGGGGGCCACGCAGCCCCCCTCCTTGGTAAAAATAATAAAAATAAAGTGGTCCCCGGGGCCGAAAGTGGCCTCGGGAGGGGGGGCCCACGCGGCCCCCTTCCCGATTTAAAATAATAATAATTAGGGTCAGGCTCTGGGGGATGGGGTCCACAGGGCCCAAAAAACAGTAAAGGAAGGGGGGCCACTAAGACCCCTTCTAAAAAAGAAAAATAAATAAAAAACCGGCCTCGCCCCCTCCCACCAACACTATGCCAACGCGCCGTGTGGCGCGTTTTAAGATGAGGAATTTTTTCCCTTACAATCCTGAGGGTCCCTGGGGGCTAACTAGCCCACCAGGTACCTCCAGTTAGCGCCACAGGGCTAAGTTGCAGAGTGTTGTAAAAAGGGGCGTGGCCTCAACACCTCTCTGCAATACAGCTCCCTGGCGCATACTGGAGGTACCTGGTGGGCAAGTTCGGACGATTTGCAGCACCCATCTGTCCGAAGTGATGGAGCGCCAGTGGAGCAGGTGATGGCGAACTCTGCCCCCCACTGGCGTTGAATGGGCCTGAAAGCTCGGACTAGGAGGGCTTTGAGGCGGATGCTGCCGGGGTGGATGTGGACTGACCGGCACGTTGTCCTCCAGAACCACCTCGGCGGAAACCACGTCCGCGACCGCGTGCAGGTTGGTTCTGTGGCCGGTGGCTGGGCGGACGTGAGGAGGCGCCCCTTCCTTGGCCACGAAAGGGCGAAAGGCGGAAGTTTGC
Source organism: Triturus cristatus (assembly GCF_964204655.1). NCBI lineage: Eukaryota > Metazoa > Chordata > Amphibia > Caudata > Salamandridae > Triturus > Triturus cristatus. The sequence continues at coordinate 149,973,959 of NC_140579.1, read as the reverse complement.
GGCCGCGGGGCCGAAAGACCCAAGGACTTGGCCGTGGCCCGGGAGTCCTTGAACCGGGCCAGCGCACTGTCCGCCTTCTCGCCAAAAAGGCGAGTGCCATCGAAGGGCATGTCCATGAGGGAGCTTTGGACATCCCCTGAAAACGATGTGGACCTCAGCCAGGCGTGACGCCGAAGCGCCACTGTGGTGGAAACTGCCCGACCCAGCGAGTCCGTGGTGTCTAGTCCACATCTAATGGCATGCCGCGCTGCATCTCGCCCGTTAGCAAGTGCTTGGGTGAGTCGCTCCTGGGCCTCCTCCGGGCACAAGGGCAGCACGTCCTCCACCGCATCCCACAGCGAGTGGGAGTAACGGTCCAAAAGGCAAGCGGTATTTAAAGACCGCAGTCCCAAACTCAGGGACGAGAACAGTTTCTTGCCAAACTGCTCCAACTTCTTGGATTCCCTATCCGGAGGAGCGGACGGGAAGGAGGATTGGGAGGTTGAGGCCTGGATAACCAGGCTCTCGGGGGTGGGGTGGTGGGAGAGGAATGTGGGGTCGCCCAGAGCAGGGCAGTGGCGCCGGGCAACGTTCCTGTCCACAGGAGGGACTGTGGAGGGCTTGGACCAAGTGCCCTGGAGAACATCAATGAGGGCCTCATTAAACTGCAGCAGAGGCTCAGTGGAGCTTGCTGTCGGTTGAAGGACCTCGGTGAGGACGTTAGTCCTCACAGCCACAGCAGGCAACTCGAGCCCCAGGGCTTCGGCCGCCTTGCGCAGCACCACAGAAAAGGCTACACCTTCCTCCGAGGCCACAGCCGGAAGAGAGATGAATCCAGTGTCTGGAGCCAGTCCTGAGACAATTGGGCCTGTTCGGCCAGAGGGTCCTGAGACCCCTCCCAGTCGCCCTCATCATCCGATTCCTGGTAGACAGGAGGAAGGATCGCAGCCGGACGGTGGATGAAGCGGTCTCCCATCGGCGCCGGTAACGGCGTCGGACGGCGCCGTACCGGCGCCGGAATAGGGCTAAACTGAGGCTCGACGCCCTGTGGGCAAAGCTCGAGTAGCTTACGGGACCGCTCCCGCCTAGCCTTCGACGTCAAGGCCTGACAGTCGGGGCACGACTCCGCGTCATGGTCGGCCCCCAGGCAGTACAGGCACCGGCGATGGTGATCCGTTACCGACATCAGTCGGTGACAGGCGTCACAATGCTTGAATCCAGGCATCCTACCGGCACCAGATGTCGAGTCGAGTAACCAAAAGAGGTCAAAAAGTTAGTCAAAAAGTGACTAGGGGTAAGCTCTTCCCGGATCGGCGCTTACTGGCGCGGAAAAAAGAAGAACTGACGTCAGCGCGTGAGGGCGGCGTCTAAGTACTCTGACAACGTCATTCCGGCGCACGACGCCAACAACGGACGCGGAGCCGCAGACGACGCCTAGCGACGCGCAAGGGGTATTGCTACAAAAATCTTTCCGGATCCAGCCTGACGCCTGGGGATATTCTAAGGTGAGGAATCTAACTAACGTGTTTCTTTCAGATCACCCTGTCACTCCCTTTGCACTCCTCTAGTGACCCATTCAGCACCATGTACTAATCCATTCACTGCGCCAAAACCCAACCACTTATAAATTCACCAGGCACTCTCCTTGCAGTACTCTAATCATTCAGTCAGTACCCAAGTACTCATCCAGTGACCCAGGCCTTAGCACATGGACTGGACTGGTTCAAACCCCTATCCACTATGCATGCAGTCTTCTAACCACCTACACACTTGTCTTTCACACCTTCAATTCTCCAGTCAGTATCCATACACTTCCAGCAAACACCCTGTCACTCTCCTTGCACTCCTCTTGTGACCCATTCAGCACCATGTACTAATCCATTCACTGGGCCAAAACCCAACCACTTATAAATTCACCAGGCACTCTCCTTGCAGTACTCTAACCATTCAGTCAGTACCCAAGTACTCATGCAGTGAGCCAGGCCTTAGCACATCCACTGCTTCAAACGTCTGTCCACTATGCATGCAGTCCTCTAACCACCTACACACTCGTCTTTCACACCTTCAATTCCCCAGCCAGTATCCATACACTACCAGCAAACACCCTGTCACTCCCCTTCCACTCCTCTAGTGACCTATTCAGCACCATGTACTAATCCATTCACTGCGCCAAAACCCAACCACTTATAAATTCACCAGGCACTCTCCTTGCAGTACTCTAATCATTCAGTCAGTACCCAAGTACTCATCCAGTGACCCAGGCCTTAGCACATAGACTGGTTCAAACCCCTATCCACTATGCATACAGTCTTCCAACCACCTACACACTTGTCTTTCACACCTTCAATTCCCCAGTCAGTATCCATACACTTCCAGGAAACACCCTGTCACTTCTCTTGCACTCCTCTAGTGACCCATTCAGCACCATGTACTAATCCATTCACTGCGCCAAAACCCAACCACTTATAAATTCACCCAGTCACTCTCCTTGCAGTACTCTAATCATTCAGTCAGTACCCATGTACTCATGCACTGAGCCAGGCCTTAGCACATGGACTGGTTCAAACCCCTATCCACTATGCATACAGTCTTCTAACCACCTACACACTTGTCTTTCACACCTTCAATTCCCCAGTCAGTATCCATACACTTCCAGGAAACACCCTGTCACTTCTCTTGCACTCCTCTAGTGACCCATTCAGCACCATGTACTAATCCATTCACTGCGCCAAAACCCAACCACTTATAAATTCACCCAGGCACTCTCCTTGCAGTACTCTAATCATTCAGTCAGTACCCAAGTACTCATCCAGTGACCCAGGCCTTAGCACATAGACTGGTTCAAACCCCTATCCACTATGCATACAGTCTTCCAACCACCTACACACTTGTCTTTCACACCTTCAATTCCCCAGTCAGTATCCATACACTTCCAGGAAACACCCTGTCACTTCTCTTGCACTCCTCTAGTGACCCATTCAGCACCATGTACTAATCCATTCACTGCGCCAAAACCCAACCACTTATAAATTCACCCAGTCACTCTCCTTGCAGTACTCTAATCATTCAGTCAGTACCCAAGTACTCATGCAGTGAGCCAGGCCTTAGCACACGGACTGCTTCAAACCCCTATCCACTATGCATGCAGTCCTCTAACCACCTACACACTTGTCTTTCATACCTTCAATTCCCCAGTCAGTATACATACACTCCAGCAAACACCCTGTCAGTCCCCTTGCACTCCTCCAGTGATCCATTCAGCACCATGTACTAATCCATTCACTGCGCCAAAACCCAAACACTTATAAATTCACCCAGGCACTCTCCTTGCAGTACTCTAATCATTCAGTCAGTACCCAAGTACTCATGCAGTGAGCCAGGCCTTAGCACATCGACTGCTTCAAACGTCTGTCCACTATGCATGCAGTCCTCTAACCACCTACACACTTGTCTTTCAATCCTTCAATTCCCCAGTCAGTATTCATTCACTTCCTGCAAGCACCCTGTCACTCCCTTTGCACTCCTCTAGTGACTCATTCAGCACCATGTACTAATCCATTCACTGCGCCAAAACCCAACCACTTATAAATTCACCCAGGCACTCTCCTTGCAGTACTCTAATCATTCAGTCAGCACCCAAGTACTCATGCACTGAGGCATGCCTTAGCTCATGGACTGCTTCAAACGCCTATCCACTATGCATGCAGTCCTCTAACCACCTACACACTTGTCTTTCTCACCTTCAATTCCCCAGTCAGTATCCATACACTCCAGCAAACACCCTGTCACTCCCCTTGCACTCCTCTAGTGACCCATTCAGCACCATGTACTAATCCATTCACTGCGCCAAAACCCAAACACTTACAAATTCACCCAGGCACTCTCCTTGCAGTACTCTAATCATTCAGTCAGTACCCAAGTACTCATCCAGTGACCCAGGCCTTAGCACATGGACTGGTTCGTGCATGCAGACTTCTAACCACCTACACACTTGTCTTTCACACCTTCAATTCTCCAGTCAGTATCCATACACTTCCAGCAAACACCCTGTCACTCCCCTTGCAGTCCTATAGTGACCCATTCAGCACCATGTACTAATCTATTCACTGCGCCAAAACCCAACCACTTATAAATTCACCCAGGCACTCTCCTTGCAGTACTCTAATCATTCAGTCAGTACCCAAGTACTCATGCACTGAGCCAGGCCTTAGCACATGGACTGCTTCAAACGCCTATCCACTATGCATGCAGTCCTCTAACCACCTACACACTTGTCTTTCACACCTTCAATTCCCCAGTCAGTATCCATACACTCCAGCAAACACCCTGTCACTCCCCTTGCACTCCTCCAGTGACCCATTCAGCACCATGTACTAATCCATTCACTGCGCCAAAACCCAACCACTTATAAATTCACCCAGGCACTCTCCTTGCAGTACTCTAATCATTCAGTCAGTACCCAAGTACTCATCCAGTGACCCAGACCTTAGCACATGGACTGCTTCAAACCCCTATCCACTATGCATGCAGTCCCCTAACTAGCCAACACACTTATAGTTCTGCACTTACACATGCACCATACACTACTAATGCATTCTTTCAGTCAATTAAGCTATACACATACATTCAAACAAACTTTTACACATTAACATACAAATATAGTTATTTCTTTAACCAGAGAAGTTAGTTCTTAGAAGAACTTTTTTTTTCTTTTATATTTTTTTTGTATTTTTATTAATGATTTTATTTTTTTGGTGTTTTTTTCAACAAAAAAAATGAACCAAGAACGAAAAAAACAGGAAACTTCAGGAATTAACAGACATTCCAAACAAAACAAAAGCAAACAAGTCTAACAACGATGATTTCGTTGCGCCGCACACACTGCTTCAACAGACTGCTCTCCATAGGATATTAGTTTGTTGCACTTTACGCAGTGCTGCTTCAGTAGAGCAAATTCAGGACATATGTCCGGTGGTGATGTAGAACCGCCAGAGGTACCATTCACTGCAGGTGGAGGGTTCTGTTGTGCTCTCCTGTACTCCTCCCGAGCCAGATTCACTGGATGCAGAGTCTTCAGGTGCTTATACATCAAGGCAGTACAGCAAGAGTGTTTTTTCTCAGCACTACCTCGGGACAAGACACACTCACAGATCTTGCAGGTTACTTTGGTGGCGTTCACTTTCTTCTGCCCCTCCGGAAAGGTGAAAAACTTCCACACCACCGATACTGGCCTTTGTGGGCGTGGAGCTTCCGGTAAAAATGATTCCTCTGAAGAATGTTGCTCCTGGTCCTGTGGCTGTTGTCCTGAAGCCATGATGTTGGTTTTATTCTCAAAAACACCAAAAAAAAGGTAATGGAAATAGGTTCTTCCAAGCTAAGAGATCACTCTCCAAAGAAGCTCAAAGAAGAATGATGGAAATGGGTGAGGTCCTTCAATAGTTAGAATGGGAAATGTTATGAACCAATCAAATCTTTATTTTTCAGGACACATGTGGTCCGCGCACCCTGCGCACAGGCCACACGCACCAAGCGAGACTTCGCGAAATTGCATTTAAAAGTAATATAAGTTTATTACAAGTAAAAAAATATAATTTTTATGAATAGTTTAGATAATGTCTTGTCCTAATATGTATATTAAAGACATATATATATCATTTTAGACATAAAAAACATTTGCGGGAGTCGCGCACCCACCATGTCAAACAAGTATATGACGTCCCGCGGAAGCGCGCGAGCGTCGCGTACAGTAATGCGCGGGAGCTGGAGTCGCGTACCGGTAGCATAGCAATTGCGCACATCTCAGAAAATACGCACCCATCACACACCCTACGGGGATCCTTCCCAACATTTCTAAAATGGCGGCTAGGTTCCGCTTAGTGATCGAGAAAGGTAAGCTTTGGGTGCGCGGCTCCCCAAAAAAATTTGAAAAGAAAAAAACAATAAAGAAAATAATATAAATGTATTAAAATAAAAATATTTAAAAAAAAAAAAAAATATTTCATTTTCAATATTTTAAAAAACATTTTTATTTCCATTTATATTAAAAATATATAACGTAATTTAAAAAATAAAATATGTAAAAATTAACAGTTAAAAAATTGTAGAAAATCAGTATAAAAAAATACATATAAAAAATACATTTAAAAATTATCATTTAAAAAACCTTTGAAATTCACTGAAAAAAACGTAGGTTTCAGACATGTTATAGTTAGGAATTAGCATTTAAAACACCTTAGAAATGCACTGAAAAAGCCATAGGTTTCAGGGCTGTTATAGTTAGCTGGACATTTCACTCATGCAAAACCATTGAAATTCCTCCGTTATAGTTAGTTTTGCTAACTATAACTCGCGCGCCCACAATCCACTGCTGATGATGTCACATATTAAATCATTCATGACATGGTCAGGGACATCTCTGATGACATCACTGATGGCATCTCAAATGACATCACTGATGACATCACCCACGTGACAATCAGATACACCTCATCATACACTAGTATAACCTTTCATCACTCACTGTAAAATACAGAGTACCATATTTGAATCCATTGACACACCAATACAAGTTTCTACAAACCCACTGAGTGATTCCTAGACCTACACACACATCTAATCACTTACCTATAGATTCACTCAAACATGCTGTCAATGATCAATAGAACACAATCAAATATACTTATACACCTATACCGACATTACACACAGTACACATCCTATTCACTTATGCAGTCATCCTACTCACTTATGCAAACAATGGATCATACTTACATTTAGTCAGCTACACACTTATACAAATACCACTTCATTTATTCATATAGATAGTAACTTATACTTGGTGTGTTATAAAATCACTATTACAAGTATACAGTTATCCATACAGTCACTCATACAATCACTGAGTCTTATGCATACTTATTTATATACAACTGTCACATACACTGCCTTTTATTTTTCTAGTTTGTTGGACATGTACCATTGAGAGATATATTTGCTCATCACCACACCCATAAAGATATTCACTCACCCAAACAACTGTTATAACATGCAGTCTTAACCTCATATACCTACTGAATCAACTATTCACACATATTTGGGCAGTCACACACCCCCCACTGAACCACACACACATTCACTCTCCCATACAAATACTCAGTTAACTAATCAATAACTAATATAGACTTTCACGTAGCTAGTAACCAACTGGTGCAGCAGTTTACACAACAACTGACAAAGTGATACAGATATTCACACAGTTTAGTCACTATCCAATATATTTAGTGAGACACTATAAATTAGTCAAGTAAACAGTCAATCACACTGCTACTAAATCCTCCATCCAGATATGTATATATCCACTCATTCTTCAATGCAGATTGCTATATATATAATACATATTTAAAAAACAAACCAAACCACATTCACTGGATGATGTCATCAGTGATGTCATTTGAGATGTCATCAGTGATGTCACTGACCATGTCATGAATGATGTAATATGTGACATCATCAGCAGTGGATTGCGGACGCGCGAGTTATAGTTAGCAGAACTAACTATAACGGAGGAATTTCAATGGTTTTGTACGAGTGAAATGTCCAGCTAACTATAACAGCCGTGAAACCTATGGTTTATTCAGTGAATTTCTAAGGTTTTTTAAATGCTAATTACTAACTATAACATGTCTGAAACCTATGGTTTTTTAAGTGAATAGATATATATATATATCACACTCGATGCCCATAGTAGGTCTTCCAATAGTTGAGTTTATGACAAATTGCACCTTTTTATCCTGCACAATAAAAGACCAAACAATCAGCATTTTATCAGAGCCTTTTATGCTAAAATGTTCTCAGAACTATTGACTGTCTTTGTGAAAATAACATTCCAACAGAGTAAAACTGAGATGTTAGGGAAAGTGGTGCTAAGTACTGCTCCTAAAGTAAGTGGATCATCTGAGCAAGTGGAAGGGACACATATTCCCTACATGGTATTATTACAGCCTCACAAGGTAAAAGCCTCAGTTTGTTGAAAACAATAAAAAGCAGTAACTCTTCCAGAGTAACAGCACAACTGTGACACATAGAATCACAAGGCTTACAAGACTATTGAATACCACCTCACATTATGATTAAAACTTATCACAGGAAACTACATCATCTCCTTTTTTCCTCTATGATAATAGATTAAAATGCATAACGACCTATAATGAAGTATAGATGTATAATATAAAATAAGATACAATAACATGAGAACACTTAGACAATGCCTAACTGTATAATCAAGTAATCCTGTAAAAAAGGCACCAAAATGCTAGCTAAACTTACATTTCCTCATACTACTTCTGACCTCTTTTATTTGTTATTTATTTATTTATTTATTTTTATTTGAAAAGTTTTATATAGCGCTGGCTAGACCCGGAGGTATCAGAGTGCTTTACATGAGGATGAGCATTGTTTCAGGGCATAGTTACCAATTACATAGTTACAAGTTACACAGTTTCAGAGCATAGTTACAAGTTGCTGGAACTTAGTTACATGTGTTAAAAACATATACTTAAGGGAAAAAGCAGGCAAGGGGAGAGATTCAGGGGAGAGAGGATAGGAGCAGGGGAGGTAGACAAAGAATGAAAGAGGGAAAGAGGCGGGGGTGAAGGAAACGCAACCGGGAGACGAGGAAAATCAGTGTCCAATGTCCGGAGTGCTGTGATCCCAGTGGAAATGGTGTCATCCCACACCTCTGCTGTGTGTGGCTCCCTTTACGCCGTGGACTCTCTCAGAGGGGTCTCTGAGACTCTAGGGCATAAATACTGGATCCTTCCCCAACAAGGGGAGAGGGAGTGCTTTGGCAAGGGGCGCCATTCCCACACCACCGGTGTGTGTGGCTCCCTTGACTATGTGGACTCTCTCAGGGGGGGGGTCTCTGAGACTCCAGGGAATAAATGCTGGATCCCTCCCCAACATGGGCAGAAAGGAGTGCTTTAGTAAAGGGCACACACCATGGTGGTAATTTAAGGGATAATGGTGTATTGCGTGGTGAAACAGTTTTAGAATGGAGGGGACAGTTCCAACGTTTGCAGAATTTTGGGGCAACCCCTTGTTCCTGCCATTAGCCCTCTTGGCGGGAGTGAATCTGAAGAAGAGTCCATGAATAGTCACCATCTTAATGTCAGGCAGGTCAGAAATAGTGGGTTAAGGCATTGGGCGTCTTTTTGGTGGCCATTGATTTTTGTGTTTAAGATAAGTCTCTAAACAATATGGAAATGTGTGGCAAAGAAGCTGATAGAAACTTAGGTTTCTCCAACCGAGCCGTATTGAAAGCTGGGTTGGAGAAACAGCACAGACTCCCTGTGCCTGAGAAGAGTGGCAAACCAGCCCGCTGAGGCCAATTGCCGCACTGCTCTCATAGCATGAGAGCAGCCTGGAAATTGCACAGGGAGTCTGTGATACTGTCCAAGTGTCTGCTGGGACCAGGAAGAAGAACACAGAGGCGCGATGCAGGAGGCGGTCGGCAGCTTCAAGTAAGTCTTATCTTTTTTTAAATTATTATAAAACGTAGCCCCCCAATCCCCCTCCTATGCTCCCCCCTCACCCGCCCCACCACTTTTTGTTAGTGGCGGCTGCTAATGGCATCTACTGTCACAATATTTTCCTTGCATGACTGTAATGCAGGTGCGGTGCTTTGCCCAACTAAGCTTTTATCATATCAAATGATTTCTGATATTTACCAGACCATACAAATTTCTTCTTGTATTTCAACACTGGCCTGTAAACATTTGGCAAAACTGGCAAAACTCTCAATAAAGCTACAGCATTAATTACATATTCCTTGTTTTGAGTAGTGGGTGCTCTCTGAACACCAGTAATCAAGTTCGAATTTGGTTTAAGCCCTACTTCAGATATCATGTGCCCCAAATATTCCACTTTCTCTGTGCCAAACAAAAATGTATCGTTTTTCAAAGTAATTCCAGCTTCTGAAGAATGATCACTGTTTCACCACACATGAATGTTATCCTGAAATACCTCCACATTATGTATCTTTCAAAATATGAGCCATAATCTGTTGAAACTCTGATGCTGCAGAGGTGAGTCCAAACGGCATCCTCTTAGACGGAAATGTACCATTAAATACCTTGATTCCTTGTCATGCAACATCTATTGGTATGCCGAGCTCAAGTCAACCCTGGAAAACACTCTCGCCCCTGCAGCTATCCACGCTACATCCTCAATCAGTTGTAATGGATGTAAATCACCACTAATAGCTGGGCTTATTCAGGCTCTTCAAATTCCTTCACAGGAGTATTTCCGCTGTTTCCTTTTTTGATATCCCTACATGCAAAATAAACTTCTGTGTTACACATAAGCTGTTAAACGTAAATCTAATTCCTAAAGTTAAGTCAAACTAAACTGAAGAAAAAGGTAATAATCGAATACTAGACCACTAGCACCTTAAAGATGTATCAGAGATTCATTTTTTCATAAGGCTTTATTCGGAGCTTAAAACACAAGTCCATAAAAGCAAAACAAATACACAACAAATACAATAAACATTTCATAATAAAAATTGTAGACAGGTTACATGATTTAAGATATTTAAATAATTAAAAAAGCATACCAGGCCTTACTTTGATAGCTGATAGGAGGAAGGTTGCAGTAAAAAAGCATACATCAGGGTATGGTTTAAAAAGCAGCTTCATGGCATCTTGTCTATTCCTGACTCCATATTTTAAAAGGATAGGTTTAAGATAGGCTTGACGGTAATTATCGTAAAGGTTACATGACAGAAGAAAGTGCATGGTGCTTTGAGCTGATACATTATCACATGGGCATGGGCCCACCGGGTGTTTTTTAATACACGGGTAGGCCACCAAATGATGAACTATCCCAAACCTTAATCTAGTAATAACATACCTGTGGGAGGGTCGAGTAACTAGACTCAGATATGGCTGAAAACCCTCGTTTTCACAGAATCTGCTGTAAAACATACATGTACTTAAATTACTACTAGTCCTTTCCCTTTGCTCTAACATAGAATTCATAAAAACCGATTTCATCACTTTTTTAGACAGACTGGAGGAGGCGTTACAGTCATCTTTAAGACTAATACCATAAATATCGAAGTAACAGTTTATGACATATTTAATCCAAGGAATTTTTAGGTGGCCGTCAATGGAGAGACAATCTCCAATAATTGCTCTGCTTAGGGAGGTCTCTTCTTTTAACCATACAGAACGCCACAACATTAGGGGCCTTAGTGCCAGTAAATCAGAGAGGTGGGAGATATCTAGTTCTCTATGAGCCAAATCCTTGGTAGCAGATTTAGGCAAGCACAGCAACCTTTTTAGAAAGAGGTTTTCCTCCACTTGCAGGTTCCCTGTCTTGGTATGCCCCCACACTCCGGCTCCATAAAGGGCCACAGATAAACATCTCAATTGAAAGATCGTCAGCATATCTTTAATCCGTTTATCACCAATGTTTGTAGCGAATTTAAACACCCCATGTGAGCTTTTTGCCATCCTTGCCTGGACATTATTAATCTCGCAGGTCCAGCTGCCTGATTTAGAAAAGGTGATGCCGAGGTAATTAAAAGATTCCACTGTTGATACCTTATGGCCTTCTAAAAAATAGGCATGAGGTTTTTTACATACCGCACCGCATTCCATAATAAAGGTTTTAGTCTTGTTAATCAACAGCTTTCTGTCGTTAATAAACAGCAGGAACCTGTCCATCAGGCGCTGTAGGCCAATAGGGGTCCTAGACAAAATTACAGCGTCATCCGCGTAAAGGAGTACGGGAACGCTGAAATCATTGATTTTTGGTGCGTCAGCCACAATCTCTTTTAAAACTGTGTCCACTTTATTAATAAAAAGAATAAAAAGTAGAGGGGCAAGCACACACCCTTGTCTAATTCCCCGTCTAACACTGAACTTAGGGGTACACTCCCCGGCCTGACCATAGCGAACACTAGAGTTTAATTTGGCATAAAGTCTCGCTAAAAAGTAAACAATAGCCTCTGGGGCCCCCATTTCCAATAGCGTGGACCATAAGATGCTGTGATCCACCATATCAAAGGCACTACTCAAATCTGCGAAGCAGAGATAGAGAGATCCTTTTTTAGCCTTAGTATATTTGCCTATGATTAAATCAAGGTTGAGGCATTGTTCTAATGTTCCTCTGCCCCGCCTGAAGCCTTATTGGGAATCAGCCAGGATATTATTGGACTCGGCCCATTCTTCTAACCTTACCATAAGTACCCGGCTCATGACTTTCACCGAGGAGTCCAGGAGGGAAATTGGGCGGTAATTCTTTGCATCCCCCCTGTCTCCTTTCTTGTAGATCGGTACGATGATGGATTCTTCCCAAGTGTGTGGAACCTTGGCGCGTACGGCAGTATTAAAAACCTTTGTAAGCAGTGGGCCCCATATCTCTGGTACAGTTTTGTATACATCAATAGGAACCCCATCAGGTCCCTGGGCCTTCCCACCCTTGCTGGATTTAATACTATCCCACACTTCGGCAGTAGTAATATCCAAGGATATAACAGGCCACCTGTCGTCATAGAATTCTCCAATTCTGGTCGAATCAAAAATCTGGGAGAAATGGGTGACCCAACTCTCCGAACTGACATTTGCTGTTAGTTCTGGGATCTTATCATCCTTCAAAAAGGGACTATTAACTGTTGCCCAAAATAAAGAAGAATCCGCTGTAGAGGCTGCTTGATCCAATTTATCCCAAGCCTCTTGTCTAAGTTCAGTTTTCCTAGACTTAATAGCGGTCTGATAAATCCCTCGTAATTCCCTAATGGTTCCAATATCTCTCTTCTCAGCTGACAGTGCTATTTTAAGCCTTTTGAGTGCAATAGTGCAGGTATGGTCAAACCATCCCTTAAGCTGGTGTTTCCTACCCTTATGAGATATAGTGAAGTTGCTGTCTATAGTTAAGTTAAGATTGGTAAAAGTATGCATAATTTCGGCGTTTCCCTCCTCACATTCTAATATTGCAACTATTTCTGTAAGACATTTTGACACAATGGCATTAGACTGAATGTCCGCTTTATTGCCTTTCCATCTGATACGAATACCGTTAGGGCGATGGGGCTCAATATTGGTAATAATGCATGGGATAAACGCAGGTCGTTCCTTCCATAAGGTTATCTCAGCAGTGATACAATTATGATCACTAATTATGTTGTCTACAACCACGGGGGTAGAACACCTTGGGCCGATACCAGATGATATACAGATAAAATCAATCACTGTATTGGCGTTCCTTCCCGTATAAGTGGGGACAACTTCACCTGAGTTATTAGTCTGATTAACCAATATTTCCATGTCGTATGTTGTTAAAACTTTGTTCAGTGAATTACCATAAGAGTTGTGAGGGAAGTGGAAGGCACCATCCCCCCAACAGTCAGTAAAGCCACATACCCTTTGAGTGGCAAGAGGACACACCACTGTATTAAAATCTCCCACCCAGATGATATCAAAGACAATATCAAATTTAGTTACAATATCTTCCATGGCGGATTCCAATGCAAGTACAACCTGGTACCTTGAGTTGTCGAAGACATTGTTATAAAAATTAATTAAAAGGATATTCCTGTCCTGCTCCTGTTGAAGCCATAAAATCTGGGAATGTGTACCAACCAAAACATGTTTTTTGACTTTGATAGGTATATCTACAGCAATCAAAACCAATAACCCACCCTTAGCTCTACCCGATGATGAAGTCACGGCTGGTAGGTTATAAGAAACAAAACCATTGTAATTGATTGGGTCGACACACCAGGTTTCCTGAAAACATAAGATGTTAAAAGTGTTAATAAATTCTACCCATCCCAGACAGGTGATCTTAGAGGAATGTCCAGCAATATTCCAACTAGCGATCGAGCAAACCCTCTGCCTCCGGGATCTAAGACAAGGAAAGGGACTAATAAGATCAGAAGGTATGGGACTGCGCGGCTGGTCACCGGACAAGGGGGCACAATTCTCTCCTTCACAGTAGCCAATCTTACCACTGGTAATAACAATCCCATTGGCATCCACTGTGTCAGGTACCCTCACTGCAACAATCCCTCCCTTACCTCCCGCGATATTAGCCACAATAGTTGACTTAGACGGATCTGACCCCAGTCAATCATTCCCATCTAGTCCACTCAATGCTTCAAAACGGTTTGCCGTAGTGAAGATAGGACCAGGGGAAACATGCTTAACTCTTTCTCTCGCCCCAGTATATACGATGTTTGGACGGGTATTATGGTGCCTATAGAAATACCCTAGAGGCCGGAGGGATATCCCTTGGTCCAATGAGGAGGAGGATTGTGCTCTTAACAAAGCTGTAGAAGCAAGGTGGGGGTTACGGAAATTAACTATAATACAGTCACCCCCACAAGTCTTACGCGAGCTCCCAATCCAATTGACTCTTCTAGTACTTATGATATCCTTTGCCAAGACTACTGGAAAGCCGCATTCCCGGTGCAACCAATCCACAGTTTTATTTTTCAAAGAAACATGGGTTTCGCTATAGTTACGGCCAGTTTCTTTAACTTGTGGAACATTGGTAAGAACCGCCACAAACGGGGCACAAGCTGGGGGCAAGTCAGGTCTAGAGGTACCAGTATTTTTTACACCAGGACCAGATTGATTCTCGACAGTGGGGGTATATGGCAATCTTTGTTGATCTATGGTCTGCAGAGAATCAATGGCATTTCTACTCTCATTACCTTGTGCGCCATATGATGTCTTAGGGGGGTTGGCCGTTGATTTAACTAACTCAGAGGTCTGTCGGAGAGCATGGCTATTTACTGTGGTTTCAACGATCGCTTTAGTACCAGTGCTCGCATTAAGATGAGATTCTAACAGACCTCCTAATCTAGCCACCTCAGAAATTGCATATCTAATTTATTCATTAAAGGTTTGATTAATAAATCAAACTTGGCATCAAACATACTAATTAGGAAATCCAACTGACCACTTTCGATAGTGACCGGGTTACTATCCGGCGCTACGGTAGGGGTTTGGGCAGAACTCAAGATTAGAGGATCAGTTCTTTTAGGTAATGCTCGCCCCCCCCCCCCCCCCTTAGAATGCACAATCTTATTGTGTGTCTTATTATATGTCCGGCTAGAGCGTAATATTCTTTGCGATGTGGTAGCCGTTGAAACAGCAGTCGAAGGGTCTGCAGTACATGTTAGGTCCTCAGAAGGGGGGTCATCTAAGTTATTGTCATCTGCGGGGGCAACCACAATAAGGTCAACCGTATCATGAATCCGATCATTAATTTCATTATTAACATTAGCATTATCTTTAGCAGGTGGATGGGTAGGAGGGTTGATATTTAAAAGAATAGGATCGATAACCTCCACCCGCCCCAATGATTTTCTCCGCTCTTGATTTATTTTATCAACCATCTTCACCAGATAATTGTCCATGGTTGATTTAGCCGAGGAAGGTTTAGCTTTAGACATGGGGCGCTCTAATACCACACTACTACAGATCAATGATAGATCAAAAACAGTTATCTACTCTAACAATCCTCTCGTGTTCTCCTCAGACCTACAATATCCAGATCCCAGTTAGTGCCACGGTATGTCTGTCCACAGCGTGCAACAAAATACCAAAGTACCAAAGTCCCACCGCTTGCAATAGTCACAGTACCTTCACACAGTGTCCGTATCGCGGCACTTAAGGGGGGTGGCCCAGCCCTGCCTCTGTCTGCCCCTGACGGCCACAGACGGCCCGCCCTCTGACCGGGCTCAGCCCGGCGACGCCCGCGCGCGTCCCGCGACGCGGGGGGAGCCTCGACTGAAGTAGCGCCTCCGGGCGCGCTTTCCGCCGGATGTGGGCGGGTCTCTGGATGGCTGCTGGGGGCTGTAGTCCTCCTCCGCGGCGGCCTCGGTACAACAGGAGGCGGCGAGGGAGACTGCCAGCGACTCTACCCCCAAGCCCTGGAGCCAGGTGAGGACTGCTGCGTGGCGCTATGTTCGTCGTAGCTCAAAGAACGGTTCCCCCGCTCCACCGGGGGAGCCTAGACTGAAGTAGCGCCTCCGGGCGCGCTTTCCGCCGGATGTGGGCGGGTCTCTGGATGGCTGCTGGGGGCTGTAGTCCTCCTCCGCGGCGGCCTCGGTACAACGGGAGGCGGCGAGGGAGACTGCCAGCGACTCTACCCCCAAGCCCTGGAGCCAGGTGAGGACTGCTGCGTGGCGCTATGTTCGTCGTAGCTCAAAGAACGGTTCCCCCGCTCCACCGGGGGAGCCTCGACTGAAGTAGCGCCTCCGGGCGCGCTTTCCGCCGGATGTGGGCGGGTCTCTGGATGGCTGCTGGGGGCTGTAGTCCTCCTCCGCGGCGGCCTCGGTACAACGGGAGGCAGCGAGGGAGACTGCCAGCGACTCTACCCCCAAGCCCTGGAGCAAGGTGAGGACTGCTGCGTGGCGCTATGTTCGTCGTAGCTCAAAGAACGGTTCCCCCGCTCCACCGGGGGAGCCTCGACTGAAGTAGCGCCTCCGGGCGCGCTTTCCGCCGGATGTGGGCGGGTCTCTGGATGGCTGCTGGGGGCTGTAGTCCTCCTCCGCGGCGGCCTCGGTACAACGGGAGGCGGCGAGGGAGACTGCCAGCGACTCTACCCCCAAGCCCTGGAGCCAGGTGAGGACTGCTGCGTGGCGCTATGTTCGTCGTAGCTCAAAGAACGGTTCCCCCGCTCCACCGGGGGAGCCTCGACTGAAGTAGCGCCTCCGGGCGCGCTTTCCGCCGGATGTTGGCGGGTCTCTGGATGGCTGCTGGGGGCTGTAGTCCTCCTCCGCGGCGGCCTCGGTACAACGGGAAGCGGCGAGGGAGACTGCCAGCGACTCTACCCCCAAGCCCTGGAGCCAGGTGAGGACTGCTGCGTGGCGCTATGTTCGTCGTAGCTCAAAGAACGGTTCAGAGATTCAATTTCTTGTCAACTGTTGGCCATCAGGCTCTATTTCCGTCATTTTATTCACAATGTTTCCTTTTAAAAAGATTCAGAAAGCAAAAAGCTCTGTCGCACAGTGCTGGGGAGCTAAAACCATTCCTATGGTGAAAAAGTGGATCCGTGATCTACTTTACTGTAGGGATCAGCTGGGGTCTATGCGGAAGAACTGACCGAAGCCTCGCGCCCCAAGGATTTCTGGGCCCTGGTTACTGCATACTTGTTGTTCCATCCAGATTTGATGTAATTTGTGGAAAATATGCCTCTTACTCTGTATGTAACAGCTGATATACTATGAGAGCCCCACCATTGAACTTTTCTTTTTTCGCTGCCACATACGTGTCTATTTACAATGTATAGGATGTATCAAAATGCGTAATGCTTTGTGATCTGCTCTGCCTGGGAATGGGGAGGGGGTGGGCTTGTTCTGGGAGGGAGGTGGGTGGAGGTTAGGTTCCTGTGGGTTTGCTATTTGCTAATGCTTTCCTTTTACGATGTAAAATAACGCTTACACTGCTATTTGCTTTTATGATAGTGACTGTCCCTTCCATCTGGACTTTTGTGTATTCTTGCTGTAAGCTTTCCAATAAAAAGAATAACACAAAAAAAGATTCAGAAAGGTTAACCAGAGCTAGCTAGTTTTACACTAGTGACATTTTTAACAAATTCGATATTACTATAAACGCAACAACAAAAAACGTTCACTCAACATAGGCTGCAGATGGTTTATAACAAGCATTTGAAATGCAATAGATCTCACATTTGCGAGAGTTAGGGCTATTGATATTGTAAATGACAATGTGTTTTGGTTTGGAGTGCAGTGGCATTTGCGACCTTACAAGTGTTTAGCGATGCATTATATTATCCGGGGTGTTGTGCCGCCAGGGGATTAAATAGCTATAGAATTACTATACAGTGGGTCATGCAGTTTGAATCAGGAATACATGCTTGCCCCTGGAAACATGTATGCACGTATTGCAAGGCTTTTAAAACACAAACAGAAAGGCAAGTGCATTGATGCAAGTGAACAGCACTATAACATTTTGTGTGCGACTGCACAACTAGAGTATTGAACAGCTTGAAGAAAGAGTGTGAGGGGCAAGTTAAGTTTAGCACAATAAGACGAGAGATTTGATACACCACACGTTGAAATCTGCACTAAATTTAGAAGCACAGTTGTTTGAGCAGTGCATGAACCTTGCCCTATCGGAATTCATGGACTGCCACCGTTCACTACGTTATATTTCAGTCTTAAAATAAATGTAACTACATTGCCCTGTTTTCATCTTAAATAAGGACCCGTGATGTCTAACTAAAATGTAACTATTAGATATATCCTAATGCAAACTTTTTAAAAATAAATACATAAAAGTCAGTCAACATTTTATGCCAGATGTTTGTACCATACACCCTCCCATCACTTCAACTCTTCCCAAAGAGACGGGCGGTATTGAGAGCATTATCAATGCAGTAATAAGACAATTTAAAACAGCCTACTAAAATTAAGTGTAGCCTAACAAATATATCAACGCATTTTTTTTACAAAAGTAATATTTATACAGGCTATCACGGTATTTACTTTAACCTGAAAAAGCAAATGGATTTGGCTTAGCCACAAAAAACAACATAGGTATGTAAGGCATGGGACCAGATATTTGGAAATAACGTAATTGTGTGCGCAGAGAAGTCATCTGTCTTTATTATGCCATGTGATCTAATTCCTCTTGGGTTCGAGATACACCGTATTAAGAAATAAATGTATGCACACTATATTTGTGGTTGATCTATGCTTATATTTTGGGATATGTGCTTGACAGGGATTTAAGTGCAGGTCGACTTTTTGTGCGAAGCGATTTATGGAAGGTCTGTTTTCGAGTTTCTGTAAAGGATGTTTTCCAGTGACACAGTACACAAAAAGCTCCAAACATTTCTACACAGCACTGTGCCCTGCATGGTGCCTGCTAGGAGATACTATCCCTCCCCCTGGTGCTTGCACCAGTGCCAACAACGGCCTGGGCATTACCTCCTTAAAGAAAGGGATGCGCTTCGCATTGGAGATGGGGATGGTGACGCTGCTAACACTACTGACTGGGGGAACGAGGCCTGCCCGGCCCCTCAGTATCCTCTTCCTGTAGCTCGAGGGGCTGGAGATCGTCCCTGAAATTGGTTATATCCAGGGGGCATAGGAGAGGCGTGTGGAAGAAAAGAAGCAAAAGGGGCGGGGTGGGAAATATAGGGTGAAGTTTAAGGGGTGGCAGGGTGAGGAGGAAGAGAAAAGAAAGGACAGTGATCTAGTAAAGAAAGGGGAGGGGAAGAGTAGAAGAAGAAAGAAAAGAGCGAAAGGAAGTAAGAAACGTATGAACGGAGGACGGGCAGTGGCGGCTCCTCCGATATGGCAGAGAAAAGTCACTGTTTTTGAGCAGTGCAAACTAAAGGAAATATAAAATGATAATAACTTTGAGTTATCATTTTATGTTTTCTTTGCAGGCGGGTGAGTAGGCGGGGCTGCTCTGCTCTTGGAGCAGGGTCGGTGAGTAGTGGTTTGCTCACTCCTAAGTGTGCAATAACTGTTTGGTCGGCCCTCTCATGCGCACTTACCCTGTTCCTCATGCAGGCTGCATTACAGCCTACATGGAGAACATGCCCAGGCCCCCATTCCCTGGTTGAGCATCGAACCAGGATGCTCAAAACCAATCGCAAAGCTGCATTGCAGCGTTGTCATTGGTCAAGGGAGCCTGGATGCCTACCAATCACAACGCAGGGAAGCATGGTGGTTCTTCCTGGCTTCGTGTCCCACAAAGAGAGGTAGGAGCAGAGACACGGGTACCCAGTGGCAAGGTAAATATATATATATATTTTCCCATTACGTTCCCCCCCTCTCGCGCACGCCCCACAAGTCATGCTGGTCGCCACGTAGGTCGGGCAAAACTTGTCAGCTACAGGCGGGGGAGAGAAGGGACGGAACAGGATATTAAATCACGTCAGAGGGCACCAAAGCACTCTAAATAACAGGCGGTATGGAGGGAGGGCAGAGCCCCCTTATCATAGGCTGTGCTCTGTAGCCTGCTCACACGAAAGAGCTAAGAAATGGCTTGTAGCCTGATCCGCTTTCTTTACAGCCCAGGCCTAGCACTTGTTTAAAGAGTCTGTGGTCTGGGATGTAGTGACTCCAGCAACTTTGCAAGAGTCCATCAGGCTAATCCCTGCCACAGCCCACATAGTACATGCCAGTAAACAGAAAAAGCGAATCATGATGGAAATGTTTAAATTAAATGAAGTGAAGGCGACAGGCACAGAAGCACTGTAACAGGTAGTGAAGGGCGGGAGGCAGAACCCCCTGATTATAGGCTGTGTTCTGTGCCTGCTCGCACCACCATATTTAAACATAAAGCATGAAGTTGCTATGTGCCACACTGGAAGTGCTTTGAGTTAATTTAAAACAAGCGGGGAGGAGGGGACAGCTGCAGCCAAGGAGGGGGGTGAGCGGTTGCAAATGTGAAGCGCATCACGGTGGACATGTTTAAATGAGATGAAGTGAAGGCTTTGGCTCAGAAGCACTGTAACAGGTAGTGACGGGCAGGAGGCAGAGTGCCCTGATCAGTTCTCTGCGGCTGCTCATACGGAAGAGCTAAGAAAAGGCTTCTAGACTGAGGCGCTTTCTTCACAGCCCACACCTACCTGCAAACAGAGTAATTGCATCACGGCGGACATGTTTAGATTAAACAAAATATTTAGATGCCTGTCTTAGTAGCAGCGACGTGCCTTCTTTTACCAACACGGCGCCTGCTGGGCTTCATGAAACATGAAGCGTGGCGGCCGTGAAGCGGGCGCCGTGCTAATAAAAGGCGCGCTGCCCCACACCCACCCACAAAAGTGGCTGTAGCAAATTAAAAATATGCATTTTACTTTCTGAGGTCAAAAAACAAATATAAACTAAAGCGCAAGTAAGAAAAGTTAGGTCCTCTGCAGCGTCACAATACAAATAGACCTTATGGCGGCTGCGGGAGAGCATGTCGCGCCTGCTGCAGCAACGACAAACAAGACATTAACTAAATAGTGCTTGCTAATGGTTTATGAAGGAGTTAGGACACATGTAAGAGGGGATATCCTTATGTGAGGTTACAACTGAAAAGAAAGTACTAAAGAGGGAGAAGGAGCGATTAATAAACAAATAAATCAATGAAATAAAAACAATTCCAAAAAGCAAAGGAGCCAATAAAATACATGGTCAGAACATAGATGGAACTTAAAGCCTTTATCCTGAATACAGCATGCCTTGAAGAGACAGCGCAAACGCTGCCTAGGCGAGACCAAAAAATACATTTATTTTAAGGGACCTCTGGAATCGCACTAACGGGTGGGACTATTTAATGTCGATCAGTGAAATCTTTGATAGCAAACTTCCAAACATTAGGTGGAAAGTTAATTAGTTAATTTAAATTCAGTTTACACTTGGCTGGCTTGTACAGTAAGACAGAAACCAACGTAAACACACACTACATGTACTTTTTCAACCCCTTCGTTATTTTGATTATACAAATCCTGAACGTCTTTAATGTATGTCAAAGTAGAGCCACATCCATGAATGAAGAAAACTGAAGTTGAAGGCATTGGTTTGAAAGCTAATAAGGTTCCATGAGAATTTTATTTTCAGAATGTAGGCATCGATAACAAGAACATATTCTACACATTTCTTGATTGTAATCCATTCTTAAGAATGTTGCTTTAACTTTTCCATTTATGAGGAGCAGAACTAATAGGCTGGGGAGAAACATAAATTTGATGCATCAAAACAATATGTAATGCAAGTACCTATCAAGATATTTTTTATTTCAAAACAGCTTTTCCTCATCATTTGCAAGCGACACATTGGAGGGTTTCAGCTCACCAGCTACAATATTTCTCATCTGGGACAGTCTTACAGCTGATGCTCGTGGAATAGGAACACTTTTAGCTATCCAGGCATTTTAACAGAAAAACTGTATTCACAAACTAACATAATTCAAGAGGATACATACTGTGATTACAATGCACCAGGCACGCAGCAACAATGCACTGCGAAAAAAGCTATGGTTATAGAAGCAAGCTACTGATTCTGAATACAGAGAAGTGAAAGTGACTGACAGTCATATTAGGTAAAATGAACAGAGCTAGTTTGTAGGATAAATAAGGACTACAGAAAAGCCAGTAATTGGGAGTCAGAAAAATTTGAGGTTGTCAAGCTGAGGAGTAAGGTGAATTCTCCTACCTGTCACTTTAGAGACATTAATGTGGTTTTAACCACTGATAAACAGTCTTGGTCTCATTCTGGGTCTTTGATAAAAAAAATAAACAACTACTCAGAAGAGTTCATAATATGGATCAATGTCCCTGCTCATTTTCCATGCAAGATTTACTCTCAAATTGTCTCTAACTGTATAATGTCACTTGTCTCACCTGAGAAACTTTACTTAATCTCCTTGTGAAACACCGCATATCACACCAAAAATGTCTACTTGCTGTCACAAAATATAACCACATTCTACTCTCAGCAACCTTCTTTGATGAAGATAAGACCTTTCATTGTACACAATGAAATTCTTGGGCCAGTACTTCGAAGGACGTCAAGATTATATTCAGGAAATATGGAAACCGTCAGATCCACTTTCTTTACAGCGAGTATAACAGCTATTGTATGGCAGTATTTGGCAATGTCACTGCCAGGTTTTCTGGTTACTCCACCACAAATGCAAATGATGTCATGTCCACTATATACAAGTGCCATTGGATATAATACACTTGTAATAAGGCAGATGGGGTATCTGTCACGTTTGTGGTGGAGCAACCTGTCCACCGAAGTCTATCAGGACCTAAGATCCTTATCACTTGTAACTGTTTGAATTTTTTTTGGAAAGGGTTTGCAGCCCATTATAAGATATTGTCGGGGTGAGTAGAACACACGCAGTGATAGTTTTTAGTGGTGATAATATTTTTGTGTGCAATTGAAAAGTGTATTTATCATTTTATCTTTCTTCTTCAGCACTTCCAATGCAATTACACAGTCTACGTATCTAATTAATGTGAGAAGTTGGCCTGATATATGATGTCACTAATTCTAGTGTACACCTTGTATCAGTCCAAACAACCCTTATGGTGATTGGTTGTAAAGTCAACCTTATAGACCAGCTATCCTAGTGGTAGCATGGACAAGAGCAGTCTTAGGCTAAACTCTGAATGGCATGTGAAGCCAGCTGTTATACCATATGTAATCCCTTGAATACTAAATGAAAGGACACTACAACAGATATATATAAAAATAGAATGTATTTATTCTAGGCAAACCCTCAGCACTCTTTATGAGATTCGAGGTAAGTACAACACAGTCTTATTTAAGCATACATTAAGTCACACAGGTAAGTAATACAGTTAGGCCCTAGGGGCCACGCAAACCATATACTAAGTAAGTGGTATAAGGACCACTGTCACGAGCACAGGATAGGCCTAGGGAATCGCTGGGGCTACACTATACTACCAACAGTTAGGAAGTGGGAGGCCCACGGGATTCAGGTGCAGAGTGGAAACACTCACGCGTAATGCGTAAAAGCCGATAGAATCACTAGCAGTTAGAAATAAGCGGTTTTAGGACACTTCTGGTATAGCTAGAAAGTCGAGACTCGGAAACTAGACCCTAGGATAGTCAATACCCTTGTGAGCACCAAAGTACCCAAGTTACCTAGCCCACGGGCTGCGGGTGCATAGGTGTGAACTTGCGTCGGGTTTCGTCGTGGACTTCTATGGATGCCTGAAGGAAAGTTGCTGACAGGCAGTCAGTGAAGAGTGTCCGGTGGATCCCAAGGTGGGGATAAAGAAGGAAGGAACCTGCAAGCAGAAGGGACGGAGTCTAGGTCACCAGCCAGGAGCCGGGATGGAACCAGGAAGGAACCAGGCGATGTTGTGAAGATGCAGGTGAAGAGGTGAAGCTTGTCGCAGCAGCCACAGGTACCAGGAGACGTCGAGGACGACCAGGACCAGGAGGTGAGCTGTCCCACGAAGGCTCTTGCTGTCGGCAGCGTCGAAGTCGAGTCAGGACCCAACAAGCCTTGGCAAGCGGAACCCACGCAGGATGGAGGACTTGCTTCTGGTGCAGACCAGGAAGGTCTGGGGTGCTTCTCTTTTACAGGGTGCCAGTCTGGAGGAGCCGGACCAGCAAGTTGAAAGTAAAGGTTTGTCGTCACAGAGGCTACTAGCCAACGGGCCAGCAACCGGACAACACGTCGAGCAACACAGGTGCAGAAGGGCCCCACGCAGAACACGTGAAGTGTGGGGAGCTGATCTTCTTTGCAGATGGTGCTCGGGAGTGGGGCTTCTCAATTCCCCAAGCACAGCCTCGAGGAAGCCTCAGAAGTCGCGCTAGTCAGTTACTAGCCACTTTTCCCAGGTCGCCGGTCCCACGTCCCTCGTCGCCTCCACGGGTCTCAGCTTCGCTGGAGATGTGGATCTGGTTCAGAGGTGTCTGGAAGTCTCGCCGCTGGTCAGTCTCTGCAGTCGTCCCTCGTAGGATTCAGTCGCAAAGCAAGCAGCGGTCGCTGGATGGTGCCTGGTTGCCCAGGGTGGACACTCCTTGGCCACAAGGGAGATTTCTTCAGTCTTCTTCCTGAGGTCGAATGTCGAAGGTCCAGAGTTTCTGTTCAAGTTGCAGATTCAGGTTAATCTAATTTAGCAGGGGCCAACTAGCTACTAATATACTGGGCTAGTGGGCTGGGCTACCTGCAAGGTCCCTCCTATGGGTGGGACCAGGAAGGGGAGTGGCTACACCCCCTTTCCTTTGTCCAGTTTCACGCCAGAGCTGGGGATGGAGTGCCCCAGCACCGTTTTGAACTGGACTATGCATGGAGCACCTTGTGTGCCCCAGGCAGGTCTCATTCCTTTCAGCCTTCCCTGCCCCAATACACTAAAGTCTGTCTGGGGAGGTGCTAGCACCTCCCCAAGCAGGAAACCTATTGTCCAGGCCTCCATGGCTGGAAGGGCTCCCAGCTGCAGGAGGTCAGACTCGTGTCTGTGGCAGCAGCATCCATTTTGTGATGCTGAGGCTTTGGTGAGAGTTAACAGCAAAGTAGGATTTTAACATGTCTCTCCCTCTAGAAGGGAGGAATAATATCCTCATCACCAGAAATGGTATGGGGGAATTATTCCAAAGTGTTAGACACCTTACACGACATGTTTTGATAAAGCCAAACCATAGTTACCATAACCGTTTAAGATTATAAGGTACTTTAAGAGTATATGGTAGGCTATATCATAGAACAGCTATAAGGACATGGTTCCGAAAGCTGCAGACAGGCTCAGCTCATGCTAGAGCACCATCTCACATGTTACCAAGCACTCTGCCTCCAGGATTGTTAAGGCCTGCCATAGGAGTGGCTGATAGGTACACATGTGTCTATTTTAAGGGTAGATACTATATCTAGGCAAGGGGTGATTACACGACCTTGCCCCAGCTGAGTGATCAGCCAGTTGTGTCTGATTGGAAGGCCAGACCAGGGATGGCATAATGCATGCTGCAGCCCCTGGGAGGCCTAGGGTACACCTATGCCCTGGGTACCTAGGGTACACTGTACAGGGTCCAATAAGGTGATCCTTACCAATTGGGTATGTACCTAGGGTACATGGAGTCCATTTTAAAGAGAGAGCAGACAGCCTGAGACCCTGAATGGCAGGATCTCAGGCCAACTAAGTCGAAAAACCAGCTAGACACTAGGCAAAAAGTTGGGGGTAACCATATTCAGATATCCACCTTCCTACACTTAAGTTTTAGATCATGACTTACACTGGCATTTCCGCCATAGAAAGATGTAAAGATGACTAACTATACTGATGTGCGGCCACAGATTCTAGATGAAATATTAAGGCTGAGGAGCATGATATACGGAACAATATCACTTCAGCCAACTTGTTCTAAATGTCAATAGCCACATGTCCCTCAACAAACTGAAACCACAAAATGTTTTAAGATAAAACTGTGCACTCATGACGGCATATTCACTGATGGCATGGCAAACAAGCCTTTAAAGGTCCTAAAATTCAAGAGGTAGGCATCAATTTCATTTGGCAAAAAATTGTTGGCATTCCCCTGTTGCATGATAGCGATGCACAGGGAAAACGACCTCCAGTACCTGTTTGGCATTTTACTTTCACTCATACACACACACTTACACACACACACACCCCACCTACGAACTTCATAACTGGTGATTTCAAAACCACAAGGCCTAAGACGAAGCGAAGGGTAAATATTACTAGAATCCTGAGATTGCAATGTAGAACTAAATTACACATCTTACCCATTACATATTTGTTATCTTGAAAAGGCAGCTTTCTTAAACTGAAATGGAATGTTTAGGTTTTGTTTCCCTTTCTTGAATAAACTGCTGATAACAAAACTGATGATGCTAAGTGCCAGTGGCTTTATGCAATTCTGTCTGCAGTGCTTAACACATAATTTTTGATTTACTACATCCGCTACACAATTTTCCACTTAATTTGCAGATTCCATAAAAATATTGTTTCTAGCTCAAATGGGTGAAATTATTAATGCAAGAGAATGTGCTGCATAACTTGTGTTTTCAAAGCATTATTTAGTTTTCGGTGCAGCATAACTATTGTAGCCCTAACAATGGTGAGATTCTGCAGAGTAGTATTGGGACTGGCATAATTGTTTTTAAAACAGCGTTATTGGTGTTTAAAAAATGTATAGTCATTGTATAATTTGTTACAGTAAACGTGTGTAAGCATTTTCAATAACTTTCATCGCATCCATCTCTCCAAACCTTTATGCTAATTTACAGGTCTACAGCAGGGCAATATCACAGAATCCTTAATTTGATTGTTAATATTAAGAGTTCATCCAGATGTTCAGTCTCCTTAACCCAGCATCATAGAGTATTAAACTCAGTCCACTTTGTCCTAGTATTTCATGTGGAATGTTTGTTTAGGAGCTCAAGTCTAGATAGATTACCAAAGCGTTTTTTTGCCTGGGGAGCTATGTCAAAAACCTGAGGAGGCTCACAGACCTTTTAGCTCTAGCCAGAGAAACTTAGTGACTGTAGATATTTTAAAATATTAACTCTAAATCCAATCTCATACTCTTGTTGTAAAGTGTTGAGAGAAGAACTCAGTCTAGATCTCAAAGGTTGGCCAATTTCATAGATAAATGAAGTGATCAAGCCATTTTGTTTATTAAACAAATGTTTCCTGAGGAAAAATAGGTAAGCCTGAAACTGAAAACACTGTGGTAAAAAGTTCATCTTGAATAGCTTTACCCACCCAACAAACAAAAGGGATGAACTATAGATGTGATTTGTTTGACTGGATTTTGAGTGTTACATGATTTAATTCTACACTGCAACAGTTTACTGACCTTATTATATTCTTCAAATAGTCACTGGTTGATCTGAATACGCTACTAATTATGTCTGCACCACATTTTCCTTTAATATTATTAGTTTTTCAAGTTTTTTTTCTGTTGCATAGTAGTCATTAGTAATCCTCTCTGATGAGCCCCAACTGCATCTCAAATAATCTGCACTCCGACCGAATGTCCATATAATTAAATAATTCTGTAGTTCTATGTACACTGTGATAAAGAGGAATCAACCTAAAGAAACATTCTCTCTCCAGCAAACAGTCCTGCCATGAAAAATCAGTGCACCAATTTTACACATCATATCAATTGAAGGCTGGTTAAATAAAACTGACAGCATAATTTTAGAATTTTTTTACATTAAGTATCAAATATCCAACAAGGATGGACTATTGGGATTTTTAATAACATAAGTAAAACAGGAAAGATTTGAATGTGAAAATCTCTAGACATTTACTTAATCAAAGCTGTTCTGGAATACTCCCAGAATAAACCTCCTAGACATTTCCTTCATATAAACATTTTGTTTGACAGATGCCAGGGAGAATTGATTTTATGGCTTAAGGTGACATTAACGTCTGCGATAAGAACAGGAGAGATGAAAGTAGCTAGTTACAGCATCACCTTTTCAAATTCTATGGACTGTCAATTACCAGGTTGTGGTAATTTACAATGGTAAACGTTTAACCCTGAATTCATAGCAATACCATCAGACACTTCCCAGAGGTATCCCATAACACCCGGTCAATCTAAATAGGCTGTCTTTTTCTAATTGCTAAGGCTGGTAGTCTGGGCTTGATTATGTCCCTTCCTATACCCAAAGGGCCCCCGCCCCTTCAGCAACTGAAACACAAGCGATCCAGGTGTGGAAAAGAAAGGAAAGTGAGTCTCTTGCAGGAACATGAGATCTGCTTTTGAGTGATCTAAAGAGGAATGGTCATAAAAAACAGGCTGTTCTTACTTCAAACTGTATGACCTTTGTGTACAGTGTATTCTGAAGGGTTGTAACAACATAAGAATGAGACCTTTCAACTTAAATTCAATGGTTTTAACTCTAATTTCACCATTGTGCTGTGCTACAGTACTCAACACCATGTTCTATTCAGCAAATGTTGTGCGCAATTTATTTTGTGGGTTAAAATTATATTGTCTTTATTGAAGAAGCTTGATGTTAAAGTTGATTTACCAGGCTATGGTATGCACACTCTACTACAACATATGTGGAACATTTTTCTAAAAAAAGTTAACTCTTCTGTAAAAACATGGCTTACATTTTGGCTTGTAGCACCCAACATTCACACAGATAGAGCAACTACTTAAAATAACCATCAAACCCAACCTTTATACCCTTTTACTTGAACAACGTGTTCAAGTAATTCGATCTGTGAACAAAAACTCACAATTGTATTGCTTTTGTAATGTGAGTTACAAGAGCAGGTATCAATCTCACTGATTTAGCGCTGTTTGCAGAGGACCATTTGGGTATATTTATATAGAACTGAGCAACTGCATGCTTGCTTTTATGCCTGCTATGCACCATAAATAATATGAACCATTAACACACCATTAATAAGGTGTCAATATATATCTCCACTACTTAATGAATGAAGAATGCGACTGCATACTTGAATCCTTGACTACAAATACTGTAGTTGTCATGGACTGACAAATAACAAGTCTAATCGAAGCAGTAGCCTCTGAGGTGATCCTTCTAATTTCTTGAGAGATATACTCATGGGCCTCTTCCTTGAATATATTATAGCCTTATAGCCCACTGCTGAGGGCTATACTGGTTGTTAAAAGCCTGAAACCAAAGTTATTGGCCCGAGCCGCAGGCGAGGGCGCATAACAAGATGGAGGGCCTTTAACAACCAGTATATTCATGGGAAGAAGGGATATAAGGTTATTAGAACATTCCACCCACTAAGGGTAGAATGTTCTAAATTAAAAAGGGAGAAACATAAAGACACACATCGGAATGGTGGAGTAGAAGGCTTATTCCAGCTATTATAGGTCCAGAGCTACTCCACTGTCTACAATGGAGCGCTCAACACTCCAATGTTGGACTTATACTTCACAATTGTGTGTGGTAGAATGAAGCATATGCCTTGTAAGACTAGCGTCACAGAGTTTACAAGTAAAAAAGGCACATATTTAATTAATGGATTGGGTGTATGTGAAAAAGAAATGATGAGCAGCATGGCGACCTGAGGTTTGTGGGTTGTTAATCACTAGTTCACAATTCAGCTTTTGATGCTAATGAAGAGTGGCTCCACAGAAACCTATGAAATACTAATTGGTTTGATGAGATGAAGGTTGGCAGGAAGCAATCTGTTGTTTCTAGTCATAAGTGAAGTGGATTATCTAATTGATGTAGGGGCAGAGTCACAAAAAGAGACAGATATGACCAACTATAATTTGTCAACAGGAACAGCAGTTGAAATGTAAGCACTAAGTAGTCAGTCTGCCAGATTTATCTGCTGCCTCATTGGTTTTGTTGAAAATTAGCCACCACAAGGAGACGTGGAGGCCATGGAGGAAGTGCAGAGGAAAGCAGGAGAGCTTCTGGAGGACACCAGAGTATGCAGGGGACTGCAAGTGAACCACATGAGTAGCTGGGAGTTAGTGCCATGGTGCCTGGGTGGTAAGCTTGCTCGTGGTGCAGAAGAGGCCTGTCTAGGTACTAGTGTGGCTTGCAACGGCAGAGTTCTCCCATCTCCTCATTCTCCTCCATCGGCATTGTACCCTCCTTAGCTTGAGTGTGGAGTCAGCTGTTCTAACTTTCTCTCATTACAATCTGTTTTAAGTAGCTGCATTGCACTTACCTCTGCTTGCTACCTTGCCATGATCAGTTCTTCTGATCTACAGACTAAGTGCCACTGTGGCAGGAGGTTGCAGCGGGGAAGAGGAGGGGTGGTGGGGAGGGACTTGACAACCAGACAACTCTGTTTTGTTCAGTATTTGTGTACTTAAGTATAGAACGTTGAAGCAAATGGAGGAGTGTTGCAGATACAGTGGATAATATTGTATGGTGCTGGGAGATACGCGGAGGCATCTGAAGGCACTTGTCTGGAGGCACCCAGGGATGCCCGGAGGCATACAACAGTGGCCTACACCACCAATTCTCTGACCATCTAAACATTCAACCTTTTAACAGTACAACCATTTAACCATTCAGCAAATCCATTAAATCTCTTGGTGAGTCAAGTCATGGGGTTTGCCAGAGTTTGTTCCTGGTGCCCTTTAGTGGAGGCTGCATTTTCGAGGGCCGGGCTTAGTGATGTGGAGCTCTACTCTGAGATGTTCCGGAGTGTATTTTATCTGGTGTGAGTAAACTGGTCAAAGTCAAAAGTAACTTTATTAGGTTTTAAAAGATAAAACCATGAAAGTCATAAAATACATAAAAACAATTCAGCACAAATCAGCAGTTTACAGAAAAATATGTAAAGTTTGATACATGATTTCAGATATCCATAATATCACCTCAATCAAGAAACATTACATTTCTCAACCTTATAGCACAATTAAAAAGCAAGCAACATGTCAGCAAATGCAAATGTCCAGTAATAGTTGCAAATACATCAGTGCTGCTATAGTCTGCGTAAAATGTTTATCAATTAAACTGGGCTTTAAAAAGCACTTGCGTAAATGTCGATAGACTTTGATCTGGTTGCGATCTTAGAGCTGTACCTAAGTAGAGTTCCACAGAGACAGTTGGTGTGCTCCGGCCTGGCTCTATTATCACTCCACCCTCTCATCTGCTGTCCTGCTGTCATTAAGTGCTGCAACGAACCCAGCCCTGGTGATCTCCACCTGACAGCACGAGTAGTTGTGAGGTAGAGGGGGAGTCAACAGTTGGGTTGGGGAGAGAGGACAGCAGCAGACGTGAATTGAAGGGTGAGTGAGTACGGATGGCACAAGCAACACTTCAGTCTATAGCAGAATTTAGAAGCAAGTTGGATACAACTGAATATGGTATCGATGCCTGCTACTTACCTACAGTAACGTGGATTAAAGAGTACCAAATCATCTAGTGTGGAAGCCAATATGTGTGTACTTGAAGGCATCTAAAAAAGTTGAGAGTGCCAGCGAGCTACACACCACGTCTTTGGCCCCTGATTAAGGGAGGTAATTGTATTTCATCTGGCATAAACTGCCTGTGTACAACAGAAACAACAATGTCGTATCTCTATTAAATAGGATGGATTGACAGCTGAAGTAGAGTAAAAGTTTAATGGAAAGTGAATTCCAAAGCATCGCCAAGTAATATACAAATAAAAACGAACTCTTCTCTTAACAGCAATAACATTTAGGAAGGATAATAAATACAAAGCATTCCAAGGTCTTTGAGGTCTTTTAGGACCATGAGAACATTCAATGAAGAGCAAAATGCTGGAAAAACACAAGTGCATTAAAAACATAACTTTTTGTGTTGTCACATAAATGTCTTCACCTGTATACTTTGAGAAACAGAAACATCAGGGAGGATCTGAGCTTAAGGGATCCAAACCAGAGTACAAATATATTACCAATTTGTCACAGGCGGAAACACCTCATATTGCTAAAGACTCCCAAGATGGGCCCTCGCATATTTGCTAGGCACAAAGTGTAGGTGTAAGTGACATGCCAATTGCAGAGGCAGATTACATTCACAAGAATTATTTTTTTATTTATATAGAGTTTTATAAAGCGCGAACCAGACCCGTGAGGGTATCAGAGCGCTTTACAGGATTGACAGGTGGTATATAAAAGACTTAGGAGGGAGGATACATTTGGGGAAAAAATTTAAAAAAACACAGATAGGAACATTTACAAGGAACTGGCGGTCTCAAATCCCGGGTGGGGAGCCCAGAGGAGCCAGGTAGGAATCATTCGGGACAACGATGGAGAGGCCGTAATAAGAGGTAGAACAAAGTCGCTGAGGTGATTGTAGTGCAAGCGTCAGAAGAGGAATTCGCCCATTAGGAAGGTTTTGGCCTCCTTTTTAAAGAGTGCCAGAGACAGAAGTCTTCTAATGGCAGGCGGAAGTGAATTCCATATTCTTGGAGCGGTCCCAGAGAAGGCCAGATTGTGCGTTTTTTTTTCCCACAAGCGTACTGGTTGGAGCACGAGTCTTTGGCGGACCGAGAGTTTCTGGCTCCTCCGGAAACCACAAATTTCTGGGCGAGAAATTCAAGAGAATTAGAGTATAAGGCCGTGTGAGTGATGCAGGCCAGCCTCAGTTGGATTCTGGCCTCGAGAGGAAGCCACTTCAGAGCTTTAAGGTGTGGAGAGAGGTGGTCGAATTTCTTTGAACCTGTTGGGAGTCTGGCGGCAGCGTTGAGGCAGGCTTTCAATGGGGCCATAGAGATCTTGGATAGACCTGCGAGGGTAGAGCATCCATATTCTAGTCTAGAGATGACTAGTGCCTGGATTGCCATTTTCAGGTCGGGAGTGTCGAGGAAAGGTTTCAGGTTTCTTAGGTAGCTCAGGTGAAATCTGTCTGTCTTGGCCATCGAGTTGATATGGCCACGCATATTCAAGCTGCAATCTAGGGTTATTCCAAGGGATTTAGCAGAGTCCACTATGTTTGGAGGGCAGTTTAACGCTGTGATAGACTTGATCCATTCCTGAACGGGTGGGGAAATTAGAAGAAGGAAAATGCTACTTACCATTATGCATCTGTTCTTGGCATGTAGAGCTGCAGAGTTGTAAACTGTGCATAGATCCTCATCTGGTCTTGGGCTCGGATGTTTGCATGTTGTTTTTGTCTTCAAAGAAGTGTTGTAATCACGAGACTGGTGACTCCTCCTTCGGTCGACAGTGAGCATGGGCATCAGCTCCATCGTTAGATTGTTTTTGCCACGTAGGGTTAGATGGAGTAGTAAGAAGTAGAAATATGTCCATGCATGATGTATCTAAATAAGATAATACTGGAACAGATATAGGTATCTGGGGAGGCGGGTCGCTGTGTACAACTCTGCAGCTCTACCTGCCAAGAACAGATGCATACTGGTAAGTAGCATTCTCCGTTCGAGGCATATGAGCTGCAGATTGTACACTGTGCATAGACAATATAGCAGTTACCTCCTTAGCGGTGGCCACCTGTATCTGTTGCAGTAGTTTGAAATAGTGTTTTTAATACAGTCTGGCCCACACTAGCTTGTTGTTCTGACTGCACATCTACACAATAGTGTTTTGTGAAGGTGTGTGGTGTAGCCCAAGTTGCTGCTTTACAGATGTCATCTAAGGGAATGTTTTCCAATAATGAAATAGAAGCCCCTAGTTTGTGTGTAGAATGAGCTCTAGGGGGAATGGTTAATGTGTGTTTGGCTTTGACGTAGCATATTTGTATGCATTTTACATTCCACCTAGCAATTCCTGTTTTGGATATAGGATTACCCTTATGAGGTGGGGAGAAAGCCACAACAAGTTGTTTGGTTTTCCTAAAGGAGTATTGCTTTTAACATCTACGGTGTGTAGAGCTCTTTCTGCCACTGAGTCTGGTTGAGGAAAGAACACTTGGAGTTCAACAGACTGGTTTAGATGGAAGGCAGATACTACTTTGGGTAAAAAGTTTGGATTTGTTCTAAGAACCACTTTGTTATGATGGATTTGTAAAAATGGTTCTTGTATGGTTAACGCCTGGAGTTCACTCACTCTTCTGAGAGATGTAATAGCAACCAAAAAGGCTACTTTCCAATTGAGGAACTGTAGTTCACATTTGTGGAGAAGTTCAAAGGGAGGATCCATTAGTCTGGTAAGGACTATATTAAGGTTCCACACTGGAGAGGGTGGAGCTCTTGGTGGAATTATTCTTTTAAGGCCTTCCATCAAAGCTTTGATAGAGGGAACTCTAAACAAAGCAAAATATTGTTTGTTTTGTAGATAGGCCGCTATGGCAGCTAGATGTAACCTAATAGATGTATAAGCCAGGTTACATTGTTGTAGATGCAAGAGGTATCAGATGATGTTCTGAATGGAAGCATCTAGTGGGTTGATATTATTATTTGTGCAATAAATGACAAATCTCTTCCATTTTGCTGCATAGCATGCCCTTGCGGTAGGGCGTCTGGCTTCTTTGATAATGTTCATACAGTCTGGCGGGAGATTAAGGTAGCCAAACTCTAAGATTTCAGGAGACAGATCACAAGGTTGAGTTGATTGGGATCTGGGTGCCTTATCTCTCCCTGGTTCTGAGTAAGAAGTTTGGGTGAGAGGTGTAGTTTTTGAGGTGGTAATACTGATAGTTCCAATAGAGTTGTGAGCCATGGTTGTCTTGCCCATGTGGGAGCAACTAGGGTCATTGCAAGGGAATGTTGTTTGAGTTTCCTCACCAGTAATGGAATTAGTGGGAGAGGCGGAAAAGCATAAGCAAATTTGCCGGGCCAGTACATCCATAGCGCATTGCCTTTGGATAATGGGTGTGGATACCTGGATGCGAAGTTTGGGCATTTTGCATTCTGGTGTGTGGCAAACAGATCTATCTCTGGGTGTCCCCACATGTGAAAGAATGGAAGAAGAACTTGAGGATGAAGTTCCCATTCATGGATCTGTTGTGCCTGATGACTGAGCAGATCCACAATCTGATTGTGTACCCCTGGTAGATGTTCTGCCTGGAGGTATATCTTTTGCGGAATGGCCCATATCCATATGCTTTGCGCTAGGTGTGATAACTGTAGGGAGAGTGTACCCCCTTGCTTCTGTATGTAATACATTGCTGTCATGTTGTCTGTACGGACAGCTTTGCCTAGGAGGTGCAGTTGAAAAGATTTCAACGCTAGGAAGATTGTTAATAATTCCAGGTAGTTGATGTGAAATTGTTTTTGTTGGGGGGTCCAGACACCCTGAATGGTATGGGTTTGAAGATGTGCTCCCCAGCCGGTGAGCGATGCGTCTGTTGTTAGCACTATCTGTGGGACTGGCTCGAGGAACAACCGCCCTTTGGAAAGGTTTTGCGTGGTCCACCACTGCAGAGAGCAATGGGTGTGGTCGTCTACCAACACCAGATCTGTTAGCTGACCTTGAGCCTGGTTCCACTGACGTGCTAGACACTCTTGTAGTGGACGCATTTGTAGTCTTGCATGAGGAACGAGAAAAATACAAGAGGCCATCATCCCTATTAGTTGCATGAACACTCGTGCTGGTAGGGAGTGTTGTGGCTGAAATCTTTGAACTAGCGTTTGTAAAGCACTTGTCCTGACTGGGTTGGGATATGCTAGGGCTGTGGAAGTGTTTACTGTAGCTCCTAGATATTGTTGTATTCTGGACGGTTGGAGATGGGATTTGCCCAGATTTATTGTGAATCCTAGACTGTGAAGCAGTTGTATTGTATGGAGTGTGTGTTGTACACAGCTGTTGTGGGATTTTGCTTTTATGAACCAGTTGTCCAGATAAGGGAAGACACGAATGTGCTGTCTCATCAAATGGGCTGC
The DNA here is from genome assembly GCF_964204655.1 of Triturus cristatus. Lineage (NCBI taxonomy): Eukaryota > Metazoa > Chordata > Amphibia > Caudata > Salamandridae > Triturus > Triturus cristatus. Next base: position 149,938,223 of record NC_140579.1, on the reverse strand, counting down.
AACCACTGCGAGGCACTTGGTGAAAACTCTGGGTGCCGTGGTGACTTCGAATGGGAGAACTTTGAATTGGTAGTGTTGGCCATCTACCACAAATCTGAGATATTTCCTGTGAGCGGGATGAATAGGAATATGGAAGTAGGCGTCCTTTAGATCTAGAGTGGAGAGAAAGTTGCCTTACTGGAGTAGTGGAAGCACTTGTTGTAAAGTGACCATGTGGAAGTGGTCTGATTGGATGTAGAAGTTGAGTGGTCTGAGGTCCAGTATTGGCGTGAGAGAGACGTGCTTTTTTGGGATTAGAAAATAGAGGGAATAGACCCCTGTGCCTTGATGAGTCAAGGGAACTGCTTCTAGTGCATGTTTTTGTAACATTGCTAGAACCTCTTGTTTGAGTAGTGTCAAGTGTTCTGATGACATTGGACGCTGTTTGGGAGGAATGTTGGGAGGGGTAGAAGTGAGTTCCAGGCAATAACCATACTGGATAATTTGTCTTACCCACTTGTCTGTTGTGATGGAATTCCAGACAGGCAGAAACTGTGAGAGACGTCCCACGACAGGAATGGGATGATCAGGGGGAAGCGCAGGGAAGTCACTGTTTGGTATTAGGGGAGTTGCGGGTGTTGTTACCCCTGCCTCTACCCTTGTTGTTGTTCCCCCTGTAACCTCCTCTAGTGTATCCTCTGGAAAAAGAGCCCTGGCTGGGACTTTTTGTAGGATGAGGACGGGTGTTCTGTTGTATTTGTTTTGGAGCCTGCTCTATAAAAAAAACGTCGAAAGTAGCCTCTTGTAGAGGGTGACTGTAGGGCTCCCATAGACTTGGCAGTCTCTGTGTCCTTCTTTATCTTTTCTAAAGATGTGTCCACTGCAGGGCCAAAGAGGTGCTCAAGGTCAAAAGGCTGATTAAGAATGGTATTTTGTACTTCTCGTTTAAAACCAAATACCCTGAGCCAGGCGTGTCTGCGTAGCAAGACACTGGTATTTACTGTGCGGGACGCGGAGTCTGCTGCGTCGAGCATGCATTTGACGGATGCATTAGTTATTAGTTTGCCTTCCTGTATAAGGTCAATGGCTTTGTCTTTATATTGTTGAGGTAGGTGTTGAATGAGCTTTTCCAGCTCATCATAGTGGGCCCTATCATATCTTGCCAGAAGGGCTTGTGTGTTGGCTATTTTCCAGGAGTGTGCAGCTTGAGACGCCATACGTTTGCCTGATGCGTCTGATAATTTAGATTCTTTGTCAGGAGGTGGTGTGTCACCTGACCCTTGAGAGTTTGCCCTCTTGCGTGCATTGGCTACAACTAGGGAATCTAAAGGACGTTGACCCTTGATGTATATGGGGTCAGTGGGAGCTGCTTTGTATTTTTTTTATCTATTCTAGGGTTAAGAACCCTAGCTCTAACTGGGTCTTTGAACACCTCAGGAGCGTGTCTAAGAAGACCTTTTAGAATGGGCAAGACATTTTGTGGCTGGTCAAAAGTTTCTAGCAGAAAATCCTCTTCTACAGGATCTGAGTGTAGTTTGACTCTGTTGCGGCCCTATTAATTAGTTGGGCAAAACCCACATTTTCATCTGGCGGAGATGGTTTTGAGGGGTAGAAATCGGGATTGTTATTTAGATCAGGATCAGTATTATAGTCATGCCATGGGTCTGGATCCTGTGGTAGGTCATCAGGATCCTCAGTGTCTAATGGTACTATCTCTTCATCTTCTTGGCTATCCTCCTGTGCATCGTCACTATCCTCTGGTTGTGGAGAATGTGGTGGAGGAATGAGTAAATTAGTGTTAATCGGTGGAGGGGGTGAAGGTGGTGGTGAAGTATTAGTAGCTATGTGTAATTTCTTTAGAGGAACTGGAGCAAGTGGCAAATGTTCTGGTTTCCTCTTTGTAGGTAGCTTGGAAACTATATGACCAGTCTTTGGATGAATTAAGATGGTAGTTTATTTCGGATCGGGGAAAAAAAGTTCTTCAGAATCGATCGTTTTATTCGATGTAGTAGATTTCTCTTTGGAAACTGTTTTTGGCTGTTTAGTGACAGTGTCTGGTATGGAAGCTTTCCCTGGCTCCGAGGTCTTCGGTGCGGTTGTTTCGGCTTGGGAGGTGTTTGTTTAGGAGGCTTAGTTATGGGAGTTTTGTCTTTAATGTTTTCGGCTCCGAAGTTTTCGGTGCCGCATTCTTTTTTGTGTGCTTCGGTCTTATCCGACTGCTTCGGTGCCGATGCCTTATCCGGCTGCTTCGGTGCCGAGGGGTCTTTTGTCGGTTTCGGTGCCAAATGTTTTTCCGGTGCCGACGGAGGAGGGCGTGGCATCTCGGACGACGGAGCTTTCGGTGCAGAAGATGGCTTTTCGGGACCGGGTGGTCGGGTCGAGCTGGAAGGCTTTTCCTTGTCCTTCGGCACCGGTCCCGGAGGCAGGGCAGTCTTTGTACGGTGTGGACCTGAGCCTGTAGGTGAAGGTGTCACCGGTGCCTTTGTTATGGGCTTGGGAGGGACAGGGGTCTCGGTACTCATGTCCCTTTGAGCCGGGTGATGTCATCTTCGGCGTCGGAGACGTCTGCTTCGGAGTCCGGGACCTGTTCTTCCTGTTCTGGTTCCGGAAGGCTATTGGGACCTGGATGGAAGATGTCCAGAATGGAACCTGTACCTCGAGACTTCTCGTGGCGTCGAGCTCGACGATCCCGGATGGTCTTCTTGGACTTGAATGAAAGGCAAGCCTCACAATTGTCCTCTCGATGTTCTTGAGAGAGGCACAGATTACAAACAGGATGGAGGTCCGAGTGTGGGAATTTAGCACCACACTATGGACATTTCTTAAAGGGAGTGCGTTCCATCGGCGTTCGTCTTTACAGGCGTGGGAAGGCCCAAATTTTCAAAAGTTGTCGAGGGTGTGCATCGAAAGTCACGCGATCGAGACAATACTGTCGGTTAGCTGTGATTGCGCGTCGAAAGGGGGTTCGAGAATGACACAGACCCAGAGCGCAGCAAGTCACATCTGAACCCGATGGCGCAAAAAAAACAATCTAAAGATGGAGCCGATGCCCATGTGCACTGTCGACCGAAGGAGGAGTCACCAGTCTTGTGACTACAACACTTCTTCGAAGACAAAAACAACATGCAAATATCTTAGCGCAACACCAGATGGCGATCTATGCACAGTGTACAATCTGCAGCTCATATGCCTTGAACATTCAGTTTTTTTTTTGCGTTGAGTTTAAGCTGGTTAGAAGTGAGACAGTGGACAGTCAACTTCAAGGCCTCATTCAGGGAGAGAATGTCCTCAGGAGAAGAGATTTTGATGTAGATCTGAGTGTCGTCGGCATACATGTGGTAGGCGATGTTGGCAGTGCGTAGTACTTCTGCATGCGGTTCGAGGTAAAGACTGAAGAGGGTAGGGGACAGGGTTGATCCTTGGGGGACTCCAACCGTGATTGGAGTAGGAGCGGATAAGTTGCGGTTAATTAGGAATCTCTTTGAACGATTCTGGAGGAAGGACCTAAACCATTCAAGAACGGGGCCATCCAGTCCCATCCTGGGCGTTCAAGGAGTTTTTTGTGTTTAACCGTATCGAAAGCCGAGGATAGGTCTAGGAGGATTGGGAGACAGGTTGTGCCTTGGTCAAGGGCTTGGAGGGCATCATCCACGATGTGGAGGAGGGTGGTTTCGGTGCTGTGTCTTGGCCTGAACCCTGATTGGAAGTCGTCTATTAAGTGGAAGTTGGTGATGTGAAGGCTCAACTGCTGTTGCACCCATTTCTCCAGAACTTTAGCTAGGAGTGGGATATTAGATATAGGTCTATAATTGTCGGGGGAAGCAGGATCCAGCGTAGGTTTTTTTAAGATAGGGACGACTTGGCCAGCTTTAAGTGTGTCCGGTATCGATCCCTGTAGGAGGGATGGGTTGATTATTGCAGTCCAAGTAGGGATGATAGCCTGAGAGGCGGTGGTTAAGCAGTTAGATGGGAGAGGATCATTAAAGTGATTATTTGGGTGTAAAGAGGATAGAATTTTTGAGACGGAATGTTCGTTGTAAGTCTTGAAGTCGGACCAGTGCGTTTGGTTTTTTGGTGATGTCTGGGAGGGCCGGAGTGGTTTGGGAGTGAGTGGACGATCTAAGTTCATTTCCTAGGGCAGACATTTTGTCGCAGAAGAAGGAGGAAAATTCTTGGTTGTGATGATTTCCATTTCCATTAGTTGGTCAGTGAAGGTGTCATTCATGCCTGGGGGTGGCAAAAGATGTGCAGTCTGCACAGTTGGGTGATGTTGCTGCATATGGAAAGTGCAAGGTATTCGCAGGAGTCTGTAGGATCGGTCAGAAGTTCAGTAACATGGAGGTTAGATCGGTAGATGCAGGCAATGCCTCCCCCTTTTTTCTTAGACTGCCTATCCAGCCTTACGATATTATAGTTGGGTGGGACTAAGAGGTCTAGGCAGGACGATAAAGATTAATTGAGCCAAGATTCTGTCAGGATCGCTAATTCCGATTTTTGGCTCAGGATGAGATCGGCGACATCAGCGGCATGCTTTACTGCTGAGCAGCAGTTGATTAGGAGGCCGGATAGAGGGGGGTCCGAGTGAGTGTCGAGAGTAGGGGCAGAGATGGGTACTAAGGCTAGACTGCTACTGATAACTCCTCTGTTGCGGAGGGTAGCTGATCTGTTGGGGTTGGTTACAACCGTGCGGATAGCATGTTCGTCACTCAGGTCTGAAGGGCATGAAGTTCCCAGGGCGGATTCGTAGCTAATGAGGAGGTCTAGAACTTCTTCATCATTGAGGTCTAGTAGGCTGAGAGTTAGAGGGGCAGATTTGTAGGAAAGGAGGAGGGCCAGAGTTTCCTCCTTCGAGAGGTGGCAAGGCTGCTTGTGAGGGCGCTGGTGTCTCAGGGATAGTGGTAATGGATGAAGGAGGGGCTCAGTGGGAGGGGGGATGTAGAGTTCTGTGAGAGCTTGAGATTCGAGAAGGAGAGTTTGGTGAGGTGCAGGAGGTTCTTTAGATCAGAATGGAGTTGTGGATGCTCTGAGTTAGCTCGGTAGCTCTGCGGTGAAGAGTATCAATATCCCTATAAGGGGGATGCTCTTGCGGGCAGGGGGCCGATATTATGGGAACGCTTCTGATGGCATGCTCTGGTAGCTTAGAAGTGGGGCTAAGTCGACCGGTGTCGTGAACCCTTGGAGGAGTTTCAAAATCCATATGGGACGGAGGAGGTTGCGGGAAGGAGGTCAAAGGTTTGGGGACGGTTCTGTGGGCATGTGTTGGTAGCATGGTGGAAGGGCTAGGTCGGCTTGAGTTGTGAACCCTTGGAGGGGTGCTTTGTGAGAGCACCCTTGGAGGAATGGTCGAGGAATGGTGCGGAAGGAGCGTGGACGGAGGAGTGTCGTGCACATATTTTTTTAACCGGGTGAAGAGGTCCGCAAATTTATTGAGGTCTTTGGGTGGTCCTTGGATCAGGACGATGCCATTTTCGTATAAAGTGATGGTGAGGTCAGCACGCAGGTTTGAGGATGGAGCGATCGTGAGCTTATTGCCGTATGGAATGTTCCTGGCTTCATGAACGTTAAGGAGGTTCGAGATGACTTTGAGCCATAGGGATGTTTTTCTGGAGTAGAAGATGAGGTAATTAACGACTGTGCCCTTGTCCGTGCTGAAACGCAGGTCGGAGATCAGGGTCTCGGGATGACTTTTCAGGAAGGAGTGTTTGAAGGATTTGGCGGTGGTTTTGGAGAGATTAGGAGGAAAGACAATGGTATAGGCGTTGTCACCCCTAGAGGTTAAGCAGGGCCCTGCCATGTTGGAGAGTGGGAAAACTTAAGGATTGAGGAGGAGCCGCGGGAGGTTGCAGGTGTGAATTCAACCGTGTTGATCCCGCATGCCGGGCTCTGGCCGTGAAGAAAACACGTGAAGGAAATAGATGTATCCCTGGGCTGGAGGAGCTGCGATCGATCAGGAGTGTCTGTCATATTGGGGTCGAAGTGGTAATCCCCTGCGGAGATCATCCCAGGAGGGGTTAGCCCAGTGAGGTGTCTAGCATATTAGAGGTCCCTGTGTGCAATAACCTGGCGTAACTGTTTATGGTAGATTTTGTGGTCAGGCGTGTGGAGCAGGCTCAGTTAAAAGTTTCTTATTCTGTGGGATCAGCCTCGTAGGAGGCGGCCATCTTAGGGTCAGGCAGAGGGAGTTGGCAGAGAACAGGGTCTGCCCTTTGGCTACGCCGAGTAGGACATGGTAGGTGGCCAGCGTACAGGAAGGTTACCTGCATGCAGGTGAGGGAAAGAGGGTCGGTGGTCTTGCTTAACACTTGTGGGAGTCGCGTGTTGCCTGAGGTAGTTCTATAGCGTCCGCCATTTTGGGGGTCCAGGCATAGTCTTGGTGGCCGCTTGAAAACCCGAAGAAAAACAAAAGAAAGAAAACTGAAAACTGGCCGCGATGGTGGGGGCAGCGCAGCGCACCTGATTTCCGGCTGCAGAGATTGCACAGAAAGGCATAAGAGATTCGAGTAGTGCAGTCAATCGGGCTCTGGACCGGTCAGAAGGGCAGCAGTGCTAGCGGCTGCCAAATTGCGCAGAGGATCAAATGGTGCCGGAAACCACAGCACCCCCTGCTGTTATTAGGCGAGAAAAACGAGAGAGACCCACCGTCCAGGTGCTGGCCGCCAGGCTCCAGTCAGGACCTCCGGGACGCGGCACGAAGGCAGCAGGCAGGGCCAACGGGAGAGTCCTTGCGGATGGCGCTTGCAGGCTGGGTCACCCCCCGACGCCAGGAGACCTCGATCCTCCAGGGACAGGCAGGCACGGGATCGGAGGAACCAACAGCATCAGGAACAAGGGCTCGCCACAGTAGACATCTGCCTTCCAGCAGCAGATTGGCCCGAGTGCAGGAGATCAGCCGAGAAGTTCAGGAGTCCGGGCAACATAGGTACCGACCGGAGCAGCAGGGGCGGTCGATCCGGCGGGTAAGTTGGATGATAAGTTCTGCTTCAGCGGAAAGCTTCGGAAGGGTGCGCCGTCCGGTCGTGGGGTGGTGAGGTGGTTTTTACAGGGATAACTACCAGATTGGTAATCCCCAAACCTCTTCGGGAGGCTCCTACTCTGCGGCCATCTTGCTTTACCCTCTCTGTCAATGTATAATGAAAAGGGACATTAGTCGTAATAAGTAATCTATAATTGATTACCTGATGCCATTTGCTAAAAATGGAACTACTAAAAATTAATTCATTAAGTCGGTTTCAATGTCTAAAAAGGAGCAAATAAACAACTTAAGGCAATAAGAGACTTTGGAAGGGGGACCAAATCAGCTTCCAAATGTTTTGTTATATTTAATGAGGCTAATACAAACATGAGAATAAAAGGTTTTGGAAACATGTCAGATAAATGGCTGGAGGGGGTAAACATTGGAGACGGCATTGTCTACCCTCAACATGCTTTAGATTCTAATATAGTGAGTGATAAATCAATTTTAGGCACAATACCACAGACTTATGACCAAAGGGAATTGGAAGAAATGCCCTTATGTTTGATGCTCTCAGGAAAATTTGAATTAGGTGAGGCTAAACAATCGTCTAGCTCAAAACCAAAATTAGATAGTAAACAAACTCAAGCGTTCCCAGAAGAACTAATTGTAAAACAAAGAACATTTTGTAAAACAAAGAACATTTTATTTTCTTGTTAAAAAATGTAGTTAAAAATGTTGATTATAATATTGAGATTTAGTCAACAACATAAAAAAATCGTAAAGAACATAATTCAGTGTTCTACACGGAGATAAGAGCAGAGTGACCAGCGCTCCTAAAGCTGATAAAGGAACACAAAACCTTATCGATCCAACTTTGTAAATACAAAGAGGGATGTAATAGTTCAGACAAAGGGTATAAGGTCAGGCTAGTAATGGCAGTCATGTAGATACATCGGACCAAATCGATAAAGATATGGATAATCAAAAAGCTGCCGTAACAAGTATTGATAAAAGTGACCACTCATCACATATTAAAAAAGAAAGTGGTCAGACAACAGTGGCAATTGAGGATTTAATGAGCTCTAATAAAAACACAGACATATATCCAATTTTCCAAGGCAAAATCCAAAGGATGGTTGGTCAAAAAAACTGAATGAAGAGAAGGAAGAGGAGAAGGATTACAAAAATTGGACACCGGACCAGGTATGTGAATTTTCACCTGAGAGGTATGAAGGGGATCTAAATAAGAGACGTGAAAATAAAATAAATAGAACTAGGGAACTAAAAGATCCCATAATGAACACTGAATTGGGAGAGGTTGAAATGTGCAATTCTGAAGCACAGTACGAACATCCTAGCAATATATCACAAGTAGTGCAAAAACCTTTTATAAGCACTAAAGGGATGAGTCTAATGTTGACTCAGAAAACCCCCCAGTAAATATGCCCAGAAACAAAGGATATTGTCGGTAGTAGATATCTAGAGTTCAGTAGAATCTAGAGCTCAGTAATATAACTGACCAAACACCTGATCTTACAACTACTTGACATATTTGCAGACTAGACAACATCCTCTTTATCAACCGTGCTAAAATTCTCTTGATCCTAAATACAGTACAAAGGCGGTCAAAAATAACATCAAGTGATGTAGCTCTTGTTAACGCTTTTGATTGGAAACGATCAATGGTACAAATGGCCAAACGCCACAGTACATTTCTATTCAAGAACTGTGGTTGACTAGGTTTTAAAATCATTAGATGAACTGAGGCGGCTAGGTTTTGAAATATACATTACGTAAGAGAATAAGATGAATTAGCACCATAATGCAGACGGTGTTGGAGATGAAAGGATGGTGATGTAGACTAGCAAAACAAAGAGGGAAAAATCTGGTAGCGGTACGAACAGTGGCATCTAGTGACATTTTAAAGTGGTGAGCGTAAAAGTTTGTAATGAGTGCCCTATGGTGAGTGAGCGTAGTGAGCGAGCCTGAGTGTCATAAGAGGGTTCAAGGGGGTGGAGGGGTAGGGTGGGTTTGGGTTTTAAATTTTGAAAAAAAACAGTGTGAAAATGGTGCCTTTTAAAGCAAATTTGAGAACGCAAGAAGACTAATAAAGCAATGGAAAAATTGTAGTTATGACATCAATACAGAGATTTCAATGAGCAATTTCAAGGTCTCTATGACTTTCATAGTGTGTGTGTATTTAATGTGGGTGCAGCGGTCCCCTATTTCACTCAGGGAATGGACCAACCTCCTGGTTTCCATCAACCTTATGTCATGCTTGTGTAATGTAGGAGCTAGGGTCCTCTATTTCGCCAAAGAAATGGAGGCATGTCAAGGTCTCCATGCCCTTCATGGTGTGTTTATGTAGTGTGGGAGAGAAGGGTTCCCCCATCACTCAGGAGATGGAAGCACCTTGGGACCACCAGCTTCTTCTGATGTTTGTGTAACCCAGTAGCAAAAAAGAACCCATCAGGAAATGGTGAAACCTCATGGTCTCCATGAGTTTCAAGGCAAGTTAGTGTAATGAGGTAACTAAAAGTCTCTCCTCCGCCTTATCGTCTAAAGTGGTGGCACCTCCTCCTCTGCTCACAGCACCCCTTCTTGAAATGATGGTAGTTTCAGGTCTGCATAATCTTTAGGTAATGTTTTTACAATCTGGTAACTTCAAGAGACAAGAGGAAATTAATGCACCTCCCAGGTCACAGTGAGCTCAATGTCATGTTTGTGTAATCTACTCACGACAAAAGACCCTCTGGAATGGTGGCACCTCCATTGTCTCCATGAGCTTCAAACACACCTCCAGTTTGTCGACCTGCACACAATGAGCCACTAAGACCTTCAATGATAAAAATATTTGCACTATTTCACCCACCACGAAAGCAAACCCTGAGATCAAGTAACCCCCCAAAATAGGCACAAAAACAAATACAAAAGTAAGTTTGCAAATGCACACTTAGAAATAAACCACAATAAAGCACACGGATTCCTGCACCCAAACACCAATGTCCACAAAGCCGATTAACAATACAAAACTGAAGAAGAGGAAAACGTAGTAAAATGTACCTTTCCTCTTCAGGAAAGGTAGCTGTCCCCGTCCTTGTGTATTCGCGGGTAAGGACAATTTTAAAGGCAGGATAACAGGGTAAAAATTTCCCTCACAGAAATATACGGTTTGAAAGTAAGTTGACCAGAGGAGACGTGGTTAAAGTACCTCCACCTCATGGAAGCTGTGAAATTCAACACCCACTCGGCAGCAGCAAAACACATGTCAGCCTGCTCCCCTATCTGCTCACACGTCCACACTACCACCAATACACCAAAACAAATAAACGAGAAAGGCAGCTGTGACAGCAAAGCTACCAGAGCGCCATCCCACCCTAAATTCACAAAAAAACAAACCAGTACTGCGGCCAGGGTCCGACTGGCCAGACGGGTGCTCGGGAGATGCCTTGATGGGCCATTGACTAGAAAACAGGCATGGCCCGAGATGCCACTGACTCTCGGAGGCTCGACCGGTGGCACAAATGGACAGGCCTCTCAGAAAAATCAACCATTCAGCCACAGAACCAGACCATTGACTAGAGACGTGGACGAGTGCCACTGGTCACTCTGTCCCTGCTTGAACAAAACAGAAGCCATGATTGGGTAACATTTCACCCACCAATCCTGTTTGCCCCAGTGCCAGAGATCACCCACGCCAACCGGAACAGCGACCCCAAGGCAGACAACTCCACAAACCACTGATTCAGTCCACTCACACAGCAATACTTGATGTAAATGGTAAACCGACACTTGGGCAGCAGATATCCACCCACCTCTTCAGCGCACCATCTTCGCAAAGCCGGGGCACGCTTCCTAGGAGCAGCAATTGGCCAGGTCCTGGGCGTTGCCAGTGCAAGGAAACTTCAGCAATAGGAATCAGGCCTCTGGGCGCAAGGCTGTGACAGAAAAGTGTATTCAGTACTTTATTAGTGTTTCTAAAGTGCGCAACAAATGACGACGGGCCCCAGGGGGCATCCACGAGCCACTCCAAAAAATGCTGCAGCAGGCACACACAAAAGGGGAGTTGCACGGAGCAAGTCAGACCTAATACTAATCACAACAAGCATTGGCATAACCAATAGGTCTCGCTTTTGGGACCTTATAAGTATTTAGTTATGCAGCACAATATCCTTGGTGCAACAACATCAACCGTTGCATGGCTAAACACTTATAAGGTCCCAAAGGCGAGACATATTGGCTATGCCAATGCTTGTTTTTAAATGGTGTAAATCCGTTCAGTAGTTATATAATATATCTATCTATCTATCTATCTATATATATATATATATATATATATATATATATATAAATATATATATATATATATATATATATATATATATGTATATATATATTACCTACTGGCAGTGGCCAGTAGGTAGTTATAGATAGGACCTATTTTCCATAGGAAATCCGCAACATTCTATTTGGAATAACGTTGGCGCCGATTGACGAATCTTCGCGAAATTTTCCAAACGTTTGGCCAGCTCTGGTCCGCTCCTATCCTAAAAATTTCACGGTGATTCGTCAAGCAGGGGCCGAGAAAAAACGGGGGACCCAAAACGCGGTTTCCCCATCATGCATTTTCCCATAGGACCTGTTGACGCAGCTACAGCCCGAACTGCTGAACGGAATTACACCAAATTTGGCAAAGAGGTAGTCCTCAGTTCAGACTCGTGCCTTTTGCTTAAATGGTGTAAATCCATTCAGTAGTTCCTGAGAAAATTAGAGTTAAACAGATAGATATATCTGGGCGGAGCCTAACCACACATCTCATCGTGAGATCTAATTGGCTGTGAGTACTTCATCCAAGAAGTGTTGGCAGCCATCTTGGGACCAATATACATGATAGCACCTCATTAAAAAGCATTGCAGTTATTAGAAGGTTTTAAGACTTTAGTTACATTATAAATCATTTGTTGATGGTACCATACTCATTTTAGGAATTGTGGTGTGTTCTAAGGTGATTTTACCATGTGAAAAAGCCTTCTGCTGTGATATCATGAATCATGCTTGAGAGAAAACTATTTTCTCATGCTTTTCCCACAGAGGTTTGGAAGGTGATCTATAAGATAAACTGAGAGCATAGTTTCAGTATATTCACATTATCTTTCTCAGTCATGTGAGAATGAAGTCTGACATTCTCAGTAAAACATGTACATCCAACAAGGGCAGAGACTGTCAGTTAATTCCTTTGTGTTCTACTGCAGCTTCCCATAGTGTTCTAAAGAACAACTAGAGCTCTAACAGTCCTACTTATGACAAACGTATTGCACACCTGAAGCCATCTTGATTGGAATAAAGTGGTAACTCTTAAAACATTTAATTTAAAAAGGAACAAAATGAGGGGGTTCATTTTGTCATAGAAAGTATGATTAGTGCTGCAGAAAGAAAAATTAGGGCACATTTTGAGTGACTTCTCAAATCCTCTTCTATTGCCTTAAAAAATTCTGACATGCAGACTGAAACATGCACTTTCAATACCAGCATCAGACTTCCCTGGGGAGCAGTAGCTTTACTACAGTGATCTAATGAGCAACTACAGTGCTAACATTCTGAATTTATGGCAAATGTGTGACACATCTGAATGCCTTCTTGGTGGAATCAAAGTTAAAAACTGAAAGTATTTCCTACTGAGGAGACTGTAGTAAATGAGGAAATTAGGAAACTTCATAACAAATAAGTCTCCCAAAATGGCCACCAGAGACAAAAGAGCCCAAATGTAGCACAAATATCACCCAGATGTAGCCCAAGTATAGCCCAATGACAGAATGTCCCACAGTCTTCTAACGAACAACTAGAGCGCTAACAGTCTTACTTATGACAAAAGTATGGCACACCTGAAGCCATCTTGATTGGAATAAAGTGGTAACACTTAAAACATTTAATTTACCAAGGAACAAAATGAGGGGGTTCATTTTGCCATAGAAATTATGATTAGTGCTGCAGAAAGAAAAATTAGGGCACATTTTGAGTGACTTCTCAAATCCTCTTCTATTTCATTAAAAAATTCTGATATGCAGACAGAAAAATGCACTTTTAATACCAGCAGCAGACTTCCGTGGTGAGCAGTAGCTTTACTACAGTGATCTAATGAGCAACTAGAGTGCTAACATTCAGAATTTATGGCAAATGTGTGACATATCTGAATACCTTCTTGATGGAATCAAAGTAAAAAACTGAAAGCATTTCCTACTGAGGAGACTGCAGTAAATGAGGAAATTAGGAAACTTCATAACAAATAAATCTCCCAAGATTGCCACCAGAGACAAAAGAGCCCAAATGCAGCACAAATATCACCAAGATGTAGCCCACATGTAGCCCAATGACAGAAGTGTGAAAAACACTTATTTTTTGTGTATTTGCAGGTTTATATAGTGCAGACCTGTCAGGTATTGGAGTGCACATGAGCAATGGTTACATCACACAAGATCAAATTCATTTTGGTTGTAGACATGGGGAGATTAAGTGATTTGACCAGAATCACATAATGTCGAGCTGAAGCAGAGACTCCAACCTGGTTCCCCAGTTGCAAAGTCTGCAGCTCTGGAAGTAACACCACATCATCTCCCCTAAGTGAAACATTTAATCAAGTGGTCAACTGGATAAAAAAACAAAGATAACAAATAATTTAAAACTGCTTTGTCGCTATTTCAAAACTCAGAAAATATGTCCTCATTTTTAGAGCATTAACCATAATTTTGATGCAAATAATACTCTCTCATATATGTAATTTATAAAGGAAATGCTCTAGGTATTACAGTTTTGATTACATCAAGATGACGTCAGGCGTTCCACACTTTTGTAATAAATATAGAATGTTAGCAATCTAGTTGTTCATTAGGATACTATTGAGAGGCAGAGGCCAGGGGCACGGACTCTGAAAATTGAAGGCAGGTAGGAGGGTGCAGAGGCAACAATTTGACCACACTGGGCAGGCAGGAAGGGCAGTGGCAGCACAACAGACTATGGAGGGCAGTGGAAAGGGGGGCAGGGGCAACAAACCAACAATACAGGACTGGCAAGAAAGGCTGTGGCGATATAATAGACCATTGTGGGCAGAAGGAAAAGGCAGTGGTAGTACAACCATACATGCCAAAAGACCCGATTCAGCCAGGAAACGTCCAATGTTTTTAAGCTTAAATGGGCTTTATTTGATCTGTCTCCTGTCTACAATCTCCTCTTTTTCAATGCAACTCAAAGGGGAAAATCAATACCCCAGTTTTTTTTCAAAATCTCCCTCTTACCAAGTTCAAAATGTTCACAAGTATGGTACATTGGATCATGGAAGGCAGGAGGAATTGGGGTAGGGACATGGACTCTGATAACAGAGGACAGGGGGGACATGGAGAGGTGCACCAAACTGACCCTATAGGGCAGGCATCAGGGTTTGCAGCAGCACAACCACACAGGGCATGCGGGACGGGAGTGCAGCACAATAATCCATAGAAAGCAATAGGGAGGGGACAGGACCATGCATATGGACAACAGAGAAAAGAGGGGAAAGAGGCAATAGTAGCTAGCTGACCATAATGGACAGACAGGAGAGAAAGATGCAGCATAACAGACCATAAAGGGCAGGAGGGACGGATCAGGGGCATTACAATGGAACAGACAAGCCAGGAGGGAGGGAATAGGGGTCTGAAAATGGAAACAGAGGGCTGTGGGCAAGGGGGCAGGGCAGGAGCAGCAGATGACCATGGAGGTCAGGCAGGATGGGCACTAGAAGCAAGACACACCATGGAGACCAACAATGAGACTATGATGGCATACATACAGACCATGGAGGGAAGGTGGGAGGGGGTCAGGGGCAGCTAGCTGACCACACAGGGAAGGTGGGAGGACCGTGGCAGCACAGAAGACCATGCATGGCAAGCGGGAGGGTTAGTGGCAGCACAATGGCTATGATGGGCAAGAAGGAGGGTGCAGGGGCATGCACAAAGGACCATGGAGGATAGAAGGGAGGGTCAGGACCTGGGCACAGACAAGAGAGTTCAGGGGAAGGGGCCTCACAACAGACAACGCAGGGCAGGCAGGAGGAGCAGTTGCAGCACAACAGACCAGGGCAGGCAGAAGCGTGTGGCAGTAAAATGAACCATGGAGGACAGGGGGAAGGGGATAGGAGCATGGAATGTGGATAGGCTGGGTGGAGGTGCCAGGGACAGGTTACAGTCATCTGACAATGCTAGGCAGGTGGGAGGGGAGTGGCAGCTCAACAGAACACTCGGAGTAGATAGGAGTGGCAGGTCCATGGAACATGGTGGGCAAAAAGGATGGAGCAGGGGCATGCACAAAGACATCGGAGGACAGGGGGAAGGAGAATAGGGGCAGCAAGCTAAGCACAGAGGATAAGCAGGAGGTCAATGATGGGGCATAGAATTTGTGGTACTGTAAAAATCGGAACCGTGTAGGTGGCATGGTCTTACCATGCCAATTTTGGTATCAGCGAACCGCAAATTAGCAACGCGGTATGTATGAGTGTTCTCGTCATGTTTCACTGATGAATTCACCATGTGTACGATACTACATGTTGTATCCGTGGGTTCCATTTTAGTACAGTAGCCATTTTGTGGTTGCCCTCACATAGGCTGCGCACTAAGGCCTAAAGGACACGTACACCTTCTGTGACTTCTCTCTGACCTGTGCAAGCCGACTCCGCTGCCCGAGGTCAATCCTGTCCGGCCGGTTCCTTTCTCGCGGCCTAATGTGATTAGCATCAGGGCTCGACCCATCATAAAGCCCCTGTTCGCACACGATCCCTGACTAAGCTGTTTTCACACCTGACTCTGTTTCCTACTTTATGGCTTGTTTTACGAGCAGGAGGTCCCCATTTTATTGGGGTCTGCTGTTATCTGATGAGGGTTCTGAGCCTCGCTGGGTACAATGACTGCATGCTTAATGAACTGAAATGTGGGGTTGTCATTATGGCTCTGCTGTTCCTTTGAAACTAAAATATGTTAATGACCACTTGTAAAACAGGGGCGGTGTTGCCCCCAAAGCGTAATTTTGTGTATATAAGTAAAGACTGTTTTTTGGTTCAGGAGCAGTCTCCTGAGAACATACACCGTGTTGTACTTCTCGGATATCTGTGATTGGTCTGCAGCCAATAAAGACGTTCTTTGATTTCACCTAGAAGACTCTGTGTTTCTGTGGGTCTGAAACAGGAAGAATCCGAAGTCTTAGGGTGTGTTCCCCAGCACCGCTGGGTTCTAAAAACCCGGTACTTCAGTTGGCGCCCAACTCGGGGCGATTTCAGTGGTACCGGTCCAAGCCAGAGGTTCGTGAGGAGCTTTGTGTGGAAATTCTGGAGGAAGGCCGCCACTTCATCGACCCCTGCATGTCGACGTGGTCCGAAAGTCTTTTCTGCGAGGTTCTCCGCGTCCCGACGGCTACGAAGGACTGCTGCCCTGATTAATCGCCCTGTTTTGGACCCTTGACGATTTGGTAGAGCGAAACAATTGAGAGAGTCTTCTGGTGAAGTCATCGATACCTCAGTTAAGTATAAGTGGAGCGTCTCCCAGTTTGTTTGGTATCCTTCGGGATTTTGGTATCCTTCGGGATCGCTTTGATTTGGGTCTTGCAAGTGCCAAAGCCAGAGGACTCGTGTATTCACGGGACTATCGTATTCGATAATCCTTTGAAGTTTGAAACTAGACTAGTGAGCAAAGATGCCTGGTTCTAGTATATTTGGAAATCTGTTTTGTTTTGGTTGTAAAAGGGACTCCCGATTGGAGGATTCGTGTCCGGTTCCTCCAATTGGAACTCCAACTTATGAGCTCTATGTGAAACATGGCGCGGGCCCCATTACGTATAATGAAGTATGGGTCCGATACACCAGAAAGGATGGTGTTTTAAAATGGCCCCAAAATGGTAGTTTCGACGCAGAGATCCTAGATAATTTAGAAGTTAAATTGTTCAAGAAGAAAGCCCGGCCGGCGATGTTTGATTCCTTCCGCCTATGGCGAAAGGAAGCCAAACAAAAAGAAATTAAATTAGCAAAGAAAAATAAAAGAGAGAGAGGTATGTCGATAATGCAAGCAGCTTTGCAGTTTAAGGATAATGAAGAGGACCGAATGGATGAGCAGTTGCACAGGCAACGCAAACTAGTCATTGATAAATGTTACCCAGTTTTGCCACCCCTTCAACAAGATGAGTCAAAAGAGAAAGAGAAAGATTCCCTAATGTCCCATTTGCTAAGTTCGCCACCCCCGTATGCGCAAAATGCTACAGCGCCTCCACAGCCCGTAAATGTGCAGCCTCCAGCTAATGCGCAGCAAGCTTTCCCGCAGCCGCCAGCTCCTCCTCAGCCGGCTCCTGTCCTGGTAGCACAGCCTACCCAAGGGCCGCCGATTTTGCTACCTACCACTTCTGCGCCCCTTGCGACTTTTCCTAGCACATCAGCTGCCTCTCTTGCTGCCCTACCTGCTGCTACCCCTGTATCTGTATCTGCACCCGTTTTCCTTCCCTCTGTTTTTCCCCCGGTTCTTACCTCGACTTCTCCTTCTGCACAACAGCGAATAGCTAGTACAGTCACTAGTCTTATATCACCCCTCTTTGGGTCGTCTACTACGACCCCTGGTCCACAGCGTAAGCAGTTACGTAGTCAAATACCTGGTTCTAGAGAGAAAGAAGAACTGGACCGCATGGCACGTAGATGGATTGTTTATCCTTCTAGATATGATGTAGAATCTGTTGTTAATGTTTTTCATCAGTGGGAAGCGCCACAACAGCGGTACGTTTTTGAGAAAATGTGTGAAATTCTATGTGAGGAATTGGAAGATAATGATGTAGACTCCAGTCCGCAAGAGTTGTGTCACGTGCGATTTGAATTTGGAAAAGGTACGATTGTGGGTTCTGATGTTGAGAAAGCAGTTGCGACACTGCTGTCTTTCAGGAATGGGGATTGTCAGCAATCGTTGTTTGGACAGGAATTCCCTGAAGGGAAACAGGTAAAAGCGCGACAATATCCGATGCGCGAGGTTCCTCCAGTTTGGAGACCTGGTGATGCGAATGCTGTTCCACCTGTTTTGCCACATTTTCAGCGTGTTTGGGTACATGTTCCCTGGAAACGATCTGAAGTATTAGCCCTTAAACAGACATTGCCTGACCCCCGTGAGAACCCTGCAGGATATTATAAGGAGTTATCGCAGACTGCAGAATCGTGTGTCATGAACCTGGCTGACATAGATATGTTGTTCGGAAATGTTGTTCCACAGCCTTTGTGGGGATTGATTCGTAATGCAGATCATGCTGCAGAACTAGGTGACACATGGGCTAATATCCTTAATGCGGACAATAGACAGGTCGGTGGTGCCAAGCCTGAGCCCGTGGTAGCAGAACTCCCTGGTAGAATAATTAATTATATGAAAACTTTAATGCCCACAATACGTGTAAATTGGGATAAATTATCCGCATGCAAACAGAAGAAAGATGAAACAGTGTCCGATTTCTTCACTAGGTTTGAAGAAACATTTATCGACCACAGTGGTCAGGACATGAGTACAGAAGGTGGCCAACGGTTATTTGTTGATAAATTTGTGCATAATTTGCTTCCAGAGTTGTGTAAGAAATTAAAAGATTCGGAGAGTTCTTGGGCCGTTTCCCCCTCAGCGCAAATACTGGCTACTGCGCAGTATTATGAAAATAGGGAAAAAGATGAGAAGGATAGAACAGACAAGAAAACGAAAGAGTTGAAAACGAAGGTTCTTTTACAGCAGGCTTATCCGCCACGTGCAGGTCAGAATAATTATAGGCAAACCCAGGGTATCTATCAGCAACCCCAACAGTTCCAGAATAATCAGCAAATGTATGGGTATTATCAAACACGTGTCCCTATCGGTCCCAATTAATGTTCATATTGCAAGGAGGAGGGTCACTTTAATTGTCTTAGATTGTTGCAGCGCACAAATAATGCTTATGGTGCAAGAGGTAGAGGTGGCCAGCAAGCCCCAAGAGGTAGAGGGCGTGGAAATGTTCCCCAGAACGCACGTCCTCTTCCGCCTCAAAATACGCAGTTTTAAACGTGCTCCACAGGGCTACTGTGAAAGCCCATCAATATACAGTCAGGCTATAAAAGCACAGCTTGATGCCCTTGTTTTACCTAAAGGTGCTACCCTTATCCAGTATGTTGACGATTTACTAATCGCCGCAGATACTGAGGAGATTTGTAAACGAGCTACATCATCATTGTTGCGTCATTTGTCTACCTTCCATCACAAAGTGTCTCTCTCTAAGCTGCAATATTGTCGACAAGAAGTGACCTATTTAGGTCATCTCTTCTCGAAGGAGGGAAGAAAGCTGACCCCAGAAAGAATCCAAGCCATTGCACAATTAAGCGTGCCAAAGACAAAGAGAGAAGTGCGTGCTTTCCTGGGCATCACTTCATATTGTAGGCACTGGATCCCGAGTTTTTCTTTATTGGCAAAACCATTGCTAGCATTAACATATAAAGATATACCAAATCCTGTCCCATGGTCTGAAGAGTGTCAGAAACGTTTTGTTAAACTGCGTAAGGCATTATGTTCAGCTCCTGTGTTGGGTACCCCCGACTATAGTAATCCTTTTACCTTGTATGTTTATGAAAGGGACGGTTGTGCATTGTCAGTACTGACACAGCCTTTTGCAGACAGACCGCGCCCATGCGCGTATTTTTCAGCGACTTTGGACCCTGTAGCGAGGGCATTGCCAAGTTGTTTAAGAGCTACAGCGGCAGCAGCTGCGTCTATTCGACAGTCTGCTGGATTAGTAATGAATAACACATTGATTGTAATGGTTCCTCATGCAGTGGACACATTGTTAAACAGGACCAAGACACAGCATTTAACTAATGCTCTATTGTCAAGTTACGAGTTGACGCTGCTAGCAAGTCATGTGCACATAAAGATGTGCAATACGTTGAATCCAGCCACATTATTGCCAATTTCAGCAGACACAGATGAGGTTGAACAGCATGATTGTCTGTTCAGAACAGAAGAAGAAACAAAAGGGAGAGAGGATCTTAAAGATACTCCCCTGGTTGAATGTGATGGTACCTTATGGGTGGATGGTTCATGCTTCAAGCTTCCGAATGGTGACACGACTGCTGCGTACGCTGTCAGGACTATGCACACGATTGTTGAAACTGCACGCATACCACATAATTCGGCTCAAGCAGCAGAATTAATTGCACTCACAAGAGCATGCGTGTTGTCGAAAAGGAATGAAAGTGAACATATATACTGACAGTCAGTACGCTTTTGGTGTGGCCCATAGTTTTGGGCGTTTGTGGAAAGAACGTGGGTTCCTGACTTCGCATGGAGCTAAGATTCAGAATGGTCAGTTAGTGAATGATCTCCTTGAGTCGCTGACCTTGCCATTACAAGTTGCGATTGTGAAATGCAGCGCACACAAGAAGGTTACCGATGATGTTGGGCGTGGTAATGCATTTGCTGACGAAACCGCGAAAGAAACAGCAAAAGATGTGACAACCCGAATGTATGTTGCAGGCCCTGCAAGATGGGTTGGTGATGTTGGAATGTGTGAAGACACGATAGAGAGTGTGAAGTCCCTTCAAGCTGAAGCCACAGAGAAAGAATTAAGTATGTGGAAAGAGAGTAAGGGTAAATTAGATGAAAACGGTTGTTGGATTGATTTGTCAGAACACCGGCGATGGTTGTTACCTCATGCGTATGTGCTTCCAGTGGTTACGATGGCGCATGGAATGGCACATATCAGTGTGAAAGGGATTTGTAAGTTGTTGGCTCCAGTATGGCAGAATGCTGGAATCCCTAAATGTGCAGAGAATGTGGTCAAAAATTGTATGGTATGTCTGAAATACAATCCTGGTAGGGAAACCCCAACTCCACCTGGTCATTTTGCGCCTCCATCATATCCTTTTGAAGTTCTGCAACTAGATTTCATCCACATAGAAAGGTGCAACAATTTGAAATATGTACTGGTTGTTGTTTGTGCCTTTTCAAAATGGATAGAAGCATATCCCCTAAAAGACAATACTGCCTTATCCACAGCTAAGGCCCTAGTTAAAGAATTTTAGGTTCGGAATGGCAAGGATGGTATGGAGTGATAACGGGAGTGAATTTGTAGGCCGAGTGATGAAGGATGTGGGTGAGGGACTAGGCATTAAGCAAAAGTTTCACGCTGCAAATCACCCCCAATCAGCTGGATTAGTAGAGTGCTACAATGGCACCTTGAAGCTTAAGTTGGCCAAAATTCAGGCGAGCTCCGGTCTTAAATGGCCTGACGCTCTGCCCTTAGCACTCCTATCAACAAGAATGACTGTACATTCGCGAGTGGGACTTAGTCCATATGAGATAGTGTTTGGCCGTCCGGCCAATGTACGGGGAGTGCCAAGGCCGACAAAATTCAGTGAAATCAAATATCCAGTACTGCTTGATTACCTGTATGAATTGACGGCTAAATTGCGTGTCTTACACCAACAGGTTCACGATACTCTGCCCCAGGCCTCTGAAGCTCCAGGACACCCTATTAATCCTGGAACGTGGGTGCTAATTAAAATTAAAAATTTTCAACGTGCAAAGAATGATGAGCCCCGTTGGATCGGCCCCCACCTAGTCCTGCTATCGACAAGATCAGCAGTTCGAGTGAAAGGGAAAAAGAATTGGATACACGGCGTACACTGTAAGAGGATCCCTTTGCCCCTACCGTATGACCGGTGGGTCCAGGAGGGGATCGCTGACTCCGAGGCTGAGACTGTGCCTCGTTTTGTGCCATTTAGCGATGCACGTGTAAAGGGGACAAATACAGAGCGAGAAAGTGACGACATTCTGCAAGAAGCTATATCGCCATCAATTCGATTGGATACCACAGAGCCTGAACTCTTGTTTCAAGACCAGACAGTGCCTGGCAGAAATAGGTATAATTTGAGGCCAAGAACTATGGACAAATAAAAATTCTTTTCCTTTGATATTTTCAAAAGTGCAGCTCTCTCATCTCAAAAACTTTTTGACTTTTTGTTTTTCGAACCACCATCCGGGTTCAGCTGCAGGGTCGCGGTGCCAAGACTTTGGGGTACAAGCCGGGGACGTTAGGTCAACGGTTCTGGTTGGTCTAGGGCGTTCCCTGAACTGACAGGTGTACTACTTACCAGAAGATACTCATCCGCCGCGAGCAGCACGATTAGAGGATGGAGTTTTTCAGGATGAAGAGGCCCACCGAGGAAATAAATTTCAAGAGCAGAATATGTAAAATAATGAATAGCAAATGTTTTATAGTATTATGTCTGTTTGTGCTATCTAGCATAATGATGTTTTCTGTAGGTTGTGTATTATTGTCTTTCCAAGTGTCATTTGCACCCACTGTACAGCCCACACCTCTTCCTACTGTTTTCCAACACTCTTTCCACCCTCTGCCAGAACACGAACAAGCTAGACGTGCTGAATTTGTAAACAATTCGTTCATTCAACTCCTGCACCAGCACCAACTAGATATGAATACAACGAACTGCTGGGTGTGTGGTTTGATGCCACACACCATTAATAAGGGCATCCCATATCTAGTACTGCCGTTTAGCTATAATGGTTCGTCATGGGTATTCCAGACCATGTTTCTTTTTGCGCTTGAAACCTACTCCCAGCGACCACCGCGTTCCATTAGACCTAACTCGAATAATAAAGCCTTGATGAAAGGAGTTGCAGATATGAGTAGAGATATCGATGCATATACATCTATTCCCAAAGATGAGTTGCGAGCTTATGTAGGTTGGAACGCGACTGGGTATAGCATCAGTTTGGGTGAAAAACAGCGCAAAAGTTCATCTCCGATTTGGGTCGTACCCCACATAGGTCGGTTCTGTCTACAAGGTAATGGTCAGAATCCAAGAGCTCAGCTAGGGAAGAGTAACTGTACTGAAACATACACTTTTCCATCACAGTTTTCCCCTGCGTTTTTGGCTGCCAAGGGTACATACTTTGTCTGCAATGATCGAGCATATACATGGTTGCCCCCTGATTTCTCGGGCACGTGTTATGTTGCGAATTTGCTACCACCAACATTTACTGCCGCCTCTGATTATCACAAGACCAGAGTTGTGAGAGGTGTTGTTAGTAAGGAAGATACTGCCGGTCAGGAAGCGGGAGACTTTTTCCTGGGTTTCCTGCCGTTTTGGGGACCAATGGTCAATAGTCGGAACCTGAGACAACTGACCCGTGTAGTTGAATCCACTGTTAATGTAACGGCCGGTGCCCTTGGTAACTTGACAGCTGAGCTTCAAGCGGATCGCCTGATGACGTTGCAGAACCGTATGGTTCTAGACGTCATACTTGCAGACCGTGGTGGGGTATGCAAGGTTATCCAATCGAGCTGTTGTATTTTCATATCGGATAACGCTCCGACAGTCTACCAGGCCATTTCCAAACTGCATAAGATTTCCGAATCCATTCACGTAGATAAAGGAGATTGGTCAATGATGGGGTGGTTCTGGGGACTGATATCAGCTTGGGGATGGAAGATTCTAATAGTCATTGGAATGATTTTAGCCATCCTTTTTCTGTTCTGTTTATGTATACAGTGTGCCCCTGTAATGTGTAGCCTCTGTGTTACATCATGTGTAAGGAAACCTATATCGAAGGACGAGCTAAGCAATAGGATGATGCTACAGCAACATCTCCATGACTTTATGAATATAGACTTGGACTCAGATTAGTATAGTTCTTGCCTATGTAAGGGCAAAAGGAGGGTCTGTGGTCTTACCATGCCAATTTTGGTATCAGCGAACCGCAAATTAGCAACGCGGTATGTATGAGTGTTCTCGTCATGTTTCACTGATGAATTCACCATGTGTACGATACTACATGTTGTATCCGTGGGTTCCATTTTAGTACAGTAGCCATTTTGTGGTTGCCCTCACATAGGCTGCGCACTAAGGCCTAAAGGACACGTACACCTTCTGTGACTTCTCTCTGACCTGTGCAAGCCGACTCCGCTGCCCGAGGTCAATCCTGTCCGGCCGGTTCCTTTCTCGCGGCCTAATGTGATTAGCATCAGGGCTCGACCCATCATAAAGCCCCTGTTCGCACACGATCCCTGACTAAGCTGTTTTCACACCTGACTCTGTTTCCTACTTTATGGCTTGTTTTACGAGCAGGAGATGCCCATTTTATTGGGGTCTGCTGTTATCTGATGAGGGTTCTGAGCCTCGCTGGGTACAATGACTGCATGCTTAATGAACTGAAATGTGGTATTGTCATTATGGCTCTGCTGTTCCTTTGAAACTAAAATATGTTAATGACCACTTGTAAAACAGGGGCGGTGTTGCCCCCAAAGCGTAATTTTGTGTATATAAGTAAAGACTGGTTTTTGGTTCAGGAGCAGTCTCCTGAGAACATACACCATGTTGTACTTCTCGGATATCTGTGATTGGTCTGCAGTGAATAAAGACGTTCTTTGATTTCACCTAGAAGACTCTGTGTTTCTGTGGGTCTGAAACAGGAAGAATCCGAAGTCTTAGGGTGTGTTCCCCTGCACCCCTGGGTTCTAAAAACCCGGTACTTCAAATTGGGCAATGGAGGGCAGGAGGAGTGGACTGGTACATCATGCTGAATGGAGGGCAGTGGCAGCACATCAGACCATGCATGGCAGGAGGGAGGAGGCTAGTCCATGGATTCAGACAACAGATGATAGGGAGGAGGTGGATGGGGCAGCAAGCTAACTGTTCAGAGAAGGCGGGAAGGCCAGTGGCAGAACAACGGCCACACAGGGCTGTAATAAGGGAGCAGGGACATGGACTTCGAGAATGGATGGTTAGGAGGAGGGAAGGCAGGAGCAGCAAGCTTGGGTGGGGGCAGCACAATGCCAGGCGCTGCTTCCAACCCCCCACCATCCATTGTGATATGCATCTTACTTAACGTTAAAAAAAAACTAAAAATTTGCTGAAAAAAAACAAAGATTACAGGGACGGTATAGTTAGACTCAGATTTCACTCATACACAACCAGTGACATTCAGCAGTAATAGTTACCTGAGCTAACTATAACTTACGCCCCTGCAATGTACTGCTAATGACCTCAGACATTACATCATTCATGACATGGTCAGTTACATCACTCATGACATCACTCATGACATCTCAAATGAGCTGTGAATGGAATGAAACTATAATCGCTAGAACTTTATTTAGGGATAGTGTGTGTATATTAACACCCCTTTTTTTCCTATTATTTTGTGTAAGAACCATTATAATACGCAACGTGTCCATATTAATATTGCCGATAGCCCTTCACTTTAGTCCATTGTTTATGCTGATGTTTGCAATTCTAAGTATGTTTATTATGAATAAGTTACATTGATGAACATACAGGTATGACGGTCACGGGGCAAGATATGCTGAAATTACATTGTGTGCATATTAACACTTGTTTTCTTTTCTTTATTGTATCAATTCCTGAATTTTCCCATCGTGACCAGGCCAATATGGCCGCCAGCTTTTTGGATTAAAGTAATGCACTGCTGATGACGTCACATATTACATCACTCATGACATGGTCAGTGACATCACTGATGACATCACTGATGACATCTCAAATGACATCACTGATGACATTACCTACGTGATCATCTGATGCACCTCCTCACACCCTAAAATACAGACTACCATTCTCGAAACCATAGACACACCAATACTAGTACAGCTACAATATTCTGTGCACTATGCATGCAGACCTCTAATCAGCTACATAGCTTTGATACAGTCTTTTAAATACTCAGTTAGTACCTATGCAGTCTAGGAATCCTTCTGTCTGTCCCATGCACTTCTCCATTCAACCATCCAGCACTTTCTACGTATCCTATCACTGTGCCAATACCTAAGCACTAATACATTTAGCATGCACTCTCTTTGTAACACTGAAATTACTCCAGTTATTAGTCGTATACTTAAGGAATGGCATAGTCAAAAACACAAGTGCAGGTACAATATTTTGTACACTATGCATGCACACCTCTAACCAGCTACAAACTATTGATATGATCTTCTAAATACCCAGTTAGTACCTATGCAGTGTAGGAATCCTCCTGTCTGTCCCATGCATTTCTCCAATCACCCATCCAGCACTATCTACTTATCCTATTACTCCACCAATACCTAAGCACTTATAAATTCACTATACATTCTGTTTGTAATACTGTAATTATTCTAGTTACTAGTCATGAACTTATGGAATGGCCTAGCTACTAACACAAGTACATCTATAATATTTTGTGCACTATGCAAGCAGACCTCTAACTGGCTACATACTATTGATACACTCTTCTAAATACCCAGTTAGTACTCATGCAGTGTAGGAATCGTCCAGTCTGTCCCATGCACTTCTTTAATCACTTATCTACCACTATCTACTTATCCTATCACTCTACCAATATATAAGCACTTATAAATTAAGTGTTCACTCTGCTTGCAGCACTGTCATCATTCCAGTTACTAGTGGTATTCTTATAAAATGACCTAGGCACCAACACAAGTACACATCAAATATTCTGTGCATAATCCCTACAAATCTCTAAGCAGATACATACTACTGGTCCACTCCATTGAATACTGAAGTACTACCCATGCAGTGTAGGATACCTCCTGTCAGTCTCATGCAATTCTTCAATCACCCATCAAGCACTATGTTCTTATTGTATCAGTCTGCCAATACCTAAGCACTTATGGGGCAGATTTACAAGCACCCTGCGCCACCAGTACGTCACTTTTTGTAACGTAGTGATGGCGCCAGGCACTCCTTCATATTTATAAGGAGAGGAAAAGCCACCCTGCGTGGTTTTTCCTCTCCTTGTAAATACGACCCCTTCATACACAGAACTTTGCGTTGAAGGGGTGTTCCATAGGTGTTGCTGTGGGTATTCCCACGCAACACCCATAGAACAAGACACATCTCCAGATTTATGAGAAATCGTAAATCTGGAGATGTGTGTGAATGTTGCACCATCCTAGATTTGGTGTATCAAGGCGCAACGAGGAGAATTGTTTTAATTTCTCCTCATTGTTTCCTCTTTCAATGCATGCTGCATTCCACAGCATACATTGAAAGAGGAAAATGTCTTTACTGACTGTTTTTGTGGAAGAAGGGACACCTTCCTGCACAAAAACAATCTCCACACGACACAGACATCCTTGCACCGTGGTGCAAGGGTGCCTGTGTCACCGCATGGCTGCAGTTTGTGCAGCAGTGCAGAGGGAAGCACAGAGTTGCAACATATTCATGTACATATGTCACATCCCTGTGCTTCGGAAGTGCCACAGTGCAGTGCAGCTAAAGAGATTGCAGTGTCACGCTGCAGTACTTCCTCATAAATCTTCACCTATAAATTCACCATACACTACTAATGCATTCTTTCAGTCAATCATGCTGTATACATATATTCAACTAAACTTTCACACATTCCCTTGCAATTATAGTTCTTTCTTTAACCAGATAAGGTAGTTCTGATCAGAACTTTTTTTCT
The DNA here is from genome assembly GCF_964204655.1 of Triturus cristatus. NCBI lineage: Eukaryota > Metazoa > Chordata > Amphibia > Caudata > Salamandridae > Triturus > Triturus cristatus. Next base: position 149,910,788 of record NC_140579.1, on the reverse strand, counting down.
CTTCTGTATTTTTTTGAATTTTGTATTTTTTTAGTTTTTTTGAAAAAATGAACAAAAAAAGAACTAATAAAACAGGAAACATTTGGAATTATTTATCGTTCCATAAACAAAAAAACAACAAAATTAACAACGATGGTTGCGTTGTGCAGCACAAACTGCATCCACCGACTGTTCACCAAAGCATATACGTTTCTTACACTTCACGCAGTGTTGCTCGAGAAAGGCGAATTCTGTCCTAATGTTCATTGCAGGTGTTCCTGAGGACGCTCCAGATGTACTTGCCACAGCAGGTAAGGGGTTCAAAGCAGCTCGACTAATTTCCTCCCGAGCAAGATTGAGAGGATGTGTGGTCTGGAGATGCTTGTACATTGAAGCAGTGCCACAAGAGTATTTTTTTTCACTGCCTCTTGACAGGACTCGGTCACAAATTTTGCACGTCACCTTTCTCGCATTTACTTTCTTCTCTCCAGTTGGAAAAGTGAAGAATTTTCACACAACAGATTCTGGCCTCTGTGGACGTGGTGCCTCCTGCAAGAATTCTTCTTCAGAAGTAACTTCCTCCTGCTGCTGTGCAGATGCCATTTTGTTTGATATTTTTTGAAAAACACCAAAGAAAACAAGCAAAAAGGGTTCTTGTAGGAAAAGAGATGTCTCTCTAAAGATGCTCCAACAAGAATGATTAAAATGGGTGGGGTCCTTCAATAGTTACACTGGGAAATGTTATGAACCAATTAAATCTTTTTTTTTTTTTAGGTCACATGGGATCCGCGCACTCTGCGCTCACGAAACACGCACCCGATGCAACTTCGCGAGAATATATTTAAAAATAATATAAGTTTATTATAAGTACAAATATATAATTTTTATGAATATCTTAGATAGTCTCTTGCCCTAATCTGTATATTAAACACACATACATATCATTTTAGAACATAAAAAAATTTCACGGGAGTCGCGCACCCAGCACACCCCAGCACGTATATGACGTCACGCGGGACCCGCCACCGCTCAAGCGTCGCGTACCGTAATGCGCATGTGTCGTGAATGCGCGGGAGCAGGAGTCGCGGACTGGTCGCATACCAATCGCGCACATCACGTAATATTAAATGTATATGAAGTAACTGAAAAACACTCAGCCGTCGCACACCGTACGAGGATCCTTCATGACGTTTCTAAAATGGTGGCTAGAATCCGCACACCCACCGTGATGTGTAAGCTTTGGGTGCGCGACATTTCGGAGAAAAAGAAATAAAAAAGAAAATAATATAAATATATTAAAATAAAAAATAAAACAAAAAAACATGAAACAATATTGCAGTTTTAATGAAAAAAAAGAAATTTGTGCAATTTTCAGAAAAACATATGTTATTTAATGAATAAAATATTTATGAATAATCAGTTAAAAAACTGTAGAAAATCAGTACAAAAAATAGGTATAAATACTATTACACTTAAAAATTAGCATTTAAAAACCTTTGAAATTCACTGAAAAAACAATAGGTTTCAGAGACATTTTAGTTAGAAATTAGCATTTAAAAAAGCTTTGAAATTCACTAAAAAAACATAGGTTTCAGAGACGTTACAGTTAGAAATTAGCATTTAAAAAACCTTAGAAATTCACAGAAATAACCATAGGTTTCAGGGGTGTTATAGTTAGCTGGACATTTCACTCGTACAAAACCATAGAAATTCCTCCGTTATAGTTAGATCTGCTAACTATAACTCGCGCGCCCGCAATGCACTGCTGATAATGTCACATATTATATCATTCATGACGTGGTCAGTGACATCGCTGATGACATCACTGATGACATCTCAAATGACATCACTGATGACATCACTGATGACACCATCCACGTGACAATCTGATACACCTCATCATACACTAGTATAACCTTTCATCACTCACAGTAAAATACAGAGTAAAATATTTGAAACCACTGACACACCAATACCAGTTACTACGTACCCACTCACTGATTCCTAAGTCTACACACACAACTACCCATTCAACAACAGAATCACTTATACATGCAGTCACTAATTAATAGAACACTATCAAATGCACTTATACACATATATAGACATTGACATATCAGCAGTCATCTTTTTCGGTTATGCAGTCATCCTACTCACTCATGAAAAAAATGAATCACACTTACATTTACTCACTTACACAATTATACACACACCTCATTTATTCAAACACATAGTAACTCATAGTTAATATGTTAAAAAATCACCATTACAATTATACACTCATTCATATAGTTACTCTCACAATCACTGACTATTATATATACTCATTTATATACACCAACTCTCACATACAATGCTTTTTATTTTTTTACTTTGTTGAAGATGTACAACTAAAACATATATTCGCTCACCAACACACAAATAAATACACTCAGTCAACCAAACAAGTGTTTCCACGTGCACTCGTAAACCTATACACCTAGGCAATCAACCATTCACACATCTATGCATAGAGTTACACCCATCCAACCACACACAAACTCAGTGCCCCATACAAATACTCACCCAACTAATCAATAACTAATATACACACTCGTGTGTAGTGACCAACTGATGCAGATGCAGCATGTTATACAACAACAGAGACAGTGATGCACACATTCACATAGTATAGTTACTAATCCATGTATTAAGTGAGACACTTTTAATTACTCACTTAAACAGACAGTCACACAGCTACTAAATCCTCCATCCAGACAGTTATATATCCAATCAATCTTCAATAAAGATTGGTATATATATATAATACATATTTAAATTTCAAACTAAACCACATTCACTGGATGATGTCATCAGTGATGTCATTAGTGATGTCACTGACCATGTCATGAATGATGAAATATGTGACATTGATGGAGCAGGGTTTTTACTTTTAAACCAAATATCTGCTTCATTTTCGTATGTCATTATTAAAAGTACTACTGATTAATTAGTAATTACTAAAGATTTGTCAAGTCTCGTCTAACCAACCTTATTAACAGAAGAATTACACGTGGGAATGCTATTGCATGGCTAAAATAATAAGTAAACTAAGTTGGTGAGCAAATTGACAGAATAGATGTTGCTTATGTGATGTTATTGTGTTTTGCGCTTATAATTAATATGCATTAATGGCTTTTGATGTCGCAAATGGCTAGATAAATACGTACACATAAGAGTATTAGCAGGGGAATAACACTGTATAATCATTTCCATGTAGTAATTATGTTTTGTGTTTCCTTTACTTAAGTTGACCATTGTGGCCTGCTATAAAATGGCTACCACCCGCAGCCTGCATTTGAGTAGATGAAAAATTGAAAGGAGGCTTTGCGCTGACTGTGACCTTGTCCTCCAATTGAACTGAAAAGCCATGAACATGATGACAAATCTGGGAGTGATGCCAGATGCCTCTGAACGTGAAGATTTGTTGCGAATCCAAAATCCGACCTGATGAACTTATAATGGTCACATGGATGAGATACATTTTATCCTAAAGAGACATCCGTAGAAGTAACAAATTAGTCATGGACTTCTAATTTCTATTCATTATTTGAGACTATCAATACGTGAGAAAATCCATCGTTGTATCCCGATGTACCAAGACGACATAATTTCCGCCATTCGACTGTTTTGAAAGATATGTTTGTAACATTTGGAATGTAAAGTTTGGTATAAATATTAGTAGACTAGAGAGGTCTAGCCCCACTTCTTCCCGAACCAATGATCAGAGGTCCCGATGCTGACGGAGAGGACGGTGACTCTACATGACGGCTAGAGAACTTTAACTATTTGCTGAGAACCAGTTCTGACTTAGAAAACGACTTTTAGCCAGAATACGTAAATATGGGGGAAAATGATCTTGCATTTAATTGGCTTTTCTTACAATTTTAGATAAACAAATATTCTGTTTGAATTACTGTGTCGGGTGGTTATTTTATTGTCATGTTTATTGAATATTTAGAGTGTTAAGTTGTATCACCAAATCTATAGCAACTAGTTGATGCCATTGACCTCATGGTACATGCAGATTGGTTAGGTAGAGAAAAGTGTCTCCCTTATACATGGTACGGATAGAGTGATTGGATGAATGTTGGTGTTATGGGCCCCACCAGCGTGAGATGTGTGTGTGCGCGTGTGACTGTGAAATCACTCCGTCCGTGGAAGTAGAGGGGATTCGGAAACTCCGATCTGCACCAGTTTCTTGGTAGCAGAATGATGGTTAACTATTGTCTTGATCTTATGAATTTGCGTGTATATAAGCTCATTGATTATTGATTGATATCGATATTTGTACTAACACTGTATGTTGAAGTTGTATTGAGTTTTATGTAGTGTGTACGGCTTCTGGGACGTAGGAAGTCGGTGACAGTTCCGTAGTAGGGCAGAGGGAAGTGCTGCTCTCGGAAGAGGTGGGATTGTTGGCCCTGTATGAAGACAGGGGAAAACGTGTGACAATTGAAGTTGCGCGTCGCATTGTCTGAGTTCGATGAGGTAGCATCGCCGTGTGTTGCCATTAGAAACGTATTTTCTGTGTGAGAGGAGTGTATATGATAGCGAAGGTTATCTGTGAAGTTCTGGTCTTAGGTATCAGGGATCCTTATGGCATTCCGATAACGCTTATCACTAGAAAGGTAATAGGTATTCTCTGAGCTTGCTAGAAGGACAGAGCAGAGGTAAGCGCTGCTTTGTTAACGTGTGATATAATTCTGTAGTAGGACAGACTGATCGCTGTTCTCGGGAAAGACAGAATTCTGTGTGAATGTACTACATTTTCTGGTGTGAAAGTGCGTGAATGAGAAGGCATTCTGGTTAATTGTGAAACTCTTAGGAGCATTCCGGAGAAAACAGTTGATTGGTGCTTGTAAGAAGGGTAGAGTAGAGGGATGTGCTACTTTATCAACGGAAGTAATGATTCCGTAGTAGGGCAGAGGTAAGCGCTGCTCTCAGGAACGGCGGAATTCTCGTGGGAAAGGTCTTTTGCTGTTCTGTGGCTAGCGAAGCAGACAATGGAGATGTTTGTATGTTGTAACTAACAGACTCGTAGAAGTTGAAACAAAGTCTACCGAGTAGTTTTGTAAAGGAGGGGTAGACGAGAGAGACAGGAGACAGGAGCAGAAGCTGCTGCAGCGACTGCTGACGTCAGGAAGACCGCGCTGTGATTGGACAGTGGGTTAGAACGGTGAAAGCACGGTGATTGGTGTGCTGGTGTATGCCGCGCAAGGATTGGGAGACATACATGGTGACGTAGACGCTCCAGGATTGGTGCGTTGGTGTGAGTCGTGCTGGGATTCGTGGACTGAGTCAGTGACGTAGACGCTCCAGGATTGGTGCGTTAGTGTGAGTCGTGCTGCAATTGGACAGGAGATCGTACAGTTGTAGTAAAGACAAAAGGGTTGCGGAAAATAAGAAAATGTATTACCACGCTGAGGAAAAGAAAAAGAATTCCTTGTTTAGTAAGGTTAAGAACTGGTTTGACAAGGATAAGGATATTGTGACTAGGGAAGGACAGATACTTCCTCCGATAAGAACCCCCGCATCCTTCATGGTTGCGAAATATGGGTATCATACCTGTATTTGGTTGGACAACTGGGTAAAGTATACCAAAGAGGATGGAGTTTTAGCTTTCCCGGAGCATGGCTCATTTAATCTGGCCATACTGAGAAACTTACGGGAGAGGATGATGAGTCTAGAGCCTCGGCCTAGGCCAACGCAGTTTGAGGCATTGACTGAATGGGAAGATGAAATGCATGAGCGAGAAAAGCAGAGGAGTGGAGGAAATTACAGGTATATGTTCGGGCGAAAGTATGATCGCGAAACTCATCATGACCGGATGAGAAGATGGCGAGATGCCAGTATGACTGAGGGATTATATCCTGTAAGAACTGCAGAGGAGACAGAAGGGAAAAAGTGTACAGAGAAAGAACATAATGTAGAAACAAGGAGGTATGGGGCGAATGAGTCTGATGATGATGTCTTAGATGACATGTTCTACAAAAGACCACCCCCGTATAGACGAGAACCAGAGGTAGGAACATCAGTTACCCCAATGAGAGACACCCTGCGGATTATAAAGACAGAAGTCATGACCCCTGAGTTGAAAAGCAGTAATTCTCTTGCAGAGAGAGAGAGAGAAAGGGAGAATGAAATTGAGGATGAAAAGACCAGAGAACTAGCAAGAACCACATTTGAATTGACAGAGAAAATCAGAGAACTGACTAAAAATCTTGAAGCAGTTACGGTGCCTGTGACAATAGGTCCGGTTATGCCTGTTTTCGAAAAGCAGAGGGTTGGTGAAGGTGGTTTGACAGTTCCATATGTAGGCAACAGACTGATTGTTCCTCCAGAGCAGGCAGAAATGAGAACGGGAGAAAATCAGTGGAGATCAGGAGAGAATCAGTGGAGACATACCATATGTGGAGGAGAATTGAATGTGCAGACTAACTCAGGTTTTAATTCCGGCTGTGTGGAAGGGAACAGAATGATTGGAGGATCGATCTTAGAACCACAAAGAGTGACAGAACCAGTGGGTGCAGAAAAATCCACAGGGATAACTGCTGAAGATTTGAATGATTGGCTGAAAGCTTTGCAGAGGAAAGAAAAGGAATCCCAGGGAATTGATGTAGCTAGAATACGTATGGAAATGGAGGAGCTCATCGTAGGAACAATCCCTACAGAAACGCTGAAAAATTATCAGGACGGGGAAATACTATTTCTGTGTAAAAGTATCACATGGAGAGCAAAGAACATACATGACAGGTTGAAAGGAATAGCCAGTGAAATGGGAGTCGACATGGACAAGGTAAAAGCTTTACAAAAGCCTTACCGAGTGGATTTTACAGATAAGGACATTGAGAATCTGAATAATGCAGGCCAGACAGGGCAGATCAAGGAGATGATTGCTTTGCTGCGAAAATGGGGAGATGTGGAGAGATGGAAAGATAGATGGTATAGAAAACGAGAGGATGCAGCAGACAGAACTTATCAACATTCCCTATGAAAGAAAAGGAGAAAGCAGTGACAGCTTATCCCATGAGGGAGATTCCAGGAGGAGGGTACGTACATGTCCCATGGACCAGACAAGATATTTTGTCATTTACAAATGACTTCCCTCAACTAAGAGAGAAGCCCGTCGAGTGGTATAGACAGGTTGACAGATTTGTGAAGTTGTCAAAAGTGCTGTGGATCGACCTGAATAGTCTGTTTGATATAATTGTACCAGCAGACCTGTGGACAGAATGTAAGATAGTCATAGATTGGCCCACTAAAGAATACCCGAGAGATCCAAAGACAGGAGCTCCAGACCCGGAGGTCATGAAAAAGTATGAGCAGGTTATGGCTTTCCTGAAAAATAAGGTACCCCCCAAGGAAACAGACTGGGTTAAAATAGATCGAACACATCAAGAAGTGAAGGAATCAGTCCATGCTTACTATGAAAGGCTAATACTGGCTTTCAAACAGTTCAGTGGAGATGAACATCTGGGTGACAAGAATCTGAGCCATTTTGTATATAGATTTGTGTATGGCTTGCGACCTGAAATCAGTGAAATGATAAGGCAGCATACCGTAGACTGGCAGAGCAAAAAGATCGATGAGATCCTGAGACATGCAAAATACTTCAGTGATGAGATTGAGGCAAAGCAAAGGAAACTGAAGGAAAAGGCAATGTGGGCACAGGTGAAAGTTGCAGAAAGACAGGAAGCTCAGTTGGTTGAACAAGCAAATAACCCAGGAAATAAACCCAGATTTGGCCCAGGAAAAGGGAAAGGCAATATTGAGGAAGCAAAGAAAAGGTTTCCCTGCCACAACTGTGGAAAATTAGGGCACTGGAAATCCGAGTGTAAGAATCCACCGTCTACTAATGATGACAATCCATCATTGAATTCACAGGTGCAGAGTGAGGGGTGTGGTCAGCATCAGCAACAGCAGAAGGCTGTTAAGCAGCAGAATCAGGTGCCAAAACCACCCTTGCCACAAAGAAGAGGATCCCAGAAGTACAGCCAGGATTCGGGGCTCTACGATGAAGAACAGTTAAACAAGCCAAAACGCGCAAGCGCTGTGTCACAATATTGGCTAAGGAACGAGGGAAGTGATTCTGAGGGAGACTTCTGACGGTGCCGAAGAGAGGAGGAAGAGTGCGTACTTGGCGCAACTCTAGAAATAGACCAGGCAGGACCTTTTGTAGATGGAAAAATCAATGGTGAAAGTGTTACTTTTCTAGTTGACACAGGAGCTACGAGATCAACTGTCAGGTCAGCTGATATAAAGAATCTTCCTCTCTCGGATGAAGCAATCCAAGTAGTTGGTGTGTCCAACACACAGATCAAAACTCATCTTACTGAACCAGTAAGGGTTAGAATAGGGAAATTCTCAGACATGCACCGATTCGTGGTGTGTGACACTAGTCCTGTGAACTTGCTAGGCAGGGATCTGCTGTGCAAGATGAATTGCACTATTTTCTGTACTCCAGATGGAATAACTTTTGAAACACCAGATGAGGATGTCCTATACAGAATGACCCTGGATAACAGGGAAAGTGAGGCTATGGGAACATATGCTGTGTTTAATCCGGATGCATTACCCCCAGAATTAAAACAGACAGTAAAAGCAGCAGTTTGGGATTTTACTGGAGAAGATGTGGGCCTGATGAGAAATGTAGATCCAGTGAAAATTACTGTAAAAGATGGAGTGGTTTACCCAAACACACCACAATACAGACTGACACCTGAAATAATTGAAGGAATAACACCCATAATTGAGAAAATGATCCAGCAGGGGGTGTTAAGGGAAATATTGAGCAGCCCATGTAATTCACCAATAATGGGACTGAAGAAACCCAATGGAAAGTTCAGAATAGTACAGGATTTGAGAAAAATTAACAAGATTGTTGTGCAATGCTGTCCCATTGTGCCAAATCCATCAGTGATTTTGTATCAGATTCCCCATGATGCAGAATGGTACACAGTAATTGATTTGTGCCATGCTTTCTTTTCAATCCCGTTGCATCACGACAGCCAGCCGATTTTTGCATTTAGATTTGGAGAGCGAATTTTGGCATGGTGCCGAATTCCACAGGGGTATACAGAGAGCCCTTCGATATTTAATCAATTGCTGAAGAAATCTCTGGAGAGTTTAACAATGCCTGAAAATTCGGTTTTGGTCCAATACATTGATGATCTGCTTGTGGCATCAAAAACACGTGAAGCCTGTGAAGTAGACACCATTGCTTTACTGAATCACTTGGCAGATGGAGGATTAAAAGTATCTCCAGCCAAATTGCAATTCTGTAAAAGAGAAGTCCAGTATCTGGGACATAATATTGAGAAAGGCCTGAGGAAAGTGATCAGAGGGATGAGAGCCCCAATGACACAAAGAGAAGTGAGAATGTTCCTAGGAATGGTTGGTTATTGTCGTCAGTGGATAAGTAACTTTTCCCTGATTGCCAAGCCACTGATTAAATTGACCAAAAGTGAGGTGAAAGACCCATTGGAATTAAACCCAGAAGAAATGGCAGCATTTAAAGAGTTAAATAACAGGCTATGTGAAGCTCCTGCCCTAGGAATGTCAGATTACGAAAAAGAATTTGAGCTGTACTGTAGTGAGAGAAATGGATGTGCACTTTCAGTGTTAATCCAGAAACATGGACGTCTGAGGAGGCCAATTGCATACTTCTCATCAACACTTGACCCAGTAGCTGTGGGTTTACCAGGTTACCTGAAAGCAGTAGCTGCTACATGCAGAAGTCTGGAACAAAGTGAGGGAATTATAATGGGATATCCTGTACGGGTATTCGTACCTCATGATGTGGCAATCCTTTTAACAAGGAGCCGGACACAGTTCATGTCTCATAGTCGGCTGACTAAATATGAGAAAGTCATTCTTAGTGCAACAAATGTGAGCCTTGAGAGATGTGTGAATGTGAATCCAGCAACACTGTTGCCTGATGCTGAAAGTGTGGGAGTGAGAGATGATGTTGATCATGATTGCCTGGATGTGCTTGATTACTGTACAAAACCAAGACCAGACATAAGAGATCTGCCACTGTCTGAGAGTGATCATGTGTTGTTTGTGGATGGATCTTGTTTGAGAACGGATGAAGGAACACTGAGTGCCGCATATGCTGTGTGTACAGTTTCAGGAGTTGTGGAAGCATCACCTTTGAAAGGAGTTAAATCCGCTCAGGTGGCAGAATTGGTGGCACTAACATAGGCTTGCAAGATTGGAAGAAATGTGAGAGTGACGGTAATGACTGACAGCCAGTATGGCTTCGGAGTTGTCCATGATTTTGGCCAGTTATGGCTACAAAGAGGTTTCCTGACCCCAAGTGGAACTCCCATAAAGAATGCTGAAGTGGTTGGAAAATTGCTTGAGGCGATACAGCTGCCTAAAGAACTAGCAGTTGTAAAATGTGCTGCTCATGGTCAAGGTGATGATTTTGTCACCCTTGGGAACAAATTTGCCAATGACATAGCACAGTATTGTGCAAGGAATAATCATTCCATTAACCGGAGTAAAGAAAGAGAAATGTCTTCTTGTTCCTTAATGTTTACTAATGTGGTGGGAACATGGGAAGAAGTGAAACAGTTACAGGATGAGGCAGGAGATGAGGAAATGAAAGATTGGGTGAAAGCAGGTTGTGCACCAAGGGAAAAAGACCACGTGTGGGTCTATAGGGATGGAAGACCAGTCATGCCCAATAGCATGTTGTAAACAATGGCACAGATGTATCATGGCCAGGGACACCTGGGGAGGGATGCTATGATAAGGGCCTTTAAGCAGACCTGGTACAATGCAAAATTCAGGCTGATAGCAGAGAGTCTCTGTCAGAGATGCCTGATATGTCAGCAATTCAATCCTGGAAAGAGAACAGTGGTGAGCCTAGGTACAATAGGCAGGGAGGGAGGACCCTTCACAAGAATGCAGATAGATTTCATCGAAATGCCCCAAGTCAACAGATTGAGATATGTCCTGGTGGTAGTCTGTTTGTTCTCCAGGTGGGTGGAGGCATTTCCAACAAGAAGAAATGATGGGATAACATTGGCTAAGCTATTGTTAAGAGAATTCATCCCAAGGTATGGGTTCCCAGTGACCATTGAATCAGACAGAGGAGGACACTTTTATAATGAAATCATGGGTTTGATCTGTGAAGCATTAAGTGTACAGCAGAAGCTACATTGTGCTTACCGACCAGAGGCTTCTGGTGTGGTTGAACAAATGAATGGTACCATCAAAAACAGAATTGGCAAAATGTGCCTGGCCACAGGAATGAAATGGCCTGATGTCTTGCCTCTAGTCCTGATGACAATTAGGTCTACTCCAGACAGAACAACAGGTTTGAGTCCACATGAAATTATCATGGGACGTGCTATGAGACATGCATTTTTTCCAGTCAACAAGCTGATGACTATAACTGATGACATGATTTTGGATTACTGTAAAGGCCTGGCTGACGCAGTTCATTCTGTGTTTCACCAGGTTGGAGAAGACGCCACCACACTTGAAAAGAAACCAGCCTATGATCTGAGCCCAGGGGACTGGGTAAGAATAAAAGTCCACAGAAGAAGGAATTGCCTGGTTCCAAGGTGGGGAAGACCAAGACAAGTCGTTCTGACCACAACAACTGCTGTGAAGTGTGCTGGAGTGAAAAATTGGATACATGCAAGTCACACTCTGAGAGTTCCAAACCCAAGTGACGGCACTGGAAAAGAATACTTTGAAGAATCAGATTCCAGTGATGATGCAGACAGTGAGGCAGTAAAAAGGAAAAAGAATCCTGAAAGGGGGGAAAGTGAGTCAAGAGAAACTTTCGTCCCACCAGAAGAAATTCTGAAAAGAACATTGCAAATTTCAGAGACAAGTGCAGATTCTGAAGAAGTGCCTGAAATTCCAACTAACAGTGACGAACACAAAAAGAAAGAAAGAAAAGAAAAGAACATTCCAACAGAGGTGACACCTGAATCAAATGAGATAATTGGACAAGTTCCACCTGAGATAATTCTTGAAGAAGAAGGGACAGAAAAAGAAAGAGAGGGACAGATTGCGGAAAAACCCAGAGGAGGTGTAGGGAACATTGACAACAAGCTAGGTGAAGGGACAAGTAGACAGCAAGAAGATTGCGTGTCGGAGACTCGAGGAGGGACAGAAGTAGGGAAATCTCAATTGGTGGAAAAAGAGACTGTTGGAGAAAAGGAAGTTGTTAAAGAAGGAAAGATTGTTGATGAACAAGAAGCAACTGAGACAGAATCTGATGAAAGTGAAAATGAGATACATGGAGGACGAGTTCTGAGAAAGAGAACTTGGATTGGAGAGAGAAACAATAAAGAGGGAAAACAAAAGAGAAATGCTAAAGGAGATCTTTGGCCCAACAAGATAAAGAGACTGAGATATCGACTGACACGAGTTAACTCCTCGAAAGCTGAACAGGTGAATGAAGTGTCAAGTCAAAACCAAACGAAAGAAGAGGAAACATAAATATCAGAAGGAACTAAAAGAATCAGAAAACCAAACCAGAAGTATAAGTCACCAGAATGGACGTACGTGGCACTGCCTGAACAAGGTGAAGAGGCAGACAGTCAAGGAAGTCCAGAGGAGGCTTTACTGAAAGTGGTTGAAGAAGAAGAAGCAGTGGGAATCCTGAGAGTTATCTTGTCCGACATTGGAGAAGAGACGGATGTTCAGGACCTAATACAGTTTGATGATGATGAGGAAAGAGTGAAAAGTGATGAAAATCCAAATTGAGTAAATCCAAAGAAGTCACTTGAAGAAGAAAGTGAAGAAGTAAAATTAAGAACTAATAGATTGTAATAATCTGTTGGGTACTTCCTACCCTAAAAGTTCGGTAGTGGAGTAGAAGAGGCTAAGTCAAAAGACACGGTCAAATTAACAAGATGGCTAATACTGAGAATAATCAAAGTAGATGTACCTTCATGAAAAGATGGTGCAAGATGTGCTGCTGCTGTACAGGATTATTAATGCTGCTTTGAAGCGTGCTTGCTCTACTGATCTCTTTTAGAGTAACTATAGACACTTTAGAAGGACATACTGAGAACAGGACTAACATAGGGAAGAGTTCACAGAAGATAGTTCTAACTAGAACTAGCAATGTATATATACATAAGGATAGGTCTATTAATGATTTTTCTAGCAATGTGTTTTCAAAATTATTGTACGAATATGTAAAGACAATGGATGTAAGGGATTGCTACGTCTGTATGCAATTACCTGCTTCTGTTTCGGAGGGAGTGACTTATCATCACCTTCCGGCTACGTATGGAATTTCATGTAGTGTGTTGATCAGTATATTTTATCAATTAGGGAAATTAGATTATAACATGTCTAATGTAGATAATATTCTTGGGCAACTGCCTATGAATAAATAACTGAATCCTGCTAAAGAAGCTAACACTTTAGGTGAGATTTTTATAGAAACTAGAGAATTAACATTAGAATATGTTTTTAGAAATAATTTAACCTGCAGTTTAAAGGAAGAAGAGAAAACTTTCCTAGACATGGTTTAGAGAAGAAGGTTGAACATGCACAAGAAAGCAGAAGGGCATAAAATGAGTGAAACAATGTGGGATATTGAGAAAGAAAAAGAGTTGAAAAATGGAGCCAGTCCAACTATGGCTATAGATGCACCACAGAAAGGCAAACTATGCATTACCAGGAAGAGATCCCAGTATGATTATTATTTCATAGGGACTAGTGAGTGCCATGATACATACTTTATTGCAACCGGATGGGGATTTAGAGGAGGAGAAGATCCAGTTTTTCCGGGAGTGTATTATATTTGTGGGAACAAGGCTTATTACCGTTTGCCTGACCATTGGTTTGGCACATGTTATGTTGGCCTGGTCTTTCCAAAGATTTTTCACATGGATAGAGTAGAAAATGCTGAACATACTAATCCATTAACACGCTATAGAAGAGAAACAAGGACAGAAATTGTAGGAGATATTTTTGGAGCTTTAATACCAGCAGTGGGAATTTCATTGAATGCATATGGCATTCGGAAGCTGTCAACAGTGGTGGATCGCTTGTCAACAAGCACCGCTGTAGGCTTTCTTTTTGTAAATACTGAAATGGTTGCTTTACGCGCTATGGCGATTCAAAATCGACTTGCCCTTGACAGTCCATTGGCAAAAGAGGGTGGAGTCTGTGGAATGCTGAAAGTTCAACATTGTTGCACTTACATTCCTGACGAAAGCAAAGATCTAAAGGTCTATATCAAAAATATTACTGATTTGCATGAAGAATTAGTACCACTGGAAGCTGAAAGTATCTGGACTAAAATGGCTAATAAGATGATTGCTATTAATAATTTTGTAGCTAAAATAGGTAGTACCATCTTTAGTAAAATATTTTTTCCATTAACGTATGTAATTTTTGCAGTAATAATTCTTAGATTAGGGTGTATGTGTTGTAGATACAGAAGAAATAAAAAGAAAATAATACGAGAAAATGTTAAAAAGAGACAAAAGAAACCAGAAAGAGATCCACAAGAAATAGAATTAGAAGAATTGAGGGAAAGCATGGATATAGAGACTAAAAGAGAAGATGATATGAAAAAATGGGTTTAAAAAAATGAACAAGAAGACATTTTGAATTTCTTAAAAAGGGGAAATTAAATTGATTTTTGGGTTTTAATTTTTGTGGTGATAAGATATCACCAAAGGGGGGATTGATGGAGCAAGGTTTTTACTTTTAAACCAAATATCTGCTTCATTTTCGTATGTCATTATTAAAAGTACTACTGATTAATTAGTAATTACTAAAGATTTGTCAAGTCTCATCTAACCAACCTTATTAACAGAAGAATTACACGTGGGAATGCTACTGCATGGCTAAAATAATAAGTAAACTAAGTTGGTGAGCAAATTGACAGAATAGATGTTGCTTATGTGATGTTATTGTGTTTTGCGCTTATAATTAATATGCATTAATGGCTTTTGATGTCGCAAATGGCTAGACAAATACGTACACATAAGGGTATTAGCAGGGGAATAACACTGTATAATCATTTCCATGTAGTAATTATGTTTTGTGTTTCCTTTACTTAAGTTGACCATTGTGGCCCGCTATAAAATGGCTACCACCCGCAACCTGCATTTGAGTAGATGAAAAATTGAAAGGAGGCTTTGCGCTGACTGTGACCTTGTCATCCAATTGAACTGAAAAGCCATGAACATGATGACAAATCTGGGAGTGATGCCAGATGCCCCTGAACGTGAAGATTTGTTGCGAATCCAAAATCCGACCTGATGAACTTATAATGGTCACATGGATGAGATACATTTTATCCTAAAGAGACATCCGTAGAAGTAACGAATTAGTCATGGACTTCTAATTTCTATTCATTATTTGAGACTATCAATACGTGAGAAAATCCATCGTTGTATCCCAATGTACCAAGACGACATAATTTCCGCCATTCGACTGTTTTGAAAGATATGTTTGTAACATTTGGAATGTAAAGTTTGGTATAAATATTAGTAGACTAGAGAGGTCTAGCGCCACTTCTTCCCGAACCAATGATCAGAGGTCCCGATGCTGACGGAGAGGACGGTGACTCTACATGACGGCTAGAGAACTTTAACTATTTGCTGAGGACCAGTTCTGACTTAGAAAACGACTTTTAGCCAGAATAGGTAAATATGGGGAAAAATGATCTTGCATTTAATTGGCTTTTCTTACAATTTTAGATAAACAAATATTCTGTTTGAATTATTATGTCGGGTGGTTATTTTATTGTCATGTTTATTGAATATTTAGAGTGTTAAGTTGTATCACCAAATCTATAGCAACTAGTTGATGCCATTGACCTCATGGTACATGCAGATTGGTTAGGTAGAGAAAAGTGTCTCCCCTTATACATGGTACGGATAGAGTGATTGGATGAATGTTGGTGTTATGGGCCCCTCCAGCGTGAGATGTGTGTGTGCGCGTGTGACTGTGAAATCACTCCGTCCGTGGAAGTAGAGGGGATTCGGAAGCTCCGATCTGCACCAACATCATCAGCAGTGTATTGCGGGCGCGCGAGTTATAGTTAGCATAACTAACTATAACGGAGGAATTTCTATGGTTTTGTACGAGTGAAATGTCCAGCTAACTATAACACCCCTTTCTAAGCTTTTTTAAATGCTAATTTCTAACTATAACGTCTCTGAAACCTATTGTTTTTCAGTATATATATATATATATATATATATATATATATATATATATATATATATATATATATATATTCACTGAAAAAACCATAGGTTTCACACAAGTTATAGTTAGCGGACATTTTACTGATAAAAAACCATTAAAATTCCCCCGTTATAGTTAGTGCAGGCAACTATAACTCACGCGACCGCAATCCTCTGCTGATGCTAATACTGTATTTAGACACTTATTTGCCCATGTCTTCTTCCATTAAATTTTAGCTATACATATATTACAATTATTTTTTTTTCATAAAGACACATATGTCATCAGCAGAGGATTGCGGTCGCGTGAGTTATAGTTGCCTGCACTAACTATAACGGGGGAATTTCAATGGTTTTTTATCAGTAAAATGTCCGCTAACTATAACTTGTGTGAAACCTATGGTTTTTTCAGTGAATTTGCAAGGTTTTTTAAATGCTAATTCCTAACTATAACGTGTGTGAAACCTATGGTTTTTTCAGTGAATTTGTACGGTTTTTTAAATGCTAAGTTACTTTACGCCGTTCGTGGAGTGCGCGCCCACTTTACGCAGTTCGTTCCGTGCACGCACGGTGCGCTTCGCGCACCGTGTGCGCACAGTGAGCACGCGGTGCGCTTCGCGCACCGCGCGCCCTCTTTACGCAGTTAGTGCCGTGCACGCACGCTATATGGGCCATGTACGCACGATGCGCTTCGCGCACCGTCCGCACACGGAGGCCGTATTAGGCACATCGTTGTTAATGGTTATCTACAGATTGTCTTTACAATATATATATATCATGCACAAAAGGTGCCCTTCGGGCACCTTTTGCACACGGGGTGATGAAAACGTGGATATTGCTTTTTTTTTTTTTTTTTTTTTTTACCGTACGCGTACGGTAAGCGTAATCGGCGATTTTTCGAAAATAAAAAAAATTACATTTTTTGCCTTTTGGGTTCTTTGGGGACACCATAATAATGACTGGGTGGTTGGGAGCTGTCTATCAAGCCGCTTTTATTGTTTTCGGACTTTGTTTTTCCTCCACTCCCCTCAGAGTGCGAGAGAGAAAATGGCGGCCGACACTTCCTGGTTTCGACCGATTCGAATGTTTACTAAGATCTAACAGCCAATCAGAATCGCGCTCGCGCACGTCACCGTACGCGTACGGTAAGCTTACCGTAAGCGCACCGTAAGCTGGCTCAGATATATATATTGATTTAAATGCTATTTTCTCAGGAACTACTGAACAGATTTACACCAGACCTACAAAAGGCACTTCCTTGACCTGAGGACTACCTCTCTGCCAAATTTCAAGTAACTCTGTTCAGCCGTTCGGGCTGTAGCTGTGTCTAAAGGTCCTATGGAAAAATGCATGGGAAAAACGCGTTTTGGGACCCCCCTTTTTTCTCAGCCCCCGCTTGACGAATCCCCCCGAGACTTTCAGGGTAGGAGCGGAGCATAGCGCCCCACCTATTTTGAAAATTTCGCGAGGATTCGTCGACCGGCGCCAAAGTTATTCTAAATAGAATGTTGCGGATTTCCTATGGAAACGTGGTCCTAACTATAACTATCTACTGGCGACCGCCAGTAGATAATATATATGTATATATATATAAATCGCGCACTTGCGGGGTAGTTTTCTATTAAATTAAATGGCATTTCTCCGGGTATTAGTATATAATTGTCAGTTTACTAATAAGATAACCCCATTTTTTTAAACTGTCCTCGGATTTATCGTATATCATTGTTTTTTCTTATTATTGTTTTTATGAGAAGCAAGAGAAATTCAGAAAGAGGCAACAGAAGTCCAGAAAGTCAAAGAAAGGTGCAGAAAGAAGCAAGAAATGTGAACAAAGAACCAACAGAGGATCAGAAAGAGGCCTTGTTGCAATGTCATCCTGCGCCCCCAACTTTTTGCTGACTGGTACTGGTGGTAACTGACTCTGACTAACTAGGCCCGGAACCAGTGTTATGTTGAAAGACACTTAGAATACAGTGAAAACACCTACATACACTAGGGTACACTATGGGTTGAGGTACCCCTGTGATTGGCATGACCTCCCCTGTATGGCCCTAGTACATAATAGGGCAGGGGGGTTAAATCTACCTCTAACTAAGAGGTGCAGAAGGAGCCAAGAGTAGTACAGAAAGAAGCAACACAGGTGCCGAAAGAGGCAAGAGAGGTGCAGAAAAAAGCAAGTGGAGTGCAGAAAGAGGCAAGTGGGGTTCAGAAAGAAGCAAGAGCAGTGCAAAAAGAACCCACAGAGGTGCAGAAAGAGGGAAGTGGGGTTCAGAAAGAAGCAAGAGCAGTGCAAAAAGAACCCACAGAGGTGCAGAAAGAGGGAAGAGGGGTGGAGAGAGGCGAGATGGGTGCGGATAATGGTAGGATGGGTGCCCAAAGAGGCAAGAGAGGTACAGAAAAAGGCAGGAGGGTTGCAGAAAGAAGTAAGAGAAGTGCAGAAAAAGCCAAGAAAAGTGCAGAGAGAGGCAAACGATGTACATAAATAGACAACAGGGGTGCAGAAAGAAGCAAGACAGCTGCAGAAAGGAGAAAGCGAGTTGCATAAAGAGGCAAGAGAGGTGAAAAAAGAGGCAAGAGAGGTGCAGAAACAGGAAAGAGAAGTGCACGAAGAGGCAACAGATTGCTGAAATAAGCAACAGAGGTGTAGAAAGAAGCAATAAAAGTGCAGAATGAGGCAAGTGAGATGCAAAAACTGGCAGAAAAGGTACAGAAAGAGGGAAGACGAGTGCAGAAAGAGAGAACAGGGGTGCAGAAAGAAGCAAATAAGGTGCAGAAAGAGGCAAGAGAAGTGTAGAAACAGGCAAGAGAAGTGCACAAAGAGGCAAGAGAATTGCTGAAAGAAGCAACAGAGGTGTACCAGAGAAGCAAGAAAAGCACAGAAAGAGGCAGGTGAGATGCAAAAACAGGCCGGAAAGGTACAGAAAGAGGGAAGACAAGTGCAGAAAGAGAGAACAGGGGTACAGAAAGAAGCAAAAGAGGTGCATAAAGAGGCGACAGATGTGCATATAGAGGGAAGAGAACTGCAGAAAAAGGCAAAAAACGTGCAGAAAGAGGCAAAAGAGGTAAATAGAGACAACTAGGGAGCAGAAAGAAGCAAGACAGGTACAGAAACAAGCATGGAAATTGCAGAATGAAGCAACAGGGGTGCAGAAAGAGGCAAGAAAAGTGCAGAAACAGGCAAGAGAAGTGCACAAAGAGGCAAGAGAATTGCTGAAAGAAGCAACAGAGGTGTACCAGAGAAGCAAGAAAAGCACAGAAAGAGGCAGGTGAGATGCAAAAACAGGCAGGAAAGGTACAGAAAGAGGGACGACGAGTGCAGGAAGAGACAACAGACGTGCAGAAAGAGGGAAGAGAGGTCCAGAAAAAGGACAGAAAAGTGCAGAAAGAGGCAAAAGAGGTACATAACGAGACAACAGGGGTGCAGAAAGAAGTAAGACAGGTGCAGAAAGAATCATGGAAAGTGCAGAATGAAGCAACAGGGGTGCAGAAAGAGGAGTAAGGGAGGTGCAGAAAGAGGCAAGAGAGGTGCAGAAACAGGGAAGAGAAGTGCACAAAGGGGCAAGAGAATTTCTGAAAGAAGCAACAGAGGTGTAGAAAGAAGCAAGAAAAGTGCAGAAGGAAGCATGGAATGTACAGAATAAAGCAGCAGGGGTGCAGAAAGAGGCAAGAGAAGTGCAAAATCAGGAACGAGAAGTGCACAAAGAGGCAATAGAATTGCTGAAAGAAGCAACAGAGGTGTAGCAGGGAAGCAAGAAAAGTGCAGAAAGAGGCAGGTGAGATGCAAAAACAGGCAGAAAGGTACAGAAAGAGGGAAGACAAGTGCAGAAAGAGACAACAGTGGTGCAGAAAGAAGCAAATAAGGTGCAGAAAGAGGCAAAGAGAAGTGCAGAAAGAGGCAAGAGAAGTGCACAAAGAGGCAAGAGAATTGCTGAAAGAAGCAACAGAGGTGTAGCAGAGAAGGAAAAGCGCAGAAAGAGGAAGGTGAGATGCAAAAACAGGCCAGAAAAGAACAGAAAGAGGGAAGACAAGTGCAGAAAGAGAGAACAGGGGTGCAGAAAGAAGCAAAAGAGGTGCATAAAGAGGCAACAGACGTGCAGAAAGAGGGAAGGGAACTGCAGAAAAACGCAAGAAACGTGCAGAAAGAGGCAAAAGAGGTAAATGAAGAGAGAACAAGAGTGCAGAAAGAAGCAAGACAGGTGAAGAAAGAGACAAGAAAAGTGCAGAAAAAGGCAAGAGAAGTGCACAAATAGGCAAGTGAATTGCTGAAAGAAGCAACAGAGGTGTAGCAGAGAAGCAAGAAAAGCGCAGAAGGAGGCAGGTGAGATGCAAAAACAGGCAGAAAGGTACAGAAAGAGGGAAGACAAGTGCAGAAAGAGACAACAGTGGTGCAGAAAGAAGCAAATAAGGTGCAGAAAGAGGCAAAGAGAAGTGCAGAAAGAGGCAAGAGAAGTGCACAAAGAGGCAAGAGAATTGCTGAAAGAAGCAACAGAGGTGTAGCAGAGAAGGAAAAGCGCAGAAAGAGGAAGGTGAGATGCAAAAACAGGCCAGAAAAGAACAGAAAGAGGGAAGACAAGTGCAGAAAGAGAGAACAGGGGTGCAGAAAGAAGCAAAAGAGGTGCATAAAGAGGCAACAGACGTGCAGAAAGAGGGAAGGGAACTGCAGAAAAACGCAAGAAACGTGCAGAAAGAGGCAAAAGAGGTAAATGAAGAGAGAACAAGAGTGCAGAAAGAAGCAAGACAGGTGAAGAAAGAGACAAGAAAAGTGCAGAAAAAGGCAAGAGAAGTGCACAAATAGGCAAGTGAATTGCTGAAAGAAGCAACAGAGGTGTAGCAGAGAAGCAAGAAAAGCGCAGAAGGAGGCAGGTGAGATGCAAAAACAGGCAGAAAGGTACAGAAAGAGGGAAGACGAGTGTAGAAAGAGTCAACAGGTGTGCAGAAAGAAGCAAGACAGTTGCAGAAAGGAGAAATTGAGGTGCACAAAGAGGCAAGAGAGGTGCAAAAAGAGGCAAGAGAGGTGCAGAAACAGGAAAGAGAAGTGCACAAAGAGGCATGATATTGCTGGAATAAGCAACAGAGGTGTACAAAGAAGCAAGAAAAGTGCAGAATGAGGCAAGTGAGATCCAAAAACTGGCAGGAAAGGTACATAAAGAGGGAAGACCAGTGCAGAAAGAGACAACAGGGGTGCAGAAAGAAGCAAATAAGGTGAAGAAAGAGGCAAGAGAAGTGCAGAAAAAGGCAATAGAAGTGCACAAATAGGCAAGAGAATTGCTAAAAGAAGCAACAGAGGTGTTGCAGAGAAGCAAGAAAAGCGCAAAAAGAGGAAGGTGAGATGCAAAAACAGGCAGGAAAGGTACAGAAAGAGGGAAGATGAGTGCAGAAAGAGACAACAGGGGTGCAGAAAGAAGCAAATGAGGTGCAGAAAGAGGCAACAGATGTGCAGAAAGAGGGATGAAAGGTGCAGAAAAATGCAAGAAAAGTGCAGAAAGAGGCAACAGAGGTACATAAGGAGACCATAGGTAAGCAGAAAGAAGCACAACAGGTGCAGAAAGAAGCATGGAAAGTGCAGAATGAAGCAACAGGGGTGCAGAATTGGCAAGAGAAGTGTAGAAATGAGCAAGTGACGTGCAGAAAAAGCCAACAGAGGTGCAAAAAGAGGCATGAGAGGTGCAGAAACAGGTAAGAGAAGTGCACAAAGAGGCAAGAGAATTGTAGAAAGTGGAAAGACAGGTGCAGAAAAACGCAAACAAATTGAGACAAGAGGCAAAAGAGGTACATAAAGAGTCAACAGGGGTGCAGAATGAAGCAAGACAGGTGCAGAAAGAAGCATGGAAAGTGCAGAATGAAGCAACAGGAGTGCAAAAATAGACGAGAGGTGCAGAAACAGACAAGAGAAGTGCACAAAGCGGCAAGAGAATTGCTGAAAGAAGCAACAGAGGTGTAGAAAGAAGCAAGAAAAGTGCAGAAAGAGGCTAGTAAGATGCAAAAACAGGCACGAAAGGTACAGAAAGAGGGAAGACGAGTGCTGAAAGAGACAAAAGGGGTGCATAAAGAAGCAAATGAGGTGCAGAAAGAGGCAACAGACGTGCAGAAAGAGGGAAGAGAGGTGCAGAAAAAGCAAGAAAAGTGCAGAAAGAGGCAAATGCGGTACATAAAGAGACAACAGGGGTGCAGAAAGAAGCAAGACAGGTGCAGAAAGAAGCATGGAAAGTGCAGAATAAGGCAGCAGTGGTGCATAAAGAGGCAAGAGAAGTGCAGAAAGAGGCAAGAGAAGTGCAGAAAGAGGCAAGAGAATTGCTGAAAGAAGCAACAGAGGTGTAGAAAGAAGCAAGAAAAGTGCAGAAAGAGGCAATTGAGATGCAAAAACAGGCAGAAAAGGCACAGAAAGAGGGAAGACGAGTGCAAACAGAGAACACAGGGGTGCAGAAAGAAGAAAGACAGGTGTAGAAAGAAGCATGGAAAGTGCAGAATGAAGCAACAGTGGTGCAGAAAGAGGCAAGAAAAGTGCAGAAACAGGCAAGAGAAGTGCACAAAGAGGCAAGAGAATTGCTGAAAGAAGCAACAGAGGTGTAGCAGAGAAGCGAGAAAAGCGCAGAAGGAGGCAGGTGAGATGCAAAAACAGGCAGAAAGGTACAGAAAGAGGGAGGACGAGTGTAGAAAGAGTCAACAGGTGTGCAGAAAGAAGCAAGACAGGTGCAGAAAGGAGAAATTGAGGTGCACAAAGAGGCAAGAGAGGTGCAAAAAGAGGCAAGAGAGGTGCAGAAACAGGAAAGAGAAGTGCACAAAGAGGCAAGATATTGCTGAAATCAGCAACAGAGGTGTACAAAGAAGCAAGAAAAGTACAGAATGAGGCAAGTGAGATGCAAAAACTAGCAGGAAAGGTACAGAAAGAGGGAAGACCAGTGCAGAAAGAGACAACAGGGGTGCAAAAAGAAGCAAATAATGTGCAGAAAGAGGCAAGAGAAGTGCGGAAAAAGGCAAAAGTAGTTCACAGAGGCAAGAGAATTGCTGAAAGAAGCAACAGAGATGTAGCAGAGAAGCAAGAAAAGCACAAAAAGATGGTGAGATGCAAAAACAGGAAGGAAAGGTACAGAAAGAGGGAAGATGAGTGCAGAAAGAGACAACAGGGGTGCAGAAAGAAGCAAATGAGGTGCAGAAAGAGGCAACAGATGTGCAGAAAGTGGGAAGAAAGGTGCAGAAAAATGCAGGCAAGAGAAGTGCACAAAGAGGCAAGAGAATTGCAGAAAGTGGAAAGAGAGGTGCAGAAAAACGCAAACAAATTGAGAGAAGAGGCAAAAGAGGTACATAAAGAGACAACAGGGGTGCAGAATGAAGCAAGACAGGTGCAGAAAGAAGCATGGAAAGTGCAGAATGAAGCAACAGGGGTGCAAAAATAGATAAGAGAAGTACAGAAACAGGCAAGGGAAGTGCACAAAGAGGAAAGAGAGTTGCTGAAAGAAGCAACAGAGGTGTAGAAAGAAGCAAGAAAAGTGCAGAAAGAGGCTAGTGAGATGCAAAAACAGGCAGGAAAGCTACAGAAAGAGGGAAGACGAGTGCTGAAAGAGACAAAAGGGGTGCATAAAGCAGCAAATGAGGTGCAGAAAGAGGCAAGAAAAGTGCAGAAAGAGGCAAAAACGGTACATAAGAACAAGTTACTTACCTTCGGTAACGATGTATCTGTAAGAAACATTATTTAGTTAGATTCCTCACCTTAGAATATCCCCAGGCGTCAGACTGGATCCGGAAGATTTTTGTAGCAATACCCCTTGCGCGACGCTAGGCGTCGTCTGCGGCTCCGCGTCCGTCGTTGGCGTCATGCGCCGGAATGACGTCGTCGGCGTACTTAGACGCCGCCCTCGCGCGCTGACGTCAGTTCTTGTACATAGCTTTCCGCGCCAGGAACGCAGAGCCATGCAAGAGACCGACACTGGTGCCAAAAAATCTAGGGCCTTGAAAGGGATAGCCTTAACCCTAGATGTCAGTTCGCAGAACGGGGAGGATGGGTGGGTCGGTGAGGAATCTAACTAACTAATGTTTCTTACAGATACATCGTTACCGAAGGTAAGTAACTTGTTCATCTGAAAGAAACACGTTAGTTAGATTCCTCACCTTAGAATAGATACCCAAGCAATACCAACCCCGGTGGTGGGTCTGCGAACCAAGATCACACCAGAAAGTCCTGGAGGATAGAACGGCCAAAGAAGCCATCCCTCCGGACTTGGCAGTCTAGGCAATAATGCCTGGCAAACGTGTGCAGCGAAGCCCACGTCGCCGCCTGACAGATGTCCCAAAGCAGTAGTAGCCGCCGTGGCCCGAGTAGAATGGGCTCGCAGCCCAACAGGAGGGTCCTTTTTCGCCAAGGAATAACAGATTTTTATACACAAAACGACCCACCGGGAGATGGTCCGTTTGTGCACAGCTTTTCCCTTCTTTGCACCCACGTAGCCAACGAAAAGCTGGTCGTCCACTCGGAACTGTTTGGTGCGGTCCAAATAAAAGGAGAGCGCACGTTTTGGGTCCAGACGGTGGAGCCGCTCTTCCTCTTTGGAAGGATGCGGAGGCGGAAAGAAGGTGGGCAAGGTGACAGATTGCCCAAGATGAAAGGGGGTCACCACTTTCGGTAGAAAGGAAGGACGAGGCCGAAGGACAACCCTGTCCGGATGAACAGATAGAAAAGGAGGCTTGGACGATAGAGCCTGGAGCTCACTCACCCGTCTAGCTGAGGTGATGGTTACCAGGAAAGCAGTCTTAAGAGTTAGAAGACGAAGAGGACAATTGTGAAGAGGCTCAAAGGGAGCGCACATCAGGAATGTTAAGACCAGATTCAAGTCCCACTGAGGCATTACGAAAGGGACAGGAGGGAACGTGTGAGTAATGCCTTTAAGAAAGCGTGACACTACAGGGGACTTGAAAATAGAGGGCTGATCAGGAAGCCGTAAGAAGGCAGAGATGGCAGCAAGATAACCTTTCAAGGTGCCCAGGGCAGAGCCCTGCCGGGCCAAAGAAAGAAGAAAGAGGAGAACCTCAGAAAGAGGGGAGGAAAGGGGATCCACAGCCTTTGCTGTGCACCATGCCACAAACTTGTTCCACCGGCAGGCGTATACCGTATTTGTGGATGGATGCCTGCCTGCCAGAATGACATCACAGACTTCAGGAGGCAAGTCAAATGGCATCAACTGTCGCCGCTCAATCTCCACGCATGGAGGTGGAGGCTGGACAGGTTCGGGTGGAGGACCGTCCCCTGCTGCTGCGACAGAAGATCCTCCCGAAGGGGCAGACGTATCGGAGGATCGGTCAACATACTGAGTAGCTCGGGATACCAGTACCTTCGTGCCCAATCCGGAGCCACCAAGATGACTTGGGCCCGGTCGCGCCTGATCTTCTTCAGCACTCTGGGCAGAAGTGGTATAGGCGGAAAGGCGTACAACAGACCGCAACTCCACTCGCGACGAAAAGCGTCGCCGAGCGAGTGCCGCCTTGGAAATTCCAACGTGCAGAACTGCTGACATTGCGCGTTCTCGTCGGTGGCGAATAGATCTAACCAAGTCTCTCCCCACTGCTGAAAGAGACCTTGCGCCACCTCGGAGTTCAGACGCCATTCGTGATCCATCATGCACCGGCGGCTGAGTTTGACTGCTCTGGCGTTCAGAGAGCCCACCAGATGTTGAACCACCAGGGTGACGCCCTGGTGTTCCAGCCATGTCCAGAGGCGCAGAGCCTCCTGACAAAGGGTCCACGACCCCACCCCGCCCTGTTTGTTGCAATACCACATGGCGGTGGTGTTGTCCGTGAACACCTGCACGACACTTCCCCGGACAGAGGGAAGGAAGGCTGTCAGTGCAAGTCGGATCGCTCTCAGCTCCAACAAGTTGATGTGGAGGCGAGACTCCGCCGGAGACCAGAGGCCTCTGATCTCCGCCTCTCCCATATAGCCACCCCATCCCAGGAGGGACGCATCCGTCACTACGACATGCTCCGGTAGGGGTAGGGAGAGGCTCTTGCCCGTGACCCAATCGCGGTCCGTGAGCCACCACTGCAACTGCTGTGCAGTGCCCTCCGAGATCAAGACATGGTCGGACAGGTTGCCGTGATGCTGGGCCCACTGAAACTTCAGGTCCCACTGCAGAGCCCGCATGCGCCGCCTGGCGTGATGCACTAGTAGGATGCAGGAGGCCATCAGCCCCAGAAGCCGCAACACTAGCCTGACCGAAACCCAGGATAGAGGCCGAAAGATGGGAATCAGGGCCTGTATATCCCGGACCCGCTGTTCCGGTGGATGGACCCAGAACTGCGCCGAATCGAGAACCGCTCCGATGAAGGAGCTTCTGAGAGGGGCTCAGGTGTGACTTCGGCACGTTGATGGAAAACCCCAGCAAATGCAGGAGATCCGCCGTAGTCTGGAGGTGGGAGACGACTGTCTGGGGCAAGCCCGCCTTCAACAACCAGTCGTCGTGATAGGGGAAGACTGGAACCCCTGATCTGCGCAGATGAGCTTCGACCACCGCCATCACTTTCGTGAACACCCGAGGGGCACTAGTAAGGCCGAAGGGGAGCACGGTGAACTGAAAGTGCTCCTGACCCATTGTGAACCGCAGGTAACGCCGGTGAGCCGGCAGGACGGGGATATGGAAATATGTGTCCTGCAAGTCCAACGCTACCATCCAGTCTCCAGGGTCTAAGGCAGCTAGAACCTGAGCCAAAGTCAACAGTTTGAACCGTTACTTCCGGAGGAAGGCATTGACGTTCCTGAGGTCCAAGATAGGGCGTAGGCCTCCTTTGCCCTTCTTGGGAACCAGAAAGTAGTGGGAATAACAACCACGACCTACTTCTGGGCTCGGAACGCGCTCTACGGCCTCTTTGGCCAAGAGGGCCGAAACTTCCTCTCGCAGAAGATTCAAATGATCCTCCGAGATACGGTGGTGCTGCGGTGGCATGGCTGGAGGGGTCGTCTCGAAGGGGAGGGAGTAGCCCCTTCGGACGATTTGCAGCACCCACCTGTCCGAAGTAATGGTACGCCAGTGGAGCAGGTGATGGCGAACCCTGCCTCCCACTGGCGAGGAATGGGCCTGAAAGCTCGGACTAGGAAGGCTTTGAGGCGGATGCTGCCGGGGTGGATGTGGACTGACTGCGTCGTCCTCCAGTACCGCCTCAGCGGAAACCACGTCCGCGACCGCGTGCAGGCTGGTTCTGCGGCCGGTGGCTAGGCGGACGTGAGGACGTGCCCCTTCCTTGGCCACGAAAGGAGCGAAAAGCGGAAGTTCGTGGCCGCGGGGCCGAGAGGCCCAAGGACGTGGCCGTAGCCCGGGAGTCCTTGAAGCGAGCCAGTGCACTGTCCGCTTTCTCACCAAAAAGGCGAGCGCCATCAAAAGGCATGTCCATGACTGTGCTCTGGACATCCCCTGAAAAGGACGTGGACCGTAGCCAGGCGTGACGTCGAAGCGCCACCGTGGTAGAAATCGCTGTGAGAAGTTGGCCTGATGTATGATGTCACTAGTTCTAGTGTACACCTTATATCAGTCCTAATACCCTTATGGTGATTGGTTGTAAAGTCAACCTTATAGACCAGCTATCCTAGTGGTAGCATGGACAAGAGCAGTCTTAGGCTAAACTCTGAATGGCATGTGAAGCCAGCTGTGATACCATATATAATCCCTTGAATACCAAATGAAAGGACACCACAACAGATATATATATAAAATAAAGTGTATTTATTCTAGTCAAACCCTCAGCACTCTTTATGAGATTAGAGGTAAGTACAACACAGTCTTATTTAAGCATACATTAAGTCACACAGGTAAGTAATACAGTTAGGTCCTAGGGGCCACGCAAACCATATACTAAGTAAGTGGTATAAGAACCACTGTCACGGAAATAGAATAGGCCTAGGCCTAGGGAATCGCTGGGGCTACACTACACTAGCGTTAGTTAGGAAGTGGGAGGCCCACGGGATTCGTGTGCAGAGTGGAAACACTCACGCGTAATGCGTAAAAGTCAATAGCAATAGTACAGTTTAGAAAACGGTAGATTTAGGACACTTCCGGAGTAGCTAGGAAGTTGAGACTTGAAAACTAGACACTAGGATAGTCACTATCCTGATGAGCACCGGAGTACCCAAGTTACCTAGCCCACAGGCTGCGGGTGCATAGGGGTGAAGATGCGTCGTTTTCGTCGTCGACTCCTATGGATGCCTGAAGAAAGATGCTGACAGGCAGTCAGTGAAGAGTGTCCGGTGGATCCCAAGGCTGGGATCAAGAAGAAAGGAAACCTGCAAGCAGAAGGGACAGAGTCAAGGTCACTAGCCAGTGACCACGTGGAACCAGGAAGGAACCAGGCGACGTCGTGAAGATTGCAGGTGAAGGTGAAGCTTGTCGCTGCAGCCAGGAGGACCAGGAAGCGTCGAGGACGACCAGAACCAGGAGGCGAGCTGTCCCACGAAGGCTCTTGCTGTCGGCGGCGTCGAAGTTGGACTAGGACTCACCAAGCCTTGGCAAGCGGAACCCACGAAGAACGGAGGACTTGCTTCTGGTGCAGACCAGGAAGGTCTGGGGTGCTTCTTCTTTGCAGAGAAGCGGGAGCCAGTCTGGAGGAGCCAAACCAGCGCAGAAGATTTCAGGGTGCGTCGTCACAAAGGCCACTAGCCAGCGGGCAAGCAACCGGACAGACGCGGCAAGCAGGAAAATGCAGAAGGGCCCCACGCAGGACTCGTGGAGTGTGGGGGGCTGATCTTCGGTGCAGATGGTGCTTGGGGTTGGGGCTTCTCAATCCCCGGTGCACAACTTCGAGGGTACCTCAGAAGCTGCGCTTTAAGTTACTAGCCACTTTTTCCAGGTAGCCGGTCCCACGTCGCTCGTCGCCTCCACGGATCTCAGCTTTGCTGTCGATGTGGATCAGGGTTGGAGAAGTCTGGAAGTCAAGGCTCTGGTCGGGCTCTGCAGTCGGTGCCTCGTAGAACGTGGGCAAAGCAAAGGGTAGTCTCTTGATGGTGCCTGTTTGCACAGGGTAGCCACTCCTTGGCTACAAGGGAGATTCTTCAGTCTTCTTCTTTCGTCGAATGTCGAAGGTCCAGAGTTTCGGTTCAGTTTTGCAGGTTCAGGATAATCTAAAGTCTTGAGGCCCAACTCCCACTCTTATACTAATCTGGGGGGCTGGGATACCTGCTAGGTCACGCCTTATGGGTGGGACCTGGGAGGGGGTGGTTACACCCACTTCCCTTTGTCCAGTTTCGCGCCAGAGCTGGGGCTGGAGTGCCCCAGCGCCGGTTTGAACTGGACTATGCAAGGAACACCTTGTGTGCCCCAGGCATGTCTCATTCCTTTCAGCCCACCCTGCCCCAATACACTAAAGGCTGTCTGGGGAGGTGCTAGCACCTCCCCAAGCAGGAAACCTATTGTCCAGGCCTCCCTGGCTGGGATCACACCCAGCTGCAGGAGGTCAGACTTGTGTCGTGGCAGCAGCATCCATTTTGTGATGCTGAGGCTTTGGTCAGAGGCTAACAGTTGAAGTATGATTTTAACATGTCTTTCCCTCTAGAAGGGGGGAATAATATTCTCATGTCCAGAAATGGCATGGGGGTATTATTCCACAGTGTTAGACACCTTACACGACATGTTTCGATAAAGCCAAACCATAGTTACCATAACCGTTTAAGATTATAAGGCACTTTAAGAGTATATGGTAGGCTATATCATAGAACAGATATAAGGACAAGGTTCCGAAAGCTGCAGACAGGCTCAGCTCATGCTAGAGCACCATCTCACATGTTACCAAGCACTCTGCCTCCAGGATTGTCAAGGCCTGCCATAGGAGTGACTGATAGGTACACATGTGTCTATATGTAAGTTAGGTATAGGAATACTACACCTAAGCAAGGGGTGATTACACGACCTTGCCCCAGCTGAGTGATCAGCCAGTTGTGTCAGAATGGAAGGCCAGGCCAGGGGTGGCATAATACATGCTGCAGCCCCTGGTAGGCCTAGGGTACACCTATGCCCTGGGTACCTAGGGTACACTGTACAGGGGCCAATAAGGTGATCCTATCCAAATGGGTTATGCACCTAAAGTACATAGTATTAATTTAGAGAGAGAACAGCAGGGCTGTGGGTCTGATTAGCAGGCCCACAGCCACATCTAAGTCGAAAACCAGTAAAGCAAAAGCAAAAAGTGGGGGTGAACATAGAAAGCAGACCCTACTCTCCTACAATCGCCCTACCCAGCGAGTCCGTAGTGTCGAGTCCACATCGGATTGCATGGTGCGCTGCATCTCTCCCATCGGCCAGAGCAGAGGAAAGCCGTGCCCGGGCCTCCTCCGGGCACAGTGGCAGCACGTTCTCCACCGTATCCCACAGAGAGTGGGAATAATGGTCCAAGAGACAGGCGGTGTTGAAAGACCGCAGGCCCAAACTGAGCGAGGAGAACAGCTTCTTACCGAACTGTTCCAGTCTCTTGGAATCCCGGTCCGGAGGAGCGGACGGGAAGGAGGATTGGGAGGTAGAGTTCTGGATAACCAGACTCTCGGGGTGAGGTCACCCGGAGCAGGGCGGTGGCGCCTGGCAACGTTCCTATCCACAGGAGGGACTGTGGAGGGCTTGGACCAGGTGCCCTGCAGAACGTCAGTGAGGGCCTCATTGAAATGCAGCAGAGGCTCAGTGGAGCATGCGGCAGACTGAAGCACCTCAGTGAAGATGTTAGTCCTCACAGCCACGGCAGGCAGCTCAAGCCCGAGGGCCGCGGCCGCCTTGCGCAGCACCACAGAAAAAGCTGCACCCTCCTCCGAAGCCACAGTCGGAGGAGAGATGAATCCAGTGGTCCGGTGAGGTATCCAATCCACTGGCCTCCCCCAGTTCATCTGCCCAGTCCTGCGAAAGTTGCCCTTGAAGGGCCATAGGGTCCTCAGACCCCTCCCAGTCACCCTCGTCATCCGATTCCTGGTAAAGAGGAGGAATGATCGGAGCCGGTCGATAGACATAATGTGTCTCAAGCGGCGCCGCATCGGCGTTGGGACCGGACAGGGGCTGAACCGGGGATCGACGTCGACCGGAGTCGGCGTCGGAGGTGGCACCGGTGTGAACGCCGGCAGAGGAGGCGTGACGAGGTCGACCAGCGTCGACGGGGGCCCAGGCTCGGGCCCCTCGGAGACCTGCGGCGTCAGGGCCGGAGCCTCCAACGGCACCGGGGCCGGAGCCGGAGCCGCCGGCACGCAAGGTCGCCCAGTCGAGTCCGCGGGGCTCGAAGGCACGCCAGCGGGCGTCGACGGCGGGGCCAGGCTCCTCATGGCCGAGAGGAAGGCACTGACCTCCGCCGGCGTCGCGTCAGTCCCAGGGACTGGCGGATATGGGGACTTGCGCGGCGCCTGCGGCTCCTGCGGAGCCGCGGGGGTGGAACCACCCTGACCCTCGGCTGAGTCGCGCGACCGGCGAGGGGAGTCCGAAGAGCGGTGTCGCCTCTTGGACTTCTTGGAGCGCTTCGACTTACCCGAAGACTTCGAGCCAGACGAGCGACGATGTCGAATGCGGCTCCGCGACCGATCCTTGGACCTCCTCCTGGACCGGGATCGAGAGGGGCGCGGAGCCGAGTGGCGAAGCTCGAGAAGCTTGCGGGACCGCTCCCGCCTAGCTTTCGAGGTCAGGGCCATACAATCGGAGCACGACTCCGCGTCGTGGTCGAGGCCCAAGCAGTACAGGCACCGGCGGTGATGATCGGTCACCGACATCAGACAGTGACAGTCGTCGCAGGCCTTGAAACCAGGCATCCTACCGGCACCAGAGTCGAGAAAGTGACCAAAAGAGTCGAAAAAGTTAGTCAAAAATTGACTAAAGGGGTAGCTCTCCCGGATCGGCGCTTACTGGCGCGGAAAAAAGAAGAACTGACGTCAGCGCGCGAGGGCGGCGTCTAAGTACTCCGACGACGTCATTCCGGCGCACGACGCCAACGACGGACGCGGAGCCGCAGACGACGCCTAGCGACACGCAAGGGGTATTGCTACAAAAATCTTCCGGATCCAGTCTGACGCCTGGGGATATTCTAAGGTGATGAATCTAACTAACGTGTTTCTTTCAGATAGAGACAACAGGGGTGCAGAAAGAAGCAAGACAGGTGCAGAAAGAAGCATGGAAAGTACAGAAACAGGCAAGAGAAGTGCACAAAGAGACAAGCGAATTGCTGAAAGAAGCAACAGAGGTGTAGAAAGAAGCAAGAAAAGTGCAGAAAGAGGCAAGTGGGATGCAAAAACAGGCAGGAAAGACACAGAAAGAGGGATGACGAGTGCAAACAGAGTCAACAGGGGTGCAGAAAGAAGCAAGACTGGTGCTGGAAGAAGCAACAGACGTGCAGAAAGAGGCAAGGTGCAGAAAAATGCAAACAAATTGAGAGAAGAGGCAAAAGAGGTACATAAGAGACAACAGGGGTACAGAATGAAGCAAGACAGGTGCAGAAAGAAGCATGGAAAGTGTAGAATGAAGCAACAGGGATGCAAAAATAGCCAGGAGAAGTACAGAAAAAGGCAAGGGAAGCGCACAAAGAGGCAAGAGAATAGCTGAAAGGAGCAACAGAGATGTAGAAAGAAGCAAGAAAAGTACAGAAAGAGGCAAGTGAGGCGCAAAAACAGGCAGGAAAGGTACAGAAAGAGGGAAGACGAGTGCAGAAATAGATAACAGGGGTGCAGAAAGAAGCAAGACAGGTGCAGAAAGAAGCATGGCAAGTGCAGAATGTAGCAAGAAAAAAGCAGAAACAGGGAAGAGAAGTGCACAAAGAGGCAAGAGAATTGCTAAAAGAAGCGACAGAGGTGTAGCAGAGAAGCAAGAAAAGTGCAGAAGGAGGCAGGTGAGATGCAAAGACAGGCAGAAACATACAGAAAGAGGGAAGACGAGTGTAGAAAGAGACAACAGGGGTGCAGAAAGAAGCAATACAGGTGCACAAAGGAAAAAGTGAGGTGCACAAAGAGGCAAGAGAGGTGCAAAAAGAGGCAAGAGAGGTGCAGAAACAGGCAAGGGAAGTGCACAAAGAGGCTAGAGATTGCTGGAATAAGCAACAGAGGTGTACAAAGAAGCAAGAAAAGTACAGAATGAGACAAGTGAGATGCAAAAACTGGCAGGAAAGGTACATAAAGAGGGAAGACCAGTGCAGAAAGAGACAACAGGGGTGCAGAAAGAAGCACATAAGGTGAAGAAAGAGGTAAGAGAAGTGAAGAAAGAGGTAAGAGAAGTGCAGAAAAAGGCAATAGAAGTGCACAAATAGGCAAGAGAATTACTGAAAGAAGCAACAGAGGTGTAGCAGAGAAGCAAGAAAAGCGCAAAAAGAGGAAGGTGAGATGCAAAAACAGGCAGGAAAGGTACAGAAAGAGGGAAGAGGAGTGCAGAAAGAGACAACAGGGGTGCAGACAGAAGCAAGTGAGGTGCACAAAGAGGCAAGGGAGGTGCAAAAAGAGGCAAGAGAGGTGCAGAAACAGGCAAGAGATTGCTGGAATAAGCAACAGAGGTGTACAAAGAAGCAAGAAAAGTGCAGAATGAGACAAGTGAGATGCAAAAACTGGCAGGAAAGGTACATAAAGAGGGAAGACCAGTGCAGAAAGAGACAACAGGGGTGCAGAAAGAAGCAAATAAGGTGAAGAAAGAGGCAAGAGAAGTGCAGAAAAAGGCAGGAGAAGTGCACAAATAGGCAAGAGAAATCCTGAAAGAAGCAACAGAGGTGTAGCAGAGAAGCAAGAAAAGCGCAAAAAGAGGAAGGTGAGATGCAAAAACAGGCATGAAAGATACAGAAAGAGGGAAGATGAGTGCAGAAAGAGACAACAGGGGTGCCGAAAGAAGCAAATGAGGTGCAGAAAGAGGCAACAGATGTGAAGAAAGGTGCAGAAAAATGCAAGAAAAGTGCAGAAAGAGGCAACAGAGGTACATAAAGAGACCATAGGTGTGCAGAAAGAAGCACAACAGGTGCAGAAAGAAGCATGGAAA
Organism: Triturus cristatus; assembly: GCF_964204655.1. Lineage (NCBI taxonomy): Eukaryota > Metazoa > Chordata > Amphibia > Caudata > Salamandridae > Triturus > Triturus cristatus. Next base: position 149,876,638 of record NC_140579.1, on the reverse strand, counting down.
GTGCAGAATGAAGCAACAGGGATGCAGAAAGAGGCAAGAGAAGTGTAGAAAGGAGCAAGTGAGGTGCAGAAAAAGCCAACAGAGGTGCAAAAAGAGGCATGAGAGGTGCAGAAACAGGCAAGAGAAGTGCACAAAGAGGCAAGAGAATTGTAGAAAGTGGAAAGACAGGTGCAGAAAAACGCAAAGAAATTGAGACAAGAGGCAAAAGAGTTACATAAAGAGACAACAGGGGTGCAGAATGAAGCAAGACAGGTGCAGAAAGAAGCATGGAAAGTGCATAATGAAGCAACAGGGGTGCACAAATAGACAAGAGAAGTGCAGAAACAGGCAAGGAAAGTGCCCAAAGAGGCAAGAGAGGAGCAAAAACAGGCAGGAAAGGTACTGTAAGAGAGAAGACGAGTGCAGAAATAGATAACAGGGGTGAAGAAAGAAGCAAATGAGGTGCAGAAAGAGGCAACAGACATGCAGAAAGAGGAAAGAGAGGTGCAGAAAAAGGCAAGAAAAGTGCAGAAAGAGGCAAAAGAGGTATATAACGAGACAACAGGGATGCAGAAAGAAGCAACACAGGTGCTGAAAGAAGCATGGAAAGTGCAGAATGTAGCAAGAAAAGTGCAGAAACAGGCAAGAGAAGTGTAGAAAGGATCAAGGGAGGTGCAGAAAGGGCCAACAGAGATGCAAAAAGAGGCAAGAGAGGTGCAGAAACAGGTAAGAGAAGTGCACAAAGTGGCAAGAGAATTGCTGAAAGAAGCAACAGAGGTGTAGAAAGAAGCAAGAAAAGTGCAGAAAAAGGCTAGTGAGATGCAAAAACAGGCAGGAAAGGTACAGAAAGAGGGAAGACGAGTGCTGAAAGAGACAATATGGGTGCATAAAGAAGCAAATGAGGTGGAGAAAGAGGCAACAGACATGCAGAAAGAGAGGTGCGTAAAAAGGCAAGAAAAGTGCAGAAAGAGGCAAAAGAGGTATATAAAGAGACAACGGGTGCAGAATGAAGCAAGAGAGGTGCAGAAAAAAGCATGCAAAGTGCAGAATAAAGCAGCAGGGGTGCAGAAAGAGGCAAGGAAAGTGCACAAACAGGCAAGAGATGTGCACAAAGAGGCAAGAGAATTGTTGAAAGAAGCAACAGAGGTATAGAAAGAAGCAAGAAAAGTACAGAAAGAGGCAAGTGAGATGCAAAAACAGGCAGGAAAGGCACAGAAAGAGGGAAGACAAGTGCAGAAAGAGACAACAGGGGTGCAGAAAGAAGCAAATAAGGTGAAGAAAGAGGCAAGAGAAGTGCGGAAAAAGGCAATAGAAGTGCACAAATGGGCAAGAGAATTGCTGAAAGAAGCAACAGAGGTGCAGCAGAGAAGCAAGAAAAGCGCAGAAAGAGGAAGGTGAGATGCAAAAACAGGCAGAAAGGTACAGAAATAGGGAAGACGAGTGCAGAAAGAGAAAACAGGGGTGCAGAAAGGAAAGAAGCAAGACAGGTGCAGAAAGGAGAAAGTGTGGTGCACAAAGAGGCAAGAGAGGTGCAAAAACAGGCAAGAGAGGTGCAGAAACAGGCAAGAGAAGTGCACAAAGAGGCAAGAGATTGCTGAAATAAGCAACAAAGGTGTACAAAAGAAGCAAGAAAAGTGCAGAATGAGGCAAGTGAGATGCAAAAACTGTCAGGAAAGGTAAAGAAAGTGGGAAGACAAGTGCAGGAACGGACAGCAGGGGTGCAGAATAAAGCAAATAAGGTGCAGAAAGAGGCCAGAGAAGTGCAGAAACAGGCAAGAGAAGTGCAAAAAGAGGCAAGAGAATTGCTGAAAGAAGCAACAGAGGTGTAGCAGAGAAGCAAGAAAAGTGGAAAGAGACAGGTGAGATGCAAAAACAGGCAGGAAAGGTACAGAAAGAGGGAAGATGAATGCAGAAAGAGACAACAGGGGTGCAGAAAGAAGCATATGAGGTGCAGAAAGAGGCAACAGACGTGCAGAAAGGGGGAAGGCGCAGAAAATGCAAGCAATTTGCAGAAAGAGGAAAAAGAGGTACATAAAGAGACCACAGGGGTACAGAAAGAAGCAAGACAGGCGCAGAAAGAAGCATGGAAAGTGCAGAATGAAGCACCAGGGGTGCAGAAAGAGGCAAGAGAAGTGTAGAAAGGAGCAAGTGAGGTGCAGAAAATGCCAGCATAGGTGCAAAAAGAGGCAAGAGAGGTGCAGAAACAGGCAAGAGAAGTGCACAAAGAGGCAAGAGAATTGCAGAAAGTGGAAAGAAATGTGCAAAAAAATGCAAACAAATTGAGAGAAGAGGCAAAAGAGTGCATTGATAGATGGGTTTGGCTTAACCACTGAACAGTACATGTTGAAGAGACACCCAGAAAGCACAGACTCAGGACTGGACTGACTTTGTTGATTGTGCAACCAAGGCTCTAGAAGGTTGGCTGGTTGGTAGTAGAGTTACTGATTTTAAGGGATTGTATAATCTTATCATGAGAGAACAGATCCTTAATAATTGCCAACACCAGTTGTTGCATCAGTACCTGGTGGACTCTGATCTGACCTCTCCCCAAGAATTGGGAAAGAAGGCAGACAAATGGGTCAGAACCAGGGTGAGGCAGAAAACCCAGAACCAAGGGGGTGACACCAAGAAGCAAGATCCTAAAGGCTCTGAGAAAGGTGGGGATGAGGTAAAAGACCAGAAGTCTTCACAAGGGCCCCAAAAATCTGCATCTGGTGGGGATTCACAGTCTACAAAGGGAAAAGGCCAAAAGAAGCCTGGGTGCAAATTATGTAAACAGAAAGGGCACTGGACTTCTGATTGTACCAAGTCCAAAGAGTCAGAGTACCAACACAGGCGATGCTAGTTTGTGAGGGAGACCTTGATATGTCCTTCTTAGTGAGCCCCAGTAATCTGGGCAAGTACAAACAGCAGCCTATAATAAATGGCAAACAGGCTTTGGCATTCAGGGACACAGGTGCTAGTGTCACCATGGTGGCAGTGGATCTAGTGGACCCTGCACAGATCATCCTGAGTGAAATGTACCAGGTAACCAATGCAAGCAAAGTCAGGACCAACCATAGCCTGGCAGTTGTGAATTTCTCCTGGGGAGGGGTAACTGGCCTCAAAAAGGTAGTAGTCAGTGCAGACCTCCCTGTCGAATGTTTGTTGGGCAATGATCTGGAGACTTCAGCCTGGTCTGAAGTAGAGTTATGGAATCATTCTGAGATGTTGGGCATACCTGCAGAGGTATTTGCTGTGACCAGGTCACAGGCCAAGATGCATAAAACTGAACCAGCTCTGGATCCTGAAACTATGGACCAGATGCTACCCAAGAGGAGGAGCAGTAGGGTTAAGGCTGTGCCTTCCCATCTGTCTCAGATCTCAGATTCCCCTCCTGAGGGAGGAGAAGCAGATCCTGAAGAAGGAACTGCCCCAGAGGGACTTAAACCTGATCAAGTTTAGTTCTTGGGGGCAGGGGGACCTTCCAGGGAAGATCTGAGTAAGGAGCAACAGTGCTGCCCCTCTCTTGAACCCCTCAGACAGCAAGCTGCTGCTGAGGCTGCTGGGAGTGCTAGTTGGTCCCATAAGGTGTATTGGGGTGAGGGACACCTATATTCTGAGGCTAGAGATCCTACCCCTGGAGCCACCAGGAGGTTGGTAATACCTCAGAAGTTTAGGGGGTTCCTCTTGACCCTAGCACTTGACATCCTATTGGCAGGACACTTGGGCCAAAACAAGACCTGGGACAGGCGTATCCCTCATTTTCATTGGCCACACATGTTAGAGGACACCAAGGAGTTTTGTCGCTCCTGTGTCACTTGCCAAGCCAGTGGCAAGTCAGGTGGCACAACAAAGGCCCCCCTGATACCACTACCTGTGGTGGGGGTTCCCTTTGAAAGGGTAGGGATTGACATTGTTGGTCCCCTTGACCCTCCAACAGCATCTGGGCACAGGTGGTAGTGGATCATGCCACCAGGTACCCAGAAGCAATTCCCCTCAGGACCACCACATCCCCTTTGGTGGCAAGAGCCCTCATTGGAGTTTTCTCCAGAGTGGGTTTCCCTAAGGAGGTTATATCTGACAGAGATACAAACTTTATGTCAGGGTATCTGAAAGCAATGTGGAAGGAGTGTGGTGTCAATTACAAATTCACTACTCCCTATCACCCACAGTGCAATGGGCTTGTTGAAAGATTCAACAAAACCCTAAAGGGAATGATTAAAGGCCTCCCAGAAAAGCTTATGCGAAAATGGGACCTTTTACTTCCCTGCCTTCTGTTTGCATACAGGGAGGTCCCACAGAAGGGGGTTGGCTACAGCCCTTTTGGACTTCTGTTTGGGCACCCTGTCAGAGGCCCATTATGTTTGGTGAAGGAGGGCTGGGAGTTACCTCTCAAACCTCCCAAACAGGATGTGATGGACTATGTACTTGGTCTCCGCTCCAGGATGGCAGAGTACATGAAGAAGGCAACAAAAAACCTTGAGGCTTGCCAAGAATTACAAAAAGCTTGGCATGACCAAAAGGCTGTCCTGACTGTTTACCAGCCAGGCCAGAAAGTGTGGGTGTTGGAGCCTGTGGCCCCAGCAGCCCTCCAGGACAAATGGAGTGGCCCCCATACAATTGTTGAGAAAAAGGGAGAAGTCACCTACTTGGTGGATCTTGGAACTCCCAGGAGCCCCCTTAGGGTGCTCCATGTCAACAGATTAAAGCCATATGTGGACAGGGCTGACATGGGCTTGCTCATGGCAACTGATGAGGACCAGGAGGAGGAGAGTGACCCTCTCCCTGACCTGCTCTCACAGAACCCTGATGATGGGTCAGTTGATGGTGTTGCTTTGGCAAGCAGCCTCACTGAGCATCAACAAACTGAATGCAGACAAGTTCTGCAACAGTTCAGACATATGTTTAGCCTGACCACAAGTCAGACTTCCTGGTGCACCCATGAGGTGGACACTGGAGACAGCCTGTCTGTCAAGATTAAAATCTACAGGCAACCTGACAATGTCAGGGACTGTATCAGGACTGAAGTCCAGAAAATGTTGGAATTAGGAGTTATTGAGCCTTCAGACAGCCCTTGGGCTAGTCCAGTAGTCCTAGTGCCAAAACCTCACACCCAGGGTGGTAAGAAAGAGATGAGGTTTTGTGTAGACTACAGAGGCCTCAATGCAGTCACCAGGACTGACGCCTACCCAATTCCTAGGGGAGATGAACTCATTGATACTTTGGACTCAGCCAAATATCTGAGTACATTTGACCTAACAGCTGGCTACTGGCAAATCAAGTTAGCTGATGATGCCAAGGCCAAAACTGCATTTTCAACCCCTGGTGGGCACTATCACTTTGTGGTCATGCCTTTTGGTTTGAAAAATGCACCTGCCACTATTCAGAGGTTGGTGAATAAAGTTCTGACTGGTATGGAAACTTATTGCTCAGCTTATCTAAATGATATTGCTGTCTTTAGTTCCACCTGGCAGGATCACCTGGTCCACCTCAGAAATGATTTGGAGGCCCTGCAGAAAGCAGGCCTCACTATCAAGGCCACTAAGTGCCAGATAGGGCATAGTCAGGTTGTTTACCTGGGCCACCTTGTAGGTGGAGGTCAGGTTCAACCACTGCAGACCAAGATCCAGACCATAATGGACTGGGTAGCTCCAACAACCCAGACACAGGTTACAGACTTTTTAGGCCTGACTGGGTACTATAGGTGGTTTGTTAAGGGATATGGATCTATAGTGACCCCCTTAAATGATCTTACCTCTAAGAAAATGCCAAAGTAGATTCAGTGGACAGCTAGCTGTCAAAAGGCATTTGATGACCTTATGCAGGCAATGTGCACTGCCCCCATCTTGCAGAGTCCAGACTACCAAAAGAAGTTCATTGTCCAAACAGATGCTTCAGAGCTGGGTGTGGGAGCTGTACTGTCTCAACTAAATGATGAAGGTCAAACCAGCCAGTAGCTTTCATAAGCAGAAGGCTGACCCCTAGAGAGAAACGTAGGTTAGCTATAGAGAGGGAGGCCTTTGCTGTGGTGTGGGCCCTGAAGAAGCTGAGGCCATACTTGTTTGGCACTCACTTCATAGTTCAGACTGACCACAAGCCCCTCCTATGGCTCAAACAGATGAAAGGTGAAAATCCTAAACTGCTCAGGTGGTACATTTCCCTACAGGGGATGGACTATACAGTGGAACATAGGCCTGGGACCCAACATGCCAATGCAGATGGATTCTCAAGGTATTTCCACTTAGAACATGAAGACTCAACTGGTCAAGGTTAGTTTAATGTCCCTGCGATTGGGGGGGGGGGGGGGGGGGGGTTGTGTAGGAGAGTAGGATCTGCACTTATGTTGCCCCCACTTTTTTTTCTGATGTATACACTGGTTTCTGGCTATAGTCAGGCTGGGTCCCTGCTAATCAGGGCCCCAGTCTCGCAGTTCTCTCTAAACGACTTGGAGTGCATATTAGATGCACTAGTGATTGGTTACTGTGGTGCCTTATGAGCCCCTAGTATATGGTACCCTAGGTACCAAGGGCATAGGTACTTTACAGGCCTACCAGGGGCCGAAGCATGTATTATGCCACGCCTGGGAAGCAGACTAAATCTGACACCTCAGGCCTGCTACTGCAGCCTGGGTGAGGTAGTGTTAGCACTCCTCACTGAGGTATAGGTTCCTATATCTCACCATACACACACATATAAACCTATCAGTCACCCCTATGGCAGGGCCAATCAATCCTGTTGGCATGGTGCTTGGTTTACAATGTGAGGGGGTGCCTCTGCCTGAGCAGGGCCCCTCTGCAGCTGGCAGGGTCCATTCCCTGCGGCTATTTGTGGATGCAGTTAAACCAAATACTCTTAAGTGCATTATAACCTCCCGGTTAATGCTAACTTTGGAATGACTGCATCAAAACATGTCGTGTTTGGTGTCAAACATCTTGGAATCATACCCCCACATCAGTCCATGATGTGGGAGTATGATCCCACCCTTCTAGAGGGGATGACATGTACCCACTGTAGTAAAACTACAGAAATCTGAAAGAGCCCTGGCACCACAAAATGGTTGCCACCAGCAAAGACACTGGGCTGCCCTCCTTCTGCTGACTGAAACTCGCAGTGGAGGAGGCCCAACAAAAGGCATCCTATCACAGGGAGGTGTCACCACCTCCCAGACAGGATTTAGTGTATTGGAGCTGGGTGGGTGCACTCTTAGAGTGCTTTGAAGTCCTGAACTGGGGGAGCAGTAGGCTCCTCTGTGCATGTGCCAGCTCAAACTGGTTCAGGGGCTACCAGCCCCTGCTCTGGCGCGAAACTGGACAAAGGGGAGTGGGTAACCATCCATCCCCTGACCCTCCTAGAGGAGTGGTCATAGAGCTAGTCCCTCCCTTTCGTTCACTATAAGATAGGTACACCATGCCATTGCAAGTTAGATAACCCTGGACGACGTGTTTCAAGAAGAATCCTGGCCCTTCGACGTTCCACTACCTTTGGAAGACAGAAGAACCTCCCTTGGAGTCAAGGAGTGACTCCCCTGCTTGGCAGGCACCTGACACTCTAATCAACGGTTGCAAACTATCCCGCTCCCGCCGGAGTCCGAAGTCCCTGCGACCCCAGAAGCGGATTTCCTGACCTCTCGTCGGCCATTTTGAGTCCCCAGCGAAGCTGTGGCGTCTGGACCCCACGAGTGACGAGGAACTGCAATACCTGGGAACTGTGCACTATTGTCGAGTGCAACCCCTTCACGACGTTCAACGAACTTGTGGTTTGGACCATTTGTGGCCCTAGCCTCCAGCAGGTTTTGCAGCAAAAATCAGAGGCCTACCGCGTCCCGAGTGACCGTGGGCTCCTGTGAAGCATTTCCTCAAGAGGCGTCTTCGCGATCCCTTGCCCATTGGCTAGCGGGTCTCCCGAAGACTTTCTTCTCGACTCAAAGGGCTTCTCTGGTTGCTCCAGGCCTGCTCTCACTTACCCTTGCTAGGTGAGTCCCTCAGACCATGCTGGTCTGCACCATCGACTTTCTTCACTCTACACAAGACTTGCTTTTGCCAAGGCTTGTTGGCTCCAATCTGGTTGAAGATACCGCCATCAGCTGCAGACGTCGTGGGACACTCCGAATCCAGCTGCTGGTCATCTTCGATCCCTCCTGGACCTCGTGAGCTAAGAGTCAAAACACCATCGATGACCTGGAATCACCCGACATCCGTGGGCATCCATCTTCCTGGCCCCGGGTCACTGGCAAGTGACTGTGAACACTGTCCCTTCAATTTTCAGGTCTTCTACATCTTGAATCCAGGCTTGGGTTCCACCGGACACTTCTTCAGTCGCCGCAAGCAGCAAGTCTTCTTTGGTCTCCATAGAATACAGCTACGCGACGCGACCCGACACCAAAATACACCTATGCACCCGGCTTCCCTGGGTGAGGTAACTCGTGCACTCCGGTACCCTAGTGTGTGTTGGCACTCGAATTACTTACCTTGTAAGTGGCTTGCTTGTAGACTTCCTCGAAGTACCCTAAAACTTTAAAAATCAAACCGTGGCTTGCTCCATTGTAATCTATAGGGAACCTGCGTCTGTGTTCACACACTGCACGCGTCTCCCATGGGCCTGTTACTTACCTGCTAACACTGCAGACTTGAAGCCCAAGCGATTCTACAGGCCCTAGGCCGTGTCATTTTTCAAGTCGACTTTCCTAACCCATTTTTTTAGTATATGGTCTAGTACGCCCCTAGGGCCCCAGACATATTTGTGCTTAATTTACTGTGAAACGTTGACATTTGAATGTGTACCTGGCTTCTAATCTCATAAAGAGATTAGTAGAGTGTGTCTAGAAATAAATACATATATATTTGATATATAAACCTGTGTGGTGCCCTTTCATTTGGTAATTCAAGAGATTAGAAGGTAAAACAAGCTGCTCTACATTCTTCTGAGACTTAGCCTGAAGGCTGCTCTCCACAGCTACCACTAGGATAGCTTTCTTTAAAAGGTTGTCTTAAACCTATCTACCATAACAGTCGAATTGGACTGGTGCAAGGTGGCCACTATAACTAGTGACCAGCATATGCTAGGCCAACTTCTCACAGAAAGGTACAGAAAGAGGGAAGACGAGTGCAGAAATAGATAACAGGGGTGCAGAAAGAAGCAAATGAGGTGCATTAAGAGGCAAAAGACGTGCAGAAAGAGGAAAGAGAGGTGCAGAAAACAGCAAGAGAAGTGCAGAAAGAGCCAATAGAGGTGCATAAAGAGGCAAGAGAGGTGCAGAAACAGGCAAGAGAAGTGCACAAAAGGGCAGGAGAATTGCTGAAAGAAGCAACAGAGGTGTAGAAAGAAGCAAGAAAAGTGCAAAAAGAGGCAAGTGAGATGTAAAAACAGGCAGGAAAGGTACAGAAAGAGGGAAGACTAGTGTTGAAAGAGACAAAAGGGGTGCATAAAGAAGGAAATGAGGTGCAGAAAGAGGCAACAGATGTGAAAAAAGAGGGAAGAGAGGTGCAGAAAAAGGCAAGAAAAGTGCAGAAAGAGGCTAAAGAGGTACATAACGAGACAACAGGGGTGCAGAAAGAAGCAAGAAAGGTGCAGAAAAAAGCATGGGAAGTGCAGAATGAAGCAATAGGGGTGCAGAAAGAGGCAAGAGAAGAGAAGAAAGGAGCAAGAGAGGTGCAGAAACAGGCAGGAGAAGTGCACAAAGGGGCAAGAGAATTGCTGAAAGAAGCAACAGAGGTGTAGAAAGAAGCAAGAAAAGTGCAGAATGAGGTTAGTGAGATGCAAAAACAGGCAGGAAAGGTACAGAAAGAGGGAAGGCGAGTGCAGAAAGAGAAAAAAGGGGTGCATAAAGAAGAAAATGAGGTGCAGAAAGAGGCAACAGACGTGCAGAAAGAAGGAAGAGAGGTGCAGGAAAAGGCAAGAAATGTGCAGAAAGAGGCAAAAGCAGTACATAAAGAGACTACAGGGCTGCAGAAAGAAGCAAGACAGGTGCAGAAAGAGGCAAGGGAAGTGCAGAAACAGGCAAGAAAGGTGCAAAAAGAGGCAAGAGAAGTGCAGAAACAGGCAAGAGAAGCTCACAAAGAGGCAAGAAATTGCTGAAATAAGCAACAGAGGTGTACAAAGAAGCAAGAAAAGTACAGAATGAGGCAAGTGAGATGCAAAAACTGGCAGGAAAGAGGGAAGACGAGTGCAGAAAGAGACAACAGGGGTGCAGAAAGAAGCAAATAAGGTGCAGAAAGGGGCAACAGACGTGCAGAAAGAGGGAAGAAAACTGCAGAGAAAGGCAATAAACTTGCAGAAAGAGGCAAAAGAGGTAAATAAAGAGACAACAAGGGTGCAGAAAGAAGCAAGACAGGTGCAGAAAGAAGCATGGAAAGTGCAGAATGAAGCAACAGGGGTGCAGAAAGAGGCAAGAGAGGCGCAGAAACAGGCAAGAGAAGTGCACAAAGAGGCAAGAGAATTGCTGAAAGAAGCAACAGAGGTGTAGCAGAGAAGCAAGAAAAGTGCAGAAAGAGGCAAGTGAGATGCAAAAACAGGCAGAGAGGTACAGAAAGAGGGAAGACAAGTGCAGAAAGAGAGAACAGGGGTGCAGAAAGAAGCAAGACAGGTGCAGAAAGGAGAAAGTGAGGTGCACAAAGAGGCAAGAGAGGTGCAAAAAGAGGCATGAGAGGTGCAGAGACAGGCAAGATAAGTGCACAAAGAGGCAAGAGATTGCTGAAATAAGTAACAGAGGTGTACAAAGAAGCAAGAAAAGAGCAGAATGAGGAAAGTGGGATGCAAAAACTGGCAGGAAAGATACAGAAAGAGGGAAGGTGAGTGCAGAAAGAAACAACAGGGATGCAGAAAGAAGCAAATGAGGTGCAGAAAGAGGCAACAGCCGTGAAGAAAAAGGGAAGAGAGGTGCAGAAAGAGTCAAGAAAAGTGCAGAAAGAGGCAAAAGAGGTACTTAAAGAGACAACAGGGATGCAGAAAGAGGCAACACAGGTGCTGAAAGAAGCATGGAAAGTGCATAATGAAGCAACAGGGATGCAGAAAGAGGCAAGAGAGGGGCAGAAAACCACAAACAAATTGAGAGAAGAGGCAAAAGAGGTACATAAAGAGACCACAGGGGTGCAGAAAGAAGCAAGACAGGTGCAGAAAGCATGAAAAGTGCAGAATGAAGCAACAGGGGTGCAGAAAGAGGCAAGAGAAGTGTAGAAAGGAGAAAGTGAGGTGCAGAAAAAGTCAACATAGGTGCAAAAACAGGCAAGAAAGGTGCAGAAACAGGCAAGAGATGTGCACAAAGGGGCAAGAGAATCGCCGAAAGAAGCAACAGAGGTGTAGAAAGAAGGAAGAAAATTGCAGAAAGAGGCTAGTGAGATGCAAAAGAAGGCAGGAAAGGTACAGAAAGAGGGAAGACGAGTGTTGAAAGAGACAAAAGGGGTGTATAAAGAAGCAAATGAGGTGTAGAAAGAGGCAACAGACTTGCAGAATGAGGGAAGAGAGGTGCAGAAAAAGGCAAGAAAAGTGCAGAAAGAGACAAAAGCGGTACATAAAGAGACAACAGGGTTGCAGAAAGAAGCAAGACAGGTGCAGAAAGAAGCATGGAAAGTGCAGAATAAAGCAGCAGGGGTGCAGAGAGAGGCAAGAGAAGTGCAGAAACTGGCAAGAGTAGTGCACAAAGAAGCAGGAGAATTGCTGAAAGAAGCAACAGAAGTGTAGAAAGAAGCAAGAAAAGTGCAGAAAGAGGCAAGTGAGATGCAAAAACAGGCAGGAAAGGTACAGAAAGAGGGAAGACAAGTGCAGAATGCATCAACAGGGGTGCAAAAAGAGGCAAGAGAAGTGTAGAAAGGAGCAAGTCAGGTACAGAAAGAGCCAACAGAGGTGCACGAAAAGGCAAGAGAGGTGCAAAAGCAGGCAAGAGAAGTGCACAAAGAGGCAAGAGAATTGCTGAAAGACTCAACAGAGGTGTAGAAAGAAGCAAGAAAAGTGCAGAAAGAGACAAGTGAGATGGAAAAACAGCCAGGAACGGTACAGAAAGAGGGAAGACAAGTGAAGAAAGAGACAGACAGGGGTGCAGAAAGAAGAAAGAGAAGTGTAGAAAGGAGCAAGTCAGGTGCAAAATGAGCCAACAGAGGTGCAAAAAGAGGCAAGAGAGGTACAGAAAAAGGCAAGAGAAGTGTACAAAGAGCCAAGAGAATTGCTGAAAGAAGCAACAGAGGTGTCGAAAAAGCAAGAAAATGCAGAAAGAGAAAAGTGAGATACAAAAACAGGCAGGAAAGGTACAGAAAGAGAAAAGATGAGTGCTGAAAGAGACAGAAGGGGTGCATAAAGAAGCAGATGAGGTGCAGAAAGAGGCAACAGACATGCAGAAAGAGGGAAGAGAGGGGCAGAAAACCACAAACAAATTGAGAGAAGAGGCAAAAGAGGTACATAAAGAGACAACAGGGGTGCAGAATGAAGCAAGACAGGTGCAGAAAGAAGCATGGAAAGTGCAGAATGAAGCAACAGGGGTGCACAAATAGACAAGAGAAGTGCAGAAACAGGTAAGGGAAGTGCACAAAGAGGTAAGAGAATTGCTGAAAGAAGTAACAGAGATGTTGAAAGAAGAAAGAAAAGTGCAGAAAGAGGCAAGTGAGGAGCAAAAACAGGCAGGAAAGGTACAGAAATAGGGAACACAAGTGCAGAAATAGATAACAAGGGTGCAGAAAGAAGCAAATGAGGTGCAGAAAGAGGCAACAGACATGCAGAAAGAGGGAAGAGAGGTGCAGAAAAAGGCAAGAAAAGTACCGAAAGAGGCAAAAGGTACATAAAGAGACAACAGGGGTGCAGAAAGAAGCAAGACAGTTACAGAGAGAAGCATGGAAAGTGCAAAATGAAGCAACAGGGGTGCAGAACGAGTCAAGGGAAGTGTAGAAAGGAGGAGTGAGGTGCAGAAAGAGCCAACAGAGGTGCATAAAGAGGCAAGAGAGGTGCAGAAACAGGCAAGAGAAGTGCACAAAAGGGCAGGAGAATTGCTGAAAGAAGCAACAGAGGTGTAGAAAAAAGCAAGAAAAGTACAAAAAGAGGCAAGTGAGATCTAAAAACAGGCAGGAAAAGTACAGAAAGAGGGAAGACCAGTGTTGAAAGAGACAAAAGGGGTGTATAAAGAAGCAAATGAGGTGTAGAAAGAGGCAACAGACTTGCAGAAAGAGGGAAGAGAGGTGCAGAAAAAGGCAAGAAAAGTGCAGAAAGAGACAAAAGCGGTACATAAAGAGACAACAGGGTTGCAGAAAGAAGCAAGACAGGTGCAGAAAGAAGCATGGAAAGTGCAGAATAAAGCAGCAGGGGTGCAGAAAGAGGCAAGAGAAGTGCACAAAAGGGCAGGAGAATTGCTGAAAGAAGCAACAGAGATGTTGAAAGAAGCAAGAAAAGTGCAGAAAGAGGCAAGTGAGGAGCAAAAACAGGCAGGAAAGGAACAGAAAGAGGGAAGACGAGTGCAGAAATAGATAACAAGGGTGCAGAAAGAAGCAAATGAGGTGCAGAAAGAGGCAAGAGAAGTGCAGAAACAGGCAAGAGAAGTGCACAAAGAGGCAACAGAATTGCTGAAAGAAGCAACAGAGGTGTAGAAAGAAGAAAGAAAAGTGCAGAAAGAGGCAAAAGGTACATATAGAGACAACAGGGGTGCAGAACGAGTCAAGGGAAGTGTAGAAAGGAGGAGTGAGGTGCAGAAAGTGCTAACAGGTGCAGAAACAGGCAAGAGAAGTGCACAAAGGGGCAGGAGAATTGCTGAAAGAAGCAACAGAGGTGTAGAAAGAAGCAAGAAAAGTGCAGAAAGAGGCAAAAGACGTACTTAAAGAGACAACAGGGATGCAGAAAGAAGCAATACAGGTGCTGAAAGAAGCATGGAAAGTGCAGAATTAAGCAACTGGGGTGCAGAAAGAGGCAAGAGAAGTGCAGAAACAGGCAAGAGAAGTGCACAAAGAGGCAAGAGAATTGCTGAAAGAAGCAACAGATGTGTAGCAGAGAAGCAAGAAAAGCGCAGAAAGAGGCAAGTGAGATGCAACAACAGGCCGGAAAGTTACAGAAAGAGGGAAGACAAGTGCAGAGAGAGAGAACAGGGGTGCAGAAGAAGCAAGGCAGGTGGAGAAAGGAGAAAGTGAGGTGCACAAAAATGCAAGAGAGGTGCAAAAAGAGGCAAGAGAGGTGGAGAAACAGGCAAGAGAAGAACACAAAGAGGCAAGAGATTGCTGAAATAAGAAACAGAGGTGTACAAAGAAGCAAGAAAAGTGCAGAATGAGGCAAGTGAGATGCAAAAACTGGTAGGAAAGGTACAGAAAGAGGCAAGACGAGTGCAGAAAGAGACAACAGGGGTGCACAAAGAAGCAAATGAGGTGCAGAAAGAGACAAGAAGTGCAGAAACAGACAAGCGAAGTGCACAAACAGGCAAGAGAATTGCTGAAAGAAGCAACAGAAGTGTAGCAGAGAAGCAAGAAAAGCGCAGAAAGAGGCAAGTGAGATGCAACAACAGGCCGGAAAGTTACAGAAAGAGGGAAGACAAGTGCAGAGAGAGAGAACAGGGGTGCAGAAAGAGGCAACAGCGGTGCAGAAAGAGGGAAGAAAGGTGCAGAAAAATGAAAGAAATTGCAGAAAGAGGCAAAAGAGGTACTTAAAGAGACAACAGGGATGCAGAAAGAAGCAATACAGGTGCTGAAAGAAGCATGGAAAGTGCAGAATGAAGCAACAGGGATGCAGAAAGAGGCAAGAGAAGTGCAGAAACAGGCAAGAGAAGTGCACAAAGAGGCAACAGAATTGCAGAAAGAAGCAACAGAGGTGTAGCAGAGAAGCAAGAAAAACGCAGAAAGAGGCAGGTAAGATGCAAAAACAGGCCGGAAAGGGACAGAAAGAGAGAAGACGAGTGCAGAAATAGATAACAGGGGTGCAGAAAGAAGCAAATGAGGTGCAGAAAGAGGCAACAGACGTGCAGAAAGAGGGAAGAAAACTGCAGAGAAAGGCAATAAACTTGTAGAAAGAGGCAAAAGAGGTAAATAAAGAGACAACAAGGGTGCAGAAAGAAGCAAGACAGGTGCAGAAAGAAGCATGGAAAGTGCAGAATAAAGCAGCAAGGGTGCAGAAAGAGGCAAGAGAAGTGCAGAAACTGGCAAGAGTAGTGCACAAAGAGGCAAGAGAATTGCTGAAAGAAGCAACAGAGGTGTAGAAAGAAGCAAGAAAAGTGCAGAAAGAGGCAAGTGAGATGCAAAAACAGGCAGGAAAGGTACAGAAAGAGGGAAGACAAGTGAAGAAAGAGACAACAGGGGTGCAGAAAGAAGCAAGACAGGTGCAGAAAAAAGCAGGGAAAGTGCAGAATGCATCAACAGGGGTGCAAAAAGAGGCAAGAGAAGTGTAGAAAGGAGCAAGTCAGGTACAGAAAGAGCCAACAGAGGTGCAAGAAAAGGCAAGAGAGGTGCAAAAGCAGGCAAGAGAAGTGCACAAAGAGGCAAGAGAATTGCTGAAAGAATCAACAGAGGTGTAGAAAGAAGCAAGAAAAGTGCAGAAAGAGACAAGTGAGATGGAAAACCAGCCAGGACAGGTGCAGAAAGAGGGAAGACAAGTGAAGAAACAGACAGACAGGGGTGCAGAAAGAAAAAAGAGAAGTGTAGAAAGGAGCAAGACAGGTGCAAAAAGAGCCAACAGAGGTGCAAAAAGAGGCAAGAGAGGTACACAAAAAGGAAAGAGAAGTGCACAAAGAGCCAAGAGAATTGCTGAAAGAAGCAACAGAGGTATAGAAAAAGCAAGAAAAGTGCAGAAAGAGGAAAGTGAGATACAAAAACAGGCAGGAAAGGTACAGAAAGAGGGAAGATGAGTGCTGAAAGAGACAAAAGGGTGCATAAAGAAGCAAATGAGGTGCAGAAAGAGGCAACAGACATGCAGAAAGAGGGAAGAGAGGTGCAGAAAACCACAAACAAATAGAGAGAAGAGGCAAAAGAGGTACATAAAGAGACAACAGGGATGCAGAATGAAGCACGACAGGTGCAGAAAGAAGCATAGAAAGTGCAGAATGAAGCAACAGGGGTGCACAAATAGACAAGAGAAGTGCAGAAACAGGCAAGGGAAGTGCACAAAGAGGTAAGAGAATTGCTGAAAGAAGCAACAGAGGTGTAGCAGAGAAGCAAGAAAAACGCAGAAAGAGGCAGGTAAGATGCAAAAACAGGCCGGAAAGGGACAGAAAGAGAGAAGACGAGTGCAGAAATAGATAACAGGGGTGCAGAAAGAAGCAAATGAGGTGCAGAAAGAGGCAACAGACGTGCAGAAAGAGGGAAGAAAACTGCAGAGAAAGGCAATACACTTGTAGAAAGAGGCAAAAGAGGTAAATAAAGAGACAACAAGGGTGCAGAAAGAAGCAAGACAGGTGCAGAAAGAAGCATGGAAAGTGCAGAATAAAGCTGCAAGGGTGCAGAAAGAGGCAAGAGAAGTGCAGAAACTGGCAAGAGTAGTGCACAAAGATGCAAGAGAATTGCTGAAAGAAGCAACAGAGGTGTAGAAAGAAGCAAGAAAAGTGCAGAAAGAGGCAAGTGAGATGCATAAACAGGCAGGAAAGGTACAGAAAGAGGGAAGACAAGTGAAGAAAGAGACAACAGGGGTGCAGAAAGAAGCAAGACAGGTGCAGAAAAAAGCAGGGAAAGTGCAGAATGCATCAACAGGGGTGCAAAAAGAGGCAAGAGAAGTGTAGAAAGGAGCAAGTCAGGTACAGAAAGAGCCAACAGAGGTGCAAGAAAAGGTAAGAGAGGTGCAAAAGCAGGCAAGAGAAGTGCACAAAGAGGCAAGAGAATTGCTGAAAGAATCAACAGAGGTGTAGAAAGAAGCAAGAAAAGTGCAGAAAGAGACAAGTGAGATGGAAAACCAGCCAGGACAGGTACAGAAAGAGGGAAGACAAGTGAAGAAACAGACAGACAGGGGTGCAGAAAGAAGAAAGAGAAGTGTAGAAAGGAGCAAGACAGGTGCAAAAAGAGCCAACAGAGGTGCAAAAAGAGGCAAGAGAGGTACACAAAAAGAAAAGAGAAGTGCACAAAGAGCCAAGAGAATTGCTGAAAGAAGCAACAGAGGTATAGAAAAAGCAAGAAAAGTGCAGAAAGAGGAAAGTGAGATACAAAAACAGGCAGGAAAGGTACAGAAAGAGGGAAGATGAGTGCTGAAAGAGACAAAAGGGTGCATAAAGAAGCAAATGAGGTGCAGAGAGAGGCAACAGACATGCAGAAAGAGGGAAGAGGGGTGCAGAAAACCACAAACAAATTGAGAGAAGAGGCAAAAGAGGTACATAAAGAGACAACAGGGGTGCAGAATGAAGCACGACAGGTGCAGAAAGAAGCATAGAAAGTGCAGAATGAAGCAACAGGGGTGCACAAATAGACAAGAGAAGTGCAGAAACAGGCAAGGGAAGTGCACAAAGAGGTAAGAGAATTGCTGAAAGAAGTAACAGAGATGTTGAAAGAAGCAAGATAAGTGCAGAAAGAGGCAAGTGAAGAGCAAAAACAGGCAGGAAAGGTACAGAAAGAGGGAAGACGAGTGCAGAAATAGATAACAAGGGTGCAGAAAGAAGCAAATAAGGTGCAGAAAGAGGCAACAGACATGCAGAAAGAGGGAAGAGAGGTGCAGAAACAGGCAAGAGAAGTGCACAAAAGGGCAGGAGAATTGCTGAAAGAAGCAACAGAGATGTTGAAAGAAGCAAGAAAAGTGCAGAAAGAGGCAAGTGCGGCGCAAAAACAGGCAGGAAAGGTACAGAAAGAGGGAAGACGAGTGCAGAAATAGATAACAAGGGTTCAGAAAGAAGCAAATGAGGTGCAGAAAGAGGCAAGAGAAGTGCAGAAACAGGCAAGAGAAGTGCACAAAGAGGCAACAGAATTGCTGAAAGAAGCAACAGAGGTGTAGAAAGAAGAAAGAAAAGTGCAGAAAGAGGCAAGCGAGAAGCAAAAACAGGCAGGAAAAGTACAGAAAGAGGGAAGACGAGTGCTGAAAATGACAACAGGGGTGCACAAAGAAGCAAATGAGGTGCAGAAAGAGGCAACAGTCGTGAAGAAAAAGGAAGAGAGGTACAGAAAAAGTCAAGAAAAGTGCAGAAAGGGGCAAAAGGTACATAAAGAGACAACAGGGGTGCAGAACGAGTCAAGGGAAGTGTAGAAAGGAGGAGTGAGGTGCAGAAAGAGCTAACAGGTGCATAAAGAGGCAAGAGAGGTGCAGAAACAGGCAAGAGAAGTGCACAAAGGGGCAGGAGAATGGCTGAAAGAAGTAACAGAGGTGTAGAAAGAAGCAAGAAAAGTGCAGAAAGAGGCAAGTGAGATGTAAAAACAGGCAGGAAAGGTACAGAAAGAGGGAAGACGAGTGCTGAAAGAGACAACAGGGGTGCACAAAGAAGCAAATGAGGTGCAGAAAGAGGCAACAGACGTGCAGACAGAGGGAAGAAAACTGCAGAGAAAGGCAATAAACTTGCAGAAAGAGGCAAAAGAGGTAAATAAAGAGACAACAAGGGTACAGAAAGAAGCAAGACAGGTGCAGAAAGAAGCATGGAAAGTGCAGAATGAAGCAACAGGGGTGCAGAAAGAGGCAAGAGAAGCGCAGAAACAGGCAAGAGAAGTGCACAAAGAGGCAAGAGAATTGCTGAAAGAAGCAACAGAGGTGTAGCAGAGAAGCAAAGTCAAAGTCAAAGTCAAAGTTTGCTTTATTCGGTTAAAATTTTAAAACCATCAAAGCACAGAACAGTAATTCAATGTACAGGCAAATGCAATTACAAAAGAAATATTAACTCAAAAAATAAATACACTACAATTTGGCGCTAAATACAATAAAAGTATGTCTTTCAATTAATTCAGTAATATTACAATCTAAAAATCATTTCTCCTTAAAAATTCCATCTTCAACAGTTTGTTAAGCACAATACTCATTGGGAAATGAGGGGAATAACTAAGTAAACTGAGCCCTATTTCTAGATCTTAAAGCACCCACGATGAAGCTCGCAACCCCAAAACAAATCAAAGGAGACTCCAACATTTGTAAATAGGCCAACGCAGGCCTTACTTGCTCAAATTGACGATTCTTGAAAATCGGAAAAATATATTTTTTACGCTGGGAAGAGTAAAATTTACAAAAAAATAATATGTGCAACATATTTTGTTCAGAGATGTTGTCACAAGGACAAGGCCCCAAAGTTCCCTCTTTGAAGAAGCCTTTGGGGTAGGCCAATAGCCAAGAGAGCATACCATGCTTAAACCTAATTAGCAAAAACATATGGAAAGGTTTGTTAATGTAGGTTAAGTAAGGCTGGATCTCACCACCTGAACTCAACATAACAAACCTCCTAACTGTCGGTTTCCCCAACTCATCTCCTTCCCTTGACAACATTGCTCTTGTCAAAAATTGGGTCTTAAGGGCCTTGATTTGCTCTTTACTCAGCGCACAAGGACTGGTAAACAGATCAAGGCCGCCAAGCGACTTCAAGTTATTTTTAAAATAACGGATCCATGGGATAGACATAGCTTCATCTAGGGACAAGCAATCTTGAATAATTTGTTGGTTTAGATTTGGTGGCTGCTGCGCCCAAACCCTCTACCAGTCTAGTAACGGTGCCACAGATATTTGGTCAGCAAGATATCCCACCCCCAGGTCCTCATGTATATTAAAAGTTGGTGCAGAAGGGGGAAGAGAAAACAATTTCCGAAAAAAAGTATTTTCTACTGCTTGGATGTCAGGAGAGGCCTTATAACCCCAGACCTCACTACCATAAAGGGCCATGGGAATACACTTAGCTCTATCGATTTTTATTAGAGCAGGGAGTGGTTTACACCCCAAGCGCTTTGCAAAGCCCAACAGAGCGCCTGTAGCTCTAGCAAGATTATTCTTTTTCTGAGCACGTTGCATAACCCAAGATATTCTGTCGTCAAATAGCAGAGAAGCAAGAAAAGTGCAGAAAGAGGCAAGTGAGATGCAAAAACTGGCAGGAAAGATACAGAAAGAGGGAAGATGAGTGCAGAAAGAAACAACAGGGGTGCAGAAAGAAGCAAATAAGGTGCAGAAAGAGGCAAGAGAAGTGCACAAAGAGGCAAGAGAATTGCTGAAAGAAGCTACAGAGTTGTAGCAGAGAAGTAAGAAAAGCGCAGAAAGAGGCAGGTGAGATGCAAAAACAGGCAGGAAAGGTCCAGAAAGAGGGAAGACGAGTGCAGAAAGAAACAATAGGGGTGCAGAAGAAGCAAGACAGGTGGAGAAAGGAGAAAAAAGGTGCACAAAAATGCAATAGAGGTGCAAAAAGAGGCAAGAGAGGTGGAGAAACAGGCAAGTGAAGAACACTAAGAGGCAAGAGATTGCTGAAATAAGCAACAGAGGTGTACAAAGAAGCAAGAAAAGTACAGAATGAGGCAAGTGAGATGCAAAAACTGGTATGAAAGGTACAGAAAGAGGGAAGACCAGTGCAGAAAGCGACAACAGGGGTGCACAAAGAAGCAAATGAGGTGCAGAAAGAGACAAGAGAAGTGCAGAAACAGACAAGTGAAGTGCACAAAGAGGCAAGAGAATTGCTGAAAGAAGCAACAGAAGTGTAGCAGAGAAGCAAGAAAAGCGCAGAAAGAGGAAGGTGAGATGCAACAACAGGCCGGAAAGGTACAGAAAGAGGGAAGACAAGTGCAGAAAGAGAGAACAGGGGTGCAGAAAGAAGCAACTGAGGTGCAGAAAGAGGCAACAGCAGTGCAGAAAGAGGGAAGAAAGGCGCAGAAAAATGAAAGAACAGTGCAGAAAGAGGCAAAAGAGGTACATAAAGAGACCACAGGGGTGCAGAAAGAAGCAAGACAGGTGCAGAAAGCATGAAAAGTGCAGAATGAAGCAACAGGGGTGCAGAAAGAGGCAAGAGAAGTGTAGAAAGGAGAAAGTGAGGTGCAGAAAAAGTCAACATAGGTGCAAAAAGAGGCAAGACAGGTGCAGAAACAGGCAAGAGATGTGCACAAAGGGGCAAGAGAATCGCTGAAAGAAGCAACAGAGGTGTAGAAAGAAGGAAGAAAATTGCAGAAAGAGGCTAGTGAGATGCAAAAGAAGGCAGGAAAGGTACAGAAAGAGGGAAGCCTGGTGTTGAAAGAGACAAAAGGGGTGTATAAAGAAGCAAATGAGGTGTAGAAAGAGGCAACAGACTTGCAGAAAGAGGGAAGAGAGGTGCAGAAAAAGGCAAGAAAAGTGCAGAAAGAGACAAAAGCGGTACATAAAGAGACAACAGGGTTGCAGAAAGAAGCAAGACAGGTGCAGAAATAAGCACGGAAAGTGCAGAATAAAGCAGCAGGGGTGCAGAAAGAGGCAAGAGAAGTGCAGAAACTGGCAAGAGTAGTGCACAAAGAGGCAAGAGAATTGCTGAAAGAAGCAACAGAGGTGTAGAAAGAAGCTAGAAAAGTGCAGAAAGAGGCAAGTGAGATGCAAAAACAGGCAGGAAAGGTACAGAAAGAGGGAAGACAAGTGAAGAAAGACAACAGGGGTGCAGAAAGAAGCAAGACAGGTGCAGAAAAAAGCATGGAAAGTGCAGAATGCATCAACAGGGGTGCAAAAAGAGGAAAGAGAAGTGTAGAAAGGAGCAAGTCAGGTACAGAAAGAGCCAACAGAGGTGCAAGAAAAGGCAAGAGAGGTGCAAAAGCAGGCAAGAGAAGTGCACAAAGAGGCAAGAGAATTGCTGAAAGAATCAACAGAGGTGTAGAAAGAAGCAAGAAAAGTGCAGAAAGAGACAAGTGAGATGTAAAAACAGCCAGGAAAGGTACAGAAAGAGGGAAGACAAGTGAAGAAAGACAGACAGAGGTGCAGAAAGAAGAAAGAAGTGTACAAAGGAGCAAGTCAGGTGCAAAATGAGCCAACAGAGGTGCAAAAAGAGGCAAGAGAGGTACACAAAAAGGCAAGAGAAGTGCACAAAGAGCCAAGAGAATTGCTGAAAGAAGCAACAGAGGTGTCAAAAAAGCAAGAAAAGTGCAGAAAGAGGAAAGTGAGATACAAAAACAGGCAGGAAAGGTACAGAAAGAGGGAAGATGAGTGCTGAAAGAGACAAAAGGGGTGCATAAAGAAGCAAATGAGGTGCAGAAAGAGGCAACAGACATGCAGAAAGAGGGAAGAGAGGGGCAGAAAACCGCAAACAAATTGAGAGAAGAGGCAAAAGAGGTACATAAAGAGACAACAGGGGTGCAGAATGAAGCAAGACAGGTGCAGAAAGAAGCATGGAAAGTGCAGAATGAAGCAACAGGGGTGCACAAATAGACAAGAGAAGTGCAGAAACAGGCAAGGGAAGTGCACAGAGAGGTAAGAGAATTGCTGAAAGAAGTAACAGAGATGTTGAAAGAAGCAAGAAAAGTGCAGAACGAGGCAAGTGAGGAGCAAAAACAGGCAGGAAAGGTACAGAAAGAGGGAAGACGAGTGCAGAAATAGATAACAAGTGTGCAGAAAGAAGCAAATGAGGTGAAGAAAGAGGCAACAGACATGCAGAAAGAGGGAAGAGAGGTGCAGAAAAAGGCAAGAAAAGTACAGAAAGAGGCAAAAGGTACATAAAGAGACAACAGGGGTGCAGAAAGAAGCAAGACAGGTACAGAGAGATGCATGGAAAGTGCAGAATGAAGCAACAGGGGTGCAGAACGAGTCAAGGGAAGTGTAGAAAGGAGGGGTGAGGTGCAGAAAGAGCCAACAGAGGTACATAAAGAGGCAAGAGAGGTGGAGAAAGAGGCAACAGTCATGAAGAAAAAGGGAAGAGAGGTGCACAAAAAGTCAAGAAAAGTGCAGAAAGAGGCAAAAGACATACTTAAAGAGACAACAGGGATGCAAAAAGAAGCAATACAGGTGCTGAAAGAAGCATGGAAAGTGCAGAATGAAGCAACAGGGGTGCAGAAAGAGGCAAGAGAAGTGCAGAAACAGGCAAGAGAAGTGCACAAAGAGGCAACAGAATTGCTGAAAGAAGCAACAGAGGTGTAGAAAGAAGAAAGCAAAGTGCAGAAAGAGGCAAGTGAGAAGCAAAAACAGGCAGGAAAAGTACAGAAAGAGGGATGACGAGTGCTGAAAGAGACAACAGGGGTGCACAAAGAAGCAAATAATGTGCAGAAAAAGGCAAGAGACGTGCAGAAAGAGGGAAGAGAGGTGCAGAAAAATGCAAGAGAAGTGCAGAAACAGGCAAGTGAAGTGCACAAAGAGGCAAGAGAATTGCTGAAAGAAGCAACAGAGGTGTAGCAGAGAAGCAAGAAAAGCACAGAAAGAGGCAGGTGAGATGCAACAACAGGCCGGAAAGGTACAGAAAGAGGGAAGACGAGTGCACAAAGAGAGAACAGGGGTACAGAAAGAAGCAAATGAGGTGCAGAAAGAGGCAACAGACATGCAGAAAGAGGGAAGAAAGGTGCAGAAAAATGCAAGAAAAGTGCAGAAAGAGGCAGCAGAGGTACATAAAGAGACCACAGGGGTGCAGAAAGAAGCACAACAGGTGCAGAAAGCATGAAAAGTGCAGAATGAAGCAACAGGGGTGCAGAAAGAGGCAAGAGAAGTGTAGAAAGGAGCAAGTGAGGTGCAGAAAAAGCCAACAGAGGTGAAAAAGAGGCATGAGAGGTGCAGAAACAGGCAGGAGAAGTGCACAAAGAGGCAAGAGAATTGTAGAAAGTGGAAAGACAGGTGCAGAAAAACGCAAACAAATTGAGACAAGAGGCAAAAGAGGTACATAAAGAGACAACAGTGGTGCAGAATGAAGCAAGACAGGTGCAGAAAGAAGCATGGAAAGTGCAGAATGAAGCAACAGGGGTGCAGAAAGAGGCAAGAGAAGAGTAGAAAGGAGCAAGGGAGGTGCAGAAAGAGCCAACAGAGATGCAAAAAGAGGCAAGAGAGGTGCAGAAACAGGTAAGAGAAGTGCACAAAGTGGCAAGAGAATTGCTGAAAGAAGCAACAGAGGTGTAGAAAGAAGCAAGAAAAGTGCAGAAAGAGGCTAGTGAGATGCAAAAACTTGCAGGAAAGGTACAGAAAGAGGGAAGACGAGTGCTGAAAGAGACAAAAGGGTGCATAAAGAAGCAAATGAGGTGCAGAAAGAGGCAACAGACATGCAGAAAGAGGGAAGAGAGGGGCAGAAAACCACAAACAAATTGAGACAAGAGGCAAAAGAGGTACATAAAGAGAAAACAGGGGTGCAGAATGAAGCAAGACAGGTGCAGAAAGAAGCATGGAAAGTGCAGAATGAAGCAACAGGGGTGCACAAATAGACAAGAGAAGTGCAGAAACAGGTAAGGGAAGTGCACAAAGAGGTAAGAGAATTGCGGAAAGAAGTAACAGAGATGTTGAAAGAAGCAAGAAAAGTGCAGAAAGAGGCAAGTGAGGAGCAAAAACAGGCAGGAAAGGTACAGAAAGATGGAAGACGAGTGCAGAAATAGATAACGAGGGTGCAGAAAGAAGCAAATGAGGTGCAGAAAGAGGCAACAGACATGCAGAAAGAGGGAAGAGAGGTGCAGAAAAAGGCAAGAACAGTGCAGAAAGAGGCAAAAGAGGTATATAAAGAGACAACAGGGGTTCAGAAAGAAGCAAGAGAGGTGCAGAAAAAGCATGGAAAGTGCAGAATAAAGCAGCAGGGGTGCAGAAAGAGGCAAGGAAAGTGCACAAACAGGCAAGGGAAGTGCACAAAGAGGCAAGAGAATTGCTGAAAGAAGCAACAGAGGTATAGAAAGAAGCAAGAAAAGTGCAGAAAGAGGCAATTGAGATGCAAAAACAGGCAGGAAAGGCACAGAAAGAGGGAAGACGAGTGCAAAAAGAGACAACAGGGGTGCAGAAAGAAGCAAGACAGGTGCCGAAAGAAGCATGGAAAGTGCAAAATGAAGCAACAGGGGTGCGGAAAGAGGCAAGAAAAGTGCAGAAACAGGCAACAGAAGTGCAAAAAGAGGCAAGAGAATTGCTGAAAGAAGCAACAGATGTGTAGAAGAGAAGCAAGAAAAGTGCAAAGAGACAGGTGAGATGCAAAAACAGGCAGGAAAGGTACAGAAAGAGGGAAGATGAATGCAGAAAGAGACAACAGGGGTGCAGAAAGAAGCATATGAGGTGCAGAAAGTGGCAACAGACGTGCAGAAAGAGGGAAGGTGCAGACAAATGCAAGAAAAGTGCAGAAAGAGGCAAAAGAGGTACATAAAGAGACGACAGGGGTACAGAAAGAAGCAAGACAGGCACAGAAAGAAGCATGGAAAGTGCAGAATGAAGCACCAGGGGTGCAGAAAGAGGCAAGAGAAGTGTAGAAAGGCGCAAGTGAGGTGCAGAAAATGCCAGCATAGGTGCAAAAAGAGGCAAGAGAGGTGCAGAAACAGGCAAGAGAAGTGCACAAAGAGGCAAGAGAATTGCAGAAAGTGGAAAGACGTGCAAAAAAATGCAAACAAATTGAGAGAAGAGGCAAAAGAGTGCGTTGATAGATGGGTTTGGCTTAACCACTGAACAGTACAGGTTGAAGTTCAGACACACCCAGAAAGCACAGACTCAGGACTGGAC
Organism: Triturus cristatus; assembly: GCF_964204655.1. Lineage (NCBI taxonomy): Eukaryota > Metazoa > Chordata > Amphibia > Caudata > Salamandridae > Triturus > Triturus cristatus. The sequence continues at coordinate 149,851,249 of NC_140579.1, read as the reverse complement.
TGGTTGATTGTGCAACCACGGCTCTAGAAGGTTGGCTGGTTGGTAGTAGAGTTACTGATTATAAGGGATTGTATAATCTTATCATGAGAGAACAAATCCTTAATAATTGCCAACACCAGTTGTTGCATCAGTACCTGGTGGGCTCTGATCTGACCTCTCCCCAAGAATTGGGAAAGAAGGCAGACAAATGGGTCAGGACCATGATGAGGCAGAAAACCCAGAACCAAGGGGGTGACACCAAGAAGCAAGAACCTAAAGGCTCTGAGAAAGGTGGGGATAAGGTAAAAGACCAGAAGTCTTCACAAAGGCCCCAAAAATCTGCATCTGGTGGGGATTCACAGTCTACAAAGGGAAAAGGCTAAAAGAAGCCCGGGTGCAAATTATGTAAACAGAAAGGGCACTGGACTTCTGATTGTACCAAGTCCAAAGACCAAACCACCACCACTCCTACCCCTAAGGCAACTGTTCCCCCTAGTACAAGTACTGGTGGAGGTGGTAATCAGAATAAGGATGTAGTAGGGTTGACCCTGGGTTCTGATGTGGACTCTCGCCTAGTCAGAGTACCAACACAGGCAATGCTAGTTTGTGAGGGAGACCTTGATATGTCCTTCTTAGTGAGCCCCAGTAATCTGGGCAAGTACAAACAGCAGCTTGGGCCAAAACAAGACCTGGGACAGGCGTATCCCTCATTTTCATTGGCCACACATGTCAGAGGACACCAAGGAGTTTTGTCGCTCCTGTGTCACTTGCCAAGCCAGTGGCAAGTCAGGTGGCACAACAAAGGCCCCCCTGATACCACTACCTGTGGTGGGGGTTCCCTTTGAAAGGGTAGGGATTGACATTGTTGGTCCCCTTGACCATCCAACAGCATCTGGGCACAGGTGGTAGTGGATCATGCCACCAGGTACCCAGAAGCAATTCCCCTCAGGACCACCACATCCCCTGTGGTGGCAAGAGCCCTCATTGGAGTTTTCTCCAGAGTGGGTTTCCCTAAGGAGGTTATATCTGACAGAGATACAAACTTTATGTCAGGGTATCTGAAAGCAATGTGGAAGGAGTGTGGTGTCAATTACAAATTCACTACTCCCTATCACCCACAGTGCAATGGGCTTGTTGAGAGATTCAACAAAACCCTAAAGGGAATGATTAAAGGCCTCCCAGAAAAGCTTATGCGAAAATGGGACCTTTTACTTCCCTGCCTTCTGTTTGCATACAGGGAGGTCCCACAGAAGGGGGTTGGCTACAGCCCTTTTGGACTTCTGTTTGGGCACCCTGTCAGAGGCCCATTATGTTTGGTGAAGGAGGGCTGGGAGTTACCTCTCAAACCTCCCAAACAGGATGTGATGGACTATGTACTTGGTCTCCGCTCCAGGATAGCAGAGTACATGAAGAAGGCAACAAAAAACCTTGAGGCTTGCCAAGAATTACAAAAAGCTTGGCATGACCAAAAGGCTGTCCTGACTGTTTACCAGCTAGGCCAGAAAGTGTGGGTGTTGGAGCCTGTGGCCCCAGCAGCCCTCCAGGACAAATGGAGTGGCCCCCATACAATTGTTGAGAAAAAGGGAGAAGTCACCTACTTGGTGGATCTTGGAACTCCCAGGAGCCCCCTTAGGGTGCTCCATGTCAACAGATTGAAGCCATATGTGGACAGGGCTGACATGGGCTTGCTCATGGCAACTGATGAGGACCAGGAGGAGGAGAGTGACCCTCTCCCTGACCTGCTCCAGAGAGACTTAAACCTGATCAGGTTTAGTTCTTGGGGGCAGGGGGACCTTCCAGGGAAGATCTGAATAAGGAGCAACAGTGCTGCCCCTCTCTTGAACCCCTCAGACAGCAAGCTGCTGCTGAGGCTGCTGGGAGTGCTAGTTGGTCCCATAAGGTGTATTGGGGTGAGGGACTCCTATATTCTGAGGCTCTCACAGAACCCTGATGATGGGTCAGTTGATGGTGTTGCTTTGGCAAGCAGCCTCACTGAGCATCAACAAACTGAATGCAGACAAGTTCTGCAACAGTTCAGACATATGTTTAGCCTGACCCCAAGTCAGACTTCCTGGAGACAGTCTGTCTGTCAAGAGTAAAATCTACAGGCAACCTGACCATGTCAGGGACTGTATCAGGACTGAAGTCCAGAAAATGTTGGAATTAGGAGTTATGGAGCCTTCAGATAGCCCTTGGGCTAGTCCAGTAGTCTTAGTGCCAAAATCTCACACCCAGGGTGGTAAGAAAGAGATGAGGTTTTGTGTAGACTACAGAGGCCTCAATGCAGTCACCAGGACTGACGCCTACCCAATTCCTAGGGCAGATGAGCTCATTGATACTTTGGCCTCAGCCAAATATCTGAGTGCATTTGACCTAACAGCTGGCTACTGGCAAATCAAGTTAGCTGATGATGCCAAGGCCAAAACTGCATTTTCAACCCCTGGTGGGCACTATCACTTTGTGGTCATGCCTTTTGGTTTGAAAAATGCACCTGCCACTTTTCAGAGGTTGGTGAATAAAGTTCTGACTTGTTTGGAAACGTATTGCTCAGCTTATCTAGATGATATTGCTGTCTTTAGTTCCACCTGGCAGGATCACCTGGTCCACCTCAGAAATGATTTGGAGGCCCTGCAGAAAGCACGCCTCACTATCAAGGCGACTAAGTGCCAGATAGGGCAGAGTCAGGTTGTGTACCTGGGCCACCTTGTGGGTGGAGGTCAGGTTCAACCACTGCAGAGCAAGATCCAGATCATAATGGACTGGGTAGCTCCAACAACCCAGACACAGGTTACAGCCTTTTTAGGCCTGACTGGGTACTATAGGAGGTTTGTTAAGGGATATGGATCTATAGTGACCCCCTTAAATGATCTTACCTCTAAGAAAATGCCAAAGACAGCTAGCTGTCAAAAGGCATTTGATGACCTCGAGCAGGCAATGTGCACTGCCCCCATCTTGCAGAGTCCAGACTACCAAAAGAAGTTAATTGTCCAAACAGATGCTTCAGAGCTGGGTGTGGGAGCTGTACTGTCTCAACTAAATGATGACGGTCAAACCAGCCAGTAGCTTTCATAAGCAGAAGGCTGACCCCTAGAGAGAAACGTAGGTCAGCTATAGAGAGGGAGGCCTTTGCTGTGGTGTGGGCCCTGAAGAAGCTGAGGCCATACTTGTTTGGCACTCACTCCATAGTTCAGACTGACCACATGACCCTCATATGGCTCAAATAGATGAAAGCTGACAATCCTAAACTGCTCAGGTGGTACATTTCCCTACAGGGGATGGACTATACAGTGGAACATAGGCCTGGGACCCAACATGCCAATGCAGATGGATTCTCAAGGTATTTCCACTTAGAACATGAAGACTCAACTGGTCAAGGTTAGTTTAATGTCCCTGCGTTTGGGGGGGAGGGGGGTGTAGGAGAGTAGGATCTGCACTTATGTTGCCCCCACTTTTTGTTCTGATGTATACACTGGTTTCTGGCTATAGTCAGGCTGGGTCCCTGCTAATCAGGGCCCCAGTCTCTCTGTTCTCTCTAAACGACTTGGAGTGCATATTAGATGCACTAGTGATTGGTTAATGTGGTGCCTTATGAGCCCCTAGTATATGGTACCTTAGGTACCAAGGGCATAGGTACTTTACAGGCCTACCAGGGGCTGAAGCATGTATTATGCCACCCCTGGGAAGCAGACTAAATCTGACACCTCAGGCCTGCTACTGCAGCCTGGGTGAGGTAGTGTTAGCACTCCTCACTGAGGTATAGGTTCCTATATCTCACCATACACACACATATAAACCTATCAGTCACCCCTATGGCAGGGCCAATCAATCCTGAAGGCATGGTGCTTGGTTTACAATGTGAGGGGGTGCCTCTGGCTGAGCAGGGCCCCTCTGCAGCTGGCAGGGTCCATTCCCTGTGGCTGTTTGTGGATGCAGTTAAACCATATACTCTTAAGTGCATTATAACCTCCCGGTTAATGCTAACTTTGGAATGACTGCATCAAAACAGGTCGTGTTTGGTGTCAAACATCTTGGAATCATACCCCCACATCAGTCCATGATGTGGGAGTATGATCCCACCCTTCTAGAGGGGATGACATGTACCCACTGTAGTAAAATGACAGAAATCTGAAAGAGCCCTGACACCACAAAATGGTTGCCACCAGCACAGACACTGGGCTGCCCTCCTTCTGCTGACTGAAACTCGCAGTGGAGGAGGCCCAACAAAAGGCATCCTGTCACAGGGAGGTGTCACCACCTCCCAGACAGGATTTAGTGTATTGGAGCTGGGTGGGTGCACTCTTAGAGTGCTTTGAAGTCCTGCACTGGGGGAGCAGTAGGCTCCTCTGTGCATATGCCAGCTCAAACCGGTTCAGGGGCTACCAGCCCCTGCTCTGGCGCGAAACTGGACAAAGGGGAGTGGGTGTAACCATCCTAGAGGAATGGTCATAGAGCTAGTCCCTCCCTTTCATTCACTATAACATAGGTACACCATGCCATTGCAAGTTAGATAACCCTGGACGACGCTTTACAAGAAGAATCCTGGCCCTTCGACGTTCCACTACCTTTGGAAGACAGAAGAATCTCCCTTGGAGTCAAGGAGTGACTCCCCTGCTTGGCAGGCACCTGAAACTCTAATCAACGGTTGCAAACTATCCCGCTCCCGCCGTAGTCCGAAGTCCCTGCGACCCCAGAAGCGGATTTCCTGACCTCTCGTCGGCCATTTTGAGTCCCCAGCGAAGCTGTGGCGTCTGGACCCCACGAGTGACGAGGAACTGCAATACCTGGGAACTGTGCACTATTGTCGAGTGCAACCCCTTCACGACGTTCAACGAACTTGTGCTTTGGACCATTTGTGGCCCTAGCCTCCAGCAGCAAAAATCAGAGGCCTACCGCATCCCGAGTGACCGTGGGCTCCTGTGAAGCATTTCCTCAAGAGGCGTCTTCGCGATCCCTTGCCCGTTGGCTAGCGGGTCCCCCGAAGACTTTCTTCTCGACTCAAAGGGCTCCTCTGGTTGCTCCAGGCCTGCCCTCACTTACCCTCGCTATGTGAGTCCCTCAGACCTTGCTGGTCTGCACCATCGACTTTCTTCATTCTACACAAGACTTGCTTTTGCCAAGGCTTGTTGGCTCCAATCCGGTTGCCGACACCGCCATCAGCTGCAGACGTCGTGGGACACTCCGAATCCAGCTGCCGGTCATCTTTGATCCCTCCTGGACCTCGTGAGCGAAGAGTCAAAACACCATTGACGACCTGGAATCACCCGACATCCGTGGGCATCCATCTTCCTGGCCCCGGGTCACTGGCAAGTGACTGAACACTATCCCTTCAATTTTCAGGTCTTCTACATCTTGAATCCAGGCTTGGGTTCCACCGGACACTTCTTCAGTCGCCGCAAGCAGCAAGTCTTCTTTGGTCTCCATAGAATACATCTACGCGACGCGACCCGACACCAAAAGACACCTATGCACCCGGCTTCCCTGGGTGAGGTAACTCGTGCACTCTGGTACCCTAGTGTGTGTTGGCCCTCGAATTACTTACCTTGTAAGTGGCTTGCTTGTAGACTTCCTCGAAGTACCCTAAAACTTTAAAAATCAAACCACGACTTGCTCTATTGTAATCAATAGGGAACCTGCGTCTGTGTTCACACACTGCACGCGTCTCCCATGGGCCTGTTACTTACCTGCTAACACTGCAGTCTTGAAGCCCAAGCGATTCTACAGGCCCTAGGCCATGTCATTTTGCAAGTCGACTTTCCTAATCCATTTTTTTAGTATATGGTCTGGTACGCCCCTAGGGCCCCAGCCATATTTGTGCTTAACTTATTGTGAAACGTTGATATTTGAATGTGTACCTGGCTTCTAATCTCATAAAGAGATTAGTAGAGTGTGTCTAGAAATAAATACATATATATTTGATATATAAACCTGTGTGGTGCCCTTTCATTTGGTAATTCAAGAGATTATAAGGTAAAACAAGCTGCTTTACATTATTCTGAGACTTAGCCTGAAGGCTGCTCTCCACAGCTACCACTAGGATAGCTTTCTTTAAAAGGTTGTCTTAAACCTATCTACCATAACAGTCGAATTGGACTGGTGCAAGGTGGCCACTATAACTAGTGACCAGCATATGCCAGGCCAACTTCTCACAGAAAGGTACAGAAAGAGGGAAGACGAGTGCAGAAATAGATAACAGGGGTGCAGAAAGAAGCAAATGAGGTGCAGAAAGAGGCAAAAGACGTGCAGAAAGAGGAAAGAGAGGTGCAGAAAACAGCAAGAGAAGCGCACAAAGGGGCAGGAGAATTGCTGAAAGAAGCAACAGAGGTGTAGAAAGAAGCAAGAAAAGTGCAGAAAGAGGCAAGTGAGATGCAAAAACGGGCACGAAAGGTACAGAAAGAGGGAAGACAAGTGCGGAAAGAGACAAAAGGGGTGCATAAAGAAGTAAATGAGGTGCAGAAAGAGGCAACAGATGTGCAGAAAGAGGGAAGAGAGGTGCAGAAAAAGGCAAGAAAAGTGCAGAAAGAGGCTAAAGAGGTACATAACGAGACAACAGGGGTACAGAAAGAAGCAAGACAGGTGCAGAAAAAAGCATGGGAAGTGCAGAATGAAGCAATAGGGGTGCAGAAAGAGGCAAGAGAAGAGTAGAAAGGAGCAAGAGAGGTGCAGAAACAGGCAGGAGAAGTGCACAAAGGGGCAAGAGAATTGCTGAAAGAAGCAACAGAGGTGTAGAAAGAAGCAAGAAGAGTGCAGAATGAGGCTAGTGAGATGCAAAAACAGGCAGGAAAGGTACAGAAAGAGGGAAGACGAGTGTGGAAAGAGACAAAAGGGGTGCATAAAGAAGCAAATGAGGTGCAGAAAGAGGCAACAGACGTGCAGAAAGAAGGAAGAGAGGTGCAGAAAAAGGCAAGAAATGTGCAGAAAGAGGCAAAAGCAGTACATAAAGAGAGAGCAGGGGTGCAGAAAGAAGCAAGACAGGTGCAGAAAGAAGCATGGAAAGTGAAGAATGAAGAAGCAGGGATGAAGAAACAGGAAAGAGAAGTGCACAAAGAGGCAAGAGAATTGCTGAAAGAAGCAACAGAGGTGTAGAAAGAAGCAAGAAAAGTGCCGAATGAGACTAGTGAGATGCAAAAACAGGCAGGAAAGGTACAGAAAGAGGGAAGACGAGTGCAGAAAGAGACAAAAGGGGTGCATAAAGAAGAAAATGAGGTGCAGAAAGAGGCAACAGACGTGCAGAAAGAAGGAAGAGAGGTGCAGAAAAAGGCAAGAAATGCGCAGAAAGAGGCAAAAGCAGTACATAAAGAGACTACAGGGCTGCAGAAAGAAGCAAGACAGATGCAGAAAGAGGCAAGGGAAGTGCAGAAACAGGCAAGAGAAGTGCACAAAGAGGCAAGAGAATTGCTGAAAGAAGCAACAGAGGTGTAGAAAGAAGCAAGAAAAGTGCCGAATGAGACTAGTGAGATGCAAAAACAGGCAGGAAAGGTACAGAAAGAGGGAAGACGAGTGCAGAAAGAGACAAAAGGGGTGCATAAAGAAGAAAATGAGGTGCAGAAAGAGGCAACAGACGTGCAGAAAGAAGGAAGAGAGGTGCAGAAAAAGGCAAGAAATGCGCAGAAAGAGGCAAAAGCAGTACATAAAGAGACTACAGGGCTGCAGAAAGAAGCAAGACAGATGCAGAAAGAGGCGAGGGAAGTGCAGAAACAGGCAAGAGAAGTGCACAAAGAGGCAAGAGAATTGCTGAAAGAAGCAACAGAGGTGTAGCAGAGAAGCAAGAAAAGCGCAGAAAGAGGCAGGTGAGATGCAAAAACAGGCAGAAAGGTACAGAAAGAGGGAAGACGAGTGCAGAAAGAGAACAGGGGTGCAGAAAGAAGCAAGACAGGTGTAGAAAGGAGAGTGAGGTGCACAAAGATGCAAGAAAGGTGCAAAAAGAGGCAAGAGAAGTGCAGAAACAGGCAAGAGAAGCTCACAAAGAGGTAAGAAATTCAATTCAATTCAATTCAATAGAGACTTTATTCGGTTATATTTCACACCATAAAAGTGCACATATATACAATACGATTAAAAACATTATTCATACTATTACAATAATTCATAGTCACATACAAGAATCATATTACACGTAGCCCATTGCCAATAACTTGATCCAGATACATGGTAAAGTGCAGATAGTAAGTACAACATCATCATTGGTCTAGGCAATTCCTTAATTTGACGGTTAATTTTAAAAATTATTTGACCTGTAAGACACTATCGCTGTGCAAAAGCTGCAAATAGAAAAAGGCAGGTTTGATTTGGTTAAAATTAAGTTTCCTTAAGAGTGCAACAAGATAACGTTTGCGGGGATATTCATAAAACCTACATAAAAACATAAAATGCAGCATATCCTGAGGAGACTTCCCGTCGCAGCCACAGGGTGCTGTAACCTTATTAAAAATGTCTGACTTCGGTCGAATTAAAAGATGATGGAAGATGTCAAATCTAAACCTAGTCAACAAGAATTTCTCATGAGAGGTGAAATTACTCATTAAATATGGCTCCATGCTTTCACAAGTTTTTAACATCACATATTTCCTAATTCTTGGTTTCATAAGCTCCTCACTTTCCCTTTGAGCCAACTTGTCCTTATAAAAGGCTTGTTTGATTGCTGTTATATCCCCCTTTACAATTCCGCTAGGATTTTCAAACAAATTCAGACGGCCTAGCCTGGAGAAGTAGGTTTTCAGATATTTTAACCAGGGGACACGCATGTGTTTGTCCTGAGATACTAGATCTCTTACAATCAAATGGGTAAGAGGTATGTCCTGATTTATCCACAGTTTCACCCAACAAATCAGAGGCCTTAAAGAAAAAATATCACTTAGATACTGGATTCCCAGTTCTTCATGTACTGTCAGGTTGGGTGTACTGGTGGGGACACAAAGTAGACGTTTTAGGAAATTGTTTTCGACAACCTGCAACTGTTCTCCAGCCACATATCCCCAAAGTTCGCTACCATATGCAGCTGTAGCAACAGATTTGGCATTGTAAAGCTTAATCATTGCGTTAGTTGGCTTCTTACCCAGTTTTGTCGCAAAGTTAAAATCAGAAGCATTAGCCCTTGTCAGTTCACCTTTCTTTTTGGCCAGGTGTGGACCCCAGTTAAGCTTGGTATCAAACAGGACACCAAGATATGAGAATGTTTCTGTGACAGGTATTGGGACATCATCAAATTTAAAAATAAAATTCTTTTTAGGTTTATGGCCAATATGCATTATGTATGATTTGGAGTTGTTGACCAATAGATTTCGGTCAGACATAAAAATGTTAAAAGCATTTAAAAGCGCCTGGAGTCCCTTCTCCGTTCTTGAAATTAAAACAGCATCATCTGCGTATAAAAGAACTGGAATACCCCCCCTGCCGACTCTAGGGCAGTCTGCATGTACATTCTGTAGATAATCATCTAAATCATTAATATACAAATTAAAAAGGAAGGGGGCAAGAATGCAACCCTGACGCACTCCCTTCTTTATGTCAAAAATACCAGTGATATCTCCGTTTACAGAATATCTGACGTTAGCACTGATATTACTGTGCATATCCACCAGAAAGTCGACTATCCCTGGATCCACACCTTTCTCCCTCATGGACCTCCACAGCCCCCCCCCCTGTTAACACAGTCGAAGGCTGAAGAAAGGTCCATGAAGGCAAGATGGACAGTTCCCCTCTGGTAAGAAACTGCTGAAATAAGAAACAGAGGTGTACAAAGATGCAAGAAAAGTACAGAATGAGGCAAGTGAGATGCAAAAACTGGCAGGAAAGAGGGAAGACGAGTGCAGAAAGAGACAACAGGGGTGCAGAAAGAAGCAAATAAGGTGCAGAAAGGGGAAAGAGAAGTGCAAAAACAGGCAAGTGAAGTGCACAAAGAGGCAAGAGAATTGCTGAAAGAAGTAACAGAGGTGTAGCAGAGAAGCAAGAAAAGCGCAGAAAGAGGCAGGTAAGATGCAAAAGCAGGCACGAAAGGTACAGAAAGAGGGAAGACGAGTGTGGAAAGAGACAAAAGGGGTGCAGAAAGAAGCAAATGAGGTGCAGAAAGAGGCAACAGATGTGCAGAAAGAGGGAAGAGAGGTGCAGAAAAAGGCTAGAAAAGTGCAGAAAGAAGCTAAAGAGGTACATAACGAGACAACTGGGGTGCAGAAAGAAGCAAGACAGATGCAGAAAAAAGCATGGGAAGTGCAGAATGAAGCAATAGGGGTGCAGAAAGAGGCAAGAGAAGAGTAGAAAGGAGCAAGAGAGGTGCAGAAACAGGCAAGAGAAGTGCACAAAGGGGCAAGAGAATTGCTGAAAGAAGCAACAGAGGTGTAGAAAGAAGCAAGAAAAGTGCAGAATGAGGCTAGTGAGATGCAAAAACAGGCAGGAAAGGTACAGAAAGAGGGAAGACGAATGTGGAAAGAGACAAAAGGGGTGCAGAAAGAAGAAAATGAGGTGCAGAAAGAGGCAACTGACGTGCAGAAAGAAGGAAGAGAGGTGCAGAAAAAGGCAAGAAAAGTGCAGAAAGAGGCAAAAGCAGTACATAAAGAGAGGGCAGAGGTGCAGAAAGAAGCAAGACAGGTGCAGAAAGAAGCATGGAAAGTGAAGAATAAAGAAGCAGGGGTGCAGAAACAGGCAAGAGAAGTGCACAGAGGCAAGAGAATTGGTGAAAGAAGCAACAGAGGTGTAGCAGAGAAGCAGGAAAAGCACAGAAAGAGGCAGGTGAGACGCAAAAACAGGCAGAAAGGTACAGAAAGAGGGAAGACGAGTGCAGAAAGAGACAACAGGGGTGCAGAAAGAAGCAAGACAGGTGCAGAAAGGAGAAAGTGAGGTGCACAAAGATGCAAGAGAGGTGCAAAAAGAGGCAAGAGAGGTGCAGAAACAGGCAAGAGATTGCTGGAATAAGCAACAGAGGTGTAGAAAGAAGCAAGAAAAGTGCAGATTGAGGCTAGTGAGATGCAAAAACAGGCAGGAAAGGTACAGAAAGAGGGAAGACGAGTGTGGAAATAGACAAAAGGGGTGCATAAAGAAGAAAATTAGGTGCAGAAAGAGGCAACAGACGTGCAGAAAGAAGGAAGAGAGGTGCAGAAAAAGGCAAGAAAAGTGCAGAAAGAGGCAAAAGCAGTACATAAAGAGAGAGCAGGGGTGCAGAAAGAAGCAAGACAGGTGCAGAAAGAAGCATGGAAAGTGAAGAATAAAGAAACAGAAGTGCAGTAACAGGTAAGAGAAGTGCACAAAGAGGCAAGAGAATTGCTGAAAGAAGCAACAGAGGTGTAGCAGAGAAGCAAGAAAGGGTGCAGAAAGAAGCAAATGAGGTGCAGAAAGAGGGAAGAGAACTGCAGAGAAAGGCAGTAAACGTGCAGAAAGAGGCAAAAGACGTAAATAAAGAGACAACAAGGGTGCAGAAAGAAGCAAGACAGGTGCAGAAAAAAGCATGGAAAGTGCAGAATGAAGCAACAGGGGTGCAGAAAGAGGCAAGAGAAGTGCAGAAACAGGCAAGAGAAGTGCACAAAGACGCAAGAGAATTCCTGAAAGAAGCAACAGAGATGTAGAAAGAAGCAAGAAAAGTGCAGAAAGAGGCAAGTGAGGAGCAAAAACAAGCAGGAAAGGTACAGAAAGAGGGAAGACAAGTGCAGAAATAGATAACAGGGGTGCAGAAAGAAGCAAATGAGGTGCAGAAAGAGGCAACAGACGTGCAGAAAGAGGAAAGAGAGATGCAGAAAAAGGCAAGAGAAGTGCACAAAAGGGCAGGAGAATTGCTGAAAGAAGCAACAGAGATGTAGAAAGAAGCAAGGAAAGTGCAGAAAGAGGCAAGTGAGATGTAAAAACAGGCAGGAAAGGTACAGAAAGAGGGAAGACGAGTGTTGAAAGCGACAAAAGGGGTGTATAAAGAAGCAAATGAGGTGTAGAAAGAGGCAACAGACTTGCAGAAAGAGGGAAGAGAGGTGCAGAAAAAGGCAAGAAAAGTGCAGAAACAGACAAAAGCGGTACATAAAGAGACAACAGGGTTGCAGAAAGAAGCAAGACAGGTGCAGAAAGAAGCATGGAAAGTGCAGAATAAAGCAGCAGGGGTGCAGAAAGAGGCAAGAGAAGTGCACAAAAGGGCAGGAGAATTGCTGAAAGAAGCAACAGAGGTGTAGAAAGAAGCAAGAAAAGTGCAGAAAGAGGCAAGTGAGATGCAAAAACAGGCAGGAAAGGTACAGAAAGAGGGAAGACGAGTGCAGAAATAGATAACAAGGGTGCAGAAAGAAGCAAATGAGGTGCAGAAAGAGGCAACAGACATGCAGAAAGAGGGAAGAGAGGTACAGAAACAGGCAAGAGAAGTGCACAAAAGGGCAGGAGAATTGCTGAAAGAAGCAACAGAGGTGTAGCAGAGAAGCAAGAAAGGGTGCAGAAAGAAGCAAATGAGGTGCAGAAAGAGGGAAGAGAACTGCAGAGAAAGGCAGTAAATGTGCAGAAAGAGGCAAAAGACGTAAATAAAGAGACAACAAGGGTGCAGAAAGAAGCAAGACAGGTGCAGAAAAAAGCATGGAAAGTGCAGAATGAAGCAACAGGGGTGCAGAAAGAGGCAAGAGAAGTGCAGAAACAGGCAAGAGAAGTGCACAAAGACGCAAGAGAATTCCTGAAAGAAGCAACAGAGATGTAGAAAGAAGCAAGAAAAGTGCAGAAAGAGGCATGTGAGGAGCAAAAACAAGCAGGAAAGGTACAGAAAGAGGGAAGACGAGTGCAGAAATAGATAACAGGGGTGCAGAAAGAAGCAAATGAGGTGCAGAAAGAGGCAAGAGAAGTGCAGAAAGAGGGAAGAGAGGTGCAGAAAAAGGCAAGAAAAGTGCAGAAAGAGACAAAAGCGGTACATAAAGAGACAACAGAGTTGCAGAAAGAAGCAAGACAGGTGCAGAAAGAAGCATGGAAAGTGCAGAATAAAGCAGCAGGGGTGCAGAAAGAGGCAAGAGAAGTGCAGAAACTGGCAAGAGAATTGCTGAAAGAAGCAACAGAGGTGTAGAAAGAAGCAAGAAAAGTGCAGAAAGAGGCAAGTGAGATGCAAAAACAGGCAGGAAAGGTACAGAAAGAGGTAGGACGAGTGCAGAAATACATAACAAGGGTGCAGAAAGAAGCAAATGAGGTGCAGAAAGAGGCAACAGACATGCAGAAAGAGGGAAGAGAGGTGCAGAAACAGGCAAGAGAAGTGCACAAAAGGGCAGGAGAATTGCTGAAAGAAGCAACAGAGATGTTGAAAGACGCAAGATAAGTGCAGAAAGAGGCAAGTGAGGAGCAAAAACAGGCAGGAAAGGTACAGAAAGAGGGAAGACGAGTGCAGAAATAGATAACAAGTGTGCAGAAAGAAGCAAATGAGGTGCAGAAAGAGGCAAGAGAAGTGCAGAAACAGGCAAGAGAAGTGCACAAAGAGGCAACAGAATTGCTGAAAGAAGCAACAGGGGTGTAGAAAGAAGCAAGAAAAGTGCAGAAAGAGGCAAGTGAGAAGCAAAAACAGGCAGGATAAGTACAGAAAGAGGGATGACGAGTGCTGAAAGGGACAACAGGGGTGCACAAAGAAGCAAATGAGGTGCAGAAAGAGGCAACAGACGTGCAGAAGAAAACTGCAGAGAAAGGCAATAAACTTGCAGAAAGAGGCAAAAGAGGTAAATAAAGAGACAACAAGGGTGCAGAAAGAAGCAAGACAGGTGCAGAAAGAAGCATGGAAAGTGCAGAATGAAGCAACAGGGGTGCAGAAAGAGGCAAGAGAAGCTCAGAAACAGGCAAGAGAAGTGCACAAAGAGGCAAGAGAATTGCTGAAAGAAGCAACAGAGGTGTAGCAGAGAAGCAAGAAAAGTGCAGAAAGAGGGAAGACGAGTGCAGAAGAGCAAGTTACTTACCTTCGGTAACGCTTTTTCTGGTGGATACATTATCTGCCTGTGGATTCCTCACCTTGTGAATATCCCCTGCGCCAGCATTCCACTGAACTTTTCTTTCCCAGCACTCCACGTCGACGTGGGCGACGTCATAATGCATCGGCTCCGCTCGTGACTCCGCACGATGTCACCGGAGCCATAAGAAGCCCACGACGGCGTGATGACGTCAGGTCCACCCATTTTTTCCGAGCCTTCGAGGCGAACCAACGACAACTCCAAGTATACACAGTATACAGTATACCAACACATATACATAACATACAAAGAAAAGGAATGCTAAATAAACAAGCATTTCCTACAAATGTACAAGAAAGATTAAAAAAACATTCCAACAAGACCTCTTTCATGGTGTACAAAGGTGGACAACGGGGAGGCGGGTTGGTCAGTGAGGAATCCATAGGCAGATACTGCATCCACCAGAAAAAGCGTTACCGAAGGTAAGTAACTTGTTCTTCTGATGGATACATCTGCCAGTGGATTCCTCACCTTGTGAATAGATTCCCACAGCAGTCCCCACTCCCGGAGGAGGGTGTCCACCTTCCTATACCAGAAAGTCTTGCAAGACAGAGCGCGCAAAGTGGCCCTCCCTCCTCATCTCTGAGTCCAAGCAATAATGCTTTGCGAAAGTATGGAGGGAGGCCCAAGTCGCGGCCTTACAAATATCTGCCACAGGAACACCCCGGGTCAAAGCAGATGTAGATGACTTAGCTCTAGTCGAATGAGCTCTAATGCCCTCAGGAGGAGTCTTACCAGCCAGGGCGTAGCAGATCTTGATGGCAAGGATGATCCATCTCGATAGCGTGCGCTTGTGCACCGCTTTACCCTTTGAATGACCAACGTAGCCAATGAAGAGTTGATCATCAAGACGAAAGTCTTTAGTCCTGTCCAGATATAAACTCACAGCCCTCTTCGGGTCCAGGCGATGGAGTCTTTCCTCCTCTTTGGAAGGATGTGGAGGAGGATAAAAAACAGGGAGAGTAACAGACTGCCCCAAATGGAACGGAGTAACAACTTTTGGCAGGAAACCAGCCCTGGTCCTCAGAACCATCCTTTCAGCATGTAATGTAAGAAAAGGGGGTTTGGAACTAAGAGCCTGGAGCTCACTCACCCTCCTTGCCGAGGTTATGGCTACAAGAAAGACCACCTTAAAGAACAACAGCCTCAAAGGACAGCTATGTAGCGGCTCAAATGGGGACCCCATCAGAAAGGTTAAAACAAGATTAAGGTTTCACTGTGGCATTACAAAAGGAGTGGGAGGAAACATGTTTGTAAGGCCCTTGATAAACCTCAGAACAACCGGAGATTTAAATGACGACGGTTGATCAGGTAGACATAGAAAAGCCGATAAGGCCGAAAGATAGCCCTTGACCGTGGCCACAGCACAGCCCTGCTGAGCCAAGGAAAGGGCAAACTGGAGCACCTCAGAAAGATGAGCTTTTAAAGGGTCAATGGATCTCTCTCCACACCATTTAACAAACTTAGACCACCTATATGAATAAATGGACTTGGTGGAGTGTCGCCTGGCCGATAAAATAACATCCACCACATCAGGCTGGAGAGAGAAGGAATTCAGGTTGCCCCGTTCAATCTCCAGGCATGAAGGTGTAAGCTCTGGAGGTGGGGGTGTAGAACCTGCCCCTCCGACTGCGAGAGGAGGTCTGCCCTCAGAGGGAGACGGAGCGGAGGGCACGAGGAGAGGTGGAGAAGATCTGTATACCACACCCTTCTTGGCCAAACCGGGGCGATCAATATGACTTGGGTCCGGTCTTGGCGAATCTTCCCCCGAACCCGAGGAATCAAGGGTATGGGAGGAAACGCGTAAAGGAGTTGTGAGCCCCAACTCAACTGAAACGCGTCCCCCAACGCCCCCTGCATCGGATACTGGAGACTGCAAAATGACGGGCAGTGCGCGTTCTCGCAGGTGGCGAACAGGTCCACCCGAGGTGTCCCCCACGTCCGAAAGACGTGACGAACCACCTCCAGATGGAGCCTCCACTCGTGGTCGGCGGAGAACTGCCGACTGAGACTGTCCGCACGCACGTTCAGCACCCCGGCCAGATGACTTGCCACCAGACAAATCTGATGGTACTGAGCCCAGGACCAGAGACGCAGAGCCTCTCTGCAGAGACAACGCAACCCCACTCCTCCCTACTTGTTGACATACCACATCGCGGTAGTGTTGTCCGTCAGGACTTGAACAGACTGACCGCGAAGGGAAGGGAGGAAGGCCTTGAGCGCCAAACGAATCGCCCGCAATTCCAGAAGGATGATGTGAAGCAACCTCTCCTCTGGAGACCAAAGACCCTTGATCTCCAGATCCCCCAGATGAGCACCCCACCCTAGGGTGGATGCATCCGTTATCACTGTGGCCACCGATGGAGGAAGATGGAAGGGCTTTCCTTGGGACAAATTGCCCTCCACGCTCCACCAAGATAGATCCGCTGCAGCTTCTCCGGAGATCCTGATCGACTCCCTGAGATCTCCATTGTGCTGATACCACTGCCTGTGGAGGCACCACTGGAGCGCCCTCATGTGCATGGTTGACCAACAGAATGCAGGAGGCGAACAGACCGAGCAGGCGAAGGACCTTCAGAACTGGAACAACCGCTCCATTGTGGAATAAAGGGACCATTTCCTGAATGTCGAGAATCCTTTGAGGAGGAGGGAATGCCCGACACACAGTAGTGTCCAGTACCGCCCCTATGAACAGGCTGCGTTGAGAGGGCACCAGGTGAGATTTGAGCACATTGATCGAGAAACCCAAGTCGAATAACAGCTGAGATGTTACCTGCAGATGATGTTGCACCATCTCTGGGGACTCTGCCTTCAGAAGCCAGTCGTCCAGGTAGGGGAAAACCGGAATCCCCGACCTCCTGAGATGAGCAGCCACCACTGCCATCACCTTTGTGAAGACTCGAGGTGCGGTAGTAAGACCAAACGGGAGGACAGCAAACTGGTAGTGTTGCGACCCAACCGTAAAACGGAGATACTTTCTGTGCGACTTCAGGATTGGGACATGAAAGTATGCATCCTGCAAGTCGAGTGACACCATCCAGTCTCCTTGCTGCAACGCTTGAAGAACCTGCGCAAGGGTCAGCATCTTGAATTTCTCCTGTTTCAGGTAAAAGTTCAAGATTCTGAGGTCCAAAATCGGACGCAATCTGCCGTCCTTCTTGGGAATCAGAAAATACCGGGAGTAGCACCCCTGACCCCTTTCCTGCTCCGGAACCACCTCTATTGCACCCTTCTGAAGCAAGGCTAGAACCTCTTTCTGCAGGAGAATCAGATGGTCTTCCGAGCAATAACCTTGGCAAGGAGGGTAAGGGGGAGGAAACTCCCGAAAGGGAAGGGCGTACCCAGTCTCTACGAGGTTCAAAACCCAAAGGTCTGTTGTAACAGATTTCCAACCCCGTAGAAAGTAGGACACCCGACCCCCCACAGGACTTACATGATCCGGGATGGGGGATCTAGGGCTGCTTCCCTGAAGCCTCATTGGGAGCAGAGGAGGAGGACGAAGAAGAGGGATTGCGACCAGAACCTCTCCGACCCCTTTGCTTCCCTCTATAGGACCTATAGAGGGGATTCTGTTGTTGCTGCTGCTGCTGCTGCTGCTGTTGCTGAGGCTGTCGGAAGGAGCGAAAGGATGATCTTCCGAATCCCCTAAACTTCCGAAAAGCTGAACCCCTAGAAGGTGCCTGCAGACCCAAGGACTTTGCCGTCAATTTGCTGTCCTTAAATCGTTGAAGGGCAGAGTCTGCCTTCTCCCCAAACAGCTTCTGTCCGTCGAATGGCAGATCCACCAATGTGGTCTGAACATCCGCAGAGAATCCAGAGGAACGGAGCCACGCCTGTCTTCTCGCGGCTATAGATGACCCCATAATTCTTGCCACCGAGTCCGCCGTATCCAGCCCTGACTGGATCACCTGTCTGGCAGCTGCCTGAGTGTCCGCAACTACCTCCAAAAAGGACGACTTATCACCCTCAGGCAATTTAGAGGCTAAAGATTTTATAGAGTCCATCAAGGCATGAACATAACGCCCCAGCAGACACGTGGCATTAGAAGACTTCAGTGCCATACTTCCTGATGAGAAAGACTTTTTAGCCGCCTGATCAATTTTCTTGGACTCCCTATCTGCTGGAGACTGAGGGAAAGCACCCGAAGCATGTTTCGAACAAGAAGCCTGCACAACTAGGCTCTCCGGAGATGGGTGCGTTGACAAAAAACATCAGGATCCCCAGGTGCAACCCTGTACCTTCTTGCCACCTGTCTGGAAACCGCCGGAGAAGAAAGAGGTTTCCTCCATACCTCCAAAACCGGCTCCAAGATGGCCTCATTGAAAGGCAACAAAGGCTCCGAAGTTAATGTCGGAGAGTGCAACACCTCCGTAAGCAAGTTAGACTTGTACTCCACAGAGGGCAGCTGCAAATCTAACAGATCTGCGGCCTTCTTAATTACCACATGGTAGGGTGCCAATTCCTGTGGTGGAGAAGATCTTGCAGAAGTATGCTCCCACTCTGGGGTCGTATCCAAACCACTTGCTTCTTCTATTCCCTCAAACTCATCCGAAGAAGTGTCGACTTCACCTTCTTCCACCTCTGCTCTATACCTTCCTTCCTCCAATACCCTCTGGGCCTCCCTTCTTGATCGAATCCGGGGAGCCGGCGACGTTGACGTCGTATGCGGCGTCGGTGGAGCCAGAGGTACCGGAGTCGGCGGAGCCACAGGAGTCGGCGGCGCCGGACGTGGCGCAAACGGCGTCGGCAACAGCGTCGAAGAAGGCTCCGAACCAGGATGATCCATCCGAAGCCTCGACGGATCCCCAATCGGCGCCGGAAACTGCCACGAAGGCGCCATCGGCATAAAGGGCAAAAAGGGGGCCTGAGCATAATCCTGCGGCACCCCTAGCGTATATGCCATTGGACCCACGGGACCAGTTGGTGCTCCGGATGGGAAGGCCGCCCTATGAAATATACCATACATAGCATTCAGAAATTGCGTTGAATCGGTACCTGGAGCCGGGAATTGTGGATAAGGAACAGACCCTGTATCCCTTTGTGGAGTCTCCGGCGTCGGCTCCGCAGTGTCTTCTACCGGAGCCGTAGATTCATCAGGCACCGGAGCAGGCTCTTCCTGTTCCTGCTCATCCATAGAAACCTCCGACTCCACTCGAACCGGAGTCGACGCCTTTGACGGAGCCGGTGACTGCGCCGAGAAACGCGCTGGAGCCCGCTTCGGCGAAGGAGATCCTCTCGGAGACTTCGAAGGAGAAGGAGAAGGTGACAAGTCCTTGCTTCCACGCCGACGGGGCGAAGCCGACCTCGACTTCCTGCTCTTCGAGGACCGACGTTGAGAAGAATGCTTTCTCTTTTTATGATACTTCTTCGACTTCGACGACCTCGAAGTCGAAGACTCCCGCCTCGACTTCTCCTTCTTCCTCCCTCTCTTCTCCTCACCGATCTTCTTCATAAAGAGTTTAGTCTTCATCTCCTTCAGCGCTTTAGGATTCATCCTTCTACAGCACGCACAATCTTCCACATCGTGGTCCGAAGAAAGGCACCACAAGCAGTCTTGATGCGGATCAGTCATGGACATTAGACCTCCACATTCCCTACAGGGCTTAAAGCACGACTTCCTCGTCGAAGACATACCAAATTTTCAACAGTAACACAGCCAAACTACAAAGTAGCTAGAGAGCACTGGAAAAAAAACATTGCGCGTCGACGGCGCGGAAAAAAGGGAACTGACGTCATCACGCCGACGTGGGCTTCTTATGGCTCCGGTGACGTTGTACGGAGTCGCAAGCGGAGCCGATGCATTATGACGTCGCCCACGTCGACGTGGAGTGCTGGGAAAGAAAAGTTCCGTGGAATGCTGGCGCAGGGGATATTCACAAGGTGAGGAATCCACTGGCAGATGTATCCATCAGAAAGAGAGAACAGGGGTGCAGAAAGAAGCAAGACAGGTGCAGAAAGTAGAAAGTGAGGTGCACAAAGAGGCAAGAGAGGTGCAAAAAGAGGCATGAGAGGTGCAGAAACAGGCAAGAGAAGTGCACAAAGAGGAAGGAGATTGCTGAAATAAGTAACAGAGGTGTACAAAGAAGCAAGAAAAGCGCAGAAAGAGGCAGGTGAGATGCAACAACAGGCCGGAAAGGTACAGAAAGAGGGAAGACAAGTGCAGAAAGAGAGAACAGGGGTGCAGAAAGAAGCAAATGAGGTGCAGAAAGAGGCAACAGCAGTGCAGAAAGAGGGAAGAAAGGTGCAGAAAAATTAAAGAAAAGTGCAGAAAGTGGCAAAAGAGGTACATAAAGAGACCACAGGGGTGCAGAAAGAAGCAAGACAGGTGCAGAAAGCATGAAAAGTGCAGAATGAAGCAACAGGGGTGCAGAACGAGTCAAGGGAAGTGTAGAAAGGAGGAGTGAGGTGCAGAAAGAGCCAACAGAGGTGCATAAAGAGGCAAGAGAGGTGCAGAAACAGGCAAGAGAAGTGCACAAAAGGGCAGGAGAATTGCTGAAAGAAGCAACAGAGGTGTAGAAAGAAGCAAGAAAAGTGCAAAAAGAGGCAAGTGAGATGTAAAAACAGGCAGGAAAGGTACAGAAAGAGGGAAGACGAGTGTTGAAAGAGACAAAAGGGGTGTATAAAGAAGCAAATGAGGTGTAGAAAGAGGCAACAGACTTGCAGAAAGAGGGAAGAGAGGTGCAGAAAAAGGCAAGAAAAGAGCAGAAAGAGACAAAAGCGGTACATAAAGAGACAACAGGGTTGCAGAAAGAAGCAAGACAGGTGCAGAAAGAAGCATGGAAAGTGCAGAATAAAGCAGCAGGGGTGCAGAAAGAGGCAAGAGAAGTGCAGAAACTGGCAAGAGTAGTGCACAAAGAGGCAAGAGAATTGCTGAAAGAAGCAACAGAAGTGTAGAAAGAAGCAAGAAAAGTGCAGCAAGAGGCAAGTGAGATGCAAAAACAGGCAGGAAAGGTACAGAAAGAGGGAAGACAAGTGAAGAAAGAGACAACAGGGGTGCAGAAAGAAGCAAGACAGGTGCAGAAAATAGCATGGAAAGTGCAGAATGCATCAACAGGGGTGCAAAAAGAGGCAAGAGAAGTATAGAAAGGAGCAAGTCAGGTACAGAAAGAGCCAACAGAGGTGCAAGAAAAGGCAAGAGAGGTGCAAAAGCAGGCAAGAGAAGTGCACAAAGAGGCAAGAGAATTGCTGAGAGAATCAACAGAGGTGTAGAAAGAAGCAAGAAAAGTGCAGAAAGAGACAAGTGAGATGGAAAAACAGCCAGGACAGGTACAGAAAGAGGGAAGACAAGTGAAGAAACTGACAGACAGGGGTGCAGAAAGAAGAAAGAGAAGTGTAGAAAGGAGCAAGACAGGTGCAAAAAGAACCAACAGAAGTGCAAAAAGAGGCAAGAGAGGTACACAAAAAGGAAAGAGAAGTGCACAAAGAGCCAAGAGAATTGCTGAAAGAAGCAACAGAGGTATAGAAAGAGCAAGAAAAGTGCAGAAAGAGGAAAGTGAGATACAAAAACAGGCAGGAAAGGTACAGAAAGAGGGAAGATGAGTGCTGCAAGAGACAAAAGGGTGCATAAAGAAGCAAATGAGGTGCAGAAAGAGGCAACAGACATGCAGAAAGAGGGAAGAGAGGTGCAGAAAACCACAAACAAATTGAGAGAAGAGGCAAAAGAGGTACATAAACAGACAACAGGGGTGCACAATGAAGCAAGACAGGTGCAGAAAGAAGCATGGAAAGTGCAGAATGAAGCAACAGGGGTGCACAAATAGACAAGAGAAGTGCAGAAACAGGCAAGGGAAGTGCACAAAGAGGTAAGAGAATTGCTGAAAGAAGTAACAGAGATGTTGAAAGAAGCAAGAAAAGTGCAGAAAGAGGCAAGTGAGGAGCAAAAACAGGCAGGAAAGGTACAGAAAGAGGGAAGACGAGTGCAGAAATAGATAACAATGGTGCAGAAAGAAGCAAATGAAGTGCAGAAAGAGGCAACAGACATGCAGAAAGAGGGAAGAGAGGTGCAGAAAAAGGCAAGAAAAGTACAGAAAGAGGCAAAAGGTACATAAAGAGACAACAGGGGTGCAGAAAGAAGCAAGACAGGTACAGAGAGAAGCATGGAAAGTGCAGAATGAAGCAACAGGGGTGCAGAACGAGTCAAGGGAAGTGTAGAAAGGAGGAGTGAGGTGCAGAAAGAGCAACAGAGGTGCATAAAGAGGCAAGAGAGGTGCAGAAACAGGCAAGAGAAGTACACAAAAGAGCAGGAGAATTGCTGAAAGAAGCAACAGAGGTGTAGAAAGAAGCAAGAAAAGTGCAAAAAGAGGCAAGTGAGATGTAAAAACAGGCAGGAAAGGTACAGAAAGAGGGAAGACGAGTGTTGAAAGAGACAAAAGGGGTGTATAAAGAAGCAAATGAGGTTTAGAAAGAGGCAACAGACTTGCAGAAAGAGGGAAGAGAGGTGCAGAAAAAGGCAAGAAAAGTGCAGAAAGAGACAAAAGCGGTACATAAAGAGACAACAGGGTTGAAGAAAGAAGCAAGACAGGTGCAGAAAGAAGCATGGAAAGTGCAAAATAAAGCAGCAGGGGTGCAGAAAGAGGCAAGAGAAGTGCAGACACTGGCAAGAGTAGTGCACAAAGAGGCAAGAGAGGTGCAGAAACAGGCAAGAGAAGTACACAAAAGAGCAGGAGAATTGCTGAAAGAAGCACACAGAGGTGTAGAAAGAAGCAAGAAAAGTGCAGAAAGAGGCAAGTGAGATGCAAAAATAGGCAGGAAAGGTACAGAAAGAGGGAAGACAAGTGAAGAAAGAGACAACAGGGGTGCAGAAAGAAGCAAGACAGGTGCAGAAAAAAGCATGGAAAGTGCAGAATGCATCAACAGGGGTGCAAAAAGAGGCAAGAGAAGTGTAGAAAGGAGCAAGTCAGGTACAGAAAGAGCCAACAGAGGTGCAAGAAAAGGCAAGAGAGGTGCAAAAGCAGGCAAGAGAAGTGCACAAAGAGGCAAGAGAATTGCTGAGAGAATCAACAGAGGTGTAGAAAGAAGCAAGAAAAGTGCAGAAAGAGACAAGTGAGATGGAAAAACAGCCAGGACAGGTACAGAAAGAGGGAAGACAAGTGAAGAAACAGACAGACAGGGGTGCAGAAAGAAGAAATAGAAGTGTAGAAAGGAGCAAGACAGGTGCAAAAAGAGCCAACAGAGGTGCAAAAAGAGGCAAGAGAGGTACACAAAAAGGAAAGAGAAGTGCACAAAGAGCCAAGAGAATTGCTGAAAGAAGCAACAGAGGTATAGAAAAACAAGACAAGTGCAGAAAGAGGAAAGTGAGATACAAAAACAGGCATGAAAGGTACAGAAAGAGGGAAGATGAGTGCTGAAAGAAACAAAAGGGTGCATAAAGAAGTAAATGAGGTGCAGAAACAGGCAACAGACATGCAGAAAGAGGGAAGAGAGGTGCAGAAAACCACAAACAAATTGAGAGGAGGCAAAACAGGTACATAAAGAGACAACAGGGGTGCAGAATGAAGCCAGACAGGTGCAGAAAGAAGCATGGAAAGTGCAGAATGAAGCAACAGGGGTGCACAAATAGACAAGGGAAGTGCAGAAACAGGCTAGGGAAGTGCACAAAGAGGTAAGAGAATTGCTGAAAGAAGTAACAGAGATGTTGAAAGAAGCAAGAAAAGTGCAGAAAGAGGCAAGTGAGGAGCAACAACAGACAGGAAAGGTACAGAAAGAGGGAAGACGAGTGCAGAAATAGATAACAAGGGTGCAGATAGAAGCAAATTAGGTGCAGAAAGAGGCAACAGACATGCAGAAAGAGGGAAGAGAGGTGCAGAAACAGGCAAGAGAAGTGCACAAAAGGGCAGGAGAATTGCTGAAAGAAGCAACAGAGATGTTGAAAGAAGCAAGAAAAGTGCAGAAAGAGGCAAGTGAGGAGCAAAAACTGGCAGGAAAGGTACAGAAAGAGGGAAGACGAGTGCTGAAAGAGACAACAGGGGTGCACAAAGAAGCAAATGAGGTGCAGAAAGAGGCAACACTCGTGAAGAAAAAGGTAAGAGGGGTGCAGAAAAAGTCAAGAAAAGTGCGGAAAGAGGCAAAAGACGTACTTAAAGAGACAACAGGGATGCAGAAAGAAGCAATACAGGTGCTGAAAGAAGCATGGAAAGTGCAGAAGGAAGCAACAGGGGTGCAGAAAGAGGCAAGAGAAGCGCAGAAACAGGCAAGAGAAGTGCACAAAGAGGCAAGAGAAGTGCTGAAAGAAGCAACAGAGGTGTAGCAGAGAAGCAAGAAAAGTGCAGAAAGAGGCATCTGAGATGCAAAACCAGGCAGAGAGGTGCAGAATGAGGGAAGACGAGTGCAGAAAGAGAGAACAGGGGTGCAGAAAGAAGCAAGACAGGTGCAGAAAGGAGAAAGTGAGGTGCACAAAGAGGCAAGAGAGGTGCAAAAAGAGGCATGAGAGGTGCAGAAACAGGCAAGAGAAGTGCACAAAGAGGCAAGAGATTGCTGAAATAAGTAACAGAGGTGTACAAAGTTGCAAGAAAAGAGCAGAATGAGGAAAGTGAGATGCAAAAACTGGCAGGAAAGGTCCAGAAAGAGGGAAGATGAGTGCAGAAAGAAACAACAGGGGTGCAAAAAGAAGCAAATAAGGTGCAGAAAGAGGCAAGAGAAGCGCAGAAACAGACAAGTGAAGTGCACAAAGAGGCAAGAGAATTGCTGAAAGAAGCAACAGAAGTGTAGCAGAGAAGCAAGAAAAGTGCAGAAAGAGGCAAGTGAGATGCAAAAACAGGCAGAGAGGTACAGAAAGAGGGAAGACGACAGGTGCAGAAAGAAGCATGGAAAGTGCAGGATAAGGCAGCAGGGGTGCAGAAAGAGGCAAGGGAAGTGCAGAAACAGGCAAGAGAAGTGCACAAAGAGGCAAGAGAATTGCTGAAAGAAGCAACAGAGGTGTAGCAGAGAAGGAAGAAAAGCGCAAAGAGACAGGTGAGATGCAAAAACAGGCAGGAAAGGTACAGAAAGAGGGAAGATGAATGCAGAAAGAGACAACAGGTGTGCAGAAAGAAGCATATGAGGTGCAGAAAGAGGCAACAGACGTGCAGAAAGAGGGAAGGTGCAGACAAATGCAAGAAAAGTGCAGAAAGAGGCAAAAGAGGTACATAAAGAGACCACAGGGGTACAGAAAGAGGCAAGAGAAGTGTAGAAAGGAGCAAGTGAGGTGCAGAACATGCCAGCATAGGTGCAAAAAGAGGCAGGAGAGGTGCAGAAACAGGCAAGAGAAGTGCACAAAGAGGCAAAAGAATTGCAGAAAGTGGAAAGACGTGCAAAAAAATGCAAACAAATTGAGAGAAGAGGCAGAAGAGTGCATTGATAGATGGGTTTGGCTTAACCACTGAACAGTACAGGTTGAAGTTCAGACACACCCAGAAAGCACAGACTCAGGACTGGACTGGTTGATTGTGCAACCACAGCTCTAGAAGGTTGGCTGGTTGGTAGTAGAGTTACTGATTATAAGGGATTGTATAATCCTATCATGAGAGAACAGATCCTTAATAATTGCCAACACCAGTTGTTGCATCAGTACCTGGTGGACTCTGATCTGACCTCTCCCCAAGAATTGGGAAAGAAGGCAGACAAATAGGTCAGAACCAGGGTGAGGCAGAAAACCCAGAACCAAGAGGGTGACACCAAGAAGCAAGATCCTAAAGGCTCTGAGAAAGGTGGGTATAAGGTAAAAGACCAGAAGTCTTCTCAAGGGCCCCAAAAATCTGCATCTGGTGGGGATTCACAGTCTACAAAGGGAAAAGGCCAAAAGAAGCCTGGGTGCAAATTATGTAAACAGAAAGGGCACTGGACTTCTGATTGTACCAAGTCCAAAGACCAAACTACCACCACTCCTACCCCTAAGGCAACTGTTCCCCCTAGTACAAGTACTGGTGGAGGTGGTAATCAGAATAAGGGTGTAGTAGGGATGACCCTGGGTTCTGATGTGGACTCTGGCCTAGTCAGAGTACCAACACAGGCAATGCTAGTTTGTGAGGGAGACCTTGATATGTCCTTCTAAGTGAGCCCCAGTAATCTGGGCAAGTACAAACAGCAGCCTATAATAAATGGCAAACAGGTTTTGGCATTCAGGGACACAGGTGCTAGTGTCACCATGGTGGCAGTGGATCTAGTGGACCTTGCACAGATCATCCTGAGTGAAATGTACCAGGTAACCAATGCAAGCAATGTCAGGACCAACCATAGCCTGGCAGTTGTGAATTTCTCCTGGGGAGGGGTAACTGG
The DNA here is from genome assembly GCF_964204655.1 of Triturus cristatus. Lineage (NCBI taxonomy): Eukaryota > Metazoa > Chordata > Amphibia > Caudata > Salamandridae > Triturus > Triturus cristatus. Next base: position 149,825,093 of record NC_140579.1, on the reverse strand, counting down.
CCTCAAAAAGGTAGTAGTCAGTGCAGACCTCCCTGTGGAATGTTTGTTGGGCAATGATCTGGAGACTTCAGCCTGGTCTGAAGTAGAGTTATGGACTCATGCTGAGATGTTGGGCATACCTGCAGAGGTATTTGCTGTGACCAGGTCACAGGCCAAGATGCATAAAACTGAACCAGCTCTGGATCCTGAAACTATGGACCAGATGCTACCCAAGAGGAGGAGCAGTAGGGTTAAGGCTGTGCCTTCCCATCTGTCTCAGATCTCAGATTCCCCTCCTGAGGGAGGAGAAGCAGATCCTGAAGAAGGAACTTCCCCAGAGAGACTTAAACCTGATCAGGTTTAGTTCTTGGGGGCAGGGGGACCTTCCAGGGAAGATCTGAATAAGGAGCAACAGTGCTGCCCCTCTCTTGAACCCCTTCAGACAGCAAGCTGCTGCTGAGGCTGCTGGGAGTGCTAGTTGGTCCCATAAGGTGTATTGGGATGAGGGACTCCTATATTCTGAGGCTAGAGATCCTACCCCTGGAGCCACCAGGAGGTTGGTAATACCTCAGAAGTTTAGGGGGTTCCTCTTGACCCTAGCACATGACATCCTATTGGCAGGACACTTGGGCCAAAACAAGACCTGGGACAGGCTTATCCCTCATTTTCATTTGCCACACATGTCAGAGGACACCAAAGAGTTTTGTTGCTCCTGTGTTACCTGCCAAGCCAGTGGCAAGTCAGGTGGCACAACAAAGGCCCCCCTGATACCACTACCTGTGGTGGGGGATCCCTTTGAAAGGGTAGGGATTGACATTGTTGGTCCCCTTGACCCTCCAACAGCATCTGGGCACAGGTGGTAGTGGATCATGCCACCAGGTACCCAGAAGCAATTCCCCTCAGGACCACCACAGCCCCTGTGGTGGCAAGAGCCCTCATTGGAGTTTTCTCCAGAGTGGGTTTCCCTAAGGAGGTTATATCTGACAGAGATACAAACTTTATGTCAGGGTATCTGAAAGCAATGTGGAAGGAGTGTGGTGTCAATTACAAATTCACTACTCCCTATCACCCACAGTGCAATGGGCTTGTTGAGAGATTCAACAAAACCCTAAAGGGAATGATTAAAGGCCTCCCAGAAAAGCTTATGCGAAAATGGGACCTTTTACTTCCCTGCCTTCTGTTTGCATACAGGGAGGTCCCACAGAAGGGGGTTGGCTACAGCCCTTTTGGACTTCTGTTTGGTCACCCTGTCAGAGGCCCATTATGTTTGGTGAAGGAGGGCTGGGAGTTACCTCTCAAACCTCCCAAACAGGATGTGATGGACTATGTACTTGGTCTCCGCTCCAGGATGGCAGAGTACATGAAGAAGGCAACAAAAAACCTTGAGGCTAGCCAAGAATTACAAAAAGCTTGGCATGACCAAAAGGCTGTCCTGACTGTTTACCAGCCAGGCCAGAAAGTGTGGGTGTTGGAGCCTGTGGCCCCAGCAGTCCTCCAGGACAAATGGAGTGGCCCCCATACAACTGTTGAGAAAAAGGGAGAAGTCACCTACTTGGTGGATCTTGGAACTCCCAGGAGCCCCCTTAGGGTGCTCCATGTCAACAGATTAAAGCCATATGTGGACAGGGCTGACATGGGCTTGCTCATGGCAACTGATGAGGACCAGGAGGAGGAGAGTGACCCTCTCCCTGACCTGCTCTCACAGAACCCTGATGATGGGTCAGTTGATGGTGTTGCTTTGGCAAGCAGCCTCACTGAACATCAACAAACTGAATGCAGACAAGTTCTGCAACAGTTCAGACATATGTTTAGCCTGACCCCAAGTCAGACTTCCTGGTGCACCCATGAGGTGGACACTGGAGACAGTCTGTCTGTCAAGAGTAAAATCTACAGGCAACCTGACCATGTCAGGGACTGTATCAGGACTGAAGTCCAGGAAATGTTGGAATTAGGAGTTATGGAGCCTTCAGATAGCCCTTGGGCTAGTCCAGTAGTCCGAGTGCCAAAACCTCACACCCAGGGTGATAAGAAAGAGATGAGGTTTTGTGTAGACTAAGAGGCCTCAATCCAGTCACCAGGACTGACGCCTACCCAATTCCTAGGGCAGATGAGCTCATTGATACTTTGGCCTCAGCCAAATATCTGAGTACATTTGACCTAACAGCTGGCTACTGGCAAATCAAGTTAACTGATGATGCCAAGGCCAAAACTGCATGTTCAACCCCTGGTGGTGGGCACTATCACTTTGTGGTCATGCCTTTTGGTTTGAAAACTGCACCTGCCACTTTTCAGAGGTTGGTGAATAAAGTTCTGACTGGTATGGAAACTTATTGCTCAGCTTATCTAGATGATATTGCTGTCTTTAGTTCCACCTGGCAGGATCACCTGGTCCACCTCAGAAATGATTTGGAGGCCCTGCAGAAAGCAGGCCTTACTATAAAGGCCACTAAGTGCCAGATAGGGCAGAGTCAGGTTGTGTACCTGGGCCACCTTGTGGGTGGAGGTCAGGTTCAACCACTGCAGAGCAAGATCCAGACCATAATGGACTGGGTAGCTCCAACAACCCAGACACAGGTTACAGCCTTTTTAGGCCTGACTGGGTACTATAGGAGGCTTGTTAAGGGATATGGATCTATAGTGACCCCCTTAAATGAACTTACCTCTAAGAAAATGCCAAAGAAGGTTCAGTGGACAGCTAGCTGTCAAAAGGCATTTGATGACCTCAAGCAGGCAATGTGCACTGCCCCCATCTTGCAGAGTCCAGACTACCAAAAGAAGTTCATTGTCCAAACAGATGCTTCAGAGCTGGGTGTGGGAGCTGTACTGTCTCAACTAAATGATGAAGGTCAAACCAACCAGTAGCTTTCATAAGCAGAAGGCTGACCCCTAGAGAGAAACGTAGGTCAGCTATAGAGAGGGAGGCCTTTGCTGTGGTGTGGGCCCTGAAGAAGCTGAGGCCATACTTGTTTGGCACTCACTTCATAGTTCAGACTGACCACAAGACCCTCCTATGGCTCAAACAGATGAAAGGTGAAAATCCTAAACTGCTCAGGTGGTACATTTCCCTACAGGGGATGGACTATACAGTGGAACATAGGCCTGGGACCCAACATGCCAATGCAGATGGATTCTCAAGGTATTTCCACTTAGAACATGAAGACTCAACTGGTCATGGTTAGTTTAATGTCCCTGCGTTGGGGGGGGGGGTGTAGGAGAGTAGGATCTGTACTTATGTTGCCCCCACTTTTTTTTCTGATGTATACACTGGTTTCTGGCTATAGTCAGGCTGGGTCCCTGCTAATCAGGGCCCCAGTCTCTCTGTTCTCTCTAAACGACTTGGAGTGCATATTAGATGCACTAGTTATTGGTTACTGTGGTGCCTTATGAGCCCCTAGTATATGGTACCTTAGGTACCAAGGGCATAGGTACTTTACAGGCCTACCAGGGGCTGAAGCATGTATTATGCCACCCCTGGGAAGCAGACTAAATCTGACACCTCAGGCCTGCTACTGCAGCCTGGGTGAGGTAGTGTTAGCACCCCTCACTGAGGTATAGGTTCCTATATCTCACCATACAGACACATATAAACCTATCAGTCACCCCTATGGCAGGGCCAATCAATCCTGAGGGCATGGTGCTTGGTTTACAATGTGAGGGGGTGCCTCTGGCTGAGCAGGGCCCCTCTGCAGCTGGCAGGGTCCATTCCCTGTGGCTGTTTGTGGATGCAGTTAAACCATATACTCTTAAGTGCATTATAACCTCCCGGATAATGCTGACTTTGGAATGACTGCATCAAAACATGTCGTGTTTGGTGTCAAACATCTTGGAATCATACCCTCACATCAGTCCATGATGTGGGAGTATGATCCCACCCTTCTAGAGGGGATGACATGTACCCACTTTAGTAAAACGACAGAAATCTGAAAGAGCCCTGACACCACCAAATGGTTGCCACCAGCACAGACACTGGGCTGCCCTCCTTTTGCTGACTGAAACTCGCAGTGGTGGAGGCCCAACAAAAGGCATCCTGTCACAGGGAGGTGTCACCACCTCCCAGACAGGATTTAGTGTATTGGAGCTGGGTGGGTGCACTCTTAGAGTGCTTTGAAGTCCTGCACTGGGGGAGCAGTAGGCTCCTCTGTGCATATGCCAGCTCAAACCGGTTCAGGGGCTACCAGCCCCTGCTCTGGCGCGAAACTGGACAAAGGGGAGTGGGTGTAACCATCCACCCCCTGACCCTCCTAGAGGAATGGTCATAGAGCTAGTCCCTCCCTTTCGTTCACTATAAGATAGGTACACCATGCCATTGCAAGTTAGATAACCCTGGACGACGCTTTACAAGAAGAATCCTGGCCCTTCGACGTTCCACTACCTTTGGAAGACAGAAGAATCTCCCTTGGAGTCAAAGAGTGACCATTTTGAGTCCCCAGCGAAGCTGTGACCTCTGGACCCCACGAGTGACGAGGAACTGCAATACCTGGGAACTGTGCACTATTGTCGAGTGCAACCCCTTCACGACGTTCAACGAACTTGTGCTTTGGACCATTTGTGGCCCTAGCCTCCAGCAAGTTTCGCAGCAAAAATCAGAGGCCTACCGCGTCCCGAGTGACCGTGGGCTCCTGTGAAGCATTTCCTCAAGAGGCGTCTTCGCGATCCCTTGCCCGTTGGCTAGCGGGTCCCCCGAAGACTTTCTTCTCGACTCAAAGGGCTCCTCTGGTTGCTCCAGGCCTGCCCTCACTTACCCTCGCTAGGTGAGTCCCTCAGACCTTGCTGGTCTGCACCATAGACTTTCTTCACTATACACAAGACTTGCTTTTGCCAAGGCTTGTTGGCTCCAATCCGGTTGCCGACACCGCCATCAGCTGCAAACGTCGTGGGACACTCCGAATCCAGCTGCTGGTCATCGTCGATCTCTCCTGGACCTCGTGAGCGAAGAGACAAATCACCATCGACGACCTGAAACGACGCGACATCAGTGGTCATCCATCCTGCTGGCCACCGGTCACTGGCAAGTGACTTTGAACACTGTCCCCTCAATTTTCAGGTCTTCTACATCTGGAATCCAGGCTTGGGTTCCACCGGACACTTCTTCAGTCGCCGCAAGCAGCAAGTCTTCTTTGGTCTCCATAGAATACATCTACGCGACGCGACCAGACACCAAAAGACACCTATGCACACGGCTTCCCTGGGTGAGGTAACTCGTGCACTCCGGTACCCTAGTGAGTGTTGGCCCTCGAATTACTTACCTTGTCTCTATTGTAATCAATAGGGAACCTGCGTCTGTGTTCACACACTGCACGCGTCTCCCATGGGCCTGTTACTTACCTGCTAACACTGCAATCTTGAAGCCCAAGCGATTCTACAGGCCCTAGGCGGTGTCATTTTGCAAGTCGACTTTCCTAACCCATTTTTTAGTATATGGTCTGGTACGCCCCTAGGGCCCCAGACATATTTGTGCTTAACTTATTGTGAAACGTTGATATTTGAATTGCGTACCTGGCTTCTAATCTCATAAAGAGATTAGTAGAGTGTGTCTAGAAATAAATACATATATATTTGATATATAAACCTGTGTGGTGCCCTTTCATTTGGTAATTCAAGAGATTATATGGTAAAACAAGCTGCTTTACATTCTTCTGAGACTTAGCCTGAAGGCTGCTCTCCACAGCTACCACTAGGATAGCTTTCTTTAAAAGGTTGTCTTAAACCTATCTACCATAACAGTCGAATTGGACTGGTGCAAGGTGGCCACTATAACTAGTGACCAGCATATGCCAGGCCAACTTCTCACAGAAAGGTACAGAAAGAGGAAGACGAGTGCAGAAATAGATAACAGGGGTGCAGAAAGAAGGAAATGAGGTGCAGAAAGAGGCAAACGACATGCAGAAAGAGGAAAGAGAGGTGCAGAAAACAGCAAGAGAAGTGCACAAAGGGGCAGGAGAATTGCTGAAAGAAGCAACAGAGGTGTAGAAAGAAGCAAGAAAAGTGCAGAAAGAGGCTAGTGAGGTGCAAAAACAGGCACGAAAGGTACAGAAAGAGGGAAGACAACTGCGGAAAGAGACAAAAGGGGTGCATAAAGAAGCAAATGAGGTGCAGAAAGAGGCAACAGATGTGCAGAAAGAGGGAAGAGAGGTGCAGAAAAAGGCAAGAAAAGTGCAGAAAGAGGCTAAAGAGGTACATAACGAGACAACAGGGGTGCAGAAAGAAGCAAGACAGGTGCAGAAAAAAGCATGGGAAGTGCAGAATGAAGCAATAGGGGTGCAGAAAGAGGCAAGAGAAGAGTAGAAAGGAGCATGAGAGGTGCAGAAACAGGCAAGAGAAGTGCACAAAGGGGCAAGAGAATTGCTGAAAGAAGCAACAGAGGTGTAGAAAGAAAAGTGCAGAATGAGGCTAGTGAGATGCAAAATCAGGCAGGAAAGGTACAGAAAGAGGGAAGACGAGTGTGGAAAGAGACAAAAGGGGTGCGTAAAGAAGAAAATGAGGTGCAGAAAGAGGCAACAGACGTGCAGAAAGAAGGAAGAGAGGTGCAGAAAAAGGCACGAAAAGTGCAGAAAGAGGCAAAAGCAGTACATAAAGAGAGAGCAGGGGTGCAGAAAGAAGCAAGGAAAGTGCAGAATAAAGCAGCAGGGGTGCAGAAACAGGCAAGAGCAAGAGAATTGCTGAAAGAAGCAACAGAGGTGTATCAGAGAAGCAGGAAAAGCACAGAAAGAGGAAGGTGAGATGCAAAAACAGGCACAAAGGTACAGAAAGAGGGACGACGAGTGCAGAAAGAGACAACAGGGGTGCAGAAAGAAGCAAGACAGGTGCAGAAAGGAGAAAGTGAGGTGCACAAAGATGCAAAAGAGGTGCAAAAAGAGGCATGAGAGGTGCAGAAACAGGCAAGAGTAGTGCACAAAGAGGGAAGAGATTGCTGAAATAAGTAACAGAGGTGTACAAAGAAGCAAGAAAAGAGCAGAATGAGGCAAGTGAGATGCAAAAACTGTCAGGAAAGGTACAGAAAGAGGGAAGATGAGTGCAGAAAGAAACAATAGGAATGCAGAAAGAAGCAAATAAGGTGCAGAAACAGGCAAGAGAAGTGCACTAAGAGGCATGAGAATTGCTGAAAGAAGCAACAGAGGTGTAGCAGAGAAGCAAAAAAAGCAACAGAGGCAACAGACTTGCAGAAAGAGGGAAGAGAGGTGCAGAAAAAGGCAAGAAAAGTGCAGAAAGAGGCAAAAGCGGTACATAAGGAGACAACAGGGTTGCAGAAAGAAGCAAGACAGGTGCAGAAAGAAGCATGGAAAGTGCAGAATTAAGCAGCAGGGGTGCAGAAAGAGGCAAGAGAAGTGCAGAAACTGGCAGGAGTAGTGCACAAAGAGGCAAGAGAATTGCTGAAAGAATCAACAGAGGTGTAGAAAGAAGCAAGAAAAGTGAAGAAAGAGACAAGTGAGATGGAAAAACAGCCAGGACAGGTACAGAAAGAGGGAAGACAAGTGAAGAAAGAGACAGACAGGGGTGCAGAAAGAAGAAAGAGAACTGTAGAAAGGAGCAAGACAGGTGCAAAAAGAGCCAACAGAGGTGCAAAAAAAGGCAAGAGAGGTACACAAAAAGAAAAGAGAAGTGCACAAAGAGCCAAGAGAATTGCTGAAAGAAGCAACAGAGGTGTAGAAAAAGCAAGAAAAGTGCAGAAAGAGGAAAGTGAGATACAAAAACAGGCAGGAAAGGTACAGAAAGAGGGAAGATGAGTGCTGAAAGAGACAAAAGGGTGCAGAAAGAAGCAAATGAGGTGCAGAAAGAGGCAACAGACATGCAGAAAGAGGGAAGAGAGGTGCAGAAAACCACAAACAAATTGAGAGAAGAGGCAAAAGAGGTACATAAAGAGACAACAGGGGTGCAGAATGAAGCAAGACAGGTGCAGAAAGAAGCATGGAAAGTGCAGAATGAAGCAACAGGGGTGCAGAACGAGTCAAGGGAAGTGTAGAAAGGAGGAGTGAGGTGCAGAAAGAGCTAACAGAGGTGCATAAAGAGGCAAGAGAGGTGCAGAAACAGGCAAGAGAAGTGCACAAAAGGGCAGGAGAATTGCTGAAAGAAGCAACAGGGGTGCAGAATGAAGCAAGACAGGTGCAGAAAGAAGCATGGAAAGTGCAGAATGAAGCAACAGGGGTGCACAAATAGACAAGAGAAGTGCAGAAACAGGCAAGGGAAGTGCAGAAAGAGGTAAGAGAATTGCTGAAAGAAGTAACAGAGATGTTGAAAGAAGCAAGAAAAGTGCAGAAAGAGGCAAGTGAGGTGCAGAAAGAGGCAACAGACATGCAGAAAGAGGGAAGAGAGGTGCATAAAACCACAAACAAATTGAGAGAAGAGGCAAAAGAGGTACATAAAGAGACAACAGGGGTGCAGAATGAAGCAAGACAGGTGCAGAAAGAAGCATGGAAAGTGCAGAATGAAGCAACAGGGGTGCAGAACGAGTCAAGGGAAGTGTAGAAAGGAGGAGTGAGGTGCAGAAAGAGCTAACAGAGGTGCATAAAGAGGCAAGAGAGGTGCAGAAACAGGCAAGAGAAGTGCACAAAAGGGCAGGAGAATTGCTGAAAGAAGCAACAGGGGTGCAGAATGAAGCAAGACAGGTGCAGAAAGAAGCATGGAAAGTGCAGAATGAAGCAACAGGGGTGCACAAATAGACAAGAGAAGTGCAGAAACAGGCAAGGGAAGTGCAGAAAGAGGTAAGAGAATTGCTGAAAGAAGTAACAGAGATGTTGAAAGAAGCAAGAAAAGTGCAGAAAGAGGCAAGTGAGGAGCAAAAACAGGCAGGAAAGGTACAGAAAGAGGGAAGACGAGTGCAGAAATAGATAACAAGGGTGCAGAAAGAAGCAAATGAGGTGCAGAAAGAGGCAAGAGCATGCAGAAAGAGGGAAGAGAGGTGCAGAAAAAGGCAAGAAAAGTGCAGAAAGAGGCAAAAGGGACATAAAGAGACAACAGGAGTGCAGAACGAGTCAAGGGAAGTGTAGAAAGGAGAAGTGAGGTGCAGAAAGAGCTAACAGAGGTGCATAAAGAGGCAAGAGAGGTGCAGAAACAGGCAAGAGAAGTGTACAAAGGGGCAGGATAATTGCTGAAAGAAGCAACAGAGGTGTAGAAAGAAGCAAGAAAAGTGCAGGAAGAGGCAAGTGAGATGTAAAAACAGGCAGGAAAGGTACAGAAAGAGGGAAGACGAGTGCTGAAAGAGACAACAGGGGTGCACAAAGAAGCAAATGAGGTGCAGAAAGAGGCAACAGTCGTGAAGAAAAAGGGAAGAGAGGTGTAGAAAAAGTCAAGAAAAGTGCAGAAAGAGGCAAAAGACGTACTTAGAGAGACAACAGGGATGCAGAAAGAAGCAATACAGGTGCTGAAATAAGCATGGAAAGTGCAGAATGAAGCAACAGGGGTGGAGAAAGAGGCAAGAGAAGTGAAGAAACAGGCAAGAGAAGTGCACAAAGAGGCAACAGAATTGCTGAAAGAAGCAACAGAGGTGTAGAAAGAAGAAAGAAAAGTGCAGAAAGAGGCAAGTGAGAAGCAAAAACAGGCAGGAAAAGTACAGAAAGAGGGATGACGAGTGCTGAAAGAGACAACAGGGGTGCACAAAGAAGCAAATAATGTGCAGAAAAAGGCAACAGACGTGCAGAAAGAGGGAAGAGAGGCGCAGAAAAATGCAAGAGAAGTGCAGAAACAGGCAAGTGAAGTGCACAAAGAGGCAAGAGAATTGCTGAAAGAAGCAACAGAGGTGTAGCAGAGAAGCAAGAAAAACGCAGAAAGAGGCAGGTAAGATGCAAAAACAGGCCGGAAAGGTACAGAAAGAGAGAAGACGAGTGCAGAAATAGATAACAGGGGTGCAGAAAGAAGCAAATGAGGTGCAGAAACAGGCAACAGACGTGCAGAAAGAGGGAAGAAAACTGCAGAGAAAGGCAATAAACTTGCAGAAAGAGGCCAAAGTGGTAAATAAAGAGACAACAAGGGTGCAGAAAGAAGCAAGACAGGTGCAGAAAGAAGCATGGAAAGTGCAGAATGAAGCAACAGGGGTGCAGAAAGAGGCAAGAGAAACGCAGAAACAGGCAAGAGAAGTGAACAAAGAGGCAAGAGAATTGCTGAAAGAAGCAACAGAGGTGTAGCAGAGAAGCAAGAAAAGTGCAGAAAGAGGCAAGTGAAATGCAAAAACAGGCAGAGAGGTACAGAAAGAGGGAAGATGAGTGCAGAAAGAGAGAACAGGGGTGCAGAAAGAAGCAAGACAGGTGCAGAAAGTAGAAAGTGAGGTGCACAAAGAGGCAAGAGAGGTGCAAAAAGAGGCATGAGAGGTGCAGAAACAGGCAAGGGAAGTGCACGAAGAGGCAAGAGATTGCTGAAATAAGTAACAGAGGTGTACAAAGAAGCAAGAAAAGAGCAGAATGAGGAAAGTGAGATGCAAAAACTGGCAGGAAAGGTACAGAAAGAGGGAAGATGAGTGCAGAAAGAAACAACAGGGGTGCAGAAAGAAGCAAATAAGGTGCAGAAAGCGGCAAGAGAAGTGCACAAAGAGGCAAGAGAATTGCTGAAAGAAGCAACAGAGGTGTAGCAGAGAAGCAAGAAAAGTGCAGAAAGAGGCAGGTGAGATGCAAAAACAGGCAGGAAAGGTCCAGAAAGAGGGAAGACGAGTGCAGAAAGAGACAAAAGGGGTGCAGAAGAAGCAAGACAGGTGGAGAAAGGAGAAATTGAGGTGCACAAAAATGCAAGAGAGGTACAAAAAGAGGCAAGAGAGGTGGAGAAACAGGCAAGAGAAGAACACAAAGTGGCAAGAGATTGCTGAAATAAGCAACAGAGGTGTACAAAGAAGCAAGAAAAGTGCAGAATGAGGCAAGTGAGATGCAAAAACTGGAAAGAAAGGTACAGAAAGAGGGAAGACGAGTGCAGAAAGAGACAACCGGGGGGCAGAAAGAAGCAAATAAGGTGCAGAAAGGGACAAGAGAAGTGCAGAAACAGACAAGTGAAGTGCACAAAGAGGCAAGTGAATTGCTGAAAGAAGCAACAGAAGTGTAGCAGAGAAGCAAGAAAAGCGCAGAAAGAGGCAGGTGAGATGCAAAAACCGTCCGGAAAGGTACAGAAAGAGGGAAGACAAGTGCAGAAAGAGAGAATGAAGCAACAGGGGTGCAGAAAGAGGCAAGAGAAGTGTAGAAAGGAGAAAGTGAGGTGCAGAAAAAGTCAACATAGGTGCAAAAAGAGGCAAGAAAGGTGCAGAAACAGGCAAGAGAAGTGCACAAAGGGGCAAGAGGATCGCTGAAAGAAGCAACAGAGGTGTAGAAAGAAGGAAGAAAATTGCAGAAAGAGGCTAGTGAGATGCAAAAAAGGCAGGAAAGGTACAGAAAGAGGGAAGACGAGTGTTGAAAGAGACAAAAGGGGTGTAGAAAGCAAATGAGGTGTAGAAAGAGGCAACAGACTTGCAGAAAGAGGGAAGAGGTGCAGAAAAAGGCAAGAAAAGTGCAGAAAGAGGCAAAAGCGGTACATAAAGAGACAACAGGGTTGCAGAAAGAAGCAAGACAGGTGCAGAAAGAAGCATGGAAAGTGCAGAATTATGCAGCAGGGGTGCAGAAAGAGGCAAGAGAAGTGCAGAAACTAGCAGGAGTAGTGCACAAAGAGGCAAGAGAATTGCTGAAAGAATCAACAGAGGTGTAGAAAGAAGCAAGAAAAGTGAAGAAAGAGACAAGTGAGATGGAAAAACAGCCAGGACAGGTACAGAAAGAGGGAAGACAAGTGAAGAAAGAGACAGACAGGGGTGCAGAAAGAAGAAAGAGAACTGTAGAAAGGAGCAAGACAGGTGCAAAAAGAGCCAACAGAGGTGCAAAAAGAGGCAAGAGAGGTACACAAAAAGAAAAGAGAAGTGCACAAAGAGCCAAGAGAATTGCTGAAAGAAGCAACAGAGGTGTAGAAAAAGCAAGAAAAGTGCAGAAAGAGGAAAGTGAGATACAAAAACAGGCAGGAAAGGTACAGAAAGAGGGAAGATGAGTGCTGAAAGAGACAAAAGGGTGCAGAAAGAAGCAAATGAGGTGCAGAAAGAGGCAACAGACATGCAGAAAGAGGGAAGAGAGGTGCAGAAAACCACAAACAAATTGAGAGAAGAGGCAAAAGAGGTACATAAAGAGACAACAGGGGTGCAGAATGAAGCAAGACAGGTGCAGAAAGAAGCATGGAAAGTGCAGAATGAAGCAACAGGGGTGCATAACGAGTCAAGGGAAGTGTAGAAAGGAGGAGTGAGGTGCAGAAAGAGCTAACAGAGGTGCATAAAGAGGCAAGAGAGGTGCAGAAACAGGCAAGAGAAGTGCACAAAAGGGCAGGAGAATTGCTGAAAGAAGCAACAGGGGTGCAGAATGAAGCAAGACAGGTGCAGAAAGAAGCATGGAAAGTGCAGAATGAAGCAACAGGGGTGGAGAAAGAGGCAAGAGAAGTGCAGAAACAGGCAAGGGAAGTGCAGAAAGAGGTAAGAGAATTGCTGAAAGACGTAACAGAGATGTTGAAAGAAGCAAGAAAAGTGCAGAAAGAGGCAAGTGAGGAGCAAAAACAGGCAGGAAAGGTACAGAAAGAGGGAAGACGAGTGCAGAAATAGATAACAAGGGTGCAGAAAGAAGCAAATGAGGTGCAGAAAGAGGCAACAGACATGCAGAAAGAGGGAAGAGAGGTGCAGAAAAAGGCAAGAAAAGTGCAGAAGGAGGCAAAAGGTACATAAAGACACAACTGGAGTGCAGAACGAGTCAAGGGAATTGTAGAAAGGAGGAGTGAGGTGCAGAAAGAGCTAACAGAGGTGCATAAAGAGGCAAGAGAGGTGCAGAAACAGGCAAGAGAAGTGCACAAAGGGGCAGGATAATTGCTGAAAGAAGCAACAGACGTGTAGAAAGAAGCCAGAAAAGTGCAGAAAGAGGCAAGTGAGATGTAAAAACAGGCAGGAAAGGTACAGAAAGAGGGAAGACGAGTGCTGAAAGAGACAACAGGGGTGCACAAAGAAGCAAATGAGGTGCAGAAAGAGGCAACAGTCGTGAAGAAAAAGGGAAGAGAGGTGTAGAAAAAGTCAAGAAAAGTGCAGAAAGAGGCAAAAGACGTACTTAGAGAGACAACAGGGATGCAGAAAGAAGCAATACAGGTGCTGAAATAAGCATGGAAAGTGCAGAATGAAGCAACAGGGGTGGAGAAAGAGGCAAGAGAAGTGAAGAAACAGGCAAGAGAAGTGCACAAAGAGGCAAGAGAATTGCTGAAAGAAGTAACAGAGATGTTAAAAGAAGCAAGAAAAGTGCAGAAAGAGGCAAGTGAGGAGCAAAAACAGGCAGGAAAGGTACAGAAAGAGGGAAGACGAGTGCAGAAATAGATAACAAGGGTGCAGAAAGAAGCAAATGAGGTGCAGAAAGAGGCAAGAGCATGCAGAAAGAGGGAAGAGAGGTGCAGAAAAAGGCAAGAAAAGTGCAGAAAGAGGCAAAAGGGACATAAAGAGACAACAGGAGTGCAGAACGAGTCAAGGGAAGTGTAGAAAGGAGAAGTGAGGTGCAGAAAGAGCCAACAGAGGTGCATAAAGAGGCAAGAGAGGTGCAGAAACAGGCAAGAGAAGTGTACAAAGGGGCAGGATAATTGCTGAAAGAAGCAACAGAGGTGTAGAAAGAAGAAAGAAAAGTGCAGAAAGAGGCAAGTGAGAAGCAAAAACAGGCAGGAAAAGTACAGAAAGAGGGATGACGAGTGCTGAAAGAGACAACAGGGGTGCACAAAGAAGCAAATAATGTGCAGAAAAAGGCAACAGACGTGCAGAAAGAGGGAAGAGAGGCGCAGAAAAATGCAAGAGAAGTGCAGAAACAGGCAAGTGAAGTGCACAAAGAGGCAAGAGAATTGCTGAAAGAAGCAACAGAGGTGTAGCAGAGAAGCAAGAAAAACGCAGAAAGAGGCAGGTAAGATGCAAAAACAGGCCAGAAAGGTACAGAAAGAGAGAAGACGAGTGCAGAAATAGATAACAGGGGTGCAGAAAGAAGCAAATGAGGTGCAGAAACAGGCAACAGACATGCAGAAAGAGGGAAGAAAACTGCAGAGAAAGGCAATAAACTTGCAGAAAGAGGCCAAAGTGGTAAATAAAGAGACAACAAGGGTGCAGAAAGAAGCAAGACAGGTGCAGAAAGAAGCATGGAAAGTGCAGAATGAAGCAACAGGGGTGCAGAAAGAGGCAAGAGAAACGCAGAAACAGGCAAGAGAAGTGAACAAAGAGGCAAGAGAATTGCTGAAAGAAGCAACAGAGGTGTAGCAGAGAAGCAAGAAAAGTGCAGAAAGAGGCAAGTGAAATGCAAAAACAGGCAGAGAGGTACAGAAAGAGGGAAGATGAGTGCAGAAAGAGAGAACAGGGGTGCAGAAAGAAGCAAGACAGGTGCAGAAAGTAGAAAGTGAGGTGCACAAAGAGGCAAGAGAGGTGCAAAAAGAGGCATGAGAGGTGCAGAAACAGGCAAGGGAAGTGCACGAAGAGGCAAGAGATTGCTGAAATAAGTAACAGAGGTATACAAAGAAGCAAGAAAAGAGCAGAATGAGGAAAGTGAGATGCAAAAACTGGCAGGAAAGGTACAGAAAGAGGGAAGATGAGTGCAGAAAGAAACAACAGGGGTGCAGAAAGAAGCAAATAAGGTGCAGAAAGCGGCAAGAGAAGTGCACAAAGAGGCAAGAGAATTGCTGAAAGAAGCAACAGAGGTGTAGCAGAGAAGCAAGAAAAGCGCAGAAAGAGGCAGGTGAGATGCAAAAACAGGCAGGAAAGGTCCAGAAAGAGGGAAGACGAGTGCAGAAAGAGACAAAAGGGGTGCAGAAGAAGCAAGACAGGTGGAGAAAGGAGAAATTGAGGTGCACAAAAATGCAAGAGAGGTATAAAAAGAGGCAAGAGAGGTGGAGAAACAGGCAAGAGAAGAACACAAAGAGGCAAGAGATTGCTGAAATAAGCAACAGAGGTGTACAAAGAAGCAAGAAAAGTGCAGAATGAGGCAAGTGAGATGCAAAAACTGGAAAGAAAGGTACAGAAAGAGGGAAGACGAGTGCAGAAAGAGACAACCGGGGTGCAGAAAGAAGCAAATAAGGTGCAGAAAGGGACAAGAGAAGTGCAGAAACAGACAAGTGAAGTGCACAAAGAGGCAAGTGAATTGCTGAAAGAAGCAACAGAAGTGTAGCAGAGAAGCAAGAAAAGCGCAGAAAGAGGCAGGTGAGATGCAAAAACCGTCCGGAAAGGTACAGAAAGAGGGAAGACAAGTGCAGAAAGAGAGAATGAAGCAACAGGGGTGCAGAAAGAGGCAAGAGAAGTGTAGAAAGGAGAAAGTGAGGTGCAGAAAAAGTCAACATAGGTGCAAAAAGAGGCAAGAAAGGTGCAGAAACAGGCAAGAGAAGTGCACAAAGGGGCAAGAGGATCGCTGAAAGAAGCAACAGAGGTGTAGAAAGAAGGAAGAAAATTGCAGAAAGAGGCTAGTGAGATGCAAAAAAGGCAGGAAAGGTACAGAAAGAGGGAAGACGAGTGTTGAAAGAGACAAAAGGGGTGTAGAAAGCAAATGAGGTGTAGAAAGAGGCAACAGACTTGCAGAAAGAGGCAAGAGGTGCAGAAAAAGGCAAGAAAAGTGCAGAAAGAGGCAAAAGCGGTACATAAAGAGACAACAGGGTTGCAGAAAGAAGCAAGACAGGTGCAGAAAGAAGCATGGAAAGTGCAGAATTATGCAGCAGGGGTGCAGAAAGAGGCAAGAGAAGTGCAGAAACTAGCAGGAGTAGTGCACAAAGAGGCAAGAGAATTGCTGAAAGAATCAACAGAGGTGTAGAAAGAAGCAAGAAAAGTGAAGAAAGAGACAAGTGAGATGGAAAAACAGCCAGGACAGGTACAGAAAGAGGGAAGACAAGTGAAGAAAGAGACAGACAGGGGTGCAGAAAGAAGAAAGAGAACTGTAGAAAGGAGCAAGACAGGTGCAAAAAGAGCCAACAGAGGTGCAAAAAGAGGCAAGAGAGGTACACAAAAAGAAAAGAGAAGTGCACAAAGAGCCAAGAGAATTGCTGAAAGAAGCAACAGAGGTGTAGAAAAAGCAAGAAAAGTGCAGAAAGAGGAAAGTGAGATACAAAAACAGGCAGGAAGGGTACAGAAAGAGGGAAGATGAGTGCTGAAAGAGACAAAAGGGTGCAGAAAGAAGCAAATGAGGTGCAGAAAGAGGCAACAGACATGCAGAAAGAGGGAAGAGAGGTGCAGAAAACCACAAACAAATTGAGAGAAGAGGCAAAAGAGGTACATAAAGAGACAACAGGGGTGCAGAATGAAGCAAGACAGGTGCAGAAAGAAGCATGGAAAGTGCAGAATGAAGCAACAGGGGTGCATAACGAGTCAAGGGAAGTGTAGAAAGGAGGAGTGAGGTGCAGAAAGAGCTAACAGAGGTGCATAAAGAGGCAAGAGAGGTGCAGAAACAGGCAAGAGAAGTGCACAAAAGGGCAGGAGAATTGCTGAAAGAAGCAACAGGGGTGCAGAATGAAGCAAGACAGGTGCAGAAAGAAGCATGGAAAGTGCAAAATGAAGCAACAGGGGTGCACAAATAGACAAGAGAAGTGCAGAAACAGGCAAGGGAAGTGCACAAAGAGGTAAGAGAATTGCTGAAAGACGTAACAGAGATGTTGAAAGAAGCAAGAAAAGTGCAGAAAGAGGCAAGTGAGGAGCAAAAACAGGCAGGAAAGGTACAGAAAGAGGGAAGACGAGTGCAGAAATAGATAACAAGGGTGCAGAAAGAAGCAAATGAGGTGCAGAAAGAGGCAACAGACATGCAGAAAGAGGGAAGAGAGGTGCAGAAAAAGGCAAGAAAAGTGCAGAAGGAGGCAAAAGGTACATAAAGACACAACTGGAGTGCAGAACGAGTCAAGGGAATTGTAGAAAGGAGGAGTGAGGTGCAGAAAGAGCTAACAGAGGTGCATAAAGAGGCAAGAGAGGTGCAGAAACAGGCAAGAGAAGTGCACAAAGGGGCAGGATAATTGCTGAAAGAAGCAACAGACGTGTAGAAAGAAGCCAGAAAAGTGCAGAAAGAGGCAAGTGAGATGTAAAAACAGGCAGGAAAGGTACAGAAAGAGGGAAGACGAGTGCTGAAAGAGACAACAGGGGTGCACAAAGAAGCAAATGAGGTGCAGAAAGAGGCAACAGTCGTGAAGAAAAAGGGAAGAGAGGTGTAGAAAAAGTCAAGAAAAGTGCAGAAAGAGGCAAAAGGTACATAAAGAGACAACAGGGGTGCAGAATGAGTCAAGGGAAGTGTAGAAAGGAGGAGTGAGGTGCAGAAAGAGCTAACAGAGGTGCATAAAGAGGTAAGAGAAGTGCAGAAACAGGCAAGAAAAGTGCAGAAAGAGGCAAAAGACGTACTTAAAGAGACAACAGGGATGCAGAAAGAAGCAATACAGGTGCTGAAATAAGCATGGAAAGTGCAGAATGAAGCAACGGGTGGAGAAAGAGGCAAGAGAAGTGAAGAAACAGGCAAGAGAAGTGCACAAAGAGGCAACAGAATTGCTGAAAGAAGCAACAGAGGTGTAGAAAGAAGAAAGAAAAGTGCAGAAAGAGGCAAGTGAGAAGCAAAAACAGGCAGGAAAAGTACAGAAAGAGGGATTACGAGTGCTGAAAGAGACAACAGGGGTGCACAAAGAAGCAAATAATGTGCAGAAAAAGGCAACAGACGTGCAGAAAGAGGGAAGAGAGGAGCAGAAAAATGCAAGAGAAGTGCAGAAACAGGCAAGTGAAGTGCACAAAGAGGCAAGAGAATTGCTGACAGAAGCAACAGAGGTGTAGCAGAGAAGCAAGAAAAACGCAGAAAGAGGCAGGTAAGATGCAAAAACAGGCCGGAAAGGTACAGAAAGAGAGAAGACGAGTGCAGGAATAGATAACAGGGGTGCAGAAAGAAGCAAATGAGGTGCAGACACAGGCAACAGACGTGCAGAAAGTGGGAAGAAAACTGCAGAGAAAGGCAATAAACTTGCAGAAAGAGGCCAAAGAGGTAAATAAAGAGACAACAAGGGTGCAGAAAGAAGCAAGACAGGTGCAGAAAGAAGCATGGAAAGTGCTGAATGAAGCAACAGGGGTGCAGAAAGAGGTAAGAGAAGCGCAGAAACAGGCAAGAGAAGTGCACAAAGAGGCAAGAGAATTGCTGAAAGAAGCAACAGAGGGGTAGCAGAGAAGCAAGAAAAGTGCAGAAAGAGGCAAGTGAAATGCAAAAACAGGCAGAGAGGTACAGAAAGAGAGGGAAGATGAGTGCAGAAAGAGAGAACAGGGGTACAGAAAGAAGCAAGACAGGTGCAGAAAGGAGAAAGTGAGGTGCACAAAGAGGCAAGAGAGGTGCAAAAAGAGGCATGAGAGGTGCAGAAACAGGCAAGGGAAGTGCACAAAGAGGCAAGAGATTGCTGAAATAAGCAACAGAGGTGTACAAAGAAGCAAGAAAAGAGCAGAATGAGGAAAGTGAGATGCAAAAACTGGCAGGAAAGGTACAGAAAGAGGGAAGATGAGTGCAGAAAGAAACAACAGGGGTGCAGAAAGAAGCAAATAAGGTGCAGAAAGCGGCAAGAGAAGTGTAGAAAGGAGAAAGTGAGGTGCAGAAAAAGTCAACATAGGTGCAAAAAGAGGCAAGAAAGGTGCAGAAACAGGCAAGAAAAGTGCAGAAAGAGACAAAAGCGGTACATAAAGAGACAACAGGGTTGCAGAAAGAAGCAAGACAGGTGCAGAAAGAAGCATGGAAAGTGCAGAATAAAGCAGCAGGGGTGCATAAAGAGGCAAGAAAAGTGCAGAAACTGGCAAGAGTAGTGCACAAAGAGGCAAGAGAATTGCTGAAAGAAGCTACAGAGGTGTAGCAGAGAAGCAAGAAAAGCGCAGAAAGAGGCAGGTGAGATGCAAAAACAGGCAGGAAAGGTCCAGAAAGAGGGAAGACGAGTGCAGAAAGAATCAACAGGGGTGCAGAAGAAGCAAGACAGGTGGAGAAAGGAGAGAGTGAGGTGCACAAAAATGCAAGAGAGGTGCAAAAAGAGGTAAGAGAGGTGGAGAAACAGGCAAGAGAAGAACACAAAGAGGCAAGAGATTGCTGAAATAAGCAACAGAGGTGTACAAAGAAGCAAGAAAAGTGCAGAATGAGGCAAGTGAGATGCAAAAACTGGAAGGAAAGGTACAGAAAGAGGGAAGGCGAGTGCAGAAAGAGACAACCGGGGTGCAGAAAGAAGCAAATAAGGTGCAGAAAGGGACAAGAGAAGTGCAGAAACAGACAAGTGAAGTGCACAAAGAGGCAAGAGAATTGCTGAAAGAAGCAACAGAAGTGTAGCAGAGAAGCAAGAAAAGCGCAGAAAGAGGCAGGTGAGATGCAAAAACCGGCCGGAAAGGTACAGAAAGAGGGAAGACCAGTGCAGAAAGAGAGAATGAAGCAACAGGGGTGCAGAAAGAGGCAAGAGAAGTGTAGAAAGGAGAAAGTGAGGTGCAGAAAAAGTCAACATAGGTGCAAAAAGAGGCAAGAAAGGTGCAGAAACAGGCAAGAGAAGTGCACAAAGGGGCACGAGGATCGCTGAAAGAAGCAACAGAGGTGTAGAAAGAAGGAAGAAAATTGCAGAAAGAGGCTAGTGAGATGCAAAAAAGGCAGGAAAGGTACAGAAAGAGGGAAGACGAGTGTTGAAAGATACAAAAGGGGTGTATAAAGCAAATGAGGTGTAGAAAGAGGCAACAGACTTGCAGAAAGAGGGAAGAGAGGTGCAGAAAAAGGCAAGAAAAGTGCAGAAAGAGACAAAAGCGGTACATAAAGAGACAACAGGGTTGCAGAAAGAAGCAAGACAGGTGCAGAAAGAAGCATGGAAAGTGCAGAATAAAGCATCAGGGGTGCAGAAAGAGGCAAGAGAAGTGCAGAAACTAGCAAGAGTAGTGCACAAAGAGGCAAGAGAATTGCTGAAAGAAGCAACAGAGGTGTAGAAAGAAGCAAGAAAAGTGCAGAAAGAGGCAAGTGAGATGCAAAAACAGGCAGGAAAGATATAGAAAGATGGAAGACAAGTGAAGAAAGAGACAACAGGGGTGCAGAAAGAAGCAAATAAGGTGCAGAAAGAGGCAAGAGAAGTGTCCAAAGAGGCAAGAGAATTGCTGAAAGAAGCAACAGAGGTGTAGCAGAGAAGCAAGAAAAGCGCAGAAAGAGGCAGGTGAGATGCAAAAACAGGCAGGAAAGGTCCAGAAAGAGGGAAGACGAGTGCAGAAAGAGACAACAGGGGTGCAGAAGAAGCAAGACAGGTGGAGAAAGGAGAAAGTGAGGTGCACAATGCAAGAGAGGTGCAAAAAGAGGCAAGAGAGGTGGAGAAACAGGCAAGAGAAGAACACAAAGAGGAGAGAGATTGCTGAAATAAGCAACAGAGGTGTACAAAGAAGCAAGAAAAGTGCAGAATGAGGCAAGTGAGATGCAAAAACTGGTAGGAAAGGTACAGAAAGAGGGAAGACGAGTGCAGAAAGAGACAACCGGGGTGCAGAAATAAGCAAATAAGGTGCAGAAAGAGACAAGAGAAGTGCAGAAACAGACAAGTGAAGTGCACAAAGAGGCAAGAGAATTGCTGAAAGAAGCAACAGAAGTGTAGCAGAGAAGCAAGAAAATCGCAGAAAGAGGCAGGTGAGATGCAAAAACAGGCCGGAAAGGTACAGAAAGAGGGAAGACAAGTGCAGAAAGAGAGAACAGGGGTGTAGAAAGAAGCAACTGAGGTGCAGAAAGAGGCAACAGCAGTGCAGAAAGAGGGAAGAAAGGTGCAGAAAAATGAAAGAAAAGTGCAGAAAGAGGCAAAACAGGTACATAAAGAGACCACAGGGGTGCAGAAAGAAGCAAGACAGGTGCAGAAAGCATGAAAAGTGCAGAATGAAGCAACAGGGGTGCAGAAAGAGGCAAGAGAAGTGTAGAAAGGAGAAAGTGAGGTACAGAAAAAGTCATTATAGGTGCAAAAAGAGGCAAGAAAGGTGGAGAAACAGGCAAGAGAAGTGCACAAAGGGGCAAGAGAATCGCTGAAAGAAGCAACAGAGGTGTAGAAAGAAGGAAGAAAATTGCAGAAAGAGGCTAGTGAGATGCAAAAAAGGCAGGAAAGGTACAGAAAGAGGGAAGACGAGTGTTGAAAGAGACAAAAGGGGTGTATAAAGAAGCAAATGAGGTGTAGAAAGAGGCAACAGACTTGCAGAAAGAGGGAAGAGTGGTGCAGAAAAAGGCAAGAAAAGTGCAGAAAGAGACACAAGCGGTACATAAAGAGACAACAGGGTTGCAGAAAGAAGAAAGAGAAGTGTAGAAAGGAGCAAGTCAGGTGCAAAAAGAGCCAACAGAGGTGCAAAAAGAGGCAAGAGAGGTACACAAAAAGGCACGAGAAGTGCACAAAGAGCCAAGAGAATTGCTGAAAGAAGCAACAGAGGTGTAGAAAAAGCAAGAAAAGTGCAGAAAGAGGAAAGTGAGATACAAAAACAGGCAGGAAAGGTACAGAAAGAGGGAAGATGAGTGCTGAAAGAGACAAAAGGGGTGCATAAAGAAGCAAATGAGGTGCAGCAAGAGGCAACAGACATGTAGAAAGAGGGAAGAGAGGGGCAGAAAACCACAAACATATTGAGAGAAGAGGCAAAAGAGGTACATAAAGAGACAACAGGGGTGCAGAATGAAGCAAGACAGGTGCAGAAAGAAGCATGGAAAGTGCAGAATGAAGCAACAGGGGTGCACAAATAGACAAGAGAAGTGCAGAAACAGGCAAGGGAAGTGCACAAAGAGGTAAGAGAATTGCTGAAAGAAGTAACAGAGATGTTGAAAGAAGCAAGAAAAGTGCAGAAAGAGGCAAGTGAGATGTAAAAACAGGCAGGAAAGGTACAGAAAGAGGGAAGACGAGTGCTGAAAGAGACAACAGGTGTGCACAAAGAAGCAAATGAGGTGCAGAAAGAGGCAACAGTCGTGAAGAAAAAGGGAAGAGAGGTGTAGAAAAAGTCAAGAAAATTGCAGAAAGAGGCAAAAGACGTACGTAAAGAGACAACAGGGATGCAGAAAGAAGCAATACAGGTGCTGAAATAAGCATGGAAAGTGCAGAATGAAGTAACAGGGGTGGAGAAAGAGGCAAGAGAAGTGAAGAAACAGGCAAGAGAAGTGCACAAAGAGGCAACAGAATTGCTGAATGAAGCAACAGAGGTGTAGAAAGAAGAAAGAAATGTGCAGAAAGAGGCAAGTGAGAAGCAAAAACAGGCAGGAAAAGTACAGAAAGAGGGATGACGAGTGCAGAAATAGATAACAGGGGTGCACAAAGAAGCAAATAATGTGCAGAAAAAGGCAACAGACGTGCAGAAAGCAGGAAGAGAGGAGCAGAAAAATGCAAGAGAAGTGCAGAAACAGGCAAGTGAAGTGCACAAAGAGGCAAGAGAATTGCTGAAAGAAGCAACAGAGGTGTAACAGAGAAGCAAGAAAAACGCAGAAAGAGGCAGGTAAGATGCAAAAACAGGCCGGAAAGGTGCAGAAAGAGAGAAGACGAGTGCAGAAATAGAGAAAAGGGGTGCAGAAAGAAGCCAATGAGGTGCAGAAACAGGCAACAGACGTGCAGAAAGAGGGAAGAAAACTGCAGAGAAAGGCAATAAACTTGCAGAAAGAGGCCAAAGAGGTAAATAAAGAGACAACCAGGGTGCAGAAAGAAGCAAGACAGGTGCAGAAGAAGCATGGAAAGTGCAGAATGAAGCAAAAGGGGTGCAGAAAGAGGTAAGAGAAGCGCAGAAACAGGCAAGAGAAGTGCACAAAGAGGCAAGAGAATTGCTGAAAGAAGCAACAGAGGTGTAGCAGAGAAGCAAGAAAAGCACAGAAAGAGGCAGGTGAGATGCAAAAACCGGCCGAAAGGTACAGAAAGAGGGAAGACAAGTGCAGAAAGAGAGAACAGGGGTGCAGAAAGAAGCAAGACAGGTGCAGAGAGGAGAAAGTGAGGTGCACAAAGAGGCAAGAGAGGTGCAAAATGAGGCATGAGAGGTGCAGAAACAGGCAAGGGAAGTGCACAAAGAGGCAAGAGATTGCTGAAATAAGTAACAGAGGTGTACAAAGAAGCAAGAAAAGAGCAGAATGAGGCAAGTGAGATGCAAAAACTGGCAGGAAAGGTACAGAAAGAGGGAAGATGAGTGCAGAAATAAACAACAGGGGTGCAGAAAGAAGCAAATAAGGTGCAGAAAGCGGCAAGAGAAGTGTAGAAAGGAGAAAGTGAGGTGCAGAAAAAGTCAACATAGGTGCAAAAAGAGACAAGAAAGGTGCAGAAACAGGCAAGAAAAGTGCAGAAAGAGACAAAAGCGGTACATAAAGAGACAACAGGGTTGCCGAAAGAAGCAAGACAGGTGCAGAAAGAAGCATGGAAAGTGCAGAATAAAGCAGCAGGGGTGCAGAAAGAGGCAAGAATAGTGCAGAAAGTGGCAAGAGTAGTGCACAAAGAGGCAAGAGAATTGCTGAAAGAAGCTACAGAGTTGTAGCAGAGAAGCAAGAAAAGCGCAGAAAGAGGCAGGTAAGATGCAAAAACAGGCAGGAAAGGTCCAGAAAGAGGGAAGACGAGTGCAGAAAGAGACAACAGGGGTGCAGAAGAAGCAAGACAGGTGGAGAAAGGAGAAAGTGAGGTGCACAAAAATGCAAGAGAGGTGCAAAAAGAGGTAAGAGAGGTGGAGAAACAGGCAAGAGAAGAACACAAAGAGGCAAGAGATTGCTGAAATAAGCAACAGAGGTGTACAAAGAAGCAAGAAAAGTGCAGAATGAGGCAAGTGAGATGCAAAAACTGGAAGGAAAGGTACAGAAAGAGGGAAGACGAGTGCAGAAAGAGACAACCGGGGTGCAGAAAGAAGCAAATAAGGTGCAGAAAGGGACAAGAGAAGTGCAGAAACAGACAAGTGAAGTGCACAAAGAGGCAAGAGAATTGCTGAAAGAAGCAAGAGAAGTGTAGCAGAGAAGCAAGAAAAGCGCAGAAAGAGGCAGGTGAGATGCAAAAACCGGCCGAAAGGTACAGAAAGAGGGAAGACAAGTGCAGAAAGAGAGAATGAAGCAACAGGGGTGCAGAAAGAGGCAAGAGAAGTGTAGAAAGGAGAAAGTGAGGTGCAGAAAAAGTCAACATAGGTGCAAAAAGAGGCAAGAAAGGTGCAGAAACAGGCAAGAGAAGTGCACAAAGGGGCAAGAGAATCGCTGAAAGAAGCAACAGAGGTGTAGAAAGAAGGAAGAAAATTGCAGAAAGAGGCTAGTGAGATGCAAAAAAGGCAGGAAAGGTACAGAAAGAGGGAAGACGAGTGTTGAAAGAGACAAAAGGGGTGTAAAGAAGCAAATGAGGTGTAGAAAGAGGCAACAGACTTGCAGAAAGAGGGAAGAGAGGTGCAGACAAAGGCAAGAAAAGTGCAGAAGAGACAAAAGCGGTACATAAAGAGACAACAGGGTTGCAGAAAGAAGCAAGACAGGTGCAGAAAGAAGCATGGAAAGTGCATAATAAAGCAGCAGGGGTGCAGAAAGAGGCAAGAGAAGTGCAGAAACTGGCAAGAGTAGTGCACAAAGAGGCAAGAGAATTGCTGAAAGAAGCAACAGAGGTGTAGAAAGAAGCAAGAAAAGTGCAGAAAGAGGCAACTGAGATGCAAAAACAGGCAGGAAAGGTACAGAAAGATGGAAGACAAGTGAAGAAAGAGACAACAAGGGTGCAGAAAGAAGCAAATAAGGTGCAGAAAGAGGCAAGAGAAGTGTCCAAAGAGGCAAGAGAATTGCTGAAAGAAGCAACAGAGGTGTAGCAGAGAAGCAAGAAAAGCGCAGAAAGAGGCAGGTGAGATGCAAAAACAGGCAGGAAAGGTCCAGAAAGAGGGAAGACGAGTGCAGAAAGAGACAACAGGGGTGCAGAAGAAGCAAGACAGGTGGAGAAAGGAGAAAGTGAGGTGCACAATGCAAGAGAGGTGCAAAAAGAGGCAAGAGAGGTGGAGAAACAGGCAAGAGAAGAACACAAAGAGGCAAGAGATTGCTGAAATAAGCAACAGAGGTGTACAAAGAAGCAAGAAAAGTGCAGAATGAGGCAAGTGAGATGCAAAAACTGGTAGGAAAGGTACAGAAAGAGGGAAGACGAGTGTTGAAAGATACAAAAGGGGTGTATAAAGCAAATGAGGTGTAGAAAGAGGCAACAGACTTGCAGAAAGAGGGAAGAGAGGTGCAGAAAAACACAAGAAAAGTGCAGAAAGAGACAAAAGCGGTACATAAAGAGACAACAGGGTTGCAGAAAGAAGAAAGACAGGTGCAGAACGAAGCATGGAAAGTGCAGAATAAAGCAGCAGGGGTGCAGAAAGAGGCAAGAGAAGTGCAGAAACAGACAAGTGAAGTGCACAAAGAGGCAAGAGAATTGCTGAAAGAAGCAACAGAAGTGTAGCAGAGAAGCAAGAAAATCGCAGAAAGAGGCAGGTGAGATGCAAAAACAGGCCGGAAAGGTACAGAAAGAGGGAAGACAAGTGCAGAAAGAGAGAACAGGGGTGTAGAAAGAAGCAACTGAGGTGCAGAAAGAGGCAACAGCAGTGCAGAAAGAGGGAAGAAAGGTGCATAAAAATGAAAGAAAAGTGCAGAAAGAGGCAAAACAGGTACATAAAGAGACCACAGGGGTGCAGAAAGAAGCAAGACAGGTGCAGAAAGCATGAAAAGTGCAGAATGAAGCAACAGGGGTGCAGAAAGAGGCAAGAGAAGTGTAGAAACGAGAAAGTGAGGTGCAGAAAAAGTCATTATAGGTGCAAAAAGAGGCAAGAAAGGTGCAGAAACAGGCAAGAGAAGTGCACAAAGGGGCAAGAGAATCGCTGAAAGAAGCAACAGAGGTGTAGAAAGAAGGAAGAAAATTGCAGAAAGAGGCTAGTGAGATGCAAAAAGGCAGGAAAGGTACAGAAAGAGGGAAGACGAGTGTTGAAAGAGACAAAAGGGGTGTATAAAGAAGCAAATGAGGTGTAGAAAGAGGCAACAGACTTGCAGAAAGAGGGAAGAGTGGTGCAGAAAAAGGCAAGAAAAGTGCAGAAAGAGACAAAAGCGGTACATAAAGAGACAACAGGGTTGCAGAAAGAAGCAAGACAGGTGCAGAAAGAAGCATGGGAAGTGCAGAATAAAGCAGCAGGGGTGCAGAAAGAGGCAAGAGAAGTGCACAAAGAGGCAAGAGTAGTGCAGAAAGAGGCAAGAGAATTGCTGAAAGAAGCAACAGAGGTGTAGAAAGAAGCAAGAAAAGTGCAGAAAGAGGCAAGTGAGATGCAAAAACAGGCAGGAAAGGTACAGAAAGAGGGAAGATGAGTGCAGAAAGAAACAACAGGGATGCAGAAAGAAGCAAATAAGGTGCAGAAACAGGCAAGAGAAGTGCACTAAGAGGCATGAGAATTGCTGAAAGAAGCAACAGAGGTGTAGCAGAGAAGCAAAAAAAGCAAGAAAAGCGCAGAAAGAGGCAGGTGAGATGCAAAAACAGGCAGGAAAGGTACAGAAAGAGGGAAGATGAGTGCAGAAAGAAACAACAGGGATGCAGAAAGAAGCAAATAAGGTGCAGAAACAGGAAAGAGAAGTGCACAAAGAGGCAAGAGAATTGCTGAAAGAAGCAACAGAGGTGTAGAAAGAAGCAAGAAAAGTGCAGAAAGAGGCAAGTGAGATGCAAAAACAGGCAGGAAAGGTACAGAAAGAGGGAAGATAAGTGAAGAAAGAGACAGACAGGGGTGCAGAAAGAAGAAAGAGAAGTGTAGAAAGGAGCAAGTCAGGTGCAAAAAGAGCCAACAGAGGTGCAAAAAGAGGCAAGAGAGGTACACAAAAAGGCACGAGAAGTGCACAAAGAGCCAAGAGAATTGCTGAAAGAAGCAACAGAGGTGTAGAAAAAGCAAGAAAAGTGCTGAAAGAGGAAAGTGAGATACAAAAACAGGCAGGAAAGGTACAGAAAGAGGGAAGATGAGTGCTGAAAGAGACAAAAGGGGTGCATAAAGAAGCAAATGAGGTGCAGCAAGAGGCAACAGACATGTAGAAAGAGGGAAGAGAGGGGCAGAAAACCACAAACAAATTGAGAGAAGAGGCAAAAGAGGTACATAAAGAGACAACAGGGGTGCAGAATGAAGCAAAACAGGTGCAGAAAGAAGCATGGAAAGTTCAGAATGAAGCAACAGGGGTGCACAAATAGACAAGAGAAGTGCAGAAACAGGCAAGGGAAGTGCACAAAGAGGTAAGAGAATTGCTGAAAGAAGTAACAGATGTTGAAAGAAGCAAGAAAAGTGCAGAAAGAGGCAAGTGAGGAGCAAAAACAGGCAGGAAAGGTACAGAAAGAGGGAAGACGAGTGCAGAAATAGATAACAAGGGTGCAGAAAGAAGCAAATGAGGTGCAGAAAGAGGCAACAGACATGCAGAAAGAGGGAAGAGAGGTGCAAAAAAAGGCAAGAAAAGTGCAGAAAGACGCAAAAGGTACATAAACAGACAACAGGAGTGCAGAACGAGTCAAGGGAAGTGTAGAAAGGAGGAGTGAGGTGCAGAAAGAGTTAACAGAGGTGCTTAAAGAGGCAAGAGAGGTGCAGAAACAGGCAAGAGAAGTGCACAAAGGGGCAGGATAATTGCTGAAAGAAGCAACAGAGGTGTAGAAAGAAGCAAGAAAAGTGCAGAAAGAGGCAAGTGAGATGTAAAAACAGGCAGGAAAGGTACAGAAAGAGGGAAGACGAGTGCTGAAAGAGACAACAGGTGTGCACAAAGAAGCAAATGAGGTGCAGAAAGAGGCAACAGTCGTGAAGAAAAAGGGAAGAGAGGTGTAGAAAAAGTCAAGAAAATTGCAGAAAGAGGCAAAAGACGTATGTAAAGAGACAACAGGGATGCAGAAAGAAGCAATACAGGTGCTGAAATAAGCATGGAAAGTGCAGAATGAAGCAACAGGGGTGGAGAAAGAGGCAAGAGAAGTGAAGAAACAGGCAAGAGAAGTGCACAAAGAGGCAACAAAATTGCTGAAAGAAGCAACAAAGGTGTAGAAAGAAGAAAGAAAAGTGCAGGAAGAGGCAAGTGAGAAGCAAAAACAGGCAGGAAAGGTACAGAAAGAGGGATGACGAGTCCTGAAAGAGACAACAGGGGTGCACAAAGAAGCAAATAATGTGCAGAAAAAGGCAACAGACGTGCAGAAAGAGGGAAGAGAGGCGCAGAAAAATGCAAGAGAAGTGCAGAAACAGGCAAGTGAAGTGCACAAAGAGGCAAGAGAATTGCTGAAAGAAGCAACAGAGGTGTAGCAGAGAAGCAAGAAAAGCACAGAAAGAGGCAGGTGAGATGCAAAAACAGGCAGGAAAGGTCCAGAAAGAGGCAAGACGAGTGCAGAAAGAGACAACAGGGGTGCAGAAGAAGCAAGACAGGTGGAGAAAGGAGAAAGTGAGGTGCACAAAAATGCAAGAGAGGTGCAAAAAGAGGCAAGAGAGGTGGAGAAACAGGCAAGAGAAGAACACAAAGAGGCAAGAGATTGCTGAAATAAGCAACAGAGGTGTACAAAGAAGCAGGAAAAGTGCAGAATGAGGCAAGTGAGATGCAAAAACTGGTAGGAAAGGTACAGAAAGAGGGAAGACTAGTGCAGAAAGAGACAACCGGGATGCAGAAAGAAGCAAATAAGGTGCAGAAAGAGACAAGAGAAGTGCAGAAACAGACAAGTGAAGTGCACAAAGAGGCAAGAGAATTGCTGAAAGAAGCAACAGAAGTGTAGCAGAGAAGCAAGAAAAGCGCAGAAAGAGGCAGGTGAGATGCAACAACAGGCCGGAAAGGTACAGAAAGAGGGAAGACAAGTGCAGAAAGAGAGAACAGGGGTGCAGAAAGAAGCAAATGAGGTGCAGAAAGAGGCAACAGCAGTGCAGAAAGAGGGAAGAATGGTGCAGAAAAAGGAAAGAAAAGTGCAGAAAGAGGCAAAAGATGTACATAAAGAGACCACAGGGGTGCAGAAAGAAGCAAGACAGGTGCAGAAAGCATGAAAAGTGCAGAATAAAGCAACAGTGGTGCAGAAAGAGGCAAGAGAAGTGTAGAAAGGAGAAAGTGAGGTGCAGAAAAAGTCAACATAGGTGCAAAAAGAGGCAAGAAAGGTGCAGAAACAGGCAAGAGAAGTGCACAAAGGGGCAAGAGAATCGCTGAAAGAAGCAACAGAGGTGTAGAAAGAAGGAAGAAAATTGCAGAAAGAGGGTAGTGAGATGCAAAAAAAGGCAGGAAAGGTACAGAAAGAGGGAAGACGAGTGTTGAAAGAGACAAAAGGGGTGTATAAAGAAGCAAATGAGGTGTAGAAAGAGGCAACAGACTTGCAGAAAGAGGGAAGAGAGGTGCAGAAAAAGGCAAGAAAAGTGCAGAAAGAGACAAAAGCGGTACATAAAGAGACAACAGGGTTGCAGAAAGAAGCAAGACAGGTGCAGAAAAAAGCATGGAAAGTGCAGAATGCATCAACAGGGGTGCAAAAAGAGGCAAGAGAAGTGTAGAAAGGAGCAAGTCAGGGACAGAAAGAGCCAACAGAGGTGCAAGAAAAGGCAAGAGAGGTGCAAAAGCAGGCAAGAGAAGTGCACAAAGTGGCAAGAGAATTGCTGAAAGAATCAACAGAGGTGTAGAAAGAAGCAAGAAAAGTGCAGAAAGGGACAAGTGAGATGGAAAAACAGCCAGGAAAGGAACAGAAAGAGGGAAGACAAGTGAAGAAAGAGACAGACAGGGGTGCAGAAAGAAGAAAGAGAAGTGTAGAAAGGAGCAAGTCAGGTGCAAAATGAGCCAACAGAGGTGCAAAAAGAGGCAAGTGAGGTACACAAAAAGGCAAGAGAAGTGCACAAAGAGCCAAGAGAATTGCTGAAAGAAGCAACAGAGGTGTCGAAAAAGCAAGAAAAGTGCAGAAAGAGGAAAGTGAGATACAAAAACAGGCAGGAAAGGTACAGAAAGAGGGAAGATGAGTGCTGAAAGAGACAAAAGGGGTGCATAAAGAAGCAAATGAGGTGCAGAAAGAGGCAACAGACATGCAGAAAGAGGAAAGAGAGGGGCAGAAAACCACAAACAAATTGAGAGAAGAGTCAAAAAAGGTACATAAAGAGACAACAGGGGTGCAGAATGAAGCAAGACAGCTGCAGAAAGAAGCATGGAAAGTGCAGAATGAAGCAACAGGGGTGCACAAATAGACAAGAGAAGTGCAGAAACAGGCAAGGGAAGTGCACAAAGAGGTAAGAGAATTGCTGAAAGAAGTAACAGAGATGTTGAAAGAAGCAAGAAAAGTGCAGAAAGAGGCAAGTGAGGAGCAAAAACAGGCAGGAAAGGTACAGAAAGAGGGAAGACGAGTGCAGAAATAGATAACAAGGGTGCAGAAAGAAGCAAATGAGGTGCAGAAAGAGGCAACAGACATGCAGAAAGAGGGAAGAGAGGTGCAGAAAAAGGCATGAAAAGTACAGAAAGAGGCAAAAGGTACATAAAGAGACAACAGGGGTGCAGAAAGAAGCAAGACAGGTACAGAGAGAAGCATGGAAAGTGCAGAATGAAGCAACAGGGGTGCAGAACGAGTCAAGGGAAGTGTAGAAAGGAGGAGTGAGGTGCAGAAAGAGCCAACAGAGGTGCATAAAGAGGCAAGAGAGGTGCAGAAACAGGCAAGAAAAGTGCAAAAAGAGGCAAGTGAGATGTAAAAACAGGCAGGAAAGGTACAGAAAGAGGGAAGACGAGTGCTGAAAGAGACAACAGGGGCGCACAAAGAAGCAAATGAGGTGCAGAAAGAGGCAACAGTCGTGAAGAAATAGGGAAGAGAGGTGCAGAAAAAGTCAAGAGAAGTGCAGAAAGAGGCAAAAGAGGTACTTAAAGAGACAAGCGCAGAAAAATGCAAGAGAAGTGCAGAAACAGGCAAGTGAAGTGCACAAAGAGGCAAGAGAATTGCTGAAAGAAGCAACAGAGGTGTAGCAGAGAAGCAAGAAAAATGAAGAGGCAGGTAAGATGCAAAAACAGGCCGGAAAGGTCCAGAAAGAGAGAAGACGAGTGCAGAAATAGATAACAGCGGTGCAGAAAGAAGCAAATGAGGTGCAGAAAGAGGCAACAGACGTGCAGAAAGAGGGAAGAAAACTGCAGAGAAAGGCAATAAACTTGCAGAGAGGCAAAAGAGGTAAATAAAGAGACAACAAGGGTGCAGAAACAAGCAAGACAGGTGCAGAAAGAAGCATGGAAAGTGCAGAATGAAGCAACAGGGGTGCAGAAAGAGGCAAGAGAAGCGCAGAAACAGGCAAGAGAAGTGCACAAAGAGGCAAGAGAATTGCTGAAAGAAGCAACAGAGGTGTAGCAGAGAAGCAAGAAAAGTGCAGAAAGAGGCAAGTGAAATGCAAAAACAGGCAGGCAGAGAGGTACAGAAAGAGGGAAGACGAGTGCAGAAACAGAGAACAGGGGTGCAGAAAGAAGCAAGACAGGTGCAGAAAGGAGGAAGTGAGGTGCACAAAGAGGCAAGAGAGGTGCAAAAAGAGGCATGAGCGGTGCAGAAACAGGCAAGGGAAGTGCACAAAGAGGCAAGAGATTGCTGAAATAAGTAACAGAGGTGTAGAAAAAGCAAGAAAAGTGCAGAAAGAGGAAAATGAGATACAAAAACAGGCAGGAAAGGTACAGAAAGAGGGAAGATGAGTGCAGAAATAGATAACAAGGGTGCAGAAAGAAGCAAATAAGGTGCAGAAAGCGGCAAGAGAAGTGCACAAAGAGGCAAGAGAATTGCTGAAAGAAGCAACAGAGGTGTAGCAGAGAAGCAAGGAAAGCGCAGAAAGAGGCAGGTGAGATGCAAAGACAGGCAGGAAAGGTCCAGAAAGAGGGAGGGCGAGTGCAGAATGAGACAACAGGGGTGCAGAAGAAGCAAGACAGGTGGAGAAAGGAGAAAGTGAGGTGCACAAAAATGCAAGAGAGGTGCAAAAAGAGGCAAGAGAGGTGGAGAAACAGGCAAGAGAAGAACACAAAGAGGCAAGAGATTGCTGAAATAAGCAACAGAGGTATAGAAAAAGCAAGAAAAGTGCAGAAAGAGGAAAGTGAGATACAAAAACAGGCAGGAAAGGTACAGAAAGAGGGAAGACGAGTGCAGAAATAGATAACAAGGGTGCAGAAAGAAGCAAATGAGGTGCAGAAAGAGGCAACAGACATGCAGAAAGAGGGAAGAGAGGTGCAGAAAAAGGCAAGAAAAGTGCAGAAAGAGGCAAAAGGTACATAAAGAGACAACAGGGGTGCAGAAAGAAGCAAGACAGGTACATAGAGAAGCATGGAAAGTGCAGAATGAAGCAACAGGGGTGCAGAACGAGTCAAGGGAAGTGTAGAAAGGAGGAGTGAGGTGCAGAAAGAGCCAACAGAGGTGCATAAAGAGGCAAGAGAGGTGCAGAAACAGGCAAGAGAAGTGCACAAAGGGGCAGGAGAATTGCTGAAAGAAGCAACAGAGGTGTAGCAGAGAAGGAAGAAAAGCGCAGAAAGAGGCAAGTGAGATGTAAAAACAGGCAGGAAAGGTACAGAAAGAGGGAAGACGAGTGCTGAAATAGACAACAGGGGTGCACAAAGAAGCAAATGAGGTGCAGAAAGAGGCAACAGACGTGCAGAAAAAGAGGGAAGAGAACTGCAGTGAAAGGCAATAAACGTGCAGAAAGAGGCAAAAGAGGTAAATAAAGAGACAACAAGGGTGCAGAAAGAAGCAAGACAGGTGCGGAAAGAAGCATGGAAAGTGCAGAATGAAGCAACAGGGGTGCAGAAGAAGCAAGACAGGTGCAGAAAGGAGAAAGTGAGGTGCACAAATATGCAAGGGAGGTGCAAAAAGAAGCAAGAGAGGTGCAGAAACAGGCAAGAGAAGCGCAGAAACAGGCAAGAGAAGCGCACAAAGAGGCAAGAGATTGCTGAAATAGGCAACAGAGGTGTACAAAGAAGCAAGAAAAGTGCAGAATGAGGCAGGTGAGATGCAAAAACTGGCAGGTAAGGTACAGAAGGAGGGAAGACTAGTGCAGAAAGAGACAACAGGGGTGCAGAATGAAGCAAATAAGGTGCAGAAAGAGGCAAGAGAAGTTCAGAAACAGGCAAGTGAAGTGCACAAAGAGGCAAGAGAATTACTGAAAGAAGCAACAGAAGTGTAGCAGAGAAGCAAGAAAAACACAGAAAGAGGTAGGTGAGATGCAAAAACAGGCCGGAAAGGTACAGAAAGAGGGAATACAAGTGCACAAAAAGAGAACAGGGGTACAGAAAGAAGCAAATGAGGTGCGTGTGAGACCGGCCTCACGGCGTGGCCCTCTCCATCATCCAGCCAACCTGCAACCACCCTCAAGACACGACATCCCCGACTCCGGCCGCCCCAGCCACCCCCGATCCGCGGGCCGGCCAGAGGCCTGACCAACTCACCACCCTACCACGCATGTCCAACCAAGGAAGCGGGAGCCTCAACACAGACCCAGAGGCGCCAGCCCAGTCACACCTCGGGTCGCCTTCCCCGGGAGGACTCAATCGGCCACCAGGCCCCTGGGGAGCAGGCGCCTCCCCTACCGAGCGTCTGGGGTCCCTCCCAGGCCCACCTGAAAAGACCAAAGAAGTGAGCGGCAGGAAATCCCGCCGAACCCCCTCCGTCACCCCAGTCCCCCCTCTGCGAGCACTCCGGACTTCAAAGAACCAGCGGAGTATAACAAGGGGTGCCGGAGAAACAAGGACAGAGAAGACCTGGAACCATCTGAGCCTGCAGACGCTGTCGCGGCTCCTGAACGCTGAAGTCACCTGGGCCTGCTGAGTGACTCGCGGCCTCTTGCTATTGAACCATCTGAGCCCTGCGGACTAGGTCGCGGCTCCCGAATACTGAACCACCTAGGCCTGCTGAGTGACTCGCGGCCCCCAGCTATTGAACCATCTGAGCCCTGCTGACAGAATCGCGGCTCCTGAACTCCGACCACCTGTGCCTGCTGAGAGACTCGCGGCGCTCCCCTTGAGGACGACTCGGGAAGAGATCGCCCAGAGACACGACACCCTCCTGCTCGAGGATTGTGAGCTTCCGCAGGGTATTTCGCAGAGACACTATCTTGAAAGACTGTCCCGCTACCCCCATTCCCCACGACTGACTTGTGGTACGTTGTGCCACTGCTGTACTATTCGCCTTTTGGGTCATAAAGATCCCTTGAAATCATCGATAAAAGAACTTATCGTCCTACAAAGAATACGTGTGGTGTCCCTCTGTTCACAGTGCAGTTCAGGGTGTGTGCGCCTGGTTCGGCTTATTTGGGAGAGGTGGGTCAAAGGGGTGGGCAGGACGTGTATCGAACCCCCTTCCGGCGAACGCCTTTCCAACAGTGCAGAAAGAGGCAACAGACGTGCAGAAAGAGGGAAGAAAGGTGCAGAAAAATGAAGGAAAAGTGCAGAAAGAGGCAAAAGAGGTACATAAAGAGACCACAGGCGTGCAGAAAGAAGCAAGACAGGTGCAGAAAGCATGAAAAGTGCAGAATGAAGCAACAGGGGTGCAGAAAGAGGCAAGAGAAGTGTAGAAAGGAGATAGTGAGGTGCAGAAAAAGTCAACATAGGTGCAAAAAGAGGCAAGAGAGGGGTAGAAACAGGCAAGAGAAGTGCACAAAGGGGCAAGACAATTGCTGAAAGAAGCAACAGAGGTGTAGAAAGAAGGAAGACAATTGCAGAAAGAGGCTAGTGAGATGCAAAAACAGGCAGGAAAGGTACAGAAAGAGGGAAGACGAGTGTTGAAAGAGACAAAAGGGGTGAATAAAGAAGCAAATGAGGTGCAGAAAGAGGCAACAGTTGTGAAGAAAAAGGGAAGAGAGGTGCAGAAAAAGTCAAGAAAAGTGCAGAAAGAGGCAAAAGAGGTACTTAAAGAGACAACAGGGATGCAGAAGGAAGCAATACATGTGCAGAAAGAAGCATGGAAAGTGCAGAATGAAGCAACAGGGGTGCAGAAAGAGGCAAGAGAAGTGCAGAAACAGGCAAGAGAAGTGCACAAAGAGGCAAGCAAATTGCTGAAAGAAGCAACAGAGGTGCAGAAAGAAGCATGGAACGTGCAGAATGAAGCAACAGGGGTACAGAAAGAGGCAAGAGAAGTGCATAAACAGCAAGAGACGTGCACAAAGAGACAGGAGAACTGCTGAAAGAAGCAAAAGAGGTGTAGAAAGAAGCAAGAAAAGTCCCGCAAGAGGCAAGTGAGATGCAAAAACAGGCAGGAAAGGTACAGAAAGAGGGAGGATGAGTGCAGAAAGAGACAACAGGGGTGCAGAAAGAAGCAAATGAGGGGCAGAAAGAGGCAACAGACGTGCAGAAAGAGGGAAGAGAGGTACAGGAAAAGGCAAGAAAAGTGCAGAAAGAGTCAAAAGAGGTACATAAAGAGACAATAGGTGTGCAGAAAGTAGCAGGACAGGTGCAGAAAAAAGAATGAAAAGTGCAGAATGAAGCAAAAGGGGTGCAGAAAGAGGCAAGAGAAGTGCAGAAAGGAGCAAGTGAGGTGCAGAAAGAGCCAACAGAGGTGCAAAAAGAGGCAAGAGAGGTGCAGAAACAGGCAAGATTAGTGCACAAAGAGGCAATAGATTTGCTGAAAGAAGCAACAGAGATGTAGAAAGAAGCAAGAAAAGTGCAGAAAGAGGCAAGTGAGAAGCAAAAACAGGTAGGAAAGGTAAAGAAAGAGGGAAGACAAGTGCAGAAAGAGACAACAGGTGTGAAGAATGAAGCAAATGAGGTGCAGAAAGAGGCAACAGACTTGGAGAAAGAGGGAAGAGAGGTGCAGAAAGTACATGAAATTTGCAGAATGAGGTCAAGAGAAGTGCAGAAAAAGAAAGAAACGTGCAGAAAGAAGCTACAGAATTGCAGAAGGAGGCAAGAGAGGCGCAGAGGGAGGCAAGAGAGGCGCAGAGGGAGGCAAGAGTGGCTTGCACAAAATTAGTACCAATTTAACTCCCACATTTAGCAATAAGTAACACGTGACCATTCTAGGTTTGCAAAGGGCTTTCCACCACACTGTAACACTTGTTGCTGCATTTTTGGTAACGTATGACCCATTTCAGCTAGAAACAAGGCTTGTTTTGCTAAAATCTGCAGATTAGGGTGCAGATGATGAATTATGTGGCTAATACAGAAAATGTATAATTGTGCGAAAGTCGGTGCAGCCAAACAGTCACATAATTCCAGTGGCTGTGCTCATACCTCTGACTAGGTACACAAGTGCTCCTCAGTGATTCCTTCTTTTTTTGTCTCCTTGAGTTCATATTTGAGCTTCTATGGAAACGAGGAAGACTAAACCTGAGGTTACCACTCCACAACACAGACTACCTGTAGGAGAGTAGGATCTGCACTTATGTTGCCCCCACTTTTTTCCTGATTTTTGCACTGGTTTCTGGCTATAGTATGGCTGAGTCCCTGCTAATCAGGGACCCAGCCTCTCTGTTCTCTCTGAACAACTTGGAGTGCATATTAGATGCACTAGTGATTGGATACTGTGGTACCTTATGAGCCCCTAGTATATGGTACCTTAGGTACCAAGGGCATACGTACTTCACAGGCCTACCAGGGGCTGAAGCATGTATTTTGCAGGCCCTATCAATCCCGAGGGCAGGGTGCTTGGTTTCCATGTGAGGGGGTGCCTCAGCCTGAGCAGGGCCCCTCTGCAGCTCTCAGAGTCTATTCTCTGTAGCTGTTTGTGGATGTGGTTAAACCATAGACTCTAAAGTGCATTATAACCTAGCAGTAAATGCTAACTTTGGGATGGCTGCATCAAAACATGTCGTGTTTGGTGTCAAACGCCGTGGAATCATACCCCCACACCAGTAACTGGTGTGGGAGTATGATCCCACCCTTCTAGAGGGATAGACATGTACCTACTGTGGAAACACGGTAGAATCCTGAAAGAGCCCTGGCATCACAAAATGGATGCCACCAGCACAGACACTGGGCTGCCCTCCTGCTGCTGAGCGAAACTCGCAGTAGAGGAGGCCCAACAACAGGCATCCTGTCACAGGGAGGTGTAACCACCTTCCAGACAGGATGTAGTGTATTGGGGCTGGGTGGGTGCACTCCTAGAGTGCTTTGAAGTCCTGCACTGGGGGAGCAGTAGGCTCCTCTGTGCATATGCCAGCTCAAACCGGTTCAGGGGCTACCAGCCCCTGCTCTGGCGCGAAACTGGACAAAGGGAAGTGGGTGTAACCACCCACTCCCCTGACCCTCCCATAGGAGTGGTCATAGAGCAAGTCCCTCCCTTTCCTTTAGTATAAGAAAGGGAAATCTTGCCATGGCAAACTAGATATCCCTGGACGACGCTCTGGAAGAAGAATCCTGGACCTTCGACGTTCCACTACCTTTGGAAGACTGAAGAATCTCCCTTGGAGTCAAGGAGTGACTCCCCTTCTTGGCAGGCACCAAAACTTTGAATCAACGATTGCAAACTTTCCCGCTCCCGCCAGAGTCCGAAGTCCCTGCATCCCTGGAAGTGGATTTCCTGACTTCTCAACGGCCTTTGTGAGTCCCCAGCTAAACTGAGGCGAGTGGACCCCACGAGTGACGAGGAACAGCAATACCCGGGTACCGTGCACTATTGTCGAGAGCAACCCCTTTACGACGTTCTACGAACTTGTGCATTGGACCACGTGTGTTCCAAGCCTCCAGCAGGATTTCCACCGAGAATCAGTGGCCTACCTCGACCGAGTGACCGTGGGCTCCTGTGAAGTGAATCCTCCCGAGGCGTCTTCGCGATCCCTTGCCGGTAGGCTTGTGGGTCCCCTGAAGACTTTTTCATCGAACCAAAGGGCTCCCCTAGTTGCTCCGGGCCTGCCCTCACTTACCCTTGCGGGGTGAGTCCCTCAGACCTTGCTGGTCTGCACCGTTGACTTTCTTCACATTCCACGAGACTTGCTGTTGCCAAGACTTGTTGGCTCCAATCCGGTTGCCGACACCTCAGTAAGCTGCAGACTTCGTGGGACACTCCGAATCCATCTCCTGGTCGTCGTTGACGCCTCCTGGACCTCGTGACTGAAGAGTCAAGACACCCGTGATCACCTGAAAACACCCGACTTCTGTGGGCATCCAGCTTCCTGGCCTCGGGTCACTGGCAAGTGACTTTGAACACTGTCTCCTCTGCTCTCAGAGTCCATTCTCTGTGGCTGTTTGTGGATGCGGTTAAACCATATACTCTTAAGTGCATTATAACCTAGCGGTAAATGCTAACTTTGGAATGGCTGCATCAAAACATGTCGTGTTTGGTGTCAAACGCTTTGGAATCATACCTCCAGACCAGTAACTTGTGTGGGAGTATGATCCCACCCTTCTAGAGGGTTAGACATGTACCCACTGTGGAAACACAGTGGAATCCTGAAGAGCCCTGGCATCACAAAATGGATGCCACCAGTCACAGACACTGGGCTGCCCTGCTGCTGACCGAAACTCGCAGTGGAGGAGGCCCAACAATAGGCATCCTGTCACAGGGAGGTGTGGTCACCACCCAGACAGGGTTTAGTGTATTGGGGCTGGGTGGGTGCACTCCTAGAGTGCTTTGAAGTCCTGCACTGGGGGAGCAGTAGGCTCCTCTGTGCATATGCCAGCTCAAACCGGTTCAGGGGCAACCAGCCCCTGCTCTGGCACGAAACTGGACAAAGGGAAGTGGGTGTAGCCACCCACTCCCCTGACCCTCCCATAGGTGGGGTCATAGAGCTAGTCCCTCCCTTCCATGTAGTAGAAGTTAGGGAACCCTTGCCATTCCAAACTAGATAACCCTGGACGACGCTCTGAAGCAGAATCCTGGACCTTCGACGTTCCACTACCTCTGGAAGACTGAAGAATCTCCCTTGGAGTCAAGGAGTGACTCCCCTGCTTGGCAGGCACCAAAACTTTGAATCAACGGTCGCAAACTTTCCCGCTCCCGCCGGAGTCCGAAGTCCCTGCAGTCCCGGAAGTGGATTTCCTGACTTCTCCAAGGCCATCGTGAGTCCCCAGCGACGCTGAGGCAATTGGACCCCACGAGTGACGAGGAACTGCAATACCTGGGTACCGGGCACTATTGTCGAGTGCAACCCCTTCACGACGTTCTACGAACTTGTGCATTGGACCACGTGTGGTCCAAGCCTCCATCAAAATTTCCACCGAAGATCAGAGGCCTACCCCGTCCCGAGTGACCGTGGGCCCCTGTTGAGTGAATCCTCCCGAGGCGTCTTCGCGATCCCTTGCCGGTTGGCTTGTGGGTCCCCAGAAGACTTTTCTACAAAACCAAAGGGCTCCTCTGGTTGCTCCAGGCCTGCCCTGACTTACCCTTGCTGGGTGAGTCCCTCAGACCTTGCTGGTCTGCACCGCTGACTATTTACACTTTCCACAAGACTTGCTGTTGCCAAGGCTTGTTGGCTCCAATCTGGTCGCCAACACCTCAGTAAGCTGCAGACTTCGTGGGACATGCCGAAGCCAGCTCCTGGTTGTCGTCGACGCCTCCTGGACCTCGTGGCTGAAGAGTCAAGACACCCGTGATCACCTGAAATCATCCGACGACTGTGGGCATCCAGCTTCCTTGCCCAGAGTCACTGCCAAGTGACTTTGAACACAGTCCCTTCTGCTTTCAGGTCTTCCTTCTTCTGAATCCAGCCTTGGATTCCACCGGACACTTCTTCTGTCTTCACAAGCACCAAGTCTTCTTTGGCTCCCATTGAAAACAACGCCGCAACCCGACACCAAAAGACACCTATGCACCGGCTTCCCTGGGAGAGGTAACTCCAGCATTACGGTGCTCCTGTGGGTGTTGCCTCTAGAACTACTTACCCTGTAAGTGACATGCTTGTAGACTCTCCCGAAGTATCCTAAAACTTTAAAATTCCAACCGCGACTTGCTCCATTGAAGTCAATTGGGATCCGCGGCTGTGTTCTCACACTGCATGCGTCTCCCGTGGGTCCTTTACTTACCTGCCTTGGGTGGATTAGTGACACCCCAGCGCTTCTGAAGGCCCTAGGCCTTGTCCCCTCGCAAGTCGATATTCCTAAGTCTCTTTTTTAGTATATGGTCTGGGCCCCCCCCAAGGGCCCCAGCCATATTTGTGCTTAACTTGTTGTGAAATGTTGATTTGTGCATATGTTCCTGACTTCTAATCTCATAGAGATTAGTAGGGTGTGTCTAGTAATAAATAGATATATATTTTATATATATACCTGTGTGGTGTCCTTTCATTTAGTAATTCAAGAGATTATAAGGTAAAACAAGCAGCTTTACATTCCTCTAAAGACTTAGCCTGAAGGCTGCTCTCCACAGCTAATACTAGGATAGCTTTCTTTAAAAGGTTGTTGTGGTGATGTCATGTAGTCAGATGACTGTCAGAACCTCCATATGTCTTCTGGAGTGTTGGTAGACTTCTGATTTAGAATGTTCTGATACTGTCAGTTACCACCTGTGCCTTGGTCATACCAGGGACGGCTCTCTGTACCAATAAACCTTTGGCATCTACCTTACTTTATGTTCCCTATCATCATTTCATTGGCGACGAGGATGGGATTCGAACCCACGCGTGCAAAGCACAATGGATTAGCAGAAACTTATTCTAGCCGCGCATTCTGGTCATCTTGGGGCAACCATCACTAAAGGAAAGTTAGAAATGATTTCTGGTGGCCAAGAATGGACATTCAAATAGATAGTATGGTTAAGAATTGTTCACGTTGCAACACTAGCGACAAAGTGTTCGTACTTGAAGGTACTATTGAATCTCCCGTTCTTCCTCCCAGTAGAGCATGGCAAAAAATTGGTATGGATTTTCTAGGACCATTTCATGTTCTCCCTTCCAGTTCAAGATACTTTTTAGTTCTAATTGACCATCTATCTAGATGGGGTGAAGTTGAACCTATTTCTGTTCCAAATTCAAAAAGTGTAATCAATTGTTTGAACACCATTTTTACAAGAGAAGGGTATCCAGAAGAAATTCTCACCGATAATGGTGTGCAATTTGTGTCACATGAAATGACTTTGTTTTTGCGTTTCTGTGGCATAAAACACACAAGAACTCCAGTCTACCATCCGCAAAGTAATGGCAAAACAGAGAGGTTTAACACAGTCGTGGTGGAGTGCGTACAAGCAGCTTTTAGATCTAGATCTTGTGTTTTTCAAGCTGTTAAAGATCTTGTTTGATCATATCGCACTTCACCTCACGTTGCAACCAACATTTGCCCTTTTGAACTTATGAGGGGCCGAAAAGCATCTTGTTAAGTATACCCTTTTTGGATGGTGTAATCTTTTCATCATGGTAGTGATATGAAATGCTTATGGGAATCTGCATGGAAAACTTCAAGTGAAAATTGTTCGAAGTCTTCTCAATTTTTAAATAGAAAAGAACCTCACAGACTATGTATTGGAGACTGGGTTAGAGTCAAAAATCCAGTTTCAGTGAGAAAAGGACTTTCCAAATTTCTTGAGTCACAACAAATTATAGATATACGAAAGAATGCTGTAAAGTTGTCGAATGGTAACTGGTGGAGCACCTCTCGTATTGCCAAGGATCCTTCTTTTTCTTCCAACATTGATAGACTCAATCAAAATGTCTCAGGAGGGGATGGCGTCAGGAAAAGCACTAGAATTTGTTCTAGACCTCGAAATCTACAAGACTATGTTTAAATCTCACTACTTGTTTCTTTTAACTGTTTTAGGAAATTGTGTTACATCCTCACTATTTGTTTTCCAGTTGTTTTTCCTTTCTTTATGTATTTCTTCTCCTTTTGTGTTTCCTTAAGAGTTGTTTTATTTAAAGGGGGGGGAAGTGTGGTGATGTCATGTAGTCAGATGACTGTCAGAACCTCCATATGTCATCTGGAGTGTTGGTAGACTTCTGATTTCTAATGTTCTGATACTGTCAGTTACCACCTGTGCCTTGGTCATACCAGGGACGGCTCTCTGTACCAATAAACCTTTGGCATCTACCTTACTTTATGTTCCCTATCATCATTTCAGTTGTCTTAAACCTATCTACCATAAGAGTCGAATTGTACTGGTGCAAGGTGGCCACTTTAACTAGTGACCAGCATTTACCAGGTCAACTTCTCACATACACACACTACCACACTTACTTCTACAGAAACTTACACATAGTTACTCTCTTAAACAATCACTTATAGAAACACCTACTTATTTGTACAGGAACTCTTCCAATCGCTCACTCTCACATATACACCAATACTCGCATATACTAGTTTAAAACATATGTAGTTACTCATAAAGACACTATTTTGATAGTCATTCACTCACTAACACACTCATAAACACACTCATCCACCTATACAGTCCAGCACACATGCTGTCTTCAACACATACAAACAGTGAGTCACTCATTCATGCATCTATGCACTAAGTAATACCTCCACCGAACCATACAGACACTCATACTGATACTCAAAAAACGAACTAATAACCCATATAGACACTCATGTAGCTACTCACCAAACAATGCAGCCACTTATACACAAAGTGAGTGACTGATACAGATATTTACATATTTAAAAATTACTCACTAACCCATGTATTCACTAAGACACACTTAATCAGTCAGTTATACAATCAATAAAAATAAAAAAAATCATCCATTTAGACACTTGTATACACATTTATTCTTCCATCGACCTTGAGATACATATATAAAACATATTTAATTTTCAGAAAAACACACATTCACTGGATGATGTCATCAGTGAGGTCATTTGGGATGTCATCAGAGATGTCATGAGTGATGTCACTGACCATGTCATGAGTGATGTAATATGCGACGTCATTAGCAGTGCATTACGGGGGCGCGAGTTATAGTTAGCTGAACTAACTATAACGGGGGAATTTCTATGGGTTTGTACGAGTGAAATGTCCAACTAACTATAACGCCCCTGAAACCTATGTTTTTATCAGTGAATTTCTAAGGTTTTTAAAATGCTAATTTCTAACTATAACGCCCCTGAAACCTATGGTTTTTTTCAGTGAATATATATATATTTATTATACTATGTATACATGTGAAAATGTCTCGGTCCGCCTGTTTGCCTCGGTGGCACAGAAAAAATGGGTTGAACTGACGTCAGCACGCCGATGAGGTCCTCTTATGGCTCCGATGACATCATACGGTGTTGCGAGCGGACCCGTGCTATTATGATGTCCTCGTCGACATGGGAGAGCTAGGAAATAATTTCCGTGGAATGCTGGTGCAGGTGATATTCACCTAAGTGTTCAGGCTAGTCCTTTGGGAGCAACTGTTTATGTTGCCACTCCAGAAACCGAAACCAGTGATCCGAGGGCAGAGGCCCTGCAGATGGCACACGAGGTGGGCTGCCCAGTCGTGTGCACCGGCGGGGCAGCGAAGTGGCAAGCACCACAACCCACAAAAAAAGTAATTAGGGCACTGAATAACACAGGATCTTCTTTTTGTATCTAGCAGGAACAACAAAGTTAAAATGCCCTTGTACCAAAATGTAGAATTAGTGCTACAACGGTCTTCAAGAGGACCTGCGATGCCGCTTCTGCCTCCCGTACCCTGGAGGCGGCACATAGATCACGTGGTACGGTCATACTGGGGTGGAACGCACACTCGGTGACCTCTCATGGCACTGCTCCACACTTCAGGGAGGACGCTTTCCATTAGCTATGTTTTCTGATGACGTGTTGTGCCGGCCCCATCCAACAGAACTCCTTTAGATCCAAACAAACTCTTCCACTTTCTCACCGGAAGTAAAACCAGGCCACGTGGACACTTTCACAATACAACAGCTGGGAATGCACTTTTCAGTAAAAAAAACACATTCCTTCCTCCTAATTAATCAAATAAACGTCTCACTGAAGAACAGGGGCCAGCTTCGATCGGTAAACAGCCGTTACAACAACTTTTTTACTTCGCGATACCATTACAACGCATGCATTACCACGCATGCGTTGTACATCGCGAAGTCATTACTACACATTTTTTTAGAACGCATGGTCATTTACCATGCATGCCTTAACAACAAATTTTGTTGTAAAGGTATGTATGGTAAATGACCATGCGTTCTAAAAAACATGTAGACGATCCACGTTGTTGTAAGGAAACAGAGGCTGTTCCGTTTACTCACAACGCCGTGCACCGCCCCTCAGAGACGATGTGAAGCAGGAACCACGAGGAGTGAGGTAAGGGGGATTGGGCATGGGGTGTTTTTTTTTCTTCTAGAGTTTAGGGTAGTGCAGTGGTGTTTGGGCAGTGTATGGGGTCGTGCTGGGGTAGTGTTTTAGGGTTTAGGGTAGTGCAGTGGTGTTTGGGTAGTGTAGGGGTTCATGCTGGGTTAGTGTTTTAGGGTTTAGGGTAGTGCAGTCGTGTAGGGGGTCGTAATGGGGGTAGGGTTTTAGGGTTTAAGGTAGTTCAGTGATGTTTTTGTAGTGTAGGGGGTCGTGCTGGGGGTAGTGTTTTATGGTTTAGG
This sequence comes from Triturus cristatus, assembly GCF_964204655.1. Lineage (NCBI taxonomy): Eukaryota > Metazoa > Chordata > Amphibia > Caudata > Salamandridae > Triturus > Triturus cristatus. The sequence goes on along the minus strand of NC_140579.1, from coordinate 149,780,835 downwards.
GTAGTGCAGTGGTGTTTGGGTAGTGTAGGGGTTCGTGCTGGGGGTTGATTTAGGGTTTAGGGTAGTGCAGTGGTGTTTGGGTAGTCGTGCTGGGGGTAGTGTTTTAGGGTTTAGAGTAGTGCAGTGGTGTTTTTGTAGTGTAGGGGTTGTGCTGGGGGTAGTGTTTATGGTAGTGCAGTGGTGTTTGGGTAGTGTAGGGGTAGTGCAGTGGTGTTTGTGTAGTGTAGGGGGTAGTGCTGGGGGTAGTGATTTAGGGTTTAGGGTAGTGCAGTGGTATTTGTGTAGTGTAGGGGGTAGTGTTTTAGGGTTTAGGGTAGTGCAGTGGTGTTTGTGAACTGTAGGGGGTCGTGCTGGGTTCTAGTGTTTTAGGGTTTAGGGTAGTGCAGTGGTGTTTGTGTAGTGTAGGGGGTCGTGTTTTAGGGTTGTGCAGTGGTGTTTGGGTAGTGAAGGGGGTCGTGCTGGGGGTAGTGCAGTTGTGTTTAGGTAGTGAAGGGGGTTGTGCTGGGGGTAGTGTTTTAGGGTTTAGGGTAGTGCAGTTGTGTTTAGGTAGTGTAGGGGGTCATGCTGGGGGTAGATTTAGTGTTTAGGGTAGTTCACTGGTGTTTGTGTAGTGTAGGGGTCGTGCTGGGGTAGTGTTTTAGAGTTTAAGGCAGTGCAGTGGTGTTTATGTAGTGAAAGGGGTCGTGAAAGGGGTAGTGGTTTAGGGTAGTGCAGTGGTGTTTGTGTAGTGTAGGGGGTTGTGCTGGGGTAGACTTAGGGTTTAGGGTAGTGCAGTGGTGTTTGGGTAGTGTAGGGAGTCGTGCTGGGGTAGTGTTTTAGGGTTTACGGTAGTGCAGTGGTGTTTGGGTAGTGTAGGGAGTCGTGCTGGTGGTAGTGGTTTAGGGTAGTGCAGTTATGTTTGGGTAGTGTAGGGTGTCATGCTGGGGGTAGTGTTTTAGGGTTTAGGGTTGTGCAGTGGTGTTTGGGTAGTGGAGGGGGTAGTGTGTTAGGGTAGTGCGCCCAACCAGCCACAATATCCATGGACAAAGGGGATCCTGACTCTTTTGAATGCTCCGCCAATTGAATAATTTTGGTAAAGGGCGTCCAAGACTTATCAATTCCTTTCTTGGGATCCCTCACATACTTGGAGAAAAAGGTACATAGTTTCTCATCAATTTCAGGCGTGTGTGTCACCTTCCCCTTCTGTGAGGGCCTGGGGCATTCTCCTCTCATCCTATTCCTGACCTCCCTTTCAAGGGGTTGATGGATTTTCCCCACCACATACTCTGCCACTTTGGTGTCAGGGGTCCACTCCGTCAACCTAGGATGGTAAATTTGGGTAGGCTCGAACATGTCCGAGTGGAGTGGGACTCTGGATGCCAGGGACGCCCCGAGTCCTTATCCTCATCGGAGGAGAAATCGTCCTCCGATACACCCTCTCCCTCTAAGGGAAACCCGCCGTCGGGGTCTACAATAGTGGTGACAGTGTCGCAATTTTCTCCGGACTCCTCCTCCTCTCGGCAGGGTGCATGTTTTAGCATTTGCGCATTCTTGAGGAAGGTCTCCGTAAGTTTATCAAATCCTTCCAAGTGCCCCGCGTTATGCTTAACGGCCCTTTTACTCCCCGTCTGGGAGCTACTGGGACACGCCACCACCAGATCTGGGTCACTGAACACCCCAGGGAGGCTTTTCGCCAGCTTATCAACCTGATCCCTAAGAGGAGCCAGCGCCCTAGAAATAGCCAGAGAGAGGGCTTGGTCCACTGCTGGAGGGAGAAGCTGGGGGGCCATTCCTCCTCCACTTCCTGGTAGGAGGAGTAACAAGCATTGGCATAGCCAATAGGTCTCACTTTTGGGACCTTATAAGTATTTAGTTATGCAGCACAATATTCTTGGTGCAACAACATCAACTGTTGCATGGGTAAACACTTATAAGGTCCCAAAAGCGAGACCTATTGGCTATGCCAATGCTTGTTACTCAAGATCTTTGTACAGCATTTCCCAAACTAGGGCCTGTCCCCATGTCTCCTTTCTGTCGAATCAGCACATGCAGAATCAGAATGTGCTAGAGAGCCAGCCTTGTTATGTGCACATGTGAAAGTGATGGTTTATTCTCTGCAGGCCATGATACATTATTATGGTATACGGTATTTGCATAATACATTGCTTGAAATTTCCATGGCCTCTTGCTGTTGTTATATAGTTGAATATACGTAATTGACAACAATCCTTTAAATGAAGGAAGCCTGACGAAACCAAGCCAACAAAAGTTTATTTTGAGGAGCTGTCAGGATGACAAAATTACTTTGTCCATGAAGATCCAATGATTTTTTCGGAAAAAACATACCGAACCCAGGTTGGAATGCCAAAAACGAGATATAAATGTGTGTGTAAGAAAAAGAACACTTCTCATAATTCCTAGAAAGTAAGGAACTGTAAGAATAATGAGCAAAAACTGTTATAGAAAAGAACAAGGGGAAACAAGTAAACAACAGGCTGCGGCAGTGGAGATTGAAATGAAGATAAGTTGGAACAAGCGGCCGTGCGGCCGCGATAGTGATCGCGATCGCGATCAAACATCAAAGCGGGGTCAAGCGCGGCGCGCGCGCCCGCGCACATGCACTGTAGCTCTAGGCTGGCCTGGTAGCACTTTTTGGAGCCCTCTCAAAAAGTCTCGCCAGACCAGCGCATGCGCTGGGTCAGGCGAGACCTAAAAATGGTCTTCTGGAGAAGACATGGTAGCAGAGGGTGTGAGCACAGAACAAATGCCCTTAAAATCCTTAAAGCAGCCCCCTTGCCGGTGCTCTAACAGCTGGGCTTTCCCCAAAGCTGTTATAAGAATAGACTGAGGCGCAATACCAATTATCACCACCAGGTGGCACTGGTCACTAACGTGGCCGCGTGGGGAAATCACCGTGTAGCGTTGTCAAAATTAGGCGAGGGTTGGTCGGGAATCAAGCGGACACTAAAGGAGTGACCGGATTCCCAAACGCGCGTAAAGACCAGCGGGAGAGCTCGACGGAGCTGCCTCGCTCGGACCAGACGCGCATGACAGGATCTCACCATGCGCAGAGCGCACAGCGGGAGAAACTGCGAGGGGGAGAACGCTCTCGGGCAAGAGCGTGCTGCGCAGGGAATATGAAACAATACCAAGGAAATAATGCTAATAACATGCACAAGAAACCGCTATACAAACAGCAACAACGTCAGATTAAGCCAAGAATGTAAGGAATGCACTTAACTGACGAGCAGTGAAGAAAGAGGAAGCGGAAGGGACGTCACAATATTATATACGATGGACTGTGATATGATTGGACTATAGTTGCCTTGGAGATTACCCTCCTAATGGTTCATGGGTTGTGTAGTCTTTTGTTTAATGATTGTTGTGTTACGTTTTCTTTGAACTGCTATGCAAATAAAGTGAGGAAAGATATGCATAATACTCGCCTCCGTCCTGCCATAGAATTCATTAAACTTTATTCGATCTGACTAAGAAACATAGATCATAAAAGTGTACATCAAAACAGTGAATCTTCTTTCCTAATACATTACAGTGAGAATTACTTAAAACCAGTAGGTAAAAACGGGTGTTACAAAACCCGGTTCAGAGCAACTTCAGGTTAACAGAGTCGTAAAGTTCAATGTTTCGCAAGATCAATCTCATGTACTTCGTGCAAAATAAGCAATAAGGGGTCCAAGTAAGATGTAACGCTCCAATCTCTGACCAGTCTGCACTATATAAAACTGTAGAAAAAATAAAAATAAAAAGTGTGTGCACACTTCTGTCATTGGGCTATATGTGGGCTACATCTGGGTGATATTTGTGCTACATTTGGGCTCTTTTTCCTCTGGTGGCCATCTTGGGAGACTTATTTGTTATGAAGTTTCCTAATTTCCTCATTTACTGCAGTCTCCTCAGTAGGAAATGCTTTCAGTTTTTTACTTTGATTCCATCAAGAAGGCAGTCAGATGTGTCACACCAGGGAGTTAACTGGAAGTCTACTGCTGGTATTGAAAGTGATTGTTTCAGTCTGCATGTCAGAATTTTCTAATGAAATAGGAGAGGATTTGAGATCTCACTTAAAACATGCCCTAAATTTTCTTTCTGCAGCACTAACCATAATTTCTATGGCAAAATGAACCCCCTCATTTTGTTCCTTTTTAAATTAAATGTTTTAAGTGTTACCAGTCTATTCCAATCAAGATGGCTTCAGGTGTGCCATAATTTTGTCATAAGTTAGACTGTTAGGGGCATATTTACAAGCCGGCGATAAAAAAATATCGCCACTTTTGTGGCCGTTTTCGGCCGAAAAGCAGCGATAATTTTATCGCCTAATTAGCAAGGCCACGCTAACGCGTGAAACCTTGCTTTAGCGTGGGGATTCCTAACGCCCAGCTTTGCATCTCTAATGAGATGCAAAGTGGCCGTTCCTGACCTAACATGACAGGAGAAATGTCGCTAAGCGACATTTCTCCTATCATCAAGCCCCACGCTATGATGCATAGTTGCAGGAAAAGTAGCGATAACCCCTGTTATCGCTACTTTCCTTACGCCTGCTTCAGGACTGACTTAGCCATGATATCCTTTGGAAGGTGGATATCATGGCTAGGTTTGTGAGGCCCTATCAGCAAGCTTACGCCACACTACGTGAGATTATCGCTGGGTTTCCAGCGATAATCTCACGTTAGGCAGTGAGCGCTAGGATTTTTATCGCTGAGGAGATAAGCGTTGCTAATAGCACGCTATCTCAGCGATAAAAATCCACGTTACCCGGCGATAATTATCCCCACGCTAAGAACGCTGAGCGATAATTATCGCCGGATGTTGCCGATATGCCCCTTAGCTCTCTAGTTGTTCTTTAGAACACTCTGGGAAGCTGCAGTAGAACACAAAGGTGTCAACTGACAGGCTGCTCCTGTTGAAATAAAACAGAAAGATATTTGAGATCTCACTTAAAACATGTCCTAATTTTTCTTTCTACAGCACTAACCATAATTTCTACGGCAAAATGAACCCCCTCATTTTGTTCCTTTTTAAATTAAATGTTTTAAGTGTAACCAGTTTATTCCAATCAAGATGGCTTCAGGTGTGCCATAATTGTGTCATAAGTAAGACTGTTACCTCTCTAGTTGTTCATTAGAACACTCTGGGAAGCTGTAGTAGAACACAAAGGCATTAACTGACAGGCTGCTCCTGTTGAAATATAACAGGAAGATATTTGAGATCACACTTGAAACATGTCCTAATTTTTCTTTCTACAGCACTAACCATAATTTCTATGACAAAATGAACCCCCTCATGTTGTTCCTTTTTAAATTAAATGTTTTAAAAGTTATCAGTTTATTCCAATCAAGATGGTTTCAGGTGTGCCATAATTTTGTCATAAGTAAGACTGTTAGCGCTCTAGTTCTTTAGAACACTCTGGGAAGCTGCAGTAGAACACAAAGGCATCAACTGACAGGGTGCTCCCGTTGAAATATAACAGGAAGATATTTGAGATTTCACTTAAAACATGTCCTAATTTTTCTTTCTACAGCACTAACCATAATTTCTATGACAAAATGAACCCCCTCATTTTGTTCCTTTTTAAACTAATTGTTTTAAGAGTTACCAGTTTATTCCAATCAAGATGGCTTCAGGTGTACCATAATTTTGTCATAAGTAAGACTGTTAGCGCTCTAGTTGTTCTTTAGAACACTGTGGGAAGCTGCAGTAGAACACAAAGGCATCAACTGACAGGCTGCTCCTGTTGAAATATAACAGGAAGATATTTGAGATCACACCTGAAACATGTCCTAATTTTTCTTTCTACAGCACTAACCATAATTTCTATGACAAAATGAAGCCCATCATTGTGTTCCTTTTTAAATTAAATGTTTTAAGTGTTATCAGTTTATTCCAATCAAGATGGCTTCAGTGTGCCATACTTTGGTCATAAGTAAGGCTGTTAGCACTCTAGTTGTTCTTTAGAACACTCTGGGAAGCTGCAGTGGAACACAAAGGCATCAACTGACAGGCTACTCCTGTTGAAATATAACAGGAAGATATTTGAGATCTCACTTAAAACATGTCCTAATTATTCTTTCTACAAGACCACTGACTCATTGTCAGTGAAATTGCTTTCCCTCCCTCGCAGCTCCACCATTAAGTGAGGCCTGCCCTTGCACTATCAAGTGTTGGATTGAGGCCCTCCTCCACCCGCAGGTTTCCATGTGCCTCATCCCTGGTCGTCCAGTGGACCTCTGTCTCCATTCTCTTGCTCTGCTTTTTCTCTCCTCTTTCACTCATTTTTTCCCTCACTTCTATCTCCCCCCTTTACTCGCCTTCTGGGTCTTTCCTCCATTTTCTGTCATTTTCCCCTCATTTCAAGCTCCCCCTTCACTCTCCTTCTGTGTCTTCCCTCCGTTTTCTCTCGTTTTTTTACCCTCATCTCAATTTCCCCCTTTCACTCTCCTGTGTCCTCTGTCTTTCCTCCACTCTTTCTTGCACTTTTGCTGCCTTATTTGCACTTTTCTCTCTTTTTGCCTTTTTCCCTTAGCCTTTTTCAGCCCGTTTTTCCCCGCCGCTGCTGCTCCCACAGCCCCTCCCCCCCAGCACGACCAGTGCGACCGGCCAAATAAAGCTCCCCTCCCCGCTCCCGCCTCCCAGCTGTCCGACCCTTAATTTAATGGCGGCCCTTGCGTGGCGCCGGGGTGCAAAAGGCAAGCCTGTCTGCGCCTGTCCGCGACCCGACTGTGACCGGCACCAGGAACCCTGGATCTCTATACCGCCAACGCTACGACCCAGCGGCACTCCACGCTCTCAACCCAGGCCGCAACAACAACTGCAAGCTAGCATCACCAGCCGACACTCACGGACCCTTCAGCTGTCACCGCTGCCGGCACATCTGCAACACTGCCAAGACCACTGACCCAGCGCAATCCACCCGCAAGAACACAACCGAACCGAAGACCCTGCAATGCATCCTCCTCAACATCCGATTCCTCCACAAACACGCCACCGAAATCTGGGACCTCCTCGACAGCACTACCCTGGACATAGCATTCTATACCGAAACCTGGACGAACACCACCTCGGTACCGGACATCGCCCTCGCCATTCCCCAAGGATACAAGATCTCCAGGAAGGACCGCCCCACCCGCCCGGGAGGAGGAATCGCCATCGTCCACAAATCCACCCTCCGCCTGAGCACACTCCCCAACGAGCCCACAGACCTGATGGAACACCTTCACTTCAAGATACTGGCCAGCCCTACCTCCACCAACAACACCCTACTGGGAGACCTCAACTTCCACCTCGACAACCAAATGGACCCCAGCACCACATCCCTCCTGGACAACCTCCACAACATTGGACTCCGTCAGATCGTGACCGAACCCACGCACTCAGCAGGACACACCCTCGACCCCCTCTTCACAACAGGAAACTCCAACACCTTCAGCCACACCACCAAACTCCCATGGACTGACCATCGATGCGTCCACTTCACCTTCAGAACACCCACCATCCACAGACACAAGCAACTGCTCGCTCCCACGAAGAAACTGGACCAGAATCACTGACGACCAGCTAACCTCATCACTCAGCAACTCCACCCCAACCATCACGGAAAACGACGACGCCAACACCGCAGCTCGAACCCTGCACAGATGGCTCTCAGACAGCGCCAACACCATAGCCCCCCTCAAGAAAAACAACAACACCCACGCCAAGAAAGCTAGATGGTTCACCACCGAACTTCGAGAGTCCAGACGCACTTACCGCCGCCTCGAAAAGGCCTGGAGGAACATCAAATCCACAGAAGCCCACAAAACCCACCACCAACTCATCAGAAAAACGAGGAAAAATGCGATTGAAGACAGAATCTCCACTCATGCACACAACAGCACAGAACTCTTCAACCTCATCAAGGAGTTCGCCTAAACCCACTAACGAGTCCACCGACATCCCTCCCCCATAAGACCTCTGCAACAAACTCAGCACCTTTTTCCGCCACAAAATCAAGAGCATCTACGACAACTTTGACGAAGACAACCAACACACTGAACCCTCACCAACCACCCCCGACACCCTGAAGCCAGCGATCGACAACTCGACAGCCCTCACCACCGCAGACACACTGAAGACGATGACACCACATTTTCAACAGAGCCGCCGACACCATCGCATCCATGCTCTGCCACACCATCAACCGCTCCCTGGCAACTGCCTCGTTTCCTGACTGGAAACATGCTGAGGATCAACCTCCTCTTTAAGAAACCCTCGGCGGACCCCACCGACCTAAAAAACTACAGACCCATCTCCCTGCTCCCGTTCCCAGCGAAAGCAATCGAGAAAGCCATCAACAGCCAACTCACCACATTCATCGAAGAGCACAACATCCTCGACTCCTCCCAATCCGGCTTCAGAAAAAACCACAGTACGGAAACCGCCCTCCTTGCCGCAACAGACGACATCCGTACCTTAATGGACAAAGGAGAAACAGTAGCCCTCATCCTCCTCGACCTCTCAGCGGCGTTCGACACAGTCTCTCACCGCACCCTAATACGCAGACTCCACGATGCAGGGAGCCAAGACAAGGCCCTCGACTGGATCCACTCCTTCCTCTCCGGCAGAACGCAGCGGGTCAGACTCTCCCCTTTCCTCTCAGACCCTACACCTACCACCTGCAGAGTCCCCCAGGACTCCTCCCTCAGCCCTACGCTCTTCAACATCTACATGGCTTCGCTCGCCCCCATCGTCAGAACCTATGGACTCAACATTGTGTCATACGCAGACGACACCCAACTCATTCTCTCCCTATCCAACAAACCCACCACCGCCAGACACAACTTTCAAGAAGGCATGGAAGCCGTCGCCAAATGGATGAAAAACTGCTGCCTACAACTAAACAACAACAAAACGGAAGTACTCATCATGGGCCCAAACCCATGACACCTGGTGGCCCCCGCCCTCGGAAGCCCGCCTACCCCCACGGACTACGCACGCAACCTGGGATTCATCCTGGACTCAGAGCTCAAAGTGGACCGCCAGATCAACTCCGTCTCGTCCTCCTGCTTCCACACCCTCCGCCTCCTACGTAAGACCTTCAAATGGATCCCCCTTGAACACAGAAAGACTGCGACTCACGCCCTGGTCACCAGCAGGTTCGACTACAGCAATGCACTCTATGCCGGAATAAACAAAAATCTCACCCGCAAGATACAGAACATCCAAAACGCTGCAGCAAGACTTGTCCTCAATCTGCCAAGACACTGCCACATCTCCCAGCACCTGCAAACATTCCACTGGCTCCCCATCAAAGCTAGAGTCACCTTCAAGATGCTAACCCACGCTCACAAGGCCCTCCACGACACCGGACCAGCATACCTGAACAGTCAACTCAAATTCCACGCACCCCAAAGGACCCTACGATCAGCCCAGCTCTCCTACGCAGTGGTCCCCCGCACCAGAAAGACCAGATCGGGAGGCCGCTCATTCTCTTTCCTCGCGGCCAGAGCCTGGAACGACCTTCCGCTCCACCTCAGACAGATAACATTGCTCCCCATCTTCGCAAGAAACCTCAAAACCTGGCTCTTCGACAGACCCCCTCCTTGATGGACTGGAACCTGCGGAACCCCCCTCACCCCCACACCCCCAGCGCCTTGAGACCCTTACGGGTGAGTAGTCGCGCTTAACAAACACCCGATTTTTTTTTTATTTTGATACTTTTGTCATAAGTAAGGCTGTTAGAGCTCTAGTTGTTCTTTAGAACACTCTGGGAAGCTGCAGTAGAACACAAAGGCATCAACTGACAGGCTGCTCCTGTTGAAATATAACAGGAAGATATTTGAGATCACCCTTGAAACATGTCCTAATTTTTCTTTCTACAGCACTAACCATAATTTCTATGACAAAATGAACCCCATCATTTTGTTCCTTTTTAAATTAAATGTTTTAAGTGTTACCAGTTTATTCCAATCAAGATGGCTTCAGGTGTGCCATACTTTTGTCATAAGTAAGGCTGTTAGCGCTCTAGTTGTTCTTTAGAACACTCTGGGAAGCTGCAGCAGAACACAAAGGAATTAACTGACAGTCTCTGCCCTTGTTGGATGTACATGATTTACTGAGAATGACAGACTTCATTCTCACATGACTGAGAAGAGAAAGATATTGTGAATTTACAGAAAATATGCTCTCATTTTAGCTTCAGTTTTCTCTCAAACATGATTCATGATATCCCAGCAGAAGGTTTTTCACAGGGTAAAATCACCTTAGAACACACTATAATTCCTGAAATTAGTATGGTACCATCAACAAATGAATTCTAATGTAACTAAAGTCTGTTATCACCCTTTATAGTTCTCCTTTTGGTAACCCTCAAAATCTTCGATTCACTACAATGCATTTCAATGGGGTACTATCATGTATATTGGTCCCAAGATGGCTGCCAGCAATTCCAGGATGAACTGCTGACAGCCAATCAGATCTCACGATGAGATGTGTCGTTAGGCTCCGCCCAGATATTGAAACTTTTTCTTTTTCTAATTTCTCATGAACTACTGAACGGATTTACACCATATTTAACAAAAAGCGATCTTTCTGAACCAAGGACTACCTTTTTGCCAAATTTGGTGTAATTCCGTTCAGCAGTCCGGGCTGTAGCCGTGTCTAAAGTTTCCTATGGGAATTAATATGGAGAAAACAAGTTTTGGGACCCACCCTTTTTCTCAGCCCCTGCTTGCCGAATCACCCCGAAACTTTTAAGATAAGAGCTGACCGGAGCGCCCCACGAGTTTTGAAAATTTCACGAAGATTCGTCAACTGACGCCAATGTTATTGGGAAAAGAATGTTACGATTTTCCTATGGATAATAGGTCCTACCTATAACTACCTACTGGCGATGTCCAGTAAGTAATATATATACATATATATATATTTCAACAACAATGTGGTCAGATCGCCAGATCGCTCAGCAGCGGGTGCAGACTACAGGCCCGACCCGGGGCCAAAAATCAATTTTTCAACAAAGTTTAGTCGCACACACCAATCTTTCCTTTTTACACGCTTTTTATTCCAAGAACAGAGCCAGTCTGTCAACCGACGCGTTTCGGCTTTGCAGCCTTTGTCACGGTAGGGAAACACAACTATCATCATCTGTTTTATAATACTTCCTGTTTAAAAACAACCCCATTGCCTTCTGGGAGTTGTAGTGATTTGCACATAATATCCCAATGACAGAGAAAACATTTTTTGTGTTGCATTACAAAATTAAATTAATCATTGCATTTTTGTATATTCTATGTATGTTGACATGGCAAAATCAATTTGTATAGTACTTCAATACAGAGATAGGCATATAAGTATTTTACGCATATATAGAGTAGTTCGTGTATAGTACATTTTTCGTTTTAGTAACGCAATGTCTCTAATTTTTTTTGCCTAATGTATAGATGATTAATCTTGACTATACTTTATTCAATGCTTATTTTGCATCTGGTGCACATATTTCTCTTCGTTATGCCGATAGTTCCTATCAACTGCTTGTCTTAGATTAGTATCTATTTGCTCATGTCCAAAGAATATACGGGTTGCAGTTACTACTTATGTAATTATCCATTTGGTCTTCTCATTTGAATTATTGATGTTTGTTGCAATTGTCTCAGTTTCTGCTTTACAGATGAATGTACATTTCTTCGTCATTGTTCAAGCCTTTCGGAGTCTTCGTTCGTAGTCGTATTATGTATTTTGACTCCAATTGTCGCAATTTCTTTTTTCTGTCCCCTGCTCTTTCATTTGGTGGGATTGTGTCCAGCCCAAAATATTCCAACTTTCTCCAATCATTATTTTGGCACTTAGCAAGATGTTTTGATGTCGCATAGTTAGTGTCTTTATTCTTGACAGCTCTGATATGTTCCAGTATTCGTTTTTTAAGCATGCACGTAGTGCTCCCGATGTATTTTTTGCCACATGCACATTGTATTACATATACTACAAATTGTGTCGTGCATGTGATTCTATGATTTATTCTTATTGTTTTTCCATCAGGGTCAGTTATCTCCATTTTGTTTGTGGCAATTTTGCATGCTTTGCAGTTGGAACACTTCCTGAATCCCATTTGTTGTTGTGTCAGCCATGTTTCTTTTGTCGGTGTTATAAAATGACTTTGTACAATTTTGTCCTTTATTGAACTTGCTTTTCTATATGTAACTTTTGGTCTTATTCCAATAATTTTTCCAATGTCATTATCTTGTGCTAGTAAGTGCCAATATTTCTGAACGATCTTAGTAACTTTCGCACTTTCCTTACTATACGTCAGAATTAGTCTTGGTGCTCCTTCATTGTTTTCACTCTTGGATATGATATCTTCAGCTTTGTCTTTCTCTTGTTCTGTCTTCATTTGTTGTTCCTTTTCTGTTTTTTGACATAATAATCTCATCATATGTTTTTTGTTCTACCTTTCTTTTGCTTTTATTTAAGGTTCTTTGTCTATATCCTCGATTTTTTAGCCTCTCGGCACTGGCTTCTATTTGGGCAGTTGCATCACATTCCTTTGAGCAGTTTCTTTTAATCCTCAAAAATTCCCAATATGGGATGCTGTTTATAAGTGATTGGGGATGGAAGCTCTTAGCATGTAAAATGCTATTTGTAGCTGTTTTCTTTCGATGTAAGGTAGTTTGTATTTTTCCTTCATCTATATACACTGTAGTGTCTAGGAAGTTTATCCTTGTTTTGCTCGTTGTGCAAGTGAAGGATAAGAACAAATGTTACTTACCTGTAAACTGTGGTTCTCCAGTATTGTTGTCTTTCATAGATTCACATGCTTGAATATTCCCCGTCGTCGAAGTGGGAGTCCCACGGTACATAAAAAGCAATAAGTCTCATGTATATAGATACATACATAAACCATATAAGAATAAAATACATATATAAATAAACTTTATATAGTTCAAAATAACATATCAAGTGAAAAGTACCATAGGATTAACATTGACACATAGGAAAGCATTGAAAACCAGGAATCACTTTACTGACATATCCATGTCATTTTTATAGTCCAAACTGCGGCCAATCAGGCGCAAGCACCCTCTAGAACCTTCTCCTCAGAGGCTCAGGCCCTCAGATTTTCGTAGCACAAGAGTGACAAAAGAGTCTAATGAGGAGAAGAGAGCCTCTGGGGGGGAGGCGGGTGGGTCGCATGTGAATCTATGAAAGACACCAATACTGGAGAACCACAGTTTACAGGTAAGTAACATTTGTTCTTCTCCAGTATTGGGGTGTCTTTCATAGATTCACATGCTTGAATAGAATATTGAGCAGTACCCTGCAGCCTGAAAAGGCCGTATCAACGTTGCATGAAATATAATGACATTGCATGATAAAAATAGGCAACTGATAACCCCCAAGGAGGAGGGAAGTAGCAGAGGCTCACCTTATTTAAAGAGATTTCGAAGAACTGCTTGGCCCACAGCCGTATCAGCCTCATTGATCGTATCCAGGCAGTAGTGCTTCGTGAACGTGTGCCTGCTGGACCACGTAGCTGCCCGGCAAATCTGATGGATAGGCACACCGGCGAACAGGGCAGTGGAAGAGGACATTGCTCTCGTAGAATGCGCCCTCACTCCAGAAGGAAGAGGCTTGCCAGCCTTCTGATGGCAGAAAGATATTGCTGAAGAAACCCAACGTGCAATTGTTTGTTTGGTAACAGACTGTCCCTTACAGGTTTGCCCGTAGGCCACAAACAGCTGATCAGACTTGCGAAAGGGTGCCGTTCTGCTGATGTAGAATTTGAGACACCTCTTTAAGTCCAACGAGTGTAGACTCTGTTCCGCTGGAGATTGCGGATGAGGGAAAAATGTTTTCAAAATTACAGGTTCATTGAGATGAAAATCGGACGGCAATTTAGGCATGAAAGCAGGGTTAGTGCGGAGAATAATACAGTCTGATCTAAATTGAAGGAAAGGAGGTTGGATCGTAAAGGCGTGACTGTCACTTACTCTGCGGGAGGATGTCAGTGCAAGCAGGAGGGCCACTTTCCATGTCAAAAATTTGAAACCCGCTGAATGGATTGGCTCAAAGGGCGCCTTCATGAGCTGTGCTAATACGATGTTAAGACGCCACGTGGGTGGAGGATGCCGAATGGGCGGAAACATCCGGAAGAGACCTTTAAAGAATTGCTGTATTACTCTAGATGAATAGAGAGAGGACGTGCCGTCCTGACGAAAGCGAGATATTGCCGCTAGAAAGACCTTTAAGGTGGAATGAGACAATCCTGACTGTGCCAACTGCAGGAAGAAAGGCAGAATCTGTGCCGGGGAGGCGCGCACTGGATGGATGTGCACCGACGCACACCAGTGACAAAAGCGCTTCCATTTTAGCTTGTAGGTCTTCACTGTGGAAGGCGCCCGCGCCCTAGCCAAAACTTCTCTGCAGGCCGGCGGAATGTTCAAGTGAGCAAATTCAAGGTGCTCAGGTTCCAAGCAGACAATTTGAGTGAACTGGGATTCAGATGGCAAATCCGACCGTCCTTCATCGTTAGAAGGTCTGGCCTCGGGTGAAGAAGGATGGGTTCGCATTGGGAGAGGAGGAGCAACTCCGAGAACCATGCCTGCCGAGGCCACCGTGGAGCAATCAGAAGAATGTGGCACGGTTGTCTCCGCATCTTCCACAACACTCGAGGAATCAGAGGGATCGGCGGAAAAGCGTAGGCAAACATCCTGCACCAATTGATCGAAAGGGCATTTCCGCACGACCCTCTGTGGGGAAGCCAGCTTGCGTAGGACTGGCATTTGCTGTTCTGTGGGGTTGCAAAGAGATCGAGACTCGGACGACCCCAAAGGCCGAAGACAAAGTCTAGAGACGGCTGATGCAATTCCCACTCGTGGGTCGATGACGTTGACCGACTGAGTGCATCTGCAAGAATATTGGAAATGCCGAGCATGTGGACTGCAAGGAGCGTAATCCGATGGAGTATGGCCCAATCCCAGATCTTCTGAGCCAGCTGGGACAGCAGCGGAGATTTTGTCCCGCCCTGCTTGTTCAGGTAGTGCATGCTGGTGGTGTTGTCCATCTGAATGAGGACGGACTCCCCTTGAAGCTGGAGCCGGAAGGATTTGAGCGCCAGGAAGATTGCCATCAGCTCCAGCCTGTTGATGTGCCAGGAACGTTGAGCTAGTATCCACTTGCCTTTGACGGACAGATCTTGAAGGTATCCGCCCCACCCTTCCAGGGATGCACCTGTGGTAAGAATGAGATCCGGGGCTGTCGTCAGAAAAGACGTTCCAGCTGCGATGTTGCGAGGACGAGTCCACCAATGCATAGCTTGAGCCATGCGAGTGGTTACAACAATCTGGTCATTGAAAGAACCGGAGACCTGACGCCATTGCTTGTCCAATTCCTCCTGAATAGGACGACTCTTCAGTCTGCAATGTGGGATCAAACAAATGCATGACGACGCCATCCCTAGAAAAGACTTCAATATGCAGACTGAAACGGACTGCTTTGATCTGATAGAGTTTGCGAGCTGCAGAATCCGTGTTTGCTGATCTGCAGAGGCGAAAGCCATGGCCTTGGCCGTATCGATGGTAGGGCAGAGGAAAGTTTTGCACAAAGCTGGCGTGAGCTGAGACTTCTGTATGTTGATCGACAGGCCCAAAGAGTGAAACGGAGTCTGACAGCACTGAGTGTCGAGGGCTGCTTGGTGGGAGGACTGAGACTTGATGAGACAATCGTCTAAATATGGGAATATTTGGATGCCTCTCAACCTCAAATGGGCCACCACCGGGGCAAGGACCTTTGTGAAGACTCAAGGAGCTGAGCGAAGCCCGAAGGGCAGAACCTTGAATTGAAAATCCCTGTGACCTACACGAAAACGTAGGTATTTCCTGTGGCGTGGTAAGATCGGTACATGGAAGTAAGCGTCCTGAAGATCGATTGTTGTCATGAAATCGCCCTGAGAGAGGAACTGAAGAATGTCCTTCAGCGTGATCATGCGGAATGACTGATCCTTTATGAACTTGTGGAGAAACCTCAGATCGAGGGTGGGGCGCCACTCCCCCGATTTCTTTAGAATGAGGAAAAAACGGGAATAGAACCCTAGAACCTTCTGTGATTTCGGAACCACTTCGATGGCCCCTTTCTTGAGCATAATGTGGATCTGATGGAAAAGTTCCTTTAGATGAGCGGGAGGAGGTCCGGATGGAGGGGTGTTTCGAGGGATCTTTACAAATTCTAGGGCATGGCCCTTTGAAACAATGTCCAACACCCAACGGTCCGAGGTGATTGAGGACCAATTTGAAAAGAATTGGGAGATCCGTCCTCCAACTGGGGAAGGGGAAAAACTGTGAAGTGGGGAACTTAAGCGTAGACAGTCATTGTTTCTTGGAGGAGTTTCCTCTATAATTTGACTTGCCTCTATAGGATCTACCAGTCTGTTGTCTGTAAGACTGTTGAGTCTGGGATGAAAAACGTTGGTGCCCTTGGTTGTAGGAGCGGTACTGATTGGAATTCCCACGAAAGGAAGATGTGGTGCCGCGTCCGCGAGCACCCCGAAAAGGCTGCTTTCGAAACTGGAGAGTGCCGAGAGAACGAGCCGTCTCAGTGTCCTTCTTGATTGTTTGCAGGGCGTCCTCCACATGCTGCCCAAACAAGGATTCCCCATCAAAGGGCATATCCAGGATCTTGGCCTGGACCTCTTGGCGGAAAGAAGTGGAACCCAGCCAGCCCTGCCTTCTTGAAACAGCCGCTCCAGCAAGCTGTCGAAATCCAGTGGAGCCGATGTCTACAGAACAATCAATGATTTCAGAAGAAGCTCTCTCACCCTCTTGCAAGATCTTTAGAGCGTCCGCTCTAGAGGGTTCTGGAATAAGTTTAACAAAAGACTCCATGTCCGACCACATTTGTCGATCGTAACGGCCCAGAATGGCCAGTGAATTAGCCGCTTTTACTGTTGTGGAGGCCATAGTAGAGAACTTCTTGCCGATGGCATCTAGGCGTCGACCATCGAGGTCAGGTGGAGACGAAAGAGGAGACGAGGGGTTCTTCGAACGACGTTGAGCCGCCTGGGTGATAACTGAGTCCGGCTTAGGTTGGGACACCAAGCAAGCTGGAGAAGAATCCGGGGCCTTGTACTTCTCCTCTAATCGCGGAAGAACCGCAGGGATTGAATTAGGGGTCTTCATCAGCTTAATTCCCTCGTTCCAAACGAAGTCAATGATGGGCACTGCCCGAACCTGTTTTTGTGGTTGCGATTTGAAGTCGTACAGAAAGCAATCCTCTTCCCTGACGACCATGGGAAGATGAAACCGTTGAGCCGCTCTTTCCATTAGCTGATGGAAACCTGAGATATCGACAGGCGGAGAATTTACTGGTGACTTTGGAGGTGATGAAGGCGAATTTATTTGATAGTCATCCCATTCAGCCATGGTATCGTCATTGTAGGAGAGTAGGGTCTGCTTTCTATGTTCACCCCCACTTTTTGCTTTTGCTTTACTGGTTTTCGACTTAGATGTGGCTGTGGGCCTGCTAATCAGACCCACAGCCCTGCTGTTCTCTCTCTAAATTAATACTATGTACTTTAGGTGCATAACCCATTTGGATAGGATCACCTTATTGGCCCCTGTACAGTGTACCCTAGGTACCCAGGGCATAGGTGTACCCTAGGCCTACCAGGGGCTGCAGCATGTATTATGCCACCCCTGGCCTGGCCTTCCATTTTGACACAACTGGCTGATCACTCAGCTGGGGCAAGGTCGTGTAATCACCCCTTGCTTAGGTGTAGTATTCCTATACCTAACTTACATATAGACACATGTGTACCTATCAGTCACTCCTATGGCAGGCCTTGACAATCCTGGAGGCAGAGTGCTTGGTAACATGTGAGATGGTGCTCTAGCATGAGCTGAGCCTGTCTGCAGCTTTCGGAACCTTGTCCTTATAGCTGTTCTATGATATAGCCTACCATATACTCTTAAAGTGCCTTATAATCTTAGACGGTTATGGTAACTATGGTTTGGCTTTATCGAAACATGTCGTGTAAGGTGTCTAACACTGTGGGATAATACCCCATGCCATTTCTGGACATGAGAATATTATTCCCCCCTTCTAGAGGGAAAGACATGTTAAAATCATACTTCAACTGTTGGCCTCTGACCAAAGCCTCAGCATCACAACATGGATGCTGCTGCCACGACACAAGTCTGACCTCCTGCAGCTGGGAGTGATCCCAGCCAGGGAGGCCTGGACAATAGGTTTCCTGCTTGGGGAGGTGCTAGCACCTCCCCAGACAGCCTTTAGTGTATTGGGGCAGGGTGGGCTGAAAGGAATGAGACATGCCTGGGGCACACAAGGTGTTCCTTGCATAGTCCAGTTCAAACCGGCGCTGGGGCACTCCAGCCCCAGCTCTGGCGCGAAACTGGACAAAGGGAAGTGGGTGTAACCACCCCCTCCCAGGTCCCACCCATAAGGCGTGACCTAGCAGGTATCCCAGCCCCCCAGATTAGTATAAGAGTGGGAGTTGGGCCTCAAGACTTTAGATTATCCTGAACCTGCAAAACTGAACAGAAACTCTGGACCTTCGACATTCGACGAAAGAAGAAGACTGAAGAATCTCCCTTGTAGCCAAGGAGTGGCTACCCTGTGCAAACAGGCACCATCAAGAGACTACCCTTTGCTTTGCGACCGTTCTACGAGGAACCGACTGCAGAGCCCGACCAGAGCCTTGATTTCCAGACTTCTCCGACCCTCATCCACATCTGCAGCAGAGCTGAGATCCGTGGAGGCGACGAGCGACGTGGGACCGGCTACCTGGAAAAAGTGGCTAGTAACTTACAGCGCAGCTCCTGAGGTACCCTCGAAGTTGTGCACCAGGGATTGAGAAGCCCCAACCCCAAGCACCATCTGCACCGAAGATCAGCCCCCCACACTCCACGAGTCCTGCGTGGGGCCCTTCAGCATTTTCGTGCTTGCCGCGTCTGTCCGGTTGCTTGCCCGCTGGCTAGTGGCCTCTGTGACGACGCACCCTGAAATCTTCTGCGCTGGTTTGGCTCCTCCAGACTGGCTCCCGCTTCTCTGCAAAGAAGAAGCACCCCAGACCTTCCTGGTCTGCATCAGAAGCAAGTCATTCGTTCTTCGTGGGTTCCGCTTGCCAAGGCTTGGTGAGTCCTAGTCCAACTTCGACGCCGCCGACAGCAAGAGCCTTCGTGGGACAGCTCGCCTCCTGGTCCTGGTCGTCCTCGACGCTTCCTGGTCCTCCTGGCTGCAGCGACAAGCTTCACCTTCACCTGCAATCTTCACGACATCGCCTGGTTCCTTCCTGGTTCCACGTGGTCACTGGCTAGTGACCTTGACTCTGTCCCTTCTGATTGCAGGTTTCTTCTCTTCTTGATCCCAGCCTTGGGATCCACCGGACACTCTTCACTGACTGCCTGTCAGCATCTTTCTTCAGGCATCCATAGGAGTCGACGACGAAAACGACGCATCTTCACCCCTATGCACCCGCAGCCTGTGGGCTAGGTAACTTGGGTACTCCGGTGCTCATCAGGATAGTGACTATCCTAGTGTCTAGTTTTCAAGTCTCAACTTCCTAGCTACTCCGGAAGTGTCCTAAATCTACCGTTTTCTAAACTGTACTATTGCTATTGACTTTTACGCATTACGCGTGAGTGTTTCCACTCTGCACACGAATCCCGTGGGCCTCCCACTTCCTAACTAACGCTAGTGTAGTGTAGCCCCAGCGATTCCCTAGGCCTAGGCCTATTCTATTTCCGTGACAGTGGTTCTTATACCACTTACTTAGTATATGGTTTGCGTGGCCCCTAGGGCCTAACTGTATTACTTACCTGTGTGACTTAATGTATGCTTAAATAAGACTGTGTTGTACTTACCTCTAATCTCATAAAGTGTGCTGAGGGTTTGTTTAGAATAAATACACTTTATTTTATATATATATCTGTTGTGGTGTCCTTTCATTTGGTATTCAAGGGATTATATATGGTATCACAGCTGGCTTCACATTGTGGAAATATGGATTTTTCTGGTCAGTTATGTCCCCTATCTTGGACCCCAACGGTTCTATGTGCATGTTACAAGTACATGTATGTTCCCTCCAGTTCCAGTTATGAAGACGCAAATACATGTGCGTCCACCGTTAACATGTCCTCTGTTGATCCGCCATGAATGGGCCGGATATTCCATTCCTAAGTACGAAAGGCCACCGCCTTTATATGGTTCACTTATGCCATTTTACAGTCCAGGCAAGTAGGCCCTGATTCTGTCATCAAGCTTTTCTTGCTTTCTGTCTCTGAAGCTCCAGTCCGAGCCTGCATCTGTGACCATGAACTTTGTCTCATCCTCTGCGCGGCTCCCGATGCCCGACATCAGCTTGCTGCCTGCCAAGAACTGTATTTCACCTTCGGAAATTATCTGCTCCGCTCCCTGCCCAATGCATTCCTGTCTAGTAGTTTAAGTAAACATTCTTCCAGCTACCGAGCAAAAGGCCCGGCTTCTCTGTCCTCATGCAAGTAATTCATAGCCCTGTTACCATGGAATATTCCTACCCCCTCGCATTTAGTGTAGACACTTAGACGCTTGTACACGCACTCACAGTCAGTATAGAATAGATTTTGTTCGAGAGACCTTTCTTTTTGGATAACACAGTTCTTTAAACATAGGATATTAGATATGATTTGGGATTAGGTTGACATAACCCCAGACTTTTGTCTCCACATGTAGAGCTAAATGTCAAGTCCCTTTCTCCCTCTAGTTGCACGTCTATCACACGTCATGCGACTGCGCACGCATCTCTGCCAAATATTTCTGCTGACATTGCAGGATTCTCCAGGTATCCACCCACACATGACAAATTACCCATTATCATCAAGTGGACGCCCACATGGACGCCCACCTTCACGCCTACTTACACGCCCACATGCTCTTATCTCATTCTCTCTTGCTCTTTTGCTTACGTACAATTGAGAAATGTATATATACTGTACTCTGTGAATAATGTTTTGAGAATATTGAGAATACTTTTGAGCCCCTTTCCAGATCCAATTTTGGTGATGGAAATATTCTCCCTTTGACTCGAGTTATTGGAATAAAGCCCTTTTAGAACCTGATACCACAGACTCAGCCTCTTGCTTTATGCATGATCTTATTTATATTTTAAAAGTCTGAGAGCGTAATATTTTATTTACCACAGAATGGCGCCCGAACAGTTTAATCTCTTTCCCCACACGCCGGAGATGAAGGTCCAGTTTTGCCCCCTTCCACAGCCGTGATGGACTTCAAGCGCGCATGTCGCGGGTCTTCCCGCCAACTCCCTCAGGCCAACGAAGGGGACAGACTGCGACCAGGCATCCATACGAGGCGGTGAGGAACGCAGATTGTCCTACCCAGAGCCCACCTGCGAGAGAGCTGTGTCCGAGGTATACAGAGGCCCACCAGATTCCGAAGTTCCGAAGTATCCAGGTCACGAGTCGAGTCCAGTCCAGTCCAGTCCGGTCCAGTCCAGTCCAGTTCAGTTCCGAGGCCTTCCGTTCCGAGCTACCCGGTGAGTACCATTGCCGGGGAGGCGTTCTGACGTGCAGATAGGTTGTGCCGGTCAAGACGGGTTTGGGTACACAAATCCGGTCTGCACTGTTTTAGCAGTGTATCTGTACTGTTTAGCAGTATATCTAGTATATCAAGTATATAAATTCAGAATAATTCAGTTAATGCCGAGTATTATGTTTAGTGACTAGTTTCTTAGATCATCATCATCATTGTTGCTCATTTAAATGTTAAATGTGTTAATACGTCCTACATATTGTGGTATGAATGACTGTTCATTATCGTGTTTTATTGTATTAAGTGTGTTCAATAATCAGGTATCAAATCAATTCTCAAAAAGGGGTACTCGAAGAAGCTGTTCCCATTCCACCTAGGGACACTCCAGGGTACTTTATGTATCATAAGCATGGCCTAGATGCCGTATTATTTCTTGATTTATGGGTGGACTGCACCAGGGATTTACCAGAAAGTCAGAGGTGGCCCGCAGTTGGGACATGGGATGCAGATTGCATCATGAGAGTGGAAGAAGAATTATGGAAAAAGATAGCCAGACAGTAACAGACAGATGCCATTGAATTATGGCGTAAAAGCCCGAGAAAACGTGTTAGTTGAGGAAGGTATACGAGTAAAAGCAGAACAAGTAGATGGACAACGAAACACTCTTATGAAAGAGAAAATGTAGACCAGCTTGGAAGGATGCCATTGAGTTTTGGCGCAAGGAGTCACATAGTAGGTCAGAGTAAGTGTTTCACGAAGCAGAGAGGAGTAGACTGGAGTCTGGAAAAGCCAAGGAACAGATGTTACAGGAGTAATTGGAGTAGGTAAAATGAGCGCAGGCTGACAGAGAAAGAAATACTGACGTTGCTGGTATTTATCCCGTCCTTTCAGAGGACCTAGCAAGAGTGGCCCCAGTAGAAAGACCAGTTAGAGTGCCACCGCAAGTACCGCGATACATATAATAATGATATAGTAGCCCGAAGGTTCTTGAGCCACCCACCAAATGAACAGCGCATGGCTGGTGTTTACATGGTCCAACATTTGACTACGTTGTCAATAGGAAATTGAGAGGGGTGTAGCTAGAGAAGGAGCAACACCTGTGATTTGATGACACCCCTAATGTACAAAGTGCTAACGAAAAAGTAATTGTTGAAAAGTTTAGCTTGAAAAAAAAAAAAAAAAAAAAAGAATTGTGGGTATTTCGAATTTGCAAATTGTTCAAGAATACAGGTTTGTGTTCTTGGTGGTCCAGTGAGCCAATGTGCTGGGTCAAGTCGGTGAGATTATGACCCCCTGAGTGCAAATTGTATGTAAAAATAATTTTTCAATTGGGCGAATTATTGCAGTTTTTATGGAATTGAGTAGTCTTTTTGTCTTTGACAGCTTCAGAGTGAGGAGAAGGTGGGGGCTGTGTAGAGCAGTATGTGATACAGAAATCGGAGACAGATTCTGACCTTGTAGCCAGCGTAGGTGGGGGCCGGTGAGAGGAGCAGAACAGAGGCACTGCTTAGAAAGCTTCTCTGACATCGCATCTGAGTAATGCCTGCAGCCGGAACAACAAAAAAAAAGTTGGCTGGCAGCCCAGGCTCAGGCCGCGCTGAGGGGCTATTTTTAGCTTCTCTGATAAGACAGGGCAGCTGAGAAATGTAAGTCGAGAAAGATTCCCTTGGTCTATTCTGTGCTAAACCAGTGCCCCGAGGAAATGTCTATGGAGAAGATTTGTTTTATTTTTTAGCAAATGTTATATTGCATCTGGCCAGAAAGTAAAATGTTGCTCTTGCTTGGAATTTTAAGGGCTATGTGCCTATATAAAAACGATTTTCAAATTCAGACATTTTTGAATTGTGGCCACAAGCTGCCACCAGTTGCATTGGATAAATGATCCAGTGGTTAAAAGTCTGTGAGGAGAGATGAGAGGTGCGTCTTCGTCTGGGACATTAGGGTACATTGTGTTGACGAAGATGCATAGCTCATTTTTATAAAAGAAAACAAACAGGTTCGTGTGTTCTTCGTTTTTGATTATTATTGCTGATTCTGTTTTTATAAAAGAAAACAAACAGGTTCGTGTGTTCTTCGTTTTTGATTATTATTGCTGATTCTGTGTGTCAGACTTGACACGGTGATTTCAGATGGGGGTGTATAGGGCAGGTAAATGAATTATTGATTATAAGCCTGACAAATTAAGCAGGCCAGAATGTTCGCCTCTGAGCTGTAGGTACTGTAATTGCGCATCGCTGCTCATTTATATATGTTAGTGCAATTGTCTATGCTTTCTGTGCTTGGTATACTGATGGCTTGGCATATGTATTTTATATATGTTTTGTTTTTGTGTTGTATTGACCAGTCTTTTTAGCGTTTAATACCAAGTTCTCCTGTGCAAGTACAGAGATAGTCGTGACGACGGCGATCTTTGCACAGCGCTTGGCTGGAACTTGTTCACAATTACTAAATTTCACAGACGTGATATTACCTTTATTATGCTGTCAAAATAGCAGACAACACGTTATCAGTGTATGTCTAATTGGTGTTGGAGATGAATGAAATAAAAGGAAAAATTATGCAAGACTAAAATATTTTTCACATGACTGCCTTTCTCTTATAGACAGGCAGCCTCGGTCATATGTTTCCAGATTGGACATTAAGGAACAATTATGATCTGTGCACTCGCATCTTAACTCTTGAAAGGCCTGTTTTAAATAAGGACTGCCACCACAGAGTGACAAATAAGGCTCGGTATTTAGGGTAATGAGAAAATATCTGACAGGATTTCCTTTTTAAAGTTTGCTTTAGTAAGCTCATTCTTGTAAGTGGTGGCCCCAAAAGTTGACTTGTTTTTAAATTAGGCTATTTATTGTATAGGTGGAAATTATTGCAAAATGACTGATTTCTTTAGCAGATAAATTATTAATTATCAACATTAACAACTGTTCTTAAACTTGGTTTTCCGAATATTTAGGTAATTTAGCATTCCTATTAGGGCCTACTAGCATTAATATTGACTTCAGGTTGGTGTAGGTTCATGTAATAGGGACATTTGCATATGAGATGTCATTTGGCTAGCTTATGAGCTAACACAATGAGGTTTGTACATTAATTTGAAGGATTTCTCGCCGTTTCAAATACGCTGTGTATCTCCTATAATTTTGCTTACGCCCAGTAGCTACACACAGGGATTAATAGTGTTGACAAGACACAGGGTTTGATAGTGTTTGACAGCAGTGAAATCTGTTTCAGATTTCCTCCTGTCAAAAAGGGGGGGAAGGAGGAGAATATTGGCTTTCTGCTGGCCCCTGAGGAGGTTCGCTTCCCGCTAGCCCCTTAAGAAATTAAGCCCCTTAGAAATTAGCCCCCTTAGAAATTAAGTCGAGGAAATAGGTATGGTGCTTTCCCCTTTTTCTCATGTTTTATTGTGATCTTTCAGGGGAATTAGTTGTGGGCACCGGAACGTATTCAATTGATTTCTGGTTTTTTCCCAGCCCAAGACACAAAAAGACTAAAGTCCTCAAGAACACACTGTGGCATTTGAAGAATTAAAGAGAGCTTTATGTCAAGCACCAGTTTTAGCAAACCCTGATTACAACAAATCGTTTATGCTTTTTGTGACAGAGCGGGATGGAACAGCACTATCTATCCTAACACAAGATCATGCAGGAAAACACGAGCCCTGTGCTTATTTTTCTAGTACATTAGACCCAGTAGCACAGGCTTTGCCTGCGTGCCAAAAATCAGTTGCAGCAACGGCCTTAGCCATAAGACAAAGTGACTTGATAGTGCTGGGCCACCCTCTGACAGTACAAGTACCACACGCAGTAGAGGTTCTCTTGAACCGGACACAAACACAACACCTGACTGTAGCTAGACTGACAGGCTATGAGCCAACGTTATTTCAACCACACATAGAGATCAGACGATGCAACATACTGAATCCTGCTACCCTTTTGCCCTCCAGTACAGAAAGCGTTTCACCACACGACTGTGTTGAAGTAATACATACCGTGACTAAACCAAGACAAGACTTGACAGACGTTGCACTCCCAGACCCCGACCTAACACTATAAGTTGACGGCTCATGCATGAGGACAGGGGCGGGAGAATTAGTGGCAGCATATGCAGTGACTACTGATACTGTAATAATAGAGACTAAAAGAATAGACATATTGTCAGCACAAGCAGCAGAGCTCATCGCCCTGACACAAGCGTGCATAAGAGCTAAGCACCTGAGAGTAAACATTTACACCGATTCTCTGGCGAGAAAGAGGTTTCTTGACCTCTCATGGGGTCAAGATACAGCATGGCCCCATATTCAAGCCCTACTGGAAGCAATACATTTACCAACAGCCATAGCTATCCTAAAATGTAAAGCACATACGAGAGCCACAGATACCATTTCCCAAGGCAATGATCTGGCAGACCGAACAGCTAAACAGACAGCTCAGACCCCACTAGACATGACAAAGTTACAGGTTCAATAAGTGTCCAAAGCCATGACAGTTAGGGATCCTTCCAAGGATGTACAAGACATACAGACACATGCTACGATGGACGAATTAAAGAAATGGTCGGAACAAGGAGGGGTACTGACTGATCAGGGTTTCTTCCTGATTCAATGGTACAAGTGATTATAAATACCGCACATAGTCCTGCACACTTAGGAGAGAAAGCAATGATAGATAGCTTACAGAATATATGGTTCAACAAGCACCTGCGTGCAGCAGCGAAACAAAAGGTCAGAACATGTATGATCTGTTGCCAATTCAATCCAGGTAAAGGCATTCCGATGGAACAAGGTGGATTCCATCCACCTGACCACCCTTTTGAAGTGCTCCAAATGGATTATATCCAAATGAACAGATGTAGAGGTTACAAATATGTCCTGGTACTAATGAAGCAGGTGTCCCTTCTGTTAGGGTATACCTGGAAATTCCATTGTGTGCGACATCCTGAAGCAGCAGGCCTTGTAGAAAGACATAAACAGACATTAAAAATTTGCGCAGACAAAGGTGTAGATTGGATGGTAGCCCTGCCGGTTGCCCTCTTTTTCATGCGAATGGTAGCTCATTCTAGAACAGGCTTATCTCCCTATGAAGTGGTCTTTGGTAGACCACCAAATATGTGGGGCACTCCAATGCCTAAAAGATAATAACATGCTGACAGATTACCTGGCTTCCTTGATGTCTGCACTACTCTCTTGTTGTTCGCAGGTTGCTGCCGCCTTCCCTGACAACACCCAGGTCAAAGAATACTCCATCGCTCCTGGATGGAAGGCGCCAAAGTCAGTGCTCTGGACCACGGGGACGGCCGTTAAAGTCAAAGTGCACCTTCACCACTATTTTACAAAGGAAAAAGACTTTAAACTTGGATTTTGGATTTTGAACACCATTTTCTAGAGGAGACTCCCCAGAAGTTTCCACAAAGCTAAACTTTGATCTAAGAAGTCAGAACCCGTTTGATCAATTAAGTCCACTAGGTGGTGAAGCGGTTGAACATGTATTCTGGCTTGCATAAGATCTTGGACAATAACATTGATAAAAAAAAAAAAAAGAGAGCAAGATGTGCATCACGATAATATGTATCAGCTTAATACTACATGCTATTTTTCCTCCTATTGCCTCACTCTTATACTCCTCCACTAATGATACCATAAAGCACACATTTAGTGATCTGCCATCCTATGAGCTATCATATCGACTTGCCTTACGCAACAATACCTTTATTCAGATGCTGCACCATTCACATCAGACTAGCAATGCTACAGACTGCTGGGTCTGTGGCCGACTCCCCCCCTATCAGAACTATAAGGGAGTTTTGCCCCTCTTTCTCTATCCGTTCACACACAATGGCTCCTGTGGAGCATGGTTTAGTTTGATTAATTCCCTAGATTCGAATTCCGCAGTTTATCAAGACAACTGGGTATGGGGAAACCTGAACTTAGTTTTGCTTAAAGTCTGCTACCCTAACAAGGAGGGACTTCCCAAAAGAACAGGAACTGATCTAAGAAATGAAGTATATGGATTAGGTAATTTTACACTTAACCTCATGATCCTGAACGTTGAATCTGAAGCTACACCAATCTTGCCCGCCATGTTCGTATTCCCAGTAAAAGGGGAATTATGTATAAGAAAGAATGGCTCCATACACATGGGCCATAGTAAATGCACCACTGTAATAAAATTCAGTGATCAAGGCAAGTCTACATTTAGAGCTTCTCGTCATTCCTACTTTATATGTGGCCAGACCGCATATATACGCCTACCTCTAGATTGGGATGGTACCTGTTACATAGCATTCCTCCTACCACCTGTTTTCCTAGCTCCTCCTGATTATCATAGAAATACTCATTTAGTACACAATAGACAGCAGAGAGATCTCCCAATTGTCGATTACACTGAAACAGCATGGGAAAAATACACAGATTTCAATAAAGGTTTCTTTCCCTATATAGGTACAGTTACCAATAGTAAGCTGATACGTAGATTAACCAGAACCCTTGAAGCAGTAGTGAACGAAACTATTTCCGCCTTAGGCAATTTAACAGAAGAGCAGTCTGCTATGCGGATTGTTGTGCTTCAAAATAGTCTTGTCCTTGACGTTATCCTGGCCGATAGGGGCGGAGCTTGTAGGGTCATCGGATCAAGCTATTGCATTTTTCATACCAGAAAATTCGCCATCTGTATATAAAGCCATAACTCGCCTTCATAAGATTGTAAGCCAGATACACCAGAATCCAGGCACCTGGACTTGGTCCGGTTGGTTTTGGAGTGTATTATCTACCTTTGGATGGAGGGTCCTATCCTTCCTAGGTATTGGCCTTCTCATACTATTCAGTTGCTGCTTATGCCTGCAATGTGGACCAGCGATTTGTGGTCTGTGTGCCACATCGTGCATTCCACATCAAGATTTTCATTCAAGATCCCGGAAGAAGAAAGAAGAACAAATGATGCTATATGAACAGATCAATGGATTAATGAAGATTGATATCTCTTGACGGGCAAGTAGGGGACAAGGAGGGAATGTGGAAATATGGATTTTTCTGGTCAGTTATGTCCCCTATCTTGGACCCCAACGGTTCTATGTGCATGTTACAAGTACATGTATGTTCCCTCCAGTTCCAGTTATGAAGACGCAAATACATGTGCGTCCACCGTTAACATGTCCTCTGTTGATCTGCCATGAATGGGCCGGATATTCCATTCCTAAGTACGAAAGGCCACCGCCTTTATATGGTTCACTTATGCCATTTTACAGTCCAGGCAAGTAGGCCCTGATTCTGTCATCAAGCTTTTCTTGCTTTCTGTCTCTGAAGCTCCAGTCCGAGCCTGCATCTGTGACCATGAACTTTGTCTCATCCTCTGCGCGGCTCCCGATGCCCGACATCAGCTTGCTGCCTGCCAAGAACTGTATTTCACCTTCGGAAATTATCTGCTCCGCTCCCTGCCCAATGCATTCCTGTCTAGTAGTTTAAGTAAACATTCTTCCAGCTACCGAGCAAAAGGCCCGGCTTCTCTGTCCTCATGCAAGTAATTCATAGCCCTGTTACCATGGAATATTCCTACCCCCTCGCATTTAGTGTAGACACTTAGACGCTTGTACACGCACTCACAGTCAGTATAGAATAGATTTTGTTCGAGAGACCTTTCTTTTTGGATAACACAGTTCTTTAAACATAGGATATTAGATATGATTTGGGATTAGGTTGACATAACCCCAGACTTTTGTCTCCACATGTAGAGCTAAATGTCAAGTCCCTTTCTCCCTCTAGTTGCACGTCTATCACACGTCATGCGACTGCGCACGCATCTCTGCCAAATATTTCTGCTGACATTGCAAGATTCTCCAGGTATCCACCCACACATGACAAATTACCCATTATCATCAAGTGGACGCCCACATGGACGCCCACCTTCACGCCTACTTACACGCCCACATGCTCTTATCTCATTCTCTCTTGCTTACGTACAATTGAGAAATGTATATATACTGTACTCTGTGAATAATGTTTTGAGAATATTGAGAATACTTTTGAGCCCCTTTCCAGATCCAATTTTGGTGATGGAAATATTCTCCCTTTGACTCGAGTTATTGGAATAAAGCCCTTTTAGAACCTGATACCACAGACTCAGCCTCTTGCTTTATGCATGATCTTATTTATATTTTAAAAGTCTGAGAGCGTAATATTTTATTTACCACAACATGCCATTCAGAGTTTAGCCTAAGACTGCTCTTGTCCATGCTACCACTAGGATAGCTGGTCTATAAGGTTGACTTTACAACCAATCACCATAAGGGTATTTGGACTGATATAAGGTGTACACTAGAACTAGTGACATCATACATCAGGCCAACTTCTCACATTGGTGAGCAGCGGTTGGGATCTGAGCTTGCTGTTGTAATACCATTGTAATCTTAAGATACTAAATTGAAAGATCACACAGATATTGTCTAGGTACATATAACATAGATTATAATACTTAAGTCCTACTGGACTTTGTAGTTGTAGGTTGAAGGGAGTAACACACCCTGACTACAACTACTAGAGAGGTTTAGTAGATACAACTAGTGTAGGTAGGTGCACACACCACACCCTCACTAGATCATGTCTATGAGAGGAGATCAAGTGGATGCTCTCTCAGGAGGATCAGGTCTGCAAAAGACCCCCTCTAGATATGATACCTTAACATTCCAGGAGATGAGACAATTGTGTACCTCCAGAGGAATAAAACAGGGTGCAAACCCTACCCTCCTTCAGTTAAGACAACTCCTAGAGGAGTATGACATTCTTAAGGCATCTCAGGCAGGTGCCCTAGGCACAGAGGAGGGTCTACCCACCACAGAGGAGTCAGAGGAGACTTCAGATGAAGAGGTAGACAGCCAGGGCCAAGTAGGAAGACTTAGCCAGGCTAACCTAAGTTTACATGGGAGTTTGCATGGGGTCCCCCCATACAGACCCACAAGTAGGCTTACACAGAGAAGCAGGAGGGACAGATCCCCTTCAAGGGAATCCATCCACTCCCATGTCTCTATCATCTCTAATGCTTCCTCTCACAGGGGAATGACTTCACCTGAGAGAAAGGAGCATGCAGCCAGAATGAGGGAGGCTAATCTGAGGATTCAGAGGGAAGAACTTGCCCTTGCCAAAGAGAAGCTTGCTCTGGCTAGAGAACAAAAGTTAAGTGGGTTAGAACCCACTGGTGGCAGCAACATTCCTAGAGATAGAGACAGGCACTATGATAATAGAAACCTGAGCAAGATTGTCCCTCCCTACAAGTGTGGGGATGACATCCACAAATGAATAACTGCTTTGGAGAGAGCTTGCAAAGTACAGCAGGTACCCCAAAGTCAGTGGGCAGCTATCTTGTGGCTCTCCTTCTCTGAGAAAGGAAGAGACAAGCTCCTCACAGTTAGTGATGAGGATGCAGATAATTACACTGTCCTGAAGAGTGCTCTGATTGATGGGTTTGGCCTAACCACTGAACAATACAGGTTGTTGTTCAGGGATACCCAGAAGACACAGACTCAGGACTGGACTGACTTTGTAGATTGTGCCACTAAGGCTCTGGAAGGCTGGCTAATGGGAAGTAAGGTTAAGGACTATACAGGATTGTATAATTTGATCATGAGAGAACAAATCCTTAACAACTGTCAAAACCAGCTACTGCATCAACACCTGATTGATTCTGATCTGACTTCTCCCCAAGAATTGGGAAAGAAGGCAGATAGATGGGTCAGGACTAGAGTTAAGCAGAAAAACCAGAACCAGGGCGGTGATCAGAAAAAGGCAGACCAGAAGGGTAATGATCAGAAACAAAAAGACCAGAAGTCTTCACCAGGCCCCCAAAAGGCTCAGGGGGAGGGTGGTCCCAAAAAGGATAAAAAGAAAGATGGCCAAAAGAAACCATGGTGCAACTATTGTAAGTCCAACTCACATTGGTTTAGTGAGTGCACCAAAAAGGATAAGCCCCCAGCCACCATTGCCCCTAAGGCAACTATACCCCCTAGTTCAGCTGTAAGTGGTGGTTCCCAGCAAAAGGGTGTAGTAGGGTTAACCCTGGGAACTGAGGAGGATTCTGGCCTAGTCAGAGTACCTACTCAGGCTGTTCTGATCTATGATGGGGACTTAGCTTTGTCCTCTACTGTAGGCCCCAGTAACCTGGGCAAGTACAGACAGACACCTTTTATCAACCAAAGAATGGCTCAGGCCTACAGGGACACTGGGGCTAGTGTCACAATGGTGACACCTGGCTTTGTGGACCCTGGACAGATCATACTAGGTGAGAATTACCTAGTGACCAACGCTAGCAATGCCACTACCTCCCATAGTGTGGCTATTGTTAACTTCTCCTGGGGAGGGGTAACTGGCCTCAAGAAAGTTGTTGTTAGTTCAGACCTTCCTGTAGAGTGTGTACTGGGCAATGATCTTGAAACTTCAGTTTGGTCTGAAGTGGAGTATAGGACCCATGCAGAAATGCTGGGGATAGATGCACATGTCCTTGCTGTGACCAGGTCACAGGCCAAAAAGTGCACCACTGAACAAGTGCTGGATCCTGAAACTATGGACCAGTCACAACCCAAGAGAAAGAGCAGTAGGGTTAAGGCTGTGCCTTCCCCCCTGCCTCAGGTGGTGGATCAGCCCTCCCAGGAGGATGATTCTGAGAGCCCTGAAGGAACTGTCCTAGAAGAACTTGAACCTGATCAGGTTGAGTTTCTTGGGACAGGGGGACCTTCAAGGGCAGATCTGAGGCAGGCTCAATTAGACTGCCCCTCTCTTGAACCCCTCAGACAGCTGGCTGCTGCTGAGGCTGCAGGGAATGCTCAAGGTACCCATAGAGTGTATTGGGATGAAGGGCTACTGTATTCAGAGGCTAGAGACCCCAAGCCTGGTGCATCCAGGAGGTTGGTCATACCACTGAAGTTCAGAGGCTTCCTTCTAACCTTGGCCCATGATATTCCCCTTGCAGGACATTTAGGCCAGAACAAGACTTGGGACAGGCTTGTCCCTCACTTTCACTGGCCCCATATGTCAGAAGATACTAAGGAGTTTTGTCGCTCCTGTGTCACCTGCCAAGCCAGTGGCAAATCAGCTGGCACCACAAAGGCCCCCCTCATACCACTACCTGTGGTGGGGGTCCCCTTTGAAAGAGTGGGCATAGATATTGTAGGACCAATGGACCCACAAACAGCATCTGGGCACAGATTCATACTGGTGATAGTGGACCATGCCACCAGGGACCCAGAAGCAATTCCCCTGAGGACCACAACAGCTCCTGTTGTGGCAAGGGCCCTGCTTGGAGTATTCTCCAGAGTGGGCTTTCCAAAGGAGGTCATTTCTGACAGAGGTACCAACTTTATGTCAGGATACTTGACTGCAATGTGGAAGGAGTGTGGTGTTAACTATAAGTTCACCACACCCTATCACCCACAGTGCAATGGGCTTGTTGAGAGATTCAACAAGACCCTAAAGGGAATGATAAAAGGATTACCAGACAAGCTTAGGCGAAGATGGGACATCCTTTTACCCTGCCTTCTGTTTGCTTACAGAGAGGTCCCACAAAAGGGGGTTGGCTACAGCCCTTTTGAGCTTTTGTTTGGGCATCCTGTAAGAGGACCCCTATGTTTGGTGAAGGAAGGATGGGAGAGACCTCTCAGACAACCCAAACTAGACATAGTGGATTATGTACTTGGTCTCCGCTCCAGGATGGCAGAGTATATGAAGAAGGCTTCTAAAAACCTTGAGGCAAGCCAAGAAATCCAAAAAGCTTGGCATGACCAAAAGGCTGTACTGACTGTTTACCAGCCAGGGCAGAAAGTGTGGGTGTTGGAGCCAGTGGCCCCAGCAGCACTCCAAGACAAATGGTCTGGACCCCACACTATTGTTGAGAAAAAGGGAGAAGTCACCTACTTGGTGGACCTTGGGACTCCCAGAAGCCCCCACAGGGTGCTTCATGTCAACAGATTGAAGGCATATGTTGACAGGGCAGACATGGGGCTACTCATGGCTACAGATGAGGGGCAGGAGGAAGAGAGTGACCCTCTCCCAGACCTGTTGACTCAGAACCCTGATGATGGCTCAGTTGATGGTGTGGTCTTTTCTGACAGCCTCACTGTCCATCAGCAACAGGACTGCAGACAAGTTCTGCAATCCTACAGACATATGTTCTCTCTGACCCCAAGTCAGACAAACTGGTGCACCCATGAGGTGGACACTGGTGACAGTCTGCCTGTGAAGAGTAAAATCTACAGGCAACCTGACCATGTCAGGGACTGCATAAAAGTTGAGGTACAAAAGATGTTGGAGCTGGGAGTCATTGAACCTTCAGAGAGCCCTTGGGCTAGTCCTGTAGTTCTTGTGCCAAAACCTCACACCCAAGATGGTAAGAGAGAGATGAGGTTTTGCGGGGATTACAGAGGTCTCAATGCTGTCACTAGGACAGATGCCCACCCAATACCTAGGGCAGATGAGCTCATTGACAGACTGGCAGCTGCTAAGTTTTTGAGCACATTTGACCTAACAGCAGGCTACTGGCAAATCAGACTAGCTGAGAGTGCAAAGGCCAAAACTGCTTTCTCGACCCCAGGAGGACATTATCAATTTGTGGTAATGCCCTTTGGTTTGAAGAATGCACCTGCCACTTTCCAAAGGTTGGTGAATCAAGTCCTTACTGGGTTGGATGATTATTGTGCAGCTTATCTTGATGATATTGCTGTCTTTAGCTCCACCTGGGAGGATCACCTGGTCCACCTGAGGAATGTTTTAGAGGCCCTGCAAAAGGCAGGCCTCACTATCAAGGCCACTAAGTGCCAGATAGGGCAGAGCAAGGTTGTATACCTGGGCCACCTAGTTGGTGGGGGTCAGGGTCAACCACTGGAGAGCAAGATCCAGACCATAAAGGACTGGGCTCCTCCAACTACCCAGACTCAGGTCAGAGCTTTCTTGGGCCTGACTGGGTACTACAGAAAGTTTGTTAAGAATTATGGGTCCATAGTGACACCACTTAATGACTTGACCTCCAAGAAGATGCCAAAGAAAGTTCAGTGGACAGTAAGCTGTCAAAAAGCATTTGATGACCTGAAGCAGGCCATGTGCAGTGCACCTATTCTGAAAAGTCCAGACTACTCCAAAGAGTTCATTGTCCAGACAGATGCTTCTGAGTTAGGTGTGGGAGCTGTTCTTTCACAACTGAATGTAGATGGTCAAGACCAGCCCATTGCTTTTATAAGTAGAAGGCTGACCCCTAGAGAGAAACGTTGGTCAGCTATTGAGAGGGAGGCCTTTGCTGTGGTTTGGGCCCTGAAGAAGCTGAGGCCATACTTGTTTGGCACTGACTTCAAGATTCAGACAGACCATAAGCCCCTCTTGTGGCTAAATCAGATGAAGGGTGAAAATCCCAAACTTCTTAGGTGGTCCATTTCCCTACAGGGGATGGACTTCACAGTGGAACATAGACCTGGGACTGACCATGCCAATGCAGATGGACTCTCCAGATATTTCCACTTAGAACATGAAGACTCAACTGGTCAAGGTTAGTTTAATGTCCCTAAGTTTGGGGGGGGGTTGTGTAGGAGAGTAGGGTCTGCTTTCTATGTTCACCCCCACTTTTTGCTTTTGCTTTACTGGTTTTCGACTTAGATGTGGCTGTGGGCCTGCTAATCAGACCCACAGCCCTGCTGTTCTCTCTCTAAATTAATACTATGTACTTTAGGTGCATAACCCATTTGGATAGGATCACCTTATTGGCCCCTGTACAGTGTACCCTAGGTACCCAGGGCATAGGTGTACCCTAGGCCTACCAGGGGCTGCAGCATGTATTATGCCACCCCTGGCCTGGCCTTCCATTTTGACACAACTGGCTGATCACTCAGCTGGGGCAAGGTCGTGTAATCACCCCTTGCTTAGGTGTAGTATTCCTATACCTAACTTACATATAGACACATGTGTACCTATCAGTCACTCCTATGGCAGGCCTTGACAATCCTGGAGGCAGAGTGCTTGGTAACATGTGATATGGTGCTCTAGCATGAGCTGAGCCTGTCTGCAGCTTTCGGAACCTTGTCCTTATAGCTGTTCTATGATATAGCCTACCATATACTCTTAAAGTGCCTTATAATCTTAGACGGTTATGGTAACTATGGTTTGGCTTTATCGAAACATGTCGTGTAAGGTGTCTAACACTGTGGGATAATACCCCCATGCCATTTCTGGACATGAGAATATTATTCCCCCCTTCTAGAGGGAAAGACATGTTAAAATCATACTTCAACTGTTGGCCTCTGACCAAAGCCTCAGCATCACAACATGGATGCTGCTGCCACGACACAAGTCTGACCTCCTGCAGCTGGGAGTGATCCCAGCCAGGGAGGCCTGGACAATAGGTTTCCTGCTTGGGGAGGTGCTAGAACCTCCCCAGACAGCCTTTAGTGTATTGGGGCAGGGTGGGCTGAAAGGAATGAGACATGCCTGGGGCACACAAGGTGTTCCTTGCATAGTCCAGTTCAAACCGGCGCTGGGGCACTCCAGCCCCAGCTCTGGCGCGAAACTGGACAAAGGGAAGTGGGTGTAACCACCCCCTCCCAGGTCCCACCCATAAGGCGTGACCTAGCAGGTATCCCAGCCCCCCAGATTAGTATAAGAGTGGGAGTTGGGCCTCAAGACTTTAGATTATCCTGAACCTGCAAAACTGAACAGAAACTCTGGACCTTCGACATTCGACGAAAGAAGAAGACTGAAGAATCTCCCTTGTAGCCAAGGAGTGGCTACCCTGTGCAAACAGGCACCATCAAGAGACTACCCTTTGCTTTGCGACCGTTCTACGAGGAACCGACTGCAGAGCCCGACCAGAGCCTTGACTTCCAGACTTCTCCGACCCTCATCCACATCTGCAGCAGAGCTGAGATCCGTGGAGGCGACGAGCGACGTGGGACCGGCTACCTGGAAAAAGTGGCTAGTAACTTACAGCGCAGCTCCTGAGGTACCCTCGAAGTTGTGCACCGGGGATTGAGAAGCCCCAACCCCAAGCACCATCTGCACCGAAGATCAGCCCCCCACACTCCACGAGTCCTGCGTGGGGCCCTTCAGCATTTTCCTGCTTGCCGCGTCTGTCCGGTTGCTTGCCCGCTGGCTAGTGGCCTCTGTGACGACGCACCCTGAAATCTTCTGCGCTGGTTTGGCTCCTCCAGACTGGCTCCCGCTTCTCTGCAAAGAAGAAGCACCCCAGACCTTCCTGGTCTGCATCAGAAGCAAGTCCTTCGTTCTTCGTGGGTTCCGCTTGCCAAGGCTTGGTGAGTCCTAGTCCAACTTCGACGCCGCCGACAGCAAGAGCCTTCGTGGGACAGCTCGCCTCCTGGTCCTGGTCGTCCTCGACGCTTCCTGGTCCTCCTGGCTGCAGCGACAAGCTTCACCTTCACCTGCAATCTTCACGACATCGCCTGGTTCCTTCCTGGTTCCACGTGGTCACTGGCTAGTGACCTTGACTCTGTCCCTTCTGCTTGCAGGTTTCTTCTCTTCTTGATCCCAGCCTTGGGATCCACCGGACACTCTTCACTGACTGCCTGTCAGCATCTTTCTTCAGGCATCCATAGGAGTCGACGACGAAAACGACGCATCTTCACCCCTATGCACCCGCAGCCTGTGGGCTAGGTAACTTGGGTACTCCGGTGCTCATCAGGATAGTGACTATCCTAGTGTCTAGTTTTCAAGTCTCAACTTCCTAGCTACTCCGGAAGTGTCCTAAATCTACCGTTTTCTAAACTGTACTATTGCTATTGACTTTTACGCATTACGCGTGAGTGTTTCCACTCTGCACACGAATCCCGTGGGCCTCCCACTTCCTAACTAACGCTAGTGTAGTGTAGCCCCAGCGATTCCCTAGGCCTAGGCCTATTCTATTTCCGTGACAGTGGTTCTTATACCACTTACTTAGTATATGGTTTGCGTGGCCCCTAGGGCCTAACTGTATTACTTACCTGTGTGACTTAATGTATGCTTAAATAAGACTGTGTTGTACTTACCTCTAATCTCATAAAGAGTGCTGAGGGTTTGTTTAGAATAAATACACTTTATTTTATATATATATATCTGTTGTGGTGTCCTTTCATTTGGTATTCAAGGGATTATATATGGTATCACAGCTGGCTTCACATGCCATTCAGAGTTTAGCCTAAGACTGCTCTTGTCCATGCTACCACTAGGATAGCTGGTCTATAAGGTTGACTTTACAACCAATCACCATAAGGGTATTTGGACTGATATAAGGTGTACACTAGAACTAGTGACATCATACATCAGGCCAACTTCTCACAGTCATCGTCTTGGAGCTCTCCGTCCTCCGTATCCTGAAGACCGTCACCAACACTGTCTGTAGAGGGATTTAATGAAGGTGCGGAAGGTGTCGGCTCTGCTGGCGCCACAGGAGGAGCCAGAAAGATTGGTGATGCATTATGCGGAGAACCATGAGATGAGGATGGAAAGCGACGATTATAATCTTCCAACATAAATTGGAGGTTGGATATGAGCGACAAAGGAAGTTGCGCCATAGGAACCTGTGCAGGAGGACCTTGTTCCTGTTCCTGATTGTAATGATCATGCGAATCATCATCATCCTCGAAATCCTGGCATTTAATGAAGAGTTAAGAAGGACTGCGAGCAGCCCGGAATGAAGGCTGAACGTCCTCATCAGATTCAGAAACATCCTCGTCACCAGAAGCAAATAACTGATGAGGTGGCTGAGTGGCCGGTGGTATCAGAATGGAGTCCAGTACAGCATGACGACACTGTAACAAGGATTCGTCAACCAGATCAGATGTTGGCGTAGACAATGGTACCAGAGGCAGAGATGCAAAATTTGACACCACTGTCGACGATGCCACCGTCGACGATGCCACCGTCGACGAGGCCGCCGGCGAAGTCGCCGTCGACGATGTCAGCGTCGACAAGACCCGCGTCGACGAAGCTGCCGTCGACGACGAGGCTGTCGTCGACGAAGTTTTAATCATTGGCGACGTCGACTTCTTTTTCTTTTTCATCATCGTCGCCGAAGACTTGGACGTCGACGGGACAACAATCTTCTGAGTCGTCGACGAAGATATCCGGGTCGTCGACGAGACAGCCTTCAAGGATACACATACCACAGTCGACGGAGAGTACGTCGACGAAGTCGTCGTCGACGACATAGCAGATCTGCTTGAAACCGTCATCACCGTCGTCGACGAGGTTGAAGAGGAATTATTTCCCCAACTTAAAATGCGCCATAGGGCGTGTTTGCACACGTCAGCTCAGGCCCCGTATCCTCCCTTCACCACTGTGTAAACGCGCCCTGTGGCCGTTCTAAGTTGAGAGATTAAGTCCTCTTGAATCCTAAGGGTCTCTAGGGTCAAACTAGCCCACTAGGTACCTCCAGTAAGCAACACAGAGCAGCGTTGCATAGAGGTGTAAAAAGGGGTGTGACCGCAGAACACCTGTCTGCAACGCAGTTGCCTGGTGCATACTGGAGATACCTGTTGGGCTTGTTGGCCCTAAGGGACCCTCAGTATTGAAGGGGAATTAATTCCCTAACTTACAACTGGCCAGGGGGCGCGTTTGCAGAGTGCTGCAAGGAGGGGGCGTGGCCTCCGGCGCGATGCCGGTCTTTTATTTATTCTATTTTTTTTTAAGAAGGAGGTCTGTGTGGCCCCCCTTCTTTTTCTAATTTATTGGCCCTGGGGACCCCATCCCCCAGGGCCCGCACCCTAATTTTTTTTGTTGAAAAAAATTTATTTGGAAGGTGGCCGCGTGGCCCCCCTCCCAAGGCCTTAATCGGCCCGGGGACCCCAACCCCCGGGTCATGGCCTTTTTTTTTTGTTTTATTCTTCAGGAGGGGGGCTGCGTTGCCCCCCTCCTCACACCACTTATGGCCCCGGGTACCCCATCCCCGGGGGCCGGCCTTTGTTTTTTATTATTTAAAAAATATATATATTTATAGAAACACCAAGGACATGCTGGACAAACCGTATGTACCTATCACCATGACGATTTGCGTGATATTCATTAAAAGGCGACTATGCATACAATGAATCCACGTGGAATGTATTTACACCGCTAGTGAAGCTCTGACGTGTCTGATGCCCTACCGTGCCTAATCCCAGCGCCCCCGCCGGTGGGCACTCTCCAAGTAGACACCCTTGTTGTTTATTTATACAAACATGGGTAGCTATTGACGGGCACATTTAATACACACTAAGCCATTCAAAGGGGATTCGACAAAAATTCGACCAAACTATGCAAGAAACCCCCCTCACGGTTAATAAAACACACATCCACCGCCGGATGTGTGATACTTTTTATTTTACTCTCTGGAAAGGAGATGAACCTCACTTGAAAGTCACAGCGTGCTCCTGGCTGAGCCCAATGCTGTGTTACACCCACCAGTGCCCGTCGAGTGCCACACACCTCTGTGTTGTATTCCACCAGGTATTGCGTATGCTATGACACTCTCTAGCCCATGTGCACTGTAACACCACCCCGTGAATATGTCATGCCACATTTGCCTTTGCACGGGTTATATTGCCCCATCTAACGTGCCTTCCTCGATGCCTATGTTATAACGCACAGCACTATGCCATACATATTACAATCTGGGATCCATATCTTTTGTCACAGTGCATATGCAACGTTACACTCCCCAGCACATATTTTATATTACAACTTTAGAGACTAGTTAGGTTACACAACACTGCCCTGTGCATATTACACTCCAAGGCGCATATCGCATAGCACGCGCTAGTGCCTGTGCTATCTCGCGCTCTCCAATGAATCTGTCATTGCGCACAATGTATTGCATATTATATTTCACGCCCCGGTTCATCTTATATCACACTTTATGGTGCACAGTTTATACCATATACTATATCTAGTTTTCATTTTCAATCGTGCTCTCAGGACTATGTTCTATATAACACTGCGTCCACCTACCCTTTTCACGGGCATTACATTTTGCGATGGGGGGTGGAGGGTCAGGGGGTGTTTCTGCCAAGTGAGCCCGGAGTCACAGTCACAAACGTCCTCTTCTTTCTGAATAAAAGTGAGATTATGCTGCATACTTGTTCATATTTTAAGTAGTTCGCACAGACACACATTTTAAAAACAATAAAGTTCCTAATACCCACCTTCTCTGAACAGTTAGCTTGCTGCCCCATCCACCTCCTCCCTATCCTCTGTTGTCTGAATCCATGGACTAGCCTCCTCCCTCCTGCCATGCATGGTCTGATGTGCTGCCACTGCCCTCCATTTAGCATGATGTACCAGTCCACTCCTCCTGCCCTCCATTGCCCAATTCTATGGCCCATCATTGACCTCCTGCTTAGCCTCTGTGCTTAGCTTGCTGCCCCTATTCTCCTTCCCCCTGCACTCCGATGTCTTTGTGCATGCCCCTGCTCCATCGTTTTTGCCCACCATGTTCCATGGACCTGCCACTCCTATCTACTCTGAGTGTTCTGTTGAGCTGCCACTCCCCTCCCACCTGCCTAGCATTGTCAGATGACTGTAACCTGTCCCTGCCACCTCCACCCTGCCTGTCCACATGCCATGCCCCTATCCCCTTCCTCCTGTCCTCCATGGTCCATTTTACTGCCACACCCTTCTGCCCTCCCTGGTCTGTTGTGCTGCAACTGCTCCTCCTGCCTTCCCCACGCGGTCTGTTGTGAGGGCCCTTCCCCTGAACTCTCTTGTCTGTGCCCAGGTCCTGACCCTCCCTTCTATCCTCCATGGTCCTTTGTGCTTCTTGCCCATCATAGCCATTGTGCTGCCACTAACCCTCCCACTTGCCATGCATGGTCTTCTGTTCTGTCATGGCCCCTCCCACCTTCCCTGTGTGGTCAGCTAGCTGCCCCTGACCCCCTCCCACCTTCCCTCCATGGTCTGTGTGTATGCCATCATAGTCTCACTGTTGCTCTCCATGGTGTGTCTTGTTTCTAGTGCCCATCCTGCCTGACCTCCATGGTCATCTTGCTGCTCCTGCCTTGCCCCCTTGCCCCCAGCCCTCTGTTTCCATGTGCAGACCCCTATTCCCTCCCTCCTGGCTTGTCTGTTCCATTGTAATGCCTCTGATCCGTCCCTCCTGCCCTTTATGGTCTGTTATGCTGCAGCTTTCTCTCCTGTCTGTCCATTATGGTCAGCTAGCTACCATTGCCTCTTTCCCCTCTATTCTCTGTTGTCCATGTGCATGGTCCTTTCCCCTCCCTATTGCTTTCTATGGATTGTTGTGCTGCACTCCCATCCCGCATGCCCTGTGTGGTGTATTGTGCTGCTGCAAACCCTGATGCCTGCCCTGTAGGGTCAGTTTGGTGCACCTCTCCATGTCCCTCCTGTTCTCTGTTATCCAAGTCCATGTCCCTACCCCAATTCCTCCTGCCTACCATGATCCAATGTACCATACTTGCGAACATTTTGAACTTGGTAAGAGGGAGATTTTGAAAAAAAACTGGGGGTATTGATTTTCCCCTTTGAGTTACATTGAAAAAGAGGAGATTGTAGACAGGAGACAGATCAAATAAAGCCCATTTGAGCTTAAAAACATTGGACGTTTCCTGGCTGAAACGGGTCTGTTGGCATGTATGGTTGTACTACCACTGCCTCTTCCTTCTGCCCACAATGCCCACAATGGTCTATTATATTGCCACAGCCTCTCTTGCCAGTCCTGTATTGTTGGTTTGTTGCCCCTGCCCCCCTTTCCACTGCCCTCCATAGTCTGTTGTGCTGCCACTGCCCTTCCTGCCTACCCAGTGTGGTCAAATTGTTGCCTCTGCACTCTCCTACCTGCCTTCAATTTTCAGAGTCCGTGCCCCTGGCCTCTGCCTCTCAACAGTATCCCAATGAACAACTAGATTGCTAACATTCTATATTTATTACAAAAGTGTGGAACGCCTGACGTCATCTTGATGTAATCAAAACTGTAATACCAAGAGCATTTCCTTTAGAAATTACATATATGAGAGGGTCTTATTTGCATCAAACTTATGGTTAGTGCTCTGAAAAACTAAAATGAGGACATATTTTCTGAGTTTTCAAATAGCGACAAAGAACTTATTTGTAATCTTTATGTTTTTTTATCCAGTTGACCACTTGATTAAATGTTGCACTTAGGGGAGAGGATGTGGTGTTACTTCCAGAGCTGCAGACTTTGCAACTGGGGAACCAGGTTGGAGTTTCTGCTTCAGCTCAACATTCTGTGATTCTGGTCAAATCACTTAATCTCCCCATGTCTACAACCAAAATGAATTTGATCTTGTGTGATGTAACCAATGCTCATGTAAAGCACTCCAATACCTGACAAGTCTGCACTATATAAAACTGCAAATACACAAAAAATAAGTGTTTTGCACACTTGTGTCATTGGGCTACATGTGGGCTACATCTGGGTGATATTTGTGCTGCATTTGGGCTCTTTTGTCTCTGGTGGCCATCTTGGGAGATTTATTTGTTATGAAGTTTCCTAATTTCCTCATTTACTGCAGTCTCCTCAGCAGGAAATGCTTTCAGTTTTTTACTTTGATTCCATCAAGAAGGCATTCAGATATATCACACATTTGCCATAAATTCTGAATGTTAGCACTCTAGTTGCTCATTAGATCACTGTAGTAAAGCTACTGCTCACCACGGAAGTCTGTTGCTGGTATTCAAACTGCACGTTTCAGTCTGCATATCAGAATTTTTTAATGAAATAGATGAGGATTTGAGAAGTCACTCAAAATGTGCCCTAATTTTTCCTTCTTCAGCACTAATCATAATTTTTATGGCAAAATGAACCCCCTCATTGTGTTCCTTTTTAAATTAAATGTTGTAAGTGTTACCAGTTTATTCCAATCAAGATGGCTTCAGGTGTGCCATACTTTTGTCATAAGTAAGACAGTAAGCGCTCTAGTTGTTCTTAAGAACACTCTGGGACATTCTGTCATTGGGCTATACTTGGGCTACATCTGGGTGATATTTGGGCTACTTTTGGGCTCTTTTGTATCTGGTAGCCATCTTGGGAGATGGAAGTTTCCTAATTTCCACATTTACTGCAGTCTCCTCAGTGGGAAATACTTTCAATTTTTTGCTTTGGTTCCATCAAGAAGGCATTCAGATGTGTCACACATTAACATAAATTCAGAATGTTAGCACTCTAGTTGTTCTTTAGAATACTCTGGGAAGCTGCAGTAGAACACAAAGGAATCAACTGACAGTCTCTGCCCTTGTTGGATGTACATGTTTTACTGAGAATGTCAGACTTCATTCTCACATGACTGAGAAAGATAATGTGAATTTACAGAAAATATGCTCTCAGTTTAGCTTATAGATCACCTTCCAAACCTCTGTGGGAAAAGCATGAGAAAATAGTTTTCTCTCAAACATGATTCATGATTTCACAGCAGAAGGCTTTTTCACATGGTAAAATCACCTTAGAACACACCACAATTCCTAAAATGAGTATGGTACCATCAACAAATGATTTATAATGTAACTAAAGTCTTAAAACCTTCTATTAACTGCAATGCTTTTTAATGAGGTGCTATCATGTATATTGGTCCCAAGATGGTTGCCATCACTTCTCGGATAAATTACTGACAGCCAATCAGCTCTCACGATGAGATGTGTGGTAAGGCTCCGTCCAGATATATCTATCTTTTTAACTCTAATTTTCTCAGGAACTACTGAACGGATTTACACCATTTAAGCAAAAGGCACGAGTCTGAACTGAGGACTACCTCTTTGCCAAATTTGGTGTAATTCCGTTCAGCAGTTCAGGCTGCAGCTGCGTCAACAGGTCCTATGGGAAAATGCATGGGGAAAACGCGTTTTGGGACCCCTCTTTTTTCTCGGCTCCCGCTTGACGAATCACCGTGAAATTTTCAGGATAGGAATGGACCGGAGCTGGCCAAAAGTTTGGAAAATTTCGCGAAGATTCGTCAGTCGGCGCCAACGTTATTCCAAATAGAATGTTGCGGATTTCCTATGGAAAATAGGTCCTAACTATAACTACCTACTGGCGACAGCCAGTAGGTTATATATACATACACACATATATATTATACATGTTTCTCAAGTTTTCTTTGTTTAATATACTTTTAGCGGCTTTTAGCTGGCCGTTCTCAATAATTGGTCTGTTGTGTCATTTTAATTTTTCTACTGCCCACTGCAGCATGCATCAGCCCACTTCAGCCACTGGTTAAACACATTCTTCCCTTCTCCAAGAACACATCCACATACAATGTAGTTCCCTACCATGGTGGATCCTACTACAGCAGCACAATATTCTTTTTGAGGCCAAAACAATCTTTTTTTTATTTTTTATTCACGAGTGCTCTGCAGCTTCCCCAATAAGAAAACAAGTTACTTACCTGTAACTACAGTTATCCAGTATTGGTATCTTTCATAGATTCACATGCCTGAATCATTCCCCATCGCCGAGGCGGGAGTC
Source organism: Triturus cristatus (assembly GCF_964204655.1). Taxonomy (NCBI): domain Eukaryota; kingdom Metazoa; phylum Chordata; class Amphibia; order Caudata; family Salamandridae; genus Triturus; species Triturus cristatus. Next base: position 149,735,905 of record NC_140579.1, on the reverse strand, counting down.
CCACGGTAAATACAAAAGTAGTGCCAAGAGTAAATAATAGTAGTAGGCTAAAAGAAAAAGCCTAAGGCCTAAGTCTTAGTAGCCTATCTACATCATTATAGAAAAAAGAACCAGAGATTGGTCCCAGCCAATCAGCTGCCAGCACCCTCCAGAACCTTCCCAGCAGAGGCAGTTCTCCTCAGATTTTCTTAGCACAAGTGAGAAGTAAGTATACCAGATATAGAGAACTGACTAGCCGGGGAGGAGGGTGGGTGCATGTGAATCTATGAAAGATACCAATACTGGATAACTGTAGTTACAGGTAAGTAACTTGTTTTCTTATCCAGTATTGGGGTATCTTTCATAGATTCACATGCCTGAATCAGAGTAGTAAGCAGTATAACCATATACTGTCGTTTGCGTATGGTGGGAGACACTGGTTCATAAACTCCCAAATAGCATCCACAGTGCTTGAAAAAACACATTTTCCTTTTTTTTTTTTTTTTTTTAAAAGAGTAGTCTTAAAGAAAGCAAAGCTATATCCAAGTATTAGCTATTATATATATATATATATATATATATATATATATATATATATATATATATATATATACACAAATATTTAAAATCTTGCTGATATATAAAACTGTACATTTACATGAATATTAAAGAATGGAATAATACTTTAAAGGGCAAAGTATCTGAGTCTGGTCTTAATGAAAAAGATGGCATAGAATAGCCTGTCCAACCGCTGCATCATCTTGATGCGAAAATTGAAGACAGTAATGCTTCATCGACGTGTGGACATTTTTTCATGTCGCAGCACAACATATTTTCCGGAGTTACTCCAGCAAATAAAACGGTCGACGTCAATACTGTTCTTGTTGAATGAGCTTTGACTTTCCTCTGCAAAGGTCTGTTAGCCTTGGCGTGGCAAAAAAGAATAGCAGATGCCAGCCATCTGGCTATTGTTCTGCTTTGTTACAGCATTTCCAAGAGTTGCTTGACCATTCGCCACAAACAGCCGGTTGGATCGTCTGATATCCTTAGTTTTCCGTAGGTAGAGCTTAAAACAGTGTGTAACATCCAGCGAGTGTAATGTTCTTTCAGCTGGAGTGGATGGATCCGGAAAGAATGTTTTTAATCTTACCGGTTTGTTCAAGTGAAATTTTATGGTACCTTAGGAAATAAACTGATTTGTTTGAAGGGTTACATATTCCCAAGCAAAATGTAAAAGGGGGTTCATTTATAGTGAAATTTTGGATTTCACTAACCCTTCTTGCCGAGGTAAGAGCCAGTAAATGGGCAACCTTCCAAGTGAGGAATTTGAGATCAGCTTTATGGATAGGCTCAAATGGACGCCTCATTAACTGCACTTGCACAGTGATGAGTTCCCCCTCTGGAGGGGTGCTCGCACTGGAGAGAAGGCTCGGAAGATTCCTTTTATAAATTGTTTGATAAGAAAAGGCGAGCAGAGAAAAGGGAATTTTGAGTATTTCCTGAATCTAGAAAGTGCAGCAAGATGTACTTTGACCGGTGAAAAAGTAAGTGCAGACTTGGCTAGAGAAAGCAGATAATGGAGAACTTGTTCTGCAGAAGCTTGAATTGAGTGAATATTATTTGCCTCACACCAACAGCAAATTCGGTTCCATTTGAAGTGATAAGTTTTGATTGTGCTTTGGGCACGAGATTTGGCCAATATTTCACGACAGTCTTGTGAAATGCTGAGGTCCTTGAACTCTAAGAAATCAGGAGCCATGCCTGCAAGTGCAGTGACTGTGGGTCCGGATGAACCACTTGGCCTCCGACCCTTGACAACATCATAGGCATCAGCAGAAGGCAAATGGGTTTGCCTTGAGACAATAGTAGAAGTTCCTGGAAGCAATATTGTCTTGGCCAACGGGGTGCAATCAGAATTAGACAGCAACCTTCCAACTTCATCTTGCGGAGCACCTTCGGAATCAATGGTATTAGGGAAAAGCGTATACACCAATCCCTGTTGAGGGAACCTGCTGGCCTAATATTGACATTCTTTGTTCTCTCTTGTTGTGAATAGGTCCAGGGCTGGCTTACCCCAAGCTTGGAACACTGTGGTCGCCTGTTCCTTTTCCAGCTTCCAGTCTTAACAGTCCGACTGAGACGTGCTCAGCGTATCCGTCAGGGTATTGAGCAGACTCCTGAAGTGTTTGGCTCTCAGGGCATCTTGTGGAAAGTCACCTATTCCTACAATTCCTAAGCTTCTTGCGAGAGCATAGCTGATTTTTAACCTCCTTGTTTGTTGATACAATACATGCGGATGGTATTGCCAGTCCGGACTAGCACCGACGAACCCTTAATCCTCGGGAGGAATGCTTGGAGAAAACAGATAAACGGCGCGACGCTCAGCCTGTTGATCTGCTGTTGTTTTTATCTTTGAGATCAAATCCCGCAGATGACCTCCCCATCCTTCCATGGAGGTATCGGTCGTTAAAACGAAATCTGGACTGGTCTGTAGGAACGCGAGACCCTGGGTTAGATTCTCTGTCTGCGACCACCAATGTAGATAATTTATCATGTGCGGCGTGACCTTGATGGTATCGTCAAACGAATCCATGGCTTGTTGCCATTGAAGTTGCGGTTCCTCCTGAAGAGGTCGCATTTTGAGCCGTACCAAGGGTATGAGATGTATCATTGAAGAGAACATCCTCAGGAGCGAAGCGAACATTCGGACTGAAACTGGCCTCTTTTTTTTTTTTTCAATTAACCTTGCCAATTTGTGAAGATGCAGTTGGCGACCAAGTGACAACAATGCGTTGCATTGGACCGTGTGTAACATTGCTCCGAGAAAAAACATGACTTGGAGAGGACGTAACTGATTTGCTGTCGTTGAGAATCAGCCTCAGAGAAGAGAAGAGATGGATACACTCTGCTGTGGCAATCTTGGTTTCATGTTCTGAAGGACCTTTGAGCAGCCAATCGTCTAGATAAGGGAACACTTGTATTCCTCGAGATCGTAATGCTGCTACCACTGGTGCCAAGCACTTCGTGAAGGTTCTTGGTGCCAATTTCAGCCCAAACAGGAGCACGTTGAACTGAATGTGCGCAAGGCACTTGAAAGCGAAGATATTTGTGATGTTTGGGGTGGATAGGTATGTGGAAATACGCATTTTCCATATCCAGAGAAGCCATAAAATCTCCTTTGTTTAAACAACTCAAAATCTCATGACGACGAGGGGGACCCCTGAGCAGAGTAATAGGTGGCTCTTTGATGAATTCCAGGGTGTGGCCATTGGTTACTAGGTCTATTACCCATTGGTCTGATGTAATTTCCTGCCACTTGTGAACAAAGCTGATATCTTCTGGCCCACGGGTAAGAAGGGTAAAATGGTTGGTGCCCTACGGAGATCACTGCTTCCTGTTAGCGTCTCGGCCTTGATACTGCGATCTCTTTCGACCACCCTGACGGGAGAAACTAGCCGTAGACTATTGACGGTATGATGTCTGGCTGTAAGGCTGTACTGGGATCGATACTGCCTATTCTGTTGGTTTTGGTATCCTCCTCTTGACGAAAAAACCACGTCCTCTCGCTCCTCCGAAAGATCTGCACCCGTATTAAAGGGTGCCTGATGATCCTGCAGTATCCGTGTTAATTTTTTATAGCTAAGAGGGTTTCATCAACATGTTCACAAAACCAAAAACCTCTTCCTCATAGGCCATGTCTAGAATCTTTGATTGCCCCTCAGGCTTGAAAGTAGTGGCTTTAAGCCATCCCTGGTGTCCAAACACTGCAGCCCCTGCTAGCTGACGAAAGTTGGTGTTCACTATGTCCAAGGCGCATCTATAGTTTCCGATGCGGCACATTCTCCTTCCAACAGAATCTTTCTTGCTTTCTGCCTTCGGTCCTCAGGAATGAGGTCAATGAGACTCGCCATGTCTGACCACATTTGACGGTCATAACAGCCGGTTATGGCTAGAGGATTGGCAGCTCTAATAGAGGCCGCTGCCATGGTAGAGAATTTTTCACTGTTGGGCGGCCTGTAAAATTATTGAAGCTGGCCGAGGGTGACCCATTAGACATTATGGGCTTTAGCAGGTGCACAGTATTTCTTCTCATCTAGAATAGATGTAGTCTAGTATAGGTACCACACTCGAGATCTTCCAGGACTCTTCTTTAAAATCATAAAGGAAACATTCTGTCTGCTCGACTAACTGGCAGTAGAAGTCTAGTTCTTGCCCACTGTATTAAATTATGTACAGGATGCAGTCATAAATGAGGCCATCATAGACGATTTCATCGTAGACTTTGCTGTCATAGACATGGGTATGTAGGCGAGGTTATTGCAGACGAGGCCGTCGTCATAGATGACCGTCCTGCACAACCATCATAGATGAGGCTGTCGTAGACGACCGTCATAGACAATGCCATCATAGATGAGGCAATCATAGGTGAGGCCATCCGTAGATGAGGCAATCGTCATAGACAATCCCATCATAGATGAGGCAATCATAGGTGAGGCCATCCGTAGATGAGGCAACCATAGATGAGGCAACCATAGATGAGGCAACCATAGATGAGGCAACCATAGATGAGGCAACCATAGATGAGGCAACCATAGATGAGGCAACCATAGATGAGGCAATCATAGATGAGGCAGTCCTATGATGGCCATTTGTGGATGAGGCCATTCGTAGATGAGGCCATTCGTAGATGAGGCCATTCGTAGATGAGGCCATTCGTAGATGAGGCCATCCATACATGATGAGGCTGTCGTAGACGATGGTCATAGACAATACCATCATAGATGAGGTAATCATAGGGAGGCCATCCGTAAATGAGGCAGACCTAGATAAGGCAATCGTATGATGAGTTTTTCTTCGAGATGAGGCTGTCCTGGGCAATCTCATTGTAGAGGAGGCCATCGTAGATGAGGCCATTCGTCGACGACCGCCGTAGATGAGGCAGTAGATGAGGCCGTCGACGACCGTCGTAGATGAGGCCGTCGTCAACGACCGTCGTAGATGAGGCCGTCGTCGACGACCGTCGTAGATGAGGCCGTCGTCGACGACCGTCGTAGATGAGGCCATCGCCGACGACCGTCGACGACGAGGCCATCGTCGACGACCGTCGACGACGAGGCCGTCGACGACCGTCGTAGACGAGGCTGTCGTCGACGACCGTCGTAGATGAGGCCGTCGTCGACGACCGTCGTAGATGAGGCCGTCGTCGACGACCGTCGTAGATGAGGCCGTCGTCGACGACCGTCGTAGATGAGGCCGTCGTCGACGACCGTCGTAGATGAGGCCGTCGTCGACGACCGTCGTAGATGAGGCCGTCGTCGACGTCCGTCGTAGATGAGGCCGTCGTCGACGACCGTCGTAGATGAGGCCGTCGTCGACGACCGTCGTAGATGAGGCCGTCGTCGACGACCGTCGTAGACGAGGCCGTCGTAGACGACCGTCGTAGATGAGGCCGTCGTAGACGACCGTCGTAGATGAGGCAGTCGTAGATGACCGTCATAGACGACCATCATAGGAGGCCCATCATAGACGAGGCCATCGTAGATGAGGTCAATATTGTTGAGGCAGTAATATCAGACACAGAGATTTGTAATGGACTCCTTAATGTCAGGTTAAACAGATTTCCCTGATGTAGGGATGAAAAGGGAGTTGTAAGATCAGCCTCTGAGGAGATTTTTCCCACTTGCCTCTCTCTGTGAGAAATGCCTATCAAGACTCAAGGTAGGTCTTTATGGCTTTTTTGCGCGCCCTCAGGAGGCTCCTGGCGCGACTTCTCCCTTTGACCTCTCCTATGAGGTGAAGCAATCCTCGTCGTTCTCATCAGAAGTGACAGATGAAAGTCTCTGTAGTCCCAATAATAGCCTCATCTCTCAGAACGTGAGTGTTATTGAGGAAAGGTTAGACATATTTCGTAGTCTATTACCTTGTTTCCTGCCACTCTGCCATATTACTGCCTTAATAGGGTCAGAGAAATGAAGTATGTTCCAAAAAGTAGTAATAGCTGAAGAAACTGAGCAGAGCTCAGGGAGACTCCCTTCACACACGACGTGCGGTGAAAATCTGAGGAGAACTGCCTCTGCTGGGAAGGTTCTGGAGGGTGCTGGCAGCTGATTGGCTGGGACCAATCTTTGGTTCTTTTTTCTATAATGATGTAGATAGGCTACTAAGACTTAGGCCTTAGGCTTTTTCTTTTAGCCTACTACTATTATTTACTCTTGGCACTACTTTTGTATTTACCGTGGGACTCCCGCCTCGGCGACGGGGAATGATTCAGGCATGTGAATCTATGAAAGATACCCCAATACTGGATAATAAACATTTCCGAAAAACCAGCCAACGCCAGACCTATTAGTTTTGCCAGTGCCTGTTTGTTATTGTTGTTTGAAGCTGTTTGTTTCACTTGTTTATGGTTACATTTGAACTTTTCTTGCCAGGAAATGGACATCAAGGGCTGATCGACCTTGAACCCACACTGTTTAAGCTCTGGATGTCTCCCATTCTCGCCTGACAGCACTCCCCCCTAGCCACCGCTGCCAAGGGTGCCCTCCCGGGCTGCCACCCTGCACAGACAGCGAGCTCCTCCCACCCCTGAGGTGGAGGATGCAAGGGACTCTGGCACTTCAGCTGAGGGCCCAGGATGTGCGCCTCGCCTCATTCACACCAGGCCTGCTCTGATCCCGGGCCAGCCAGCGGGGCAGGAGGATGTGGTGCTTCACAGCAAGGTAGCTCAGTGGGCTATGGCACCTGCTGTAGAAATCCGCATTTAACCTCAAGGCCACACCTTTTGAAGCCATTCTAGGCCACACCGTTTGAAGCCATTTAAATGAGTTCCATTGTTAACTTCAGAAAACATACCAGTCACTTGTTGTCATGTTAGGAGTTTGGAAAGGCCCGGGCATGATACTAAACGGGACATTAAACAAAATCGTATATATTTATTAACAGCATCACTTTACAGCCTTAGTTTCCTTTATTAGCCCCGGACCGTTAGCACCTCTCTAAAACACATTTAAAAGTGCTTTCTAGTCATGTTTGCTGTTTGAAGTATGTACAGGCAATGGGGAAAATACTGGCTTTAGGTGATTTTGCTTATTTCTGTACCTTCCAAGACGTTAAAATTCCAACGGTGGCTATAGAAATCGGCCCCGGGGCAACCCTACACACTGCCCGCTAGATGAAGTGACGGCTTGATGACCTGAGTCAGAATCGCCACATATGTATTAGGCTGTTCTCAAAGCTATCACCGCTAGCATAGGTAATATCAAACATTTGGTTTAATATATGTGTGAAAAGGGCAGCATTGAGGTTTGAGTGGAAATGTTTATATTGCGAGTGAAACGGCGGCTTCCAAATAAAGGATCAAAATTAACGACAACATTTTTGAAGATGATAAAAAGTAAACCGCGCGTACGTTTTTTATTTTTACTTTCGGGTTTGTTCGCGTTTCACTTTTCTAGTTATTATTATTTAGAGATTATTATAGAATTATTTTAATGTTCCTCTGGTCTATCTCGAACACATGACATCGAGAGGTAAGGAGTGGGTTAGGGAAAGAAGCGAGGGAGTAAGTGGAAGGGGACGTTTAGGGTGTGAGAGCAATAGAGACAAGAGTGAGTAGGTCAATGACAGTGGTGCGGGAGACATAGAGAGAGGTTAAGAGACAGTGTGGGCTACAACGGAAGAGAGAAAGAGTAAGATACAGGGAGAGGCACAGACAGACATGGCACAGGAGAAGAAACGAGGGTGATAGGGAAAAGAGCGATAAGTATGGTGTGTGTGCGAGAGAGTTGAGAGCGAATGGCGGAAGATGCGGGAAGAGAGAGAGGAACACACAGACGTTGAGAGATTGAGGGGTGGCAACGAAAGAGAGCGTGAGAGACAGAAAGAGGAAGAAGGAAGAACTGTGCCGGTGCGATCTCCGTCTGTCTTTCAAGCAGTTTTGCAAACGTGGAAAAGAAAACCAGCCCGGGAGTAGTGGGCACGTGCGTGCTGTGAGGAATGCAGCTGCCATTGAAACCTGAGCCAGAACAGATGCCACCCTGCGCCCTCCAGAGACCCCTAAGCCATGGGAGTGCATGTTTGGCGGAGAGGCGGGACATACCCAAGCCTTTGGCCATTTGAATGCTTCCTTTTGTGGAAGCCTTACGCAATGGCCAATCAAATGTGTGGCAGTAAAAAAAAAAACACGAGCAAAGCGCTGGGAGTTGGGATTCCTTTTGGAAGTCCTTACTATAAGCCTCGCAGAGCAGCGCATGCGCGCTGGTTCAGGCAAGACCGAAAAAGGATGGTGAAACCAATCTCAAAAGGCAGTATCATGACGCCAAATGATGAGCCCAACTCGAAACTTTGCTGCTATGCCCATTTAAGGACAGTTAAACTGACCACGTCACAGATACCCACTTGTATTGAGCCAAGTGCATCCCATTGAGGCAAAGAGAGATAGTGTGTCCACCGGATGTCTGCAGATCCCTCCCTTAGGAAGGGCCACAGTGCTACTCGTGTGCTGAGGCTGGAGGGGGTGGAGCTAGCTTCACCACTCCAAGACTGCAGACAGAGCCTTTGTAGACTGTGCAATAAGTCAGTAGGCATTGATATGCAGTCCATTACCTCCTTCCGGTTTGGGGGAAACACTTCACATAAACCAGTCACGCTGCACCCCCTTGACAAGAAAGCATGTGGCCCCACTGCAGTAGACAGCACCCGTAACTTTATTTCTGAAAAGCCCACAGTGGGATAGCGTTAGAGGTGAAAACCTGGCGCGGCTTGTGGCCCTTATCCCACAGGGGGTTTTGTATTCCAGAGCAGGTCATGTAATATTGGAGCAGCTGCACATCTTAGCTTCCACTTAACCTTTTCCGCACTTTTCACAAAGGCACTCCCCCTGTGAACACCTTCACAAGCACAGCAGTGATAATTAAACTATTATCTTTTCGTATGACCTATACATTTCAATGGCTCATAACAGAACTGTTCACTTTACACAGCAGTATTCATTTGGAATTCACAAATCGTGCGGCCTATGTAAGGCTGCCCGGGGTGGGGGTTGCGCAGCGGCCCGCCCCCTTGAGGGCGGCCGCCTTAGTGCCACAGGAAGGCACAGGGGTGGGAGGTCGTGTCCCTGGGCTTGACCTAGGGAGACCCCAGTCAGGTAGCTGCTTCCGGCGGGGAGGAGCCAAGGGGGGGGTACATATTCGGTCCCCGCCCCCTCCTCGCCCTCTTGTCCGCTCGTTTGCCTTGTGGTCATGCGTCGTGCGGGATTGCCCTGTCGCGTGGTTGATGGCCGGCCTCTTCGGTATGACGGTGAGTCGGGCCCACTGCCTCACGCACTGGGGGCCGCTGGTCTGGCGGCGAGGAGTGTCGTCCACATGTCGGGTGCGAAGGATCCCATGGGGTCCGGGCATGCCGCGGTCGGGGGTTTGACCGGTGTTGGTTGTGGAATTAGTTTGGAGGCAGGGGGATATGCCTGGGACTAGCTGGGAACAAGTTCTCCGTAAAAAGTTCTGGGGCACATTGTTTGCGAGGGGCTGTTGGGGCACGTTTTCGCAGGTCATGCGACGAGCCTGGACCATAAGAGAGGCTAATTTCAGCTATTGATCTCATAGTGCATGTTGGTTTGATCCCTGGAATCAAGTTGGCAGCTTCTCTTTTGTTTTTGTACTCCATTAATGGCAACCGCATGGATACATATTGCGTCTGTTCGCACGCCTTTTGGTGGGGGCGTGGCCACGGCTTCTTACATTGTTAAAGGCATTCGGTGTGGCGCAGATCCGTCTTGGTGGTGCGTTGGTGGCGCAATGCTTTGGGGGCGATCCCATTCAGGTTTATTGTGCCACTGTTAAGAACCCAAAAACGTATTTCATTGACTTCATATTATTGTCTCTCAGCTCGAACTTGTTGGACTGAGAGCGAAAGAAGCTGGCACTGCACTGCATAGCTGATATTTTGGGGCTGGGAACACGGGAATTATGCTGTGGTGCGGTTGTTAGCGCGCTGCTACGGGGACGATACAATCTAGAAGAGCTCAATTAATAAGGCAGCAGACGGGGACGCAGCGGACAGCGGTGAGGCTGTCTCGGTGTGCAGAGGCCGGACAGTCTTCGGTTCGGGCGTGGCCCTTGCTACCATAATATGAATAGGCAGTGGGATATGATTACCATTGCCAGTTCTCCGAAACTGCATCGAACACCACGGATACTGCAGGGGAAAGATCCCGGGAAGTGCATGACTATTCGAACGGAACGGCATTTCCTGAACAGTATTAGCATGTAGTGACAGCTGTGTAATAATTGGTACTAATGGCAGTTATTTGCGTTGTATACCAGAAGCAATGCCATTAGCACAGTGGTTCGGGCCGGTGCCCCCAGAGTCCGCAGGCATGGGTTGGACTCCTGCCACGCGTGAGTGGGAACGTTTGTAAAAACCAGGCTCTCGACTCAGCTAGGTGTTAAAAGGAAGGCTGGAACTAGCGCGCACCGATTGGAAACGTGTGCCAGTCAGAGAGCGTTGCGGTATAATATCAATTTCGGGCTGCCCGGGGGTCGCGGTGGCCTCACAGTAGCGGGCATCATTTCTCTCCAGGGCCTATGGCTTCTAGCGCTCGACGCAGAGGCTGTGCCTTAGCGGGCAGGACGGCCTAATGAGTCTGTGGAATCAGGTTTTGAAGAGGATGTGGCCTAACGGCTAAAGCGGCCGACCTCGAGGCTGCGGAACCGGGTTCGAGTCTCGGCAGGAACACTCAACATCCTTTGATCCCTTGCAGGGGCACTGTTAGCCCCCCCCCCCCCCCCCCACGCACGGAGCGGCACGGGTATCCCTGGGGGAGGGCGCGGCGCAGCGATCTGTGGCACCCCCTCTCGGGGTCGCCTACCAGTGAGTGGGATTAGTGTAGCACGTCAATACAATCAGGGTGAATAGACGAGCGGGGTTCGATCCCCGGGGTTTGTCGTCAGCAATAGGAATCTAACCCTCATATGTTACTTATTTGTCTGGGAGAGTAGGTGGCCCTCCGGCTACGCTGCGACGAGGTGCGGTAACCAGAGTTGGTGTGTGAATACGGGTATGTATATCCCTTCAACTCCCCCGGGACAAACCACTTCTTCCGGGATGGAAGGTGTGATGCACCATGGGGCAAGGCCGTGCGCTTCTATACCTTCGGGTAGCTTCGTGCGCCTACGTGATATTGCCCTTTTTCTGTGCGGGTAACCAGGGTTCGGGCCTCAGATCGGGTCGCAGCCGGGGAGTATTGGGGGTAGGAGGTGGTCCGCTTGCTAGACTGCCGACCTTGGGGCTTGAAATATATGGGTCGAGCCTCGGGGTCGTGCCACATCCGGTGACTCGGGCCAAGTCACTGTATCTCCCGTGCCTGAATGTGCAATGGAAACACGGTGCTCGTGTAAGCGCTCCTTTTCCGGCAGGTAGAGTCGCACTATAATTTTTATCTCCTCAGTAGTGGCGACACGGAGAGGTATGCATGCGCACGGGGGGCACGTGGGCTATGCTGTGGCATCTGCAGGTTACGGGCTTTAATCCATTGTGCGGCCCCCAGCTTTCCATCCGGCAGCCGTGGCTAAAAAGAACAGTACTGCTCAGTGGGCGCATGTTTCGCATGTATGAGGCCCCAGGCTGGCAATGGCACCATGTTTTTGAGCCTCGGGGTCGCGTACGCACAATTGGATTGCGTGCATGTCGCTTACACTCCCGTCCCTGAAGGTGGAGACGCGCTATATTGTGTTTAAGTAGTTTTACACAATGAGAGGTGGTGATTGCTCTGAGATATGCTTTTGTGACATATCACATTCCTTGGGTGACATATATGATTTTGGGAGTTGCAGGCTGGGCCTGGCCTGACTACGTGTTGGTGTTTTTCTGCTGCATTACATCCTGTGGAGAAGTCAATCCCGGTAGGCATGCATCCTCACTCCCTAGTCATTGCCTCAGCTAGTTAGGGAGCCCTGCAGACCAGTTGTTTTTACTTTTATTCCATACTTGAAGCTGGCGCAGGGCGCACCTGGCTCTGTTGGTGTCTTTCATGGAGAATTGGCGTTTTACTGGTGTGGAGGGACAGCCCAGCTGTCGTATTCGCAGGCAGGCTGACATGAGGGGAGAATAGCTCTCGGTGGGCCTTGCAATTGAGCTAGGAGGGGTACTTATTTCACTATATGCAATCATAAGCACTGAGCAGCCAATAGATGGGCTTGGTGTAAGTAGTGCTCCTCGCTTTGTATATATAGAGATGCGAGGATATGTGCGCAGTATGTCAGGTTCCGGGAAATCAGGTTTATCGTGTCATCGCCTTTGCGCTCACATACACAGACATTTGTATGTTTTAAATGTATTTTGTCGTAGTGTTTGGTGACCCTGCCTCACCATGCCTGAACCAAGGCATTTTCCAAATGATATGCCTGCTTGCCGCAATTATGACTCATTGATCTTATGCAACAAAGAGGCATGGCCAAGCCAGTACTATTAGCTTTGGTATGTTCAGCGTCACAGGAGTACAGATCGGGCTGCCAAGATGGAGAGCTGGGGAGATGAGTTACCCTGTCGGCTAGGGCGCTGGGCCTTGGACATGGGGAACTGGGTGGGCGTCTCGGCAATGACGCTAAAACATCCTGTGATTCTGGGCAAATCGCTTAATCTCCCTGTGTGTGGGCACAGCTGGGATCTGCGTAGGTCAACCATAGTGGGGTATGTCGCAGGTCCTCTCCTGCCCAGGTCTCATAGAAGGGCAAGTTACTTGGGCATGCTCCTTGCTGTAGTTCAGCACACGAATCTATGCATGTGTAGGTAAGGGCAGGTTTTATCCCAAGGAGGGCAAATTACATACATCCTCCAGTACTCCTAGATACAGGCAGGCCCAGTTCCACCTCTTCCTGTGGGAGGCTAGCAACTCCGGGGGATACTAAGCATACCGGGGCATAGTTTGTTCAGCACCAAGGGCCACTGTAGGTCAGCAGGTAAGGTACTTGGGATAGGACTCAGCAAGTAAGTAGGATGGGCGGGGTAGGGGTCAACCCACTGGGGGTGCAGTGACTGCAATTTTGGCCACATCACGATCCTTCCATCAATACTTCTTGCCTCATGCATGAGTTTTTCATATCAGCCTGGAATCACAGCAGTTATTTTGCAGGCAAACTCTGAGGCGGTAGCACGCATTATGGTCATGTTAGGTAGCCGGTCTACGGGGATTTATTTACAGGTCTCAGGTATGAAACTGGCACATTTCTTAGGTGTACTTGCACTTGGCAGGGAGATCGCGGTGTAATCCTCAGCTCAAGGATCCTTTCCAAACAAGATAGCCCACCAGGGGATGTGCCTGCTGTTAACCCCATGTATAATGGGCAGTGCATCAGTAGCTAGCTCTGCCTCTCACTCCTGGAGTGTGATAAAAGTAGCAACAGTTACACATTGCAATTCACAGCTTTATTAAATAGCAAGTAATTTTACGATTGTCTGAGGGTGCGATGCACAGTTATCAGTGTAAGGTTTCCACTACCCCGGCACAACGTCACATAGATTGGGCATCTAGGACACATGCTAGATGCTCTGCCGCCACCCTAATGGGAGGTTAACCCACATTGCCAGCTGGTTGACAAGGGTTGCAATGGGTAGTGCCGCCATGCGGCAATGAGTTGAAGGGTAGATAGTACTGGCAGGTCCGGCTCGCCACTTACAACAGGGAGCTCATAGGAGGGGTCAAGCTAAAGAATCTGGAACGCTCACCGGCTGGCAAATTAGGCCGAGTGGACTTGGAACGCCTAGTGTTGAGTGAGTGTTATTGTTTCCTGGTCGTTCTTGGTCTCCTGAGGGTAGGAAGACCTAGCGGCAAGGAACAGCTAGGGTTGTTTTCGTGTGCTTCAGTCATTAAAAAAAAAAAAAAATAAAAAAAAAAAAAAAACGGGGGCCCTGGCTCACACGGTAGTGGGCAAAGATCACTCACGCCACAGGTGCTGAGGCCTGGCGTTGGGCTCCCAGGTTACTTCGGAGGGGCTAGGCCTTCAGATGCTGAAAGGATGTCCGTTGTTATTTACTCGATTGTTGATCGGTGGGTTATTTCCTGGGTCTTCCAGGGGTGTAGAGCATTAGGCGCTTGTCTTTTCATCGGGTCGGTTTGATGCGGGATGGTGGTTTTGGGGCAGGTCACAGGCTGCCTCCTCTCGCTGTGTTTGTATTTCTAGGTGTGGTCAGGTCAAGTGACGGAGGAGAGCAATCATCGCGTGGTACAGCTGGGCATGAAGGAAGGCCAGGCAAGATTGTAGCGTAGGCAGATAGTGGTACTGATCGGGGACTGGTGTGGGTCTCAATGGCAGGCCGCCATGCAAGGGGACCATGTACCTAGGGCACGTACATCAGGCAGTGACATGTGAACTGGGACCATGTGTACTAGAATATGCAGGAGTGGTTCCCACCACGGTCGGTCAGATGGGAAGTTGTCATCTTGATTCTCACTGGATACCCTCACTCCACCACGCCTATTGTAAGCTGAGGACGCCTGTTGACGCTGTTAGACCTGCTATTAGTTAGTACCGCACTGCTGTGCCTTGGCCCGGTTTGTCTCGCATCAGGGCCAGTTTGGGGGTACCGGCGAGTTGTTTGCTCATCGGCTGAAGCGGGCGCTGCTAGAACAGGGCATGATTGATGAGGCCAGGCAGCATGACAAAGGTCTTTTCGGCACTGGCAGAATGGTGCAGGCGGCGAAGTAGTGCCATTACAGAACATGGATTTGTCAACATTCAGCTAGGAAATGATTAGCAGCAGGAAGGTATTAAACCAGGGTGAGCAATTGGTTTTGGTTTCGTGCTCAACAGGAGCAAGGGAATTGCATTCTGTCCCATCAGGGTACGGGGACCGTCTATAGCACCAGATACTGTAATGCTGCCATCTTCGCCCTGGGCTGGGGGGTCAATGTCTTCCAACTTTACAGCCAGACTCTGAGCAGGCAAAGGCATACTTGCGATGGTGCAATGGGCAATCAGCAGTAGAGTTAGATGGGTCATCATACCCCGGTATGACGCAGTGATGAAACATAGGTTATGGCCTCACACGACCAGGCACTCGAGGGCAGCTGTGGCGGGGGTGTGCCAGTGCCAAGAGGGTGCGGGTTGCCTGTTAGGGCTGCTGGCTTGGAGGGAGCACTACTCTGATCGCCACAAGGGCACGTTTGTTTCATAGAAGGCTGAACTGTTACTTTTATGGCATGGTGCCAGTTGCTTTAGTTATGCGCATGTTTCTTGGCAGTGTCAGAAACATTCAGAACGCAATGCTGGTGGTTAGCCTGTTGTCAGGCTGTTCAGAGGTATTTTAGCTCAGGCATGGCCAAGCATGGGTTATAGGCCGGTGGTCTGCCCTGGGATTCGTGTTAACAGGCAGGTGAAGCAGCAGAACTTGGAGGGGCTTGGGTTTGACCTCTGGGTACTAGGGCAGAGTCTGGTTGCTCACTGAGTAGCACGCCCTTGAGTTTGGCGAAACAGGTACCTTTGCGAGCATCAGTACCGGGTAACTTCGCCCGCCCTACAGCACTGGCTGGCAGCTATGCAGGTTGTGGAAGTGGCCTTCCAACAGGGGCCTATGGTCCATATGATTAAGGGAAGCACCGGGGGAACACTTTAAGCTATAAATCTGTTGGAGACCAATTGGCTTTTCCAGTATTCAAATAGAGAAGCATTTTACACGTTGTTCTCCTCTGTGGTCACTCTGACCTGTCTCTCCCTGGTATACTAGCAGAATTTTGGGAGGGCAAGGCTTTACATTTGGTGGTGACTGATGGAATACGATGGGCATACTCCAACGGAGTGAAAGAGGAAGGAAGGCAGGCTGGGCACTGCCAGGCAGGAGTGTCTTGGCAAAGGGATTGTTATTTAGCCATGCAAAGGCAACTTTGGACCATCGCCTATTTAGGTTTAAGGTCATTTCAGTCAAATCCACGGAGGAGTTTAGAAAGGTTGGGGGAACCTGTCCTTATGGTGCACGCTGGCCGCCGGCCCGGTTGGGCGTAGACTTGTTTTGACTGGACCTGGGAGAAGCCCGGTATCAGTATGCTGTAGGTATGATGGCCTACCAGGAGCCATGCGCAGTTGCGCAGAGCAAAGAGGTCTTGGCTTCATCAGGCATGGTCTTATACACGCCAAGTCCACAGGGTGCCGGGAGGGAGATGGGGTGCACCTCCCTAGTTTAGGCACGGTTCTTTTCCTACTGGACCTAGGGGAAGCCTTGGCTGCAGCAGGCTGTTAGTAATAGGCTACCTTGGCAAGGAGCCCGCTCAGGAGAAGCCATTGAGGTGTCAAGGAGAAGTTAATAGCGCCATGTGCAAGTTCACTGAGCTAAGAGGCTTTGGCTTCATCAGGCATGGCCTTTTACACGCCAAATCAACAGGGTGTCTGGAGGGTGATGGGGTGCACCTCTCCACGCTAGGCATGAATTTAATTTTACTTGACCTTGGTGAAGCCTTGGCAGCTGCGGGTTGCGAATAGACTGGACCTACTGGGCCTAGGGGAAGCTTTGGCTGCAGCAGGTTGTAAGGAAATAGGTCTACCTTGGTGGGGGGCCCTGGTAGTGACGGTGGCCACTCCCAAGGCTGTGGAGGAGTTACAGGGCGATCCAGGGTCTGCACATACCAAGGGGTATAGCATGCAGCAGCACCGTGTGGTGCTAAGCCAGGATACCCAGGGATCTTTTAGCGTGTCCACTGGAAGACCTACGGCGCCCCGCTAACCGACAGGCGGTTGTGGGTCTGAGCAACCGGGGGCTGCCATGTATGCTCCGCCCACCCATCACGGGGGGGCGTGGTGAAGCATGTGGACTGGAGGTCCACGGATGGGAGGGGTGGACCCTCCCAACATTTGGTGGTCACCAATTGGCGTTGCCATGGTGACTCTAGGCTTATCAGACGGGCAGGCGGCATGGGGCTGGCCTGCCCTGGGATCGCCCGTAAGATAACCCACCGTGTTTGCATATTTATTATGCTAATAAACCTGCAGCAATATTTCTCCACTTACATTCAGTGTCATGTGTTTTATTATGATTATGTACTGATGTATGCTATGATAACGGTTGCCGATATTGGCACTATGTAAGGCTGCCCGGGGTGGGGGTTGCGCAGCGGCCCGCCCCCTTGAGGGCGGCCGCCTTAGTGCCACAGGAAGGCACAGGGGTGGGAGGTCGTGTCCCTGGGCTTGACCTAGGGAGACCCCAGTCAGGTAGCTGCTTCCGGCGGGGAGGAGCCAAGGGGGGGGTACATATTCGGTCCCCGCCCCCTCCTCGCCCTCTTGTCCGCTCGTTTGCCTTGCCCGCCCATCCGCTTACCCGGCATCAGGAGGGACAAGAAGGGGGGGGGAAGGTTTTTCTAACAACTTTCACTTTTGTGTTGCAGGAGGAGTTACAGGGCGATCCAGGGTCTGCACATACCAAGGGGTATAGCATGCAGCAGCACCGTGTGGTGCTAAGCCAGGATACCCAGGGATCTTTTAGCGTGTCCACTGGAAGACCTACGGCGCCCCGCTAACCGACAGGCGGTTGTGGGTCTGAGCAACCGGGGGCTGCCATGTATGCTCCGCCCACCCATCACGGGGGGGCGTGGTGAAGCATGTGGACTGGAGGTCCACGGATGGGAGGGGTGGACCCTCCCAACATTTGGTGGTCACCAATTGGCGTTGCCATGGTGACTCTAGGCTTATCAGACGGGCAGGCGGCATGGGGCTGGCCTGCCCTGGGATCGCCCGTAAGATAACCCACCGTGTTTGCATATTTATTATGCTAATAAACCTGCAGCAATATTTCTCCACTTACATTCAGTGTCATGTGTTTTATTATGATTATGTACTGATGTATGCTATGATAACGGTTGCCGATATTGGCACTATAGCTTTAGCTGTTTTTGACAGACGTCCCGAAGTGAGCATAAATCCCAGCTCTGCTACTTACCCTGCTCTTGGCTTGCTGGCGTCTCTCGTGGTTCGAGTACATCCAGTCCCCTGCAATGACAGTGTCGCTTCCAGGCATCCAGTAGCTCTGCACTCCTCCACTGACCCCGATGCAACAGGGGTTGGGGGAGGGGGTCGACTAGAGGGAATAGGAGCCAGCCGTGAGGTCTGCTCCTTGCAGAGCAACGAAAGGCATGATGGCTCAGCACCCAGGTGCTGGGGAAGAGGCTTCAGACTCCTGCTGCTGGCAAAACACTCATTGCCCGGTGCCTGCCTTTTAGAGAGCACTTGCGGCTTCCCCCAGGCATGCCGCGTGAATTTATAACCAACAGCTCAGCCCACCAGTCCCTGTACCTCCCCACGACTCCTGAGCCAATCCTACCACTGCTACCTTGCTGTTTATGTTAGAGAACAGCGTGAGGATTGGCTTGGTCAGGTGCTGTCAGCACTTCTTAGGAGTCTTGGGGGCTGTGACAGCAATCCCCCAGGCTCCTACAATTGCAATGGTGAAAGTGCGCATGTTGGGCTAGTCAGAGCAAGGCACCCACCCAACCTCACATGCGCAATTCATCCCAAGGAGGCCCAGTGTTCACTGTCACTTATTCAAGCAGGCTCCTTCACCCACCAACGTCAGCCTATCTTTAGTCACTCTCCTGCAAACATTGCCCGGGCCATTCCGCGCACTAAGTACATAATTAATATTTAATACATGGACAATAGCGCAACAAAAACAAACTGAGGCAACGCCCTCATGACCCTATAAAGAAACCGCATCTGAGTACGAAGATTAATGAGACATGGTAGGCCACAGATTGTTTATTACCAAAACGGACTCCAAGAAAAGGATATTTACAGTACTACCACTGAAAAAGGAGATCAAGCAAGATTATTATTAATGGTATTGGACTGCAGCAGCAAAAAATTCTGGGTCTGAGGTTTCTAAACCGTACAGCTTCTGATGTTAATATCTTACATCTGATGGCTTGGAACATTGCAAGCCTTAAGAGAGATTGGTCATATTAACAGAGGAGTTAAGAACAGTTGCTCTGCAAGAAACCTGGGCAAATTAAATAGTGGTACTAAAGGACTACTTGTTATTTACCACAGCAGCAGAAGAGGGCAGATTTTGGCACCCGGCTGAATGTATGATGACCCTGGTAGCAGTTAAACAGGATTTGAGGAATTGGAGAGTGTGAGAAGTTGGCCTGATGTATGATGTCACTAGTTCTAGTGTACACCTTATATCAGTCCAAATACCCTTATGGTGATTGGTTGTAAAGTCAACCTTATAGACCAGCTATCCTAGTGGTAGCATGGACAAGAGCAGTCTTAGGCTAAACTCTGAATGGCATGTGAAGCCAGCTGTGATACCATATATAATCCCTTGAATAACAAATGAAAGGACACCACAACAGCTATATATATAAAATAAAGTGTATTTATTCTAGTCAAACCCTCAGCACTCTTTATGAGATTAGAGGTAAGTACAACACAGTCTTATTTAAGCATACATTAAGTCACACAGGTAAGTAATACAGTTAGGCCCTAGGGGCCACGCAAACCATATACTAAGTAAGTGGTATAAGAACCACTGTCACGGAAACAGAATAGGCCTAGGCCTAGGGAATCGCTGGGGCTACACTGTGAGAAGTTGGCCTGATGTATGATGTCACTAGTTATAGTGTACACCTTATATCAGTCCAAATACCCTTATGGTGATTGGTTGTAAAGTCAACCTTATAGACCAGCTATCCTAGTGGTAGCATGGACAAGAGCAGTCTTAGGCTAAACTCTGAATGGCATGTGAAGCCAGCTGTGATACCATATATAATCCCTTGAATACCAAATGAAAGGACACCACAACAGATATATATATAAAATAAAGTGTATTTATTCTAAGCAAACCCTCAGCACTCTTTATGAGTTTAGAGGTAAGTACAACACAGTCTTATTAATGCATACAGTAAGTCACACAGGTAAGTAATACAGTTAGGCCCTAGGGGCCACGCAAACCATATACTAAATAAGTGGTATAAGAACCACTGTCACGGAAATAGAATAGGCCTAGGCCTAGGGAATCGCTGGGGCTACACTACACTAGCGTTAGTTAGGGAGTGGGAGGCCCACGGGATTCGTGTGCAGAGTGGAAACACTCACGCGTAATGCGTAAAAGTCAATAGCAATGTTACAGTTTAGAAATAGATAGATTTAGGACACTTCCGGAGTAGCTAGGAAGTTGAGACTTGAAAACTAGACACTAGGATAGTCACTATCCTGATGAGCACCGGAGTACCCAAGTTACCTAGCCCACAGGCTGCGGGTGCATAGGGGTGAAGATGCGTCGTTTTCGTCGTCGACTCCTATGGATGCCTGAAGAAAGATGCTGACAGGCAGTCAGGAGAGAGTGTCCGGTGGATCCCAAGCCTGGGATCAAGAAGAGAAGAAACCTGCAAGCAGAGGGGACAGAGTCAAGGTCACTAGCCAGTGACCACGTGGAACCAGGAAGGAACCAGGCGATGTCGTGAAGAGTTGCAGGTGAAGGTGAAGCTTGTCGCTGGAGCCAGGAGGACCAGGAAGCGTCGAGGACGACCAGGACCAGGAGGCGAGCTGTCCCACGAAGGCTCTTGCTGTCGGCGGCGTCGAAGTTGGACTAGGACTCACCAAGCCTTGGCAAGCGGAACCCACGAAGAACAAGGGACTTGCTTCTGGTGCAGACCAGGAAGGTCTGGGGTGCTTCTTCTTTGCAGAGAAGCGGGAGCCAGTCTGGAGGAGCCAAACCAGCGCAGAAGATTTTAGGGAGCGTCGTCACAAAGGCCACTAGCCAGCGGGCAAGCAACCGGACAGACGCGGCAAGCAGGAAAATGCTGAAGGGCCCCACGCAGGACTCGTGGAGTGTGGGGGGCTGGTCTTCGGTGCAGATGGTGCTTGGGGTTGGGGCTTCTCAATCCCCGGTGCACAACTTCGAGGGTACCTCAGAAGCTGCGCTGTAAGTTACTAGCCACTTTTCCCAGGTAGCCGGTCCCACGTCGCCCGTCGCCTCCACGGATCTCAGCTCTGCTGCAGATGTGGATGAGGGTCGGAGAAGTCTGGAAATCAAGGCTCTGGTCGGGCTCTGCAGTCGGTTCCTCGTCGAACGTTTCACAAAGCAAAGGGTAGTCACTTGATGGTGCCTGTTTGCACAGGGTAGCCACTCCTTGGCTACAAGGGAGATTCTTCAGTCTTCTTCTTTCGTCGAATGTCGAAGGTCCAGAGTTTCTGTTCAGTTTTGCAGGTTCAGGATAATCTAAAGTCTTGAGGCCCAACTCCCACTCTTATACTAATCTGGGGGGCTGGGATACCTGCTAGGTCACGCCTTATGGGTGGGACCTGGGAGGGGGTGGTTACACCCACTTCCCTTTGTCCAGTTTCGCGCCAGAGCTGGGGCTGGAGTGCCCCAGCGCCGGTTTGAACTGGACTATGCAAGGAACACCTTGTGTGCCCCAGGCATGTCTCATTCCTTTCAGCCCACCCTGCCCCAATACACTAAAGGCTGTCTGGGGAGGTGCTAGCACCTCCCCAAGCAGGAAACCTATTGTCCAGGCCTCCCTGGCTGGGATCCCTCCCAGCAGCAGGAGGTCAGACTTGTGTCGTGGCAGCAGCATCCATTTTGTGATGCTGAGGCTTTGGTCAGAGGCTAACAGTTGAAGTATGATTTTAACATGTCTTTCCCTCTAGAAGGGGGGAATAATATTCTCATGTCCAGAAATGGCATGGGGGTATTATTCCCGAGTGTTAGACACCTTACACGACATGCTTTGATAAAGCCAAACCATAGTTACCATAACCGTCTAAGATTATAAGGCACTTTAAGAGTATATGGTAGGCTATATCATAGAACAGCTATAAGGACATGGTTCCGAAAGCTGCAGACAGGCTCAGCTCATGCTAGAGCACCATCTCACATGGTACCAAGCACTCTGCCTCCAGGATTGTCAAGGCCTGCCATAGGAGTGACTGATAGGTACACATGTGTCTATATGTAAGTTAGGTATAGGAATACTACACCTAAGCAAGGGGTGATTACACGACCTTGCCCCAGCTGAGTGATCAGCCAGTTGTGTCAAAATGGAAGGCCAGGCCAGGGGTGGCACAATACATGCTGCAGCCCCTGGTAGGCCTAGGGTACACCTATGCCCTGGGTACCTAGGGTACACTGTACAGGGGCCAATAAGGTGATCCTATCCAAATGGGTTATGCACCTAAAGTACATAGTAGTAATTTAGAGAGAGAACAGCAGGGCTGTGGGTCTGATTAGCAGGCCCACAGCCACATCTAAGTCGTAAACCAGTAAAGCAAAAGCAAAAAGTGGGGGTGAACATAGAAAGCAGACCCTACTCTCCTACACAACCCCCCCCCAAACTTAGGGACATTAAACTAACCTTGACCAGTTGAGTCTTCATGTTCTAAGTGGAAATATCTGGAGAGTCCATCTGCATTGGCATGGTCAGTCCCAGGTCTATGTTCCACTGTGAAGTCCATCCCCTGTAGGGAAATGGACCACCTAAGAAGTTTGGGATTTTCACCCTTCATCTGATTTAGCCACAAGAGGGGCTTATGGTCTGTCTGAATCTTGAAGTGAGTGCCAAACAAGTATGGCCTCAGCTTCTTCAGGGCCCAAACCACAGCAAAGGCCTCCCTCTCAATAGCTGACCAACGTTTCTCTCTAGGGGTCAGCCTTCTACTTATAAAAGCAATGGGCTGGTCTTGACCATCTACATTCAGTTGTGAAAGAACAGCTCCCACACCTAACTCAGAAGCATCTGTCTGGACAATGAACTCTTTGGAGTAGTCTGGACTTTTCAGAATAGGTGCACTGCACATGGCCTGCTTCAGGTCATCAAATGCTTTTTGACAGCTTGCTGTCCACTGAACTTTCTTTGGCATCTTCTTGGAGGTCAAGTCATTAAGTGGTGTCACTATGGACCCATAGTTCTTAACAAACTTTCTGTAGTACCCAGACAGGCCCAAGAAAGCTCTGACCTGAGTCTGGGTAGTTGGAGGAGCCCAGTCCTTTATGGTCTGGATCTTGCTCTCCAGTGGTTGAACCTGACCCCCACCAACTAGGTGGCCCAGGTATACAACCTTGCTCTGCCCTATCTGGCACTTAGTGGCCTTGATAGTGAGGCCTGCCTTTTGCAGGGCCTCTAAAACATTCCTCAGGTGGACCAGGTGATCCTCCCAGGTGGAGCTAAAGACAGCAATATCATCAAGATAAGCTGCACAATAATCATCCAACCCAGTAAGGACTTGATTCACCAGCCTTTGGAAAGTGGCAGGTGCATTCTTCAAACCAAAGGGCATTACCACAAATTGATAATGTCCTCCTGGGGTCGAGAAAGCAGTTTTGGCCTTTGCACTCTCAGCTAGTCTGATTTGCCAGTAGCCTGCTGTTAGGTCAAATGTGCTCAAAAACTTAGCAGCTGCCAGTCTGTCAATGAGCTCATCTGCCCTAGGTATTGGGTGGGCATCTGTCCTAGTGACAGCATTGAGACCTCTGTAATCCACGCAAAACCTCATCTCTCTCTTACCATCTTGGGTGTGAGGTTTTGGCACAAGGACTACAGGACTAGCCCAAGGGCTCTCTGAAGGTTCAATGACTCCCAGCTCCAACATCTTTTGTACCTCAACTTTTATGCAGTCCCTGACATGGTCAGGTTGCCTGTAGATTTTACTCTTCACAGGCAGACTGTCACCAGTGTCCACCTCATGGGTGCACCAGTTTGTCTGACTTGGGGTCAGAGAGAACATATGTCTGTAGGCCTGCAGAACTTGTCTGCAGTCCTGTTGCTGATGGACAGTGAGGCTGTCAGAAAAGACCACACCATCAACTGAGCCATCATCAGGGTTCTGAGTCAACAGGTCTGGGAGAGGGTCACTCTCTTCCTCCTGCCCCTCATCTGTAGCCATGAGTAGCCCCATGTCTGCCCTGTCAACATATGCCTTCAATCTGTTGACATGAAGCACCCTGTGGGGGCTTCTGGGAGTCCCAAGGTCCACCAAGTAGGTGACTTCTCCCTTTTTCTCAACAATAGTGTGGGGTCCAGACCATTTGTCTTGGAGTGCTGCTGGGGCCACTGGCTCCAACACCCACACTTTCTGTCCTGGCTGGTAAACAGTCAGTACAGCCTTTTGGTCATGCCAAGCTTTTTGGAGTTCTTGGCTTGCCTCAAGGTTTTTAGAAGCCTTCTTCATATACTCTGCCATCCTGGAGCGGAGACCAAGTACATAATCCACTATGTCTAGTTTGGGTTGTCTGAGAGGTCTCTCCCATCCTTCCTTCACCAAACACAGGGGTCCTCTTACAGGATGCCCAAACAAAAGCTCAAAAGGGCTGTAGCCAACCCCCTTTTGTGGGACCTCTCTGTAAGCAAACAGAAGGCAGGGTAAAAGGATGTCCCATCTTCGCCTAAGCTTGTCTGGTAATCCTTTTATCATTCCCTTTAGGGTCTTGTTGAATCTCTCAACAAGCCCATTGCACTGTGGGTGATAGGGTGTGGTGAACTTATAGTTAACACCACACTCCTTCCACATTGCAGTCAAGTATCCTGACATAAAGTTGGCACCTCTGTCAGAAATGACCTCCTTTGGAAAGCCCACTCTGGAGAATACTCCAAGCAGGGCCCTTGCCACAACAGGAGCTGTTGTGGTCCTCAGGGGAATTGCTTCTGGGTACCTGGTGGCATGGTCCACTATCACCAGTATGAATCTGTGCCCAGATGCTGTTTGTGGGTCCATTGGTCCTACAATATCTATGCCCACTCTTTCAAAGGGGACCCCCACCACAGGTAGTGGTATGAGGGGGGCCTTTGTGGTGCCACCTGATTTGCCACTGGCTTGGCAGGTGACACAGGAGCGACAAAACTCCTTAGTATCTTCTGACATATGGGGCCAGTGAAAGTGAGGGACAAGCCTGTCCCAAGTCTTGTTCTGGCCTAGATGTCCTGCAAGGGGAATATCATGGGCCAAGGTTAGAAGGAAGCCCCTGAACTTCAGTGGTATGACCAACCTCCTGGATGCACCAGGCTTGGGGTCTCTAGCCTCTGAGTACAGTAGCCCTTCATCCCAATACACTCTATGGGTACCTTGAGCATTCCCTGCAGCCTCAGCAGCAGCCAGCTGTCTGAGGGGTTCAAGAGAGGGGCAGTCTAATTGAGCCTGCCTCAGATCTGCCCTGGAAGGTCCCCCTGTCCCAAGAAACTCAACCTGATCAGGTTCAAGTTCTTCTAGGACAGTTCCTTCAGGGCTCTCAGAATCATCCTCCTGGGAGGGCTGATCCACCACCTGAGGCAGGGGGGAAGGCACAGCCTTAACCCTACTGCTCTTTCTCTTGGAGTGTGACTGGTCCATAGTTTCAGGATCCAGCACTTGTTCAGTGTTGCACTTTTTGGCCTGTGACCTGGTCACAGCAAGGACATGTGCATCTATCCCCAGCATTTCTGCATGGGTCCTATACTCCACTTCAGACCAAACTGAAGTTTCAAGATCATTGCCCAGTAAACACTCTACAGGAAGGTCTGAACTAACAACAACTTTCTTGAGGCCAGTTACCCCTCCCCAGGAGAAGTTAACAATAGCCACACTATGGGAGGTAGTGGCATTGCTAGCGTTGGTCACTAGGTAATTCTCACCTAGTATGATCTGTCCAGGGTCCACAAAAGCAGGTGTCACCATTGTGACACTAGCCCCAGTGTCCCTGTAGGCCTGAGCCATTCTTTGGTTGATAAAAGGTGTCTGTCTGTACTTGCCCAGGTTACTGGGGCCTACAGTAGAGGACAAAGCTAAGTCCCCATCACAGATCAGGACAGCCTGAGTAGGCACTCTGACTAGGCCAGAATCCTCCTCAGTTCCCAGGGTTAACCCTACTACACCCTTTTGCTGGGAACCACCACTTACAGCTGAACTAGGGGGTACAGTTGCCTTAGGGGCAATGGTGGCTGGGGGCTTATCCTTTTTGGTGCACTCACTAAACCAATGTGAGGTAGACTTACAATAGTTGCACCATGGTTTCTTTTGGCCTTCTTTCTTCTTATCCTTTTTGGAACCACCCTCCCCCTGAGCCTTTTGGGGGCCTGGTGAAGACTTCTGGTCTTTTTGTTTCTGCTCATTACCCTTCTGGTCTGCCTTTTTCTGATCACCGCCCTGGTTCTGGTTTTTCTGCTTAACTCTAGTCCTGACCCATCTATCTGCCTTCTTTCCCAATTCTTGGGGAGAAGTCAGATCAGAATCAATCAGGTGTTGATGCAATAGCTGGTTTTGACAGTTGTTAAGTATTTGTTCTCTCATGATCAAATTATACAATCCTGTATAGTCCTTAACCTTACTTCCCAATAGCCAGCCTTCCAGAGCCTTAGTGGCACAATCTACAAAGTCAGTCCAGTCCTGAGTCTGTGTCTTCTGGGTATCCCTGAACAACAACCTGTATTGTTCAGTGGTTAGGCCAAACCCATCAATCAGAGCACTCTTCAGGACAGTGTAATTATCTGCATCCTCATCACTAACTGTGAGGAGCTTGTCTCTTCCTTTCTCAGAGAAGGAGAGCCACAAGATAGCTGCCCACTGACTTTGGGGTACCTGCTGTACTTTGCAAGCTCTCTCCAAAGCAGTTATCCATTTGTGGATGTCATCCCCACACTTGTAGGGAGGGACAATCTTGCTCAGGTTTCTATTATCATAGTGCCTGTCTCTATCTCTAGGAATGTTGCTGCCACCAGTGGGTTCTAACCCACTTAACTTTTGTTCTCTAGCCAGAGCAAGCTTCTCTTTGGCAAGGGCAAGTTCTTCCCTCTGAATCCTCAGATTAGCCTCCCTCATTCTGGCTGCATGCTCCTTTCTCTCAGGTGAAGTCATTCCCCTGTGAGAGGAAGCATTAGAGGTGTTAGAGACATGGGAGTGGATGGATTCCCTTGAAGGGGATCTGTCCCTCCTGCTTCTCTGTGAATGTCTACTTGTGGGTCTGTATGGGGGGACCCCATGCAAACTCCCATGTAAACTTAAGTTAGCCTGGCTAAGTCTCCTTACTTGGCTCTGGCTGTCTACCTCCCCATCTGAAGGCCCATCTGACTCCTCTGTGGTGGGTAGACCCTCCTCTGCGCCTAGGGCACCTTCCTGTGATGCCCTCTGAGCATCATACTCCTCTAGGAGTTGTCTTAACTGAAGGAGGGTAGGGTTTGCACCCTGTTTTATTCCTCTGGAGGTACACAATTGTCTCATCTCCTGGAATGTTAAGGTATCATACCTAGAGGGGGTCTTCTGCAGACCTGCCCCTCCTGAGAGAGCATCTACTTGATCTCCTCCCAGAGGCATGATCTAGTGAGGGTGTGGTGTGTGCACCTACCTACACTAGTTGTATCTACTAAACCTTTCTAGTAGTTGTAGTCAGGGTGTGTTATTCCCTTCAACCTACAACTACAAAGTCCAGTAGGACTTAAGTATAATAATCTATGTTATATGTACCTAGACAATATCTGTGTGATCTTTCAATTTAGTATCTCAAGATTACAATGGTATTACAACAGCAAGCTCAGATCCCAACCGCTGCTCACCAATGTGAGAAGTTGGCCTGATGTATGATGTCACTAGTTATAGTGTACACCTTATATCAGTCCAAATACCCTTATGGTGATTGGTTGTAAAGTCAACCTTATAGACCAGCTATCCTAGTGGTAGCATGGACAAGAGCAGTCTTAGGCTAAACTCTGAATGGCATGTGAAGCCAGCTGTGATACCATATATAATCCCTTGAATACCAAATGAAAGGACACCACAACAGATATATATATAAAATAAAGTGTATTTATTCTAAGCAAACCCTCAGCACTCTTTATGAGTTTAGAGGTAAGTACAACACAGTCTTATTAATGCATACAGTAAGTCACACAGGTAAGTAATACAGTTAGGCCCTAGGGGCCACGCAAACCATATACTAAATAAGTGGTATAAGAACCACTGTCACGGAAATAGAATAGGCCTAGGCCTAGGGAATCGCTGGGGCTACACTACACTAGCGTTAGTTAGGGAGTGGGAGGCCCACGGGATTCGTGTGCAGAGTGGAAACACTCACGCGTAATGCGTAAAAGTCAATAGCAATGTTACAGTTTAGAAATAGATAGATTTAGGACACTTCCGGAGTAGCTAGGAAGTTGAGACTTGAAAACTAGACACTAGGATAGTCACTATCCTGATGAGCACCGGAGTACCCAAGTTACCTAGCCCACAGGCTGCGGGTGCATAGGGGTGAAGATGCGTCGTTTTCGTCGTCGACTCCTATGGATGCCTGAAGAAAGATGCTGACAGGCAGTCAGGAGAGAGTGTCCGGTGGATCCCAAGCCTGGGATCAAGAAGAGAAGAAACCTGCAAGCAGAGGGGACAGAGTCAAGGTCACTAGCCAGTGACCACGTGGAACCAGGAAGGAACCAGGCGATGTCGTGAAGAGTTGCAGGTGAAGGTGAAGCTTGTCGCTGGAGCCAGGAGGACCAGGAAGCGTCGAGGACGACCAGGACCAGGAGGCGAGCTGTCCCACGAAGGCTCTTGCTGTCGGCGGCGTCGAAGTTGGACTAGGACTCACCAAGCCTTGGCAAGCGGAACCCACGAAGAACAAGGGACTTGCTTCTGGTGCAGACCAGGAAGGTCTGGGGTGCTTCTTCTTTGCAGAGAAGCGGGAGCCAGTCTGGAGGAGCCAAACCAGCGCAGAAGATTTTAGGGAGCGTCGTCACAAAGGCCACTAGCCAGCGGGCAAGCAACCGGACAGACGCGGCAAGCAGGAAAATGCTGAAGGGCCCCACGCAGGACTCGTGGAGTGTGGGGGGCTGGTCTTCGGTGCAGATGGTGCTTGGGGTTGGGGCTTCTCAATCCCCGGTGCACAACTTCGAGGGTACCTCAGAAGCTGCGCTGTAAGTTACTAGCCACTTTTCCCAGGTAGCCGGTCCCACGTCGCCCGTCGCCTCCACGGATCTCAGCTCTGCTGCAGATGTGGATGAGGGTCGGAGAAGTCTGGAAATCAAGGCTCTGGTCGGGCTCTGCAGTCGGTTCCTCGTCGAACGTTTCACAAAGCAAAGGGTAGTCACTTGATGGTGCCTGTTTGCACAGGGTAGCCACTCCTTGGCTACAAGGGAGATTCTTCAGTCTTCTTCTTTCGTCGAATGTCGAAGGTCCAGAGTTTCTGTTCAGTTTTGCAGGTTCAGGATAATCTAAAGTCTTGAGGCCCAACTCCCACTCTTATACTAATCTGGGGGGCTGGGATACCTGCTAGGTCACGCCTTATGGGTGGGACCTGGGAGGGGGTGGTTACACCCACTTCCCTTTGTCCAGTTTCGCGCCAGAGCTGGGGCTGGAGTGCCCCAGCGCCGGTTTGAACTGGACTATGCAAGGAACACCTTGTGTGCCCCAGGCATGTCTCATTCCTTTCAGCCCACCCTGCCCCAATACACTAAAGGCTGTCTGGGGAGGTGCTAGCACCTCCCCAAGCAGGAAACCTATTGTCCAGGCCTCCCTGGCTGGGATCCCTCCCAGCAGCAGGAGGTCAGACTTGTGTCGTGGCAGCAGCATCCATTTTGTGATGCTGAGGCTTTGGTCAGAGGCTAACAGTTGAAGTATGATTTTAACATGTCTTTCCCTCTAGAAGGGGGGAATAATATTCTCATGTCCAGAAATGGCATGGGGGTATTATTCCCGAGTGTTAGACACCTTACACGACATGCTTTGATAAAGCCAAACCATAGTTACCATAACCGTCTAAGATTATAAGGCACTTTAAGAGTATATGGTAGGCTATATCATAGAACAGCTATAAGGACATGGTTCCGAAAGCTGCAGACAGGCTCAGCTCATGCTAGAGCACCATCTCACATGGTACCAAGCACTCTGCCTCCAGGATTGTCAAGGCCTGCCATAGGAGTGACTGATAGGTACACATGTGTCTATATGTAAGTTAGGTATAGGAATACTACACCTAAGCAAGGGGTGATTACACGACCTTGCCCCAGCTGAGTGATCAGCCAGTTGTGTCAAAATGGAAGGCCAGGCCAGGGGTGGCACAATACATGCTGCAGCCCCTGGTAGGCCTAGGGTACACCTATGCCCTGGGTACCTAGGGTACACTGTACAGGGGCCAATAAGGTGATCCTATCCAAATGGGTTATGCACCTAAAGTACATAGTAGTAATTTAGAGAGAGAACAGCAGGGCTGTGGGTCTGATTAGCAGGCCCACAGCCACATCTAAGTCGTAAACCAGTAAAGCAAAAGCAAAAAGTGGGGGTGAACATAGAAAGCAGACCCTACTCTCCTACATACACTACACTAGCGTTAGTTAGGAAGTGGGAGGCCCACGGGATTCGTGTGCAGAGTGGAAACACTCACGCGTAATGCGTAAAAGTTAATAGCAATAGTACAGTTTAGAAAACGGTAGATTTAGGACACTTCCGGAGTAGCTAGGAAGTTGAGACTTGAAAACTAGACACTAGGATAGTCACTATCCTGATGAGCACCGGAGTACCCAAGTTACCTAGCCCACAGGCTGCGGGTGCATAGGGGTGAAGTTGCGTCGTTTTCGTCGTCGACTCCTATGGATGCCTGAAGAAAGATGCTGCCAGGCAGTCAGTGAAGAGTGTCCGGTGGATCCCAAGGCTGGGATCAAGAAGAGAAGAAACCTGCAAGCAGAAGGGACAGAGTCAAGGTCACTAGCCAGTGACCACGTGGAACCAGGAAGGAACCAGGCGATGTCGTGAAGATTGCAGGTGAAGGTGAAGCTTGTCGCTGCAGCCAGGAGGACCAGGAGGCGTCGAGAACGACCAGGACCAGGAGGCGAGCTGTCCCACGAAGGCTCTTGCTGTCGGCGGTGTCGAAGTTGGACTAGGACTCACCAAGCCTTGGCAAGCGGAACCCACGAAGAACGAAGGACTTGCTTCTGGTGCAGACCAGGAAGGTCTGGGGTGCTTCTTCTTTGCAGAGAAGCGGGAGCCAGTCTGGAGGAGCCAAACCAGCACAGAAGATTTCAGGGTGCGTCGTCACAAAGGCCACTAGCCAGCGGGCAAGCAACCGGACAGACGCGGCAAGCAGGAAAATGCTGAAGGGCCCCACGCAGGACTCGTGGAGTGTGGGGGGCTGATCTTTGGTGCAGATGGTGCTTGGGGTTGGGGCTTCTCAATCCCCGGTGCACAACTTCGAGGGTACCTCAGAAGCTGCGCTTTAAGTTACTAGCCACTTTTTCCAGGTAGCCGGTCCCACGTCGCTCGTCGCCTCCACGGATCTCAGCTTTGCTGTCGATGTGGATCAGGGTCGGAGAAGTCTGGAAGTCAAGGCTCTGGTCAGGCTCTGCAGTCGGTTCCTCGTAGAACGTGGGCAAAGCAAAGGGTAGTCTCTTGATGGTGCCTGTTTGCACAGGGTAGCCACTCCTTGGCTACAAGGGAGATTCTTCAGTCTTCTTCTTTCGTCGAATGTCGAAGGTCCAGAGTTTCTGTTCAGTTTTGCAGGTTCAGGATAATCTAAAGTCTTGAGGCCCAACTCCCACTCTTATACTAATCTGGGGGGCTGGGATACCTGCTAGGTCACGCCTTATGGGTGGGACCTGGGAGGGGGTGGTTACACCCACTTCCCTTTGTCCAGTTTCGCGCCAGAGCTGGGGCTGGAGTGCCCCAGCGCCGGTTTGAACTGGACTATGCAAGGGACACCTTGTGTGCCCCAGGCATGTCTCATTCCTTTCAGCCCTCCCTGCCCCAATACACTAAAGTCTGTCTGGGGAGGTGCTAGCACCTCCCCAAGCAGGAAACCTATTGTCCAAGCCTCCCTTGCCAGGATCACTCCCAGCAGCAGGGGGTCAGACTCGTGTCTGTGGCAGCAGCATCCATTTTGTGATGCTGAGGCTTTGGTTAGAGTTAAACAGCAAAGTAGGATTTTAACATGTCTCTCCCTCTAGAAGGGAGAAATAATATCCTCATCACCAGAAATGGTATGGGGGTATTATTCCAAAGTGTTAGACACCTTACACGACATGTTTTGATAAAGCCAAACCATAGTTACCATAACCGTTTAAGATTATAAGGCATTTAAGAGTATATGGTAGGCTATATCATAGAACAGCTATAAGGACATGGTTCCGAAAGCTGCAGACAGGCTCAGCTCATGCTAGAGCACCATCTCACATGTTACCAAGCACTCTGCCTCCAGGATTGTTAAGGCCTGCCATAGGAGTGACTGATAGGTACACATGTGTCTATATGTAAGTTAGGTATAGGAATACTACACCTAAGCAAGGGGTGATTACACGACCTTGCCCCAGCTGAGTGATCAGCCAGTTGTGTCAAAATGGAAGGCCAGGCCAGGGGTGGCATAATACATGCTGCAGCCCCATGGGAGGCCTAGGGTACACCTATGCCCTGGGTACCTAGGGTACACTGTACAGGGTCCAATAAGGTGATCCTTACCAATTGGTTATGTACCTAGGGTACATGGAGTCCATTTTAAAGAGAGAGCAGACAGCCTGAGACCCTGAATGGCAGGATCTCAGGCCAACTAAGTCGAAAAACCAGCTAGACACTAGGCAAAAAGTTGGGGGTAACCATAGTCAGATATCCACCTTCCTACAGGGGGGGGGGCAGAAAGACTGGAATTTCAATGGGGGTGGGGTGGGGGTGTTTCTAGTGGGCTTTCTGCGCCCCCCAGGGGGGGCCAGATTGGGGGCCAAAGCTCACATCTGCCTCCTGGGGGGCAGAAAAACTGTCATTTTTGTGGGGGGGAGGGTGGGGCCATTGGCCTGCCCTATTTCGGGCAGCCCACACCCTAAAAACAATTGCCCAAATAAAATACCTGGTGGATAGTGGGCTTTCTGCCCCTCTGGGGGGGCAGATTGGGGGCTACTGCCCCCATCTGCAAAGGCTGTAATGGTGGCAGGGGGGTAGGGGCATTGGGGTGCCCATCTTGGGCAGCCCCCAACCTAAAAAAAAAATGCGCAAAAATAAATCCCTCACGTCAAGTGGGCTTTCAGCCGTCCCCCGGGAGCAGATTGGGTGCTACTGTCCCCATCTGCCCCCCAGGGGGGGCAGAAATGCTGTAATGTGGCGGGGGGTTGGCGGCATTGGCATGCCCGTTTTGGGCAGCCCCCACCCTAAAACAAATTGTGCAAAATAAAATCCCTGGCATTTAGTGGGTTTTCTTCCCCCCCATCGTAGAAAGGCTGTAATGGTGGCGGGGGTGGGGCATTGGCGTGCCCGTTTCGGGCAGCCACCACCCTAAAAAAAATTGTGCAAAAAAAATCCCTGGCGTCAAGTGGGCTTTCCGCCCCCCGAAGGGGCAGATTCCCCCCATCTGCCCCATATGCCCCCGGGGGGGGTGGGGGGGGCAGAAAGACTAATAATTGGGGGGGGGGCATGGGCATGCTCATTTTGGGCAGCCCCCACCCTTATTTTTAGTTTCTAAAAAAATCCCTGATGTCTAGTGGGCTTTCCGTCCCCCCGAAGGGGCAGATTAGGGGCCAATGCCCCATCTGCCCCCCAGGGGGGGGCAGAAAGGCTGTAATGGTGGCGGGTGGGTGGGGGCATTGGCGGCCCATTTCGGGCAGCCCCCACCCTAAAAAAAACTAAAAACAAATCCCTGGTGTTTAGTGGGCTTTCTGCCCCCCCCCCGAAGGGGCAGATTAGGGGCCAATGCCCATATGCACCCCGGGGGGGGGGGGGGGCAGAAAGACTGTAATAATTGGGGGGGGGGGGGGTGGGGGCATAGGCCTGCCCGTTTTGGGCAGCCCCCACCCCTATTTTTACTTTAAAAAAATTCCCTGGTGTCTAGTGGGCTTAAAGACTAAATGTTGCCAAAATAAACTGTGGGGAGCAAAGGCCCTTGCCCAAGGGGCCACTCCCCCCTCCCTGGTGTCTAGTGGGTGGATCCCTGCTTGGGGATCGCCCTCCTGTGGCGATCCCCAAGCAGGGATCCACTGGGGTACCATTGGAAAGGGAAGATTCTCCCTTTCCAACGATACCTCTCCCGTCTTTCTACATGCTCAGGGGGCTGAGATAGCTCCCTGAGCATGTAGAAAGGGAAACTGAAATGAGCCTCTTGGCTCATTTCAGTTTCGGTTTCACTGAAATGACGTCAGCGCGACGATCGTCATTTCAGGGAAACCCGGGGGGGGAGGGGGGGGGGGGGGGGTGGGAGCCCTCGGGAGTCCAGCTCGTCATGGGCATTCAAGGGTTTAATGAAGTGATTGCAATGAGGAAAGCAACTTTCCATGAAAGAAACTGCAAAGAGCAATTGTGCAATGGTTCAAAAGTTGTACCCATCAGCCCTGTAAGGACAATGTTAAGATTCCATATTGGTGCAGGGGGAGTTCTTGGTGGTATTACCCTTTTCAAGCCTTCCATGAAGGCTTTGATTACTGGAACTTTAAATAGTGATAAATGCTGCCGTGTTCTGAAAATACGCTACCGCTGCAAGGTGCGAACTAATAGATATATAAGCCAGTCCAGTTTGCTGTAAGTGTAACAGGTAACAGATAATATTTTGTATAGAAGCATCTAGAAGATTGATTATGTTATTACAGTAGACAACAAATCTTTCCCACTTTGTTGCATAACAAGCTCTGGCAGTAGGCTTTTTTTGCTTCTTTTAGAATAGTCATAGTCTGGTGGTAGATTTAAATAACCAAACTCTATGACTTCAGGATCCAGATCGCTCAGTTTAGTTCTTTGGGATTTGGATGCCTGATTTCTCCATGGTTCAGCATGAGGAGCCTGGAGGTGAGATGCAGCTTTTGATGTGGAACTACTGACAGCTCCAACAGGGTGGTGTACCATGGTTGACGGGCCCATGTGGGAGCTACTAGAATTAGTGTGAGGGATGTTTGCCTGAGCTTCCGAACCAGACACAGAATGAATGGGAGAGGCGAAAAAGCATAGGCAAATATCCCTGACCAGTTCATCCATAGGGCATTGCCTTTTGAGAGCGGGTGTGGGAACCTGGAGCCGAAGTGTGGGCATTTTGCATTGTCGACTGTGGCTAACAAGTCTATTTGTGGGACTCCCCATTGTTGGAAGTATGGAAGGAGAAGTGGGGGATGAAGTTTCCACTCGTCAATTTGCTGCGTCTTTCTGCTGAGGAGGTCGGCAATCTGATTGTTTACCTCTGGAAGGTGTTCTGCCAGAAGATAAATCCTGTGATGGAATGCCCAATTCCAAATGTCTTGAGAGAGGCGTGACAGTTGGAGAGAGTGTCGTGCCCCCCCCCCCGCCTCATTTTTGTACATAGTACATTGCTGTCATGTTTTCTGTCCGGACTAGGACAGCTTTGCTTATCAGGTGAGTTTGAAAAGCTTTGAGCGCTAGCAGGACTGCTAGAAGTTCTAGATAGTTGATGTGGAGGCTTTTATGATTGTTTCTCCACAGGCCTTGTATTGTGTAATATTGGAGATGGGCACCCCAACCTGTCAGAGATGAGTTTGCTGTGAGCACGATCTGTGGAATAGAGTCAATGAAAGGCCGTCCTTTTGATACATTTTGTGGGTTCCACCACTGCAGAGAGCGATGGGTGCGGTCGTCTACCAACACTAGATCGGTTAATTGACCCTGCGACTGATCACACTGACGTGTTAAGCACTCTTGTAGGGGACGCATGTGGAGTCTGTAGGAGAGTAGGGTCTGCTTTCTATGTTCACCCCCACTTTTTGCTTTTGCTCCACTGGTTTTCGACTTAGAGGTGGCTGTGGGCCTGCTAATCAGACCCACAGCCCAGCTGTTCTCTCTCTAAACTATTACTATGTACTTTAGGTGCATAACCCAATTGGATAGGATCACCTTATTGGCCCCTGTACAGTGTACCTTAGGTACCCAGGGCATAGGTGTACCCTAGGCCTACCAGGGGCTGCAGCATGTATTATGCCTCCCCTGGCCTGGCCTTCCATTATGACACAACTGGCTGATCACTCAGCTGGGGCAAGGTCGTGTAATCACCCCTTGCTTAGGTGTAGTATTCCTATACCTACCTTATATAGACACATGTGTACCTATCAGCCACTCCTATGGCAGGCCTTAACAATCCTGGAGGCAGAGTGCTTGGTAACATGTGAGATGGTGCTCTAGCATGGGCTGAGCCTGTCTGCAGCTTTCGGAACCATGTCCTTATAGCTGTTCTATGATATAGCCTACCATATACTCTTAAAGTACCTTATAATCTTAAACGGTTATGGTAACTATGGTTTGGCTTTATCGAAACATGTCATGTAAGGTGTCTAACACTTTGGAATAATACCCCCATATCCTTTCTGGCAATGAGGATATTATTCCTCCCTTCTAGAGGGAGAAGACATGTTCAAACCTACTTACCCGGTTAAAGTTAACCAGAGCCCCAGCATCACAAAATGGATGCTGCTGCCACAGACACAAGTCTGACCTCCTGCTGCTGGGAGTCCTTCCAGCGAGGGAGGCTTGGACAATAGGTTTCCTGCCTCGGGAGGTGCGAGCACCACCCTAGACAGGATTTAGTGTATTGGGGCAGGGAGGGTTGAATGAAACTAGACACTGCCTGGGGCACACAAGGTGTCCCATGCATAGTCCAGTTCAAACCGGTGCTGGGGCACTCCAGCCCCAGCTCTGGCGCGAAACTGGACAAAGGAAAGGGGGTGTAACCACTCCCCTTCCTGGTCCCACCCATAGGAGGGACCTTGCAGATAGCCCAGCCCACTAGCCCAGTATATTAGTAGCTAGTTGGGCCCTGCTAGATTAGATTAACCTGAATCTGCAACTTGAACAGAAACTCTGGACCTTCGACATTCGACCTCAGGAAGAAGACTGAAGAAATCTCCCTTGTGGCCAAGGAGTGACCACCCTGGGCAACCAGGCACCATCCAGCGACCGCTGCTTGCTTTGCGACTGAATCCTACTGTGGTAAATAATTTAATTACCGGGACTTAATTTGATGCGGAAAATCTATAATAATAGCTCAGTAAAATAAGAGGCAGAATCCGTGGTATTAGAGGTTCGGAACGGGCTTTATTCCAAAATCAATTCGAATTGAGGAGCTCCATATTCCATCACCACGAAGGTTCAGGAAGTGAAGGACCCCACCTTATTGACAAGTAATCATTTATATACAATAGGCATTACAGTGAAACAGATGCCGGAGGCGTAACAGTTGATAACAAAGATAAGAACATACATGCGTAACTAAAGTGGGTGTAACTAAAGAACGTCATCAGGTATGATGTCAAAAATGGGTGGTTCCATGAAAGAATTTCGCAATGTCAGCAGAAATACTTGACAGAGATGCGCGCGCAGCAGCATGACGTGTGATTGACGTGTAACTAGGGGATGAAGGGGACTTGACATTTAGCTCTACATGTGGAGACAGAAGTCTGGGGTTATGTCAACCTAATCCCAAATCATATCTAATATCCTATGTTTAAAGAACTGTGTTATCCAGAAAGAAAGGTCTCTTAGGATAGAATCTTATTCTATACTGACTATACTGTCCGTTAGTGCGTGTACAAGCGTCTAAGTGTCTACACTAGATGCGAGAGCAGAAATCTTCCATAGTAATAGGGCTATTAATTACTTGCATGAAGACAGAGAAGCCGGGCCCTTTGCTCGGTAGCTGGGAGAATGTTTACTTAAACTACTAGACAGGAATGTATTGGATAGGGAGCGGAGCAAAGCAGATAATCTTGAAGGTGAAATACAGTTTTTGGCAGGCAACAGGCTGGAGTCAGGCACCGTTAGCCGCGCAGGGAGTAGGACAAAGTTCATGGGTACAGATGCGAGCTCAGACTGGAGCTTTCAGAGGCAGAAGGCAGAAAAGACTTGATGGCAGAATCAGGGCCTACTCGTCTGAACTGTAAAATGGGATAAGTGAACCATATAAAGCCGGTGGCCTTTCATACTTAGGAATAGAATATCCGGCTTATTCATGGCGGATCTGAAAGAGGACATGTTGACGGTGGACGCACATGTGTTTGCGTCTTCATAACTGGAACTGGAGGAAACATACATGTACTTATGGTTTATACATGAAACCGTTGGGGTCCAAGATAGGGGACATAACTGACCATAAAAATCCATATTTCCACATTCCCTCCTTGTCCCCTACTTGCCCGTTAAGAGATATCAATCTTCATCAATCCGTTGATCTGTTCATATAGCATCATTTGCTCTTCTTTTTTCTTCTGGGATGAACGAAATTTTGGTGGTGGGATACACGATGTGGCACACAGACCACAAATCGCTGGTCCACATTGTAGGCATAAGCAGCAACTGAATAGTATGAGAAAGCCAATACCTAGGAAGGATAGGACCCTCCATCCAAAGGTAGATAATACACTCCAAAACCAACTGGACCAAGTCCAGGTGCCTGGATTCTGGTGTATCTGGCTTACAATCTTATGAAGGCGAGTTATGGCTTTATATACAGATGGCGAATTTTCTGGTATGAAAATGCAACAGCTTGATCCGATGACCCTACAAGCTCCGCCCCTATCGGCCAGGATGACGTCAAGGACAAGACGATTTTGAAGCACAACAATCCGCATAGCAGACTGCTCTTCTGTTAAATTGCCTAAGGCGGAAATAGTTTCGTTCACTACTGCTTCAAGGGTTCTGGTTAATCTACGTATCAGCTTACTATTGGTAACTGTACCTATATAGGGAAAGAGACCTTTATTGAAATCTGTGTATTTTTCCCATGCTGTCTCAGTGTAATCGACTATTGGGAGATCTCTCCGTTCTCTATTGTGTACTAAATGAGTATTTCTATGATAATCAGGAGGAGCTAGGAAAACAGGTGGCAAAAGGAATCCAATGTAGCAGGTACCATCCCAATCTAGAGGCAAACGTATATATGCAGTCTGACCACATACAAAGTAGGAATGGCGAGAAGCTCTAAATGTAGATTTGCCTTGATCACTGAATTCTATTACAGTGGTGCATTTACTGTGGCCCATGTGTATAGAGCCATTCCTTCTTATACATAATTCACCTTTAACTGGAAATACTGACATAGCGGGCAAAATTGGTGCAGGTTCGGATTCGACATTCAGGATCATGAGATTAAGCGTGAAATTACCTAATCCATATACTTCATTTTCTAGATCAGTTCCTGTTCTTTTGGGAAGTCCCTTCTTGTCAGGGTAGCAGACTTTGAGTAAAACTAAGTGCAGGTTTCCCCATACCCAGTTGTCTTGATAAACTGCGGAATTCGAATCTTGGGAATTAATTAGACTAAACCATGCTCCACAGGAGCCATTGTGTGTGAACGGGTATGGGAAGAGAGGCAGAATTCCTTTATAGTTCTGATAGGGAGGGAGTCGGCCACATATCCAACAATTTGTAGCATTGCTAACCTGATGGGAATGATGTAACATACTAATAAAAGTGTTGTTGCGCAGCGCAAATCTATATGACAACTCATGCGGGGGAAGTTCACTAAAAGAATGTTCAGCAGCAACATTATGAACAAGTTTAGAAATAGGATAATATATGTGCAACAATATACTTGCAGCTATTATTAAAAGACATAAGAAAAACAAAATTAATAACGTCACTGTGCAATGACTACGCAGTGATTTATAGTACGCATGTTGTTTCATTCGCTTCCTTCGGTGTCTTTCTCTATTCAGGTCTAGGGGATTCATGTCAGGGACAAATTCGACCGATTCACCTTGGAGAGGACTTAAACAATCAAATTGTCTGACTTGGTAGACCTTAATTTTAGTCTGTATTGTTCTTTGTCATTCAGTTCAACCAAAGGAAGCTTTGAGTCAATCGGTGAAGACACGCAAGGTGTGTCATTTACATCGGACGGTAGTCCATGAAATTTCTTGATATGACTTGAATGTATCCAGCCTTTTCGACCTTCGATCTTCACGGCTGTCCTCGTTGTTAACAGTACGAGTTGAGGCGATCTCCACCTAGGATCCAGCTGAGATTTCCGGTCAAAGTTCCTCACTAACACCAGGTCCCCTGGAATTACGTCATGGGGTTTCACCTCGGTGTTGTCGGGAAAAGCTGCAGCTACCTGTGAACGACAAGATTGTAGTGCAGACATCAAGGAAGCCAAGTAATCTGTCAGCATGTTACAGTCAATATCAGTTATTTTTCGTGGTATAGGCGTCCCCCACATATTTGGTGGTCTACCAAAGACCACCTCATAAGGGGATAGCCCTGTTCGAGAGTGCGCTACCATTCTCATATAAAAGAGTGCAACTGGTAAGGCTACTACCCAGTCGACACCTTTCTCTCTACATATTTTGGACAATCTAATTTTCAGAGTTTGATTATGTCGTTCCACGAGACCTGCTGCCTCGGGGTGTCGGACACAGTGAAATCTCCACTGATAGCCTAACAAAAGTGAAACGTGTTTCATTAGTTCGGAGGAGAACGGCTGGCCGTTATCTGAGTAGACAACACCTGGTAAACCGTATCGTGGGAAGAATTCTCGAACCAACTGTTTGGCAGTAGTCGGGGCAGTGTAATCTGAAACCGGGTATGCCTCTGTCCAACGGGAAAGAGCACAGACAACTACGAGAACATATTTGAATCCTCGACATCGTTCCATCTGGATATAATCCATCTGGAGGACTTCAAAAGAGTGATCAGGAGGCTGAAATCCACCCTGTTCTACGGGAATGCTTTTACCTGGGTTAAACTGACAACAGATCATACAGGTACGGACTTTTTGTTTAGCTGCTGCTCGTAAATGTTTGTTGAACCAAATGTGTTGAATGCTGTCTAGCATAGCCTTTTCTCCTAGGTGCGCTGGACTATGTACAGTGTTAATGATAACTTGGACCATTGAATCAGGAAGGAACCACACAGATTTTTCCTTCGTCATCCATCCTTGATCCGTTTGGGTCCCTCCTAATTCAGTCCATTTCTTTATTTCATCTGGTGTAGCATGTGTCTGTATGTCAATTACGTCAAGAGCGGGATCCTTAACCGTCATGCAATGTGTTGGTGTCGGAACTATTGTCTTTGTCATGTCAGACGTGTGGGTTTGAGCAGTCTGTTTAGCTGTTCTGTCAGCTAAATCATTGCCTTGGGAAATGATATCAGTAACTTTCGTATGAGCTTTACATTTCATAATTGATATTGCAGTGGGTAGATGTATTGCATCTAGTAAGGCATGAATAAGGGGTCCGTGCTGAATGTGGGTACCGTGAGAAGTTAAATAACCTCTCTCTCGCCACAGCACGCCGAAGTCATGTACCACTCCGAATGCATAACGTGAATCAGTATATATGTTGACTTTTTTATTCGTAGCTTGAATACAGGCTTGTGTCAGAGCGACGAGCTCTGCTACTTGAGCGGACAAGGTATTTATGCGATTTGTTTCAATAACTTCAGTATCTGTTGTGACTGCGTAAGCGGCCACTAACTCTCCTGTACTTGTTCTCATACATGAACCATCTACATACAACGTCAGGTCTGGATCTGACAATGGGACGTCTGTCAAGTCTTGTCTAGGTTTCGTCGTGATAGTGATAACTTCAATACAATCATGTGCAAGTGGGTCTGTTCCGTTTACTGGTAACAGTGTGGCAGGATTCAATGTACTACAACGTCTGATTTCTATATGTGGCTGAAACAATGTTAATTCGTAACCAGTGAGTCGTGCTATAGTCAAGTGTTGTGTCTGTGTGCGGTTCAAGAGAACCTCTACTGCATGTGGTACTTGTACTGTCAATTGGTGTCCTAACACTATGGCATCGCTTTGTCTAATTGCTAAAGCCGTTGCTGCCACTGATTTCAGGCACGCAGGCAGAGCCTGAGCTACGGGATCTAATGTACTAGAAAAATAAGCACACGGTTTGTGTGATCCTGCTTGTTCCTGAGTGAGTACTGACAAGGCAGTACCTTCGCGTTCTGTAACAAAGAGTGTAAAATGTTTATTGTAACATGGTGTTGCTAAAACGGGTGCTTGACATAAAGCTTTCTTTAGGCTTTCAAAAGCTTGTGTATGTTCCTGTGTCCAAGGGAGGACAGTCGATGTGGCTGCCTCCTGTGTTGTCAACTGAATGAGTGGTTTTGCTAGAAATGCATACTGAGGGATCCACTGCCTACAATATGAAGTGAGGCCTATAAAAGCCCGCACCTCCTTTTGTGTCTTGGGTATTGGCATGTTAGCAATTAACTGGATGCGATCTGGTGTAAGCTGCCTTCCCTCCTTGGACAGCGAGTGACCAAGGTAAACAACTCGCTGGACACAGAATTGCAGCTTAGAAGGGGACACCTTGTGCCCCTTTTCGGCCAAAAAATGTAAAACCGTCAGTGAGGCTTTTTCACATTCATGTTCGCTTCTAGCGGTGATCAGCAGATCATCGACATATTGAAGCAGGGCAGTGTTGACTGGCATGTGTATACTGTCAAGTTCTCGTTTCAGTGCTTGGCTATAGATGCTGGGGCTTTCTGTGAATCCTTGGGGTGCGCGTGTGAATTTAAAGCTTCGTCCATTTAAACTAAATCCGAACAAGTATTGGCTTTCCGGATCTATTGGGACGCTGAAAAAGGCATTCTTGAGATCAATTACAGTAAAGAATGTTGCTTCGGAATCAATAGCTGTCAGTAATGAAGAAATGTCTGGAACTACGGGGTATTGTGGTACAATACATTTATTTAATTCGCGCAGATCAATGACCAATTGGTATACTGGCGGGGCCTTTGGATCAGTTCGTTTAAGAATCGGAATTATCGGTGAATTACATACATTGGAGTCTGTTTCCACAACCACTCCTTGGGTAATAAGTTCGTCAATGATTTGCAGTAAAGCCACTACAGCATCTGGTGGTAACTTGTATTGTCGCATTCGTGGTAGTACCACTCCTGCCTTTAGTGTGACTCGATATGGTGTAATGTTCATGCAACCAACATCTGTAGGGCCTTGTGCCCATAAATGTGTGGGTAAAGTCTGCAGTCGGTGATCCATGTCTCGGGACACATAGTGCCCTTTGAAATCACGTAAAAACAATCTTACTCCTTCCGGAGAACAACATATTATAGCTCCTAGAGCTTTCAAAGTTTTTATACCTAACAAGTTTTCTGGGCATGATTTAGTAAGTAATAAATCTGTAGTTCGTGTCAAAGGACCAATCGTAAGGGGAAGAGGCTGTGATACTTCGTTAACGATAGGTTTTCCTGAAAAGCCAAGGGAAATATTCTGTGAGCCTGAGAGGGGTGCCCCTGGAACTTCACTACGTTTTATTGTTGTTCGGCTTGCCCCTGTATCAAGTAAAAATTTTCTATCTTGGCCTAATAGTTCACTGTGTACATAAGGTCCTTCTTGATCTACAGGGACCTCAATAAGGGGTAAGCCAACTTCCCTCTCTAGGCTGTTTCATGAGTATCGTTGATAATCAGGATAGTCATACTGTGCGGTCTGGTACATCTGTCGTGTCGTTGTTTGTGTGGCAGCAATAGGCTGCGATGGTGGAGCCGGCAGAGACTGTTGCGGAGCTGGCATGGACTGTGCATGCTGCGAGGCTCCTTGTTGGTTCTGATCCTGTCTAGGTGGCCGTGGTCTTTCTTTTGTATTACCTATGGCGATATTATGTTTTAAAACTGGACAATCGTGTACATAATGACCTGGCTGTTTACAATAGTTGCATGTCCCTTTTACAGGACCTGCTGAAACACTGGACTGTGTCATACCCTTTTTATGACCGTCAGCTGGAACTGTCTGGGAAACTAGCATTTTCATTTTCGTGTCTTTCATGCGTCTTTGTTCATGTTCTTGTTCCTCTCTAATTCTATTGTGATGGTACTGTAGCATTTGTAACATTTGTGACGGAGTGTTACCTTGCCAGGTACTCTCGAATTTCAATACTCTATTTTTAACTTGGGGCAAAGAATTTTCAACTAACTTTGTCACAAACAGATGTGGATACGACTCGCTATTTGCTTTTATTCCACTATTTATACCAAAACATTTTTCGAATCGGGCGTAGAAATCACTAGTGTCCTCGTCTGGTTTTTGTTTACAGGCTGAGATTGCACCCCAGTCTTCCTTTTTCGTAGTTA
Organism: Triturus cristatus; assembly: GCF_964204655.1. Taxonomy (NCBI): domain Eukaryota; kingdom Metazoa; phylum Chordata; class Amphibia; order Caudata; family Salamandridae; genus Triturus; species Triturus cristatus. The sequence continues at coordinate 149,691,989 of NC_140579.1, read as the reverse complement.
ATAAACGTGGCAGTACCTGTACTAGTAAACCTGGTAGTGTTTTGGTCTTCTCCCCAAGCCCTGCACCTGGGCCTCGAGCTTTTTCTTCGTTTTCTAATGCTGTCCAATCTATCTTTTGGTCTCCCACCTCCCAATCCTTTTCCTTGAGTTTTTCATAAATGCCCGCAGGCATTAATACCTTCAATATTGTCATAATGTCGGGGTAGGTATACTCTCCCATGAGCAACATGTCTTTAATTTCTCGGTGGAAACCCGCTGGGTCTTTGTCATGACTGGGTACCACCTTCTTCATTTCCAATAGTTCTATTTTAGATATGGGTGTGTATACAAACACACGTTTAAACTGATTGTCCTCACCTTTTATCGGGTGCACTTCGCGTAAGGGATTCTGTCTATCCATATAGTACGTCGTTCTTTCCTTGATGGGCAGTGAAACATGTTCGGGACATACAAAAAGAATGTACTGCTTTCTGTATTCTAGTATTTCTCTAATTAGCTCAGTACCTGAACCTCTCCATTTATTCGTGAGTAATTTAGTCAATATATCAGGTAAGGGACCAGGGTCGGAGTGTTGGCTTTTATATAATATAAGGAGTTGTTGAGTCATATAGATACCAGCTAAACGCTGTTCATCTGGGGCGAGGTTCAAAAACGTGTGTGCTAATGTATCATCACTATATTTTCCGGGACTATCAACCCAATGAACGGCTGACCTGGCTAATTCTTGTTCGTCCATAGAATCGAGTATATGATAACCCCTTCGTTCTCGGAGTAGGTTGTCAGCGGCTTGGAACGAATGTTCGGGGGACCTTATATTTATTATAGGAGTTTGGAAATTTCTGCTATTATCTGGACGTACCGGACGTATCGGATCAGTGAAGCATCTAGTATTATTGCAAGATCTTCCTCTACCTACATAGGCCATGGTTTCTAACTGTCCCGTGGGCAGTTCTAATTCTTCCTCGTCTTCGGTTTGTTCAGGTTCGTCTACTGCTAATCTTTCTTCGTGTATTCGTTCTATTTCTTTGCGGATCTTTCGGCACATAGCTACTATACATGATCGTTTATCATGTCTCCCCTCTGATATATTCTGACTCCATGTGGTAAGAATTTGCATTTCTTTCGGATTTACCCCTGGTTGGTCTTGATTTCTGATCACACAATTTATGAGGAAACGTAACAGTTCCCCCTGTATTTCCACTTTTTGGTACTCCATGGCTCTGTTAATACTCTCAGAATCTCGCCCTGACTGGACAAAGTGATATATATTTTCTAAGTGTGTAGTCATTCCTGGTAGCTTCCCTAAATATATAGCAGCTCGTCGGATACGTAATGATGCTAGCATCATTTCGTCCCCTTTTCCGGGCACAGGGTCATATCTACAATCTATTAGAAGTTCCTTGAGCGTGTTGGGAGTTATTAGTTTGGGCGTACGTTGGTGGGCTAATTCTTGAAAGGAAAGTTTATTTACTCTGGGTGGCGTGGAAAAAATGTTTGATGTACCTCCGGTAGCCCCACCTGGGGTGCTGGATGTGAAAGGATTCGTCGAACGTGATATAGCAACTATAGGTGTGGATACAGATGTCGAAGCAGATGTGCTTGCCTGAACTTGTGTCGGAGTTTGCTGTTGCGGAGGTACAGACGGAAGAGGGTTTTGGCGTTGAACCCCCTCTGCAGGCGGTCTATGTGGCGCAGCATTAGCATACTCGGGAGCTGCGTCGTCTAAATAAGAGGAAAGAAAAACATCTTCTGCGGTTCTGGGATGCCCTTTGGCATGTACTTTTATCGGAAACAATGGGGGTGGCAAGTCTTTTGGTATCACCGGAGTAGCCTTAGGTAATCCTTCGGCCAGGAGAGGATACATACCATTCATAAGGGCATTTCGTTGTCTGTCTACTTGTTCTGATTTTACTCGAGTACCCTCTTCAATTAATATATTTTCTCGAACTTTATTTAAATTCTCCTTACTCTTCTCTTCCTGTCTACGTGCTTTTTCTGTACGTCTATACGATTCTTTACGCCATAATTCAATGGCGTCTTTCTGTGATTGTCTAGCTTTCTTTTTCCATAATTCTTCCTCTACTTTCACGATGCAATCTGCATCCCAGGTCCCAGCTGCGGGCCACCTCTGACTTTCTGGTAATTCCTTGGTGTAGTCTACCCATAAATCAAGAAATAATATGGCGTCTAGGCCATGTTTATGATACATAAAGTACCCTGGAGTGTCCCTAGGAGGAATGGGAACAGCTTCTTCGAGTACCCCTTTTCTAGTTTTGATCTGTCTTAATTTCGAAAAGAGCGGCATTTTGAGAACTGATCTGATCTGATACCTAATTTTGAACACGTTTAATACAACGAAACACAATAATGAACAGTCATTCACACCACAATATGCAGAACGTATTTAAAAACATTTAACATTTAACATTTAATGAACAACAATGATGGCCGTTCACTAAGCATAATACTCGATACTAACTAGATAATTCTGACTTCATATACTAGACATACTTGATATACTGCTAAACAGTACAGATACACTGCTGAAACAGTGCAGACCGGATTTGTGTACCCAAACCCGTCTTGACCGGCACAACCTATGTGCACGTCAGAACGCCTCCCCGACAATGGTACTCACCGGGTAGCTCGGAACGGAAGGCCTCGGAACTGAACTGAACTTGAACCGGACTGGACTGGACTCGACTCGATACTTCGGAACTTCGGAACTTCGGAACTGGTGGGCCTCTGTATACCTCGGATCTTGCTCTCTCAGCTAGGCTCTGGTCGGGATACTTCGCACTTCTCACCGCCTCGTCTGGGTGTTGATCGCAGCCTCAGTTACCCCCGCCTGGCAGGAGGGAGATACAGGAAATCCTGTGGGTACGCGTTGTTGTCCGTCCAGCTGTGACAGGAGACCGGGCCTGCAACGCACCTCCGGCGCGTGAGATGAGAAAGTGTCCCTGTTCGGGCGCCATATATGTGGTAAATAATTTAATTACCGGGACTTAATTTGATGCGGAAAATATATAATAATAGCTCAGTAAAATAAGAGGCAGAATCCGTGGTATTAGAGGTTCGGAACGGGCTTTATTCCAAAATCAATTCGAATTGAGGAGCTCCATATTCCATCACCACGAAGGTTCAGGAAGTGAAGGACCCCACTTTATTGACAAGTAATCATTTATATACAATAGGCATTACAGTGAAACAGATGCCGGAGGCGTAACAGTTGATAACAAAGATAAGAACATACATGCGTAACTAAAGTGGGTGTAACTAAAGAACGTCATCAGGTATGATGTCAAAAATGGGTGGTTCCATGAAAGAATTTCGCAATGTCAGCAGAAATACTTGACAGAGATGCGCGCGCAGCAGCATGACGTGTGATTGACGTGCAACTAGAGGGTGAAGGGGACTTGACATTTAGCTCTACATGTGGAGACAGAAGTCTGGGGTTATGTCAACCTAATCCCAAATCATATCTAATATCCTATGTTTAAAGAACTGTGTTATCCAGAAAGAAAGGTCTCTTAGGATAGAATCTTATTCTATACTGACTATACTGTCCGTTAGTGCGTGTACAAGCGTCTAAGTGTTTACACTAGATGCGAGGGCAGAAATCTTCCATAGTAATAGGGCTATTAATTACTTGCATGAAGACAGAGAAGCCGGGCCCTTTGCTCGGTAGCTGGGAGAATGTTTACTTAAACTACTAGACAGGAATGTATTGGATAGGGAGCGGAGCAAAGCAGATAATCTTGAAGGTGAAATACAGTTTTTGGCAGGCAACAGGCTGGAGTCAGGCACCGTTAGCCGCGCAGGGAGTAGGACAAAGTTCATGGGTACAGATGCGAGCTCAGACTGGAGCTTTCAGAGGCAGAAGGCAGAAAAGACTTGATGGCAGAATCAGGGCCTACTCGTCTGAACTGTAAAATGGGATAAGTGAACCATATAAAGCCGGTGGCCTTTCATACTTAGGAATAGAATATCCGGCTTATTCATGGCGGATCTGAAAGAGGACATGTTGACGGTGGACGCACATGTGTTTGCGTCTTTATAACTGGAACTGGAGGAAACATACATGTACTTATGGTTTATACATGAAACCGTTGGGGTCCAAGATAGGGGACATAACTGACCATAAAAATCCATATTTCCACACTACGAGGGACGACTGCAGAGACTGACCAGCGCCGAGACTTCCAGACACCTCTGAACCAGATCCACATCTCCAGCGAAGCTGAGACCCGTGGAGGCGACGAGGGACGTGAGACCGGCGACCTGGGAAAAGTGGCTAGTAACTGACTAGCGCGACTTCTGAGGCTTCCTCGAGGCTGTGCTTGGGGAATTGAGAAGCCCCACTCCCGAGCACCATCTTCAAAGAAGATCAGCTCCCCACACTTCACGTGTTCTGCGTGGGGCCCTTCTGCACTTGTGTTGCTCGACGTGTTGTCCGGTTGCTGGCCCGTTGGCTAGTAGCCTCTGTGACGACGAACCTTTACTTTCAACTTGCTGGTCCGGCTCCTCCAGACTGGCACCCGCTCCTCTGTAAAAGAGAAGCACCCCAGACCAAGTCCTCCATCCTGCGTGGGTTCCGCTTGCCAAGGCTTGTTGGGTCCTGACTCGACTTCGACGCCGCCGACAGCAAGAGCCTTCGTGGGACAGCTCACCTCCTGGTCCTGGTCGTCCTCGACGTCTCCTGGTACCCGTGGCTGCTGCGACAAGCTTCACCTCTTCACCTGCATCTTCACAACATCGCCTGGTTCCTTCCTGGTTCCTTCCCGGCTCCTGGCTGGTGACCTAGACTCTGTCCCTTCTGCTTGCAGGTTCCTTCCTTCTTGATCCCCACCTTGGGATCCACCGGACACTCTTCACTGACTGCCTGTCAGCAACTTTCCTTCAGGCATCCATAGAAGTCCACGACGAAACCCGACGCAAGTTCACACCTATGCACCCGCAGCCCGTGGGCTAGGTAACTTGGGTACTTCGGTGCTCACAAGGGTATTGACTATCCTAGGGTCTAGTTTCCGAGTCTTGACTTTCTAGCTATACCAGAAGTGTCCTAAAACTGCTCATTTCTAACTGCTAGTGATTCTATCGGCTTTTACGCATTACGCGTGAGTGTTTCCACTCTGCACCTGAATCCCGTGGACCTCCCACTTCCTAACTGTTGGTAGTATAGTGTAGCCCCAGCGATTCCCTAGGCCTAAGCCTATCCTGTGTTCATGACAGTGGTCCTTATACCACTTACTTAGTATATGGTTTGCGTGGCCCCTAGGGCCTAACTGTATTACTTACCTGTGTGACTTAATGTATGCTTAAATAAGACTGTGTTGTACTTACCTCGAATCTCATAAAGAGTGCTGAGGGTTTGCCTAGAATAAATACATTCTATTTTTATATATATCTGTTGTGGTGTCCTTTCATTTGGTATTCAAGGGATTACATATGGTATAACAGCTGGCTTCACATGCCATTCAAAGTTTAGCCTAAGACTGCTCTTGTCCATGCTACCACTAGGATAGCTGGTCTATAAGGTTGACTTTACAACCAATCACCATAAGGGTTGTTTGGACTGATACAAGGTGTACACTAGAATTAGTGACATCATATATCAGGCCAACTTCTCACAGAGTCTTGCATGGGGTGCAATTGCGATGCAAGGTGCCATCATTCCCAGCAGTATGGTGAAATAAATTCCTAGGCAATCCTAATATAATGATGACAAATTCTATCTTATTACGTTATAGGGAAACAAGAAAGAAATTCATAAAGTTACTATGTAGTTTCAGTATTTATTTTTTTCTCATTTGTATTATGAAAAAAAGTTATTTTATATAACACATTACATTCAATTTTGTTTAAAAACAGACGAATCAACAATTATAAAAGCTAATACAGCATAAAATATATAAAGTGGCAGATTTTCAATAATCGACGCGCGTTTCGGCGTTCACAACGCCTTCATCAGGAGTAGCCACAAAAAGAATCTACAATAATAAAAAGACATATAAACAATAACAATTGACATTATAATACTTATACCTCATCAATATATTCATAAAACATTCTTTCCATGTATTACACACAAATCCAATTCGATTTTATTCTTAGATTCCCTATATAAGAACAGTTTAATTTATTCTATAATACAATGACTGCAATAATCGAGTGTTTGTTTAAGCTAAAATATTCAAAACCAGAAACCAATCTCTTTGAGGTTAAACTGGACAGAAAGAAAAAGGAGAAAAGACAAAAGATAGAGATGGAAAACGTTTAGATCAAGGTAAGCAGTATTCCAGCAGGATTGGACAATATCTTAGAATAGAACGTGTTGTCACTAAGCATGGTAGTCATTTTTTGCTCGTAGTCGTGAGTATTAATAACTACTATCCCACCTCCTTTGTCGCAGCTTTTTATGATCAGATCTATACAATTTAGATAGAGATAAATTTTCTGCATTGCATTCCTTAGCTCAGAATAAAGATCTGATCATAAAAAGCTGCGACAAAGGAGGTGGGATAGTAGTTATTAATACTCACGACTACGAGCAAAAAATGACTACCATGCTTAGTGACAACACGTTCTATTCTAAGATATTGTCCAATCCTTCAGCCACAATATCTAAAAAGATTCAAACTTTAACCCATCAGGCTTTGATCGCAGGAGAAATTACTAATAAAGAATATGATTTTTTAAATTACAATAAAAATAAAACAGCATGTATTTATGGTTTGCCAAAAATACATAAGAATACAAAGGATCCTCCCTATAGGCCAATAGTTTCCACGATTGGAACTATTACTGAACCATTATCTAAATTCATCTATCATCAATTACGTCCTTATATTCCTAAAATTACATCTTACATTAAGGATACTAGGGAAATGATCAATAAAGTTGAAGACATCAGTTTCAATCCTCATAGAGATATTCTAGTGACTCTAGATATAGAGTCACTGTATAGTAATATCCCTTTAGATGGAGCGATAAAAGCTACAAACTGGTTCATTGATGAATTTGCGATACCGTGTTCTAAGACATTTATTCTTGCTTGTCTGAATATAGTACTTACTGAAAAAATCTTTGAATTTGGAGAAAACTTATTTCGACAAGTGAAAGGCGTCAGTATGGGTGCATCGGTTGCACCATCGATAGCTAATATCTATATGGCTGCCTTCGAAACTAAATTCATATATAATGAAATTGCACCAGTCTTTGAATCCATCTCCCTTTGGTCCAGATATATAGACGACATCTTTTTTGTCTGGACCGATGGGGAGGACTCACTCTCTGAATTTTTGGAGTGGCTCAATGCTGCTGATATGAATTTAAGGTTTACAGCCCAAAAAAGTACTGAAGAAGTAGAATTCTTAGATATTACAATAAGACATGCACAAGGCAAACTAGAAGTAGACTTATTTGTAAAGCCAACTGCAAGAAACACCCTTTTACATTTTAACAGTTTTCATCCGCGTAACCAAAAGCAAAGTATTCCGTTCTCTCAATTTTTGAGAGTCCGTAGAAACTGTACTAATTTAAAGGATTTTGATCGACAGGCAATTGATATGAGAAGGAAATTTTTAGATAGAGGATATCCTCACCGGCTGGTAAGGGATTCCTACAAACGTGCTAGGTTCTATGATCGGGACCATCTTCTTAAATCAAGAGAGAATAGTGAAAATACTCAGCTCGTATGTATTACTAGACACTCAACTTTAGACTCCAAAGTGAAACAAATCATTAACGCTAATTGGCATATTTTAAATAGTAACCCTGAACGTCAAAAATTAGCCAAACCTCTATTCGCACATAAACGGAACAAGAACATTAAGGATTTAATTGTTCACTCGAGGTTTGATAAAAAGACACATAGTTCAGTTTTTATTCAGAAATCTATTAATAGTAACATGCCCATTAAAGGAACAGTTAAGTGTTCATCATGTAAATCATGTGACTCAATTTTAGATGGAGAAACCTTTGTGCACAATGGCTTTACCATACAAGCAACAGAGATGTGGAATTGTAGAACACAGAACATTATATATTTCATTCTCTGTCCATGTCATCTTGGATACGTTGGAGAATCTTCTAGAGCTATCCACACTAGGATTACTGAACACCGCTCTGCTATTAGGACAGCTAAACTCTTAGCACCTCTTGTTAAACACTTCATCGAAATGAATCATAAACCTGAAGATCTTCGATGGAGAATTTTGGAAAAAATCAAGACTCCTAATAATAAGGGTGGCGAAAAAATACGCAAAAAACGCGAAGTTTTGGGGATTTTTTCTCTTGATACCTTCAAAAAAGGATTCAATAGTGAGATACCTTGGGAGAATGCCATTATTTGAAAAGCCATAAATAATTACTTCTGTTATTTAGAGAATTGGCTATAGCCACATTAATAATTAGTTGTTTATTGAATAGTTTTTTAGCTCGACAGTATACTATTCTACTGCATTGGTTCTCCACCTTGCTAAGTTAATCAGATTAAGAATTTCCACTATAGAAAAATGTATTCGATTAATTAACTTTAGTTCTCTAAAATCAAGGTATGGGTCTCTACTTAACAATACTCTCAATAAGAAATTGTTCTGAGCTACAGAATTGAACTCGCGAATCAATAAAGTTTGTTGATAGATTTGAAGACTTTGCGAACAGTCCTCTTTCTATCTTGCTTGCCTCCCTGTTACCGCAGGGTGGTTTCTCTTTAAAGAAACAAAGTTGGACGTTTACAAGAAACAGTCCTCTTTTTATTTCTACGTTTATTCTTTCGTCTTTTTTAAAGTTAGTGATCGATTTTCGATCACAGTTTTTATATAATATACAGAAACATTGACAATTAATCGCTTACCCCTTTACATTGACTAAAATAGTTTTTAAATAAACATATCACGTTAGTAAGGAAAAACATGTGACGTTGTCACGTGACCTAAACATTCGGAATGAGAAGCTTGACATGTGATCGGTCACATGACATACCATAGAGTATTTATTCACATTGCTAGTCCGGATGCGTTGTTATCCTGTTTTTAATTTGTGCTTGAAACGCCGGAGGCCATTTTCAGCCTGACATGAACAGAACCAGGTATCTTGAGCAGTTAAATATTATCTAATTTTCTGAATGATCTAGCGAAAAGGACTAGTATGAATTCTGTCCTTAAGATATATACTTTATTGTTTCAGAAATGTCGCCTTTGAAATGCACCCTCAAATCCAAATACATCATAGTTACAGCGGGTATTTCTACTAACGGCGCTTTTGAGGTACTGTCGGCTAATTTATTATTTCTCTTATACCCGTTTATGTGAACGAAGGTTAGCTATCATTTTTTACGGTAACTCCTTTCTTCTTTTTTAGAAATCCTACCTCAATCAGTTCTAATTATCAGAGAACTGAAATAAATATACTAGTCAATTACCAGTCCTGACTAGTGACCTTTTTAAAGAAGGTACTCTATCTATGATATTATTAACATGAATATTACTATCCATAAACGTTATGAGTATTATATAAAAAATACGGTGTTTTGTTTTTAGAATCTTTATTAAATTTGCAGCAGAAACAGGCTGCTTCTTAGAAGAATTCGGGATCACATTACTCGTGGAAGAATTCGGGATCACATTACTCGTGGAAGTAAGTTCCTCTGCGGTAACATATTCAATAACATTGTTCCACATATATATTGTGGAATTAGCCGTACAGAAAAATAGTTATCACCAGCTATATACATAGAGATATATAAGCTAATAATGTTATTTTCGTACCTACAGCAATCTTTTAAAAGCGGAAAGACTAATCTGAAGTGCAGTCCTCTTTCAAGTGATCAATTAACAAAACGCGAAGTGAGTCAATTGGGAATACTGCTTACCTTGATCTAAACGTTTTCCATCTCTATCTTTTGTCTTTTCTCCTTTTTCTTTCTGTCCAGTTTAACCTCAAAGAGATTGGTTTCTGGTTTTGCATATTTTAGCTTAAACAAACACTCGATTATTGCAGTCATTGTATTATAGAATAAATTAAACTGTTCTTATATAGGGAATCTAAGAATAAAATCGAATTGGATTTGTGTGTAATACATGGAAAGAATTTTTTATGAATATATTGATGAGGTATAAGTATTATAATGTCAATTGTAATTGTTTATATGTCTTTTTATTATTGTAGATTCTTTTTGTGGCTACTCCTGATGAAGGCGTTGTGAACGCCGAAACGCGTGTCGATTATTGAAAATCTGCCACTTTATATATTTTATGCTGTATTAGCTTTTATAATTGTTGATTCGTCTGTTTTTAAACAAAATTGAATGTAATGTGTTATATAAAATAACTTTTTTTCATAATACAAATGAGAAAAAAATAAATACTGAAACTACATAGTAGCTTTATGAATTTCTTTCTTGTTTCCCTATAACGTAATAAGATAGAATTTGTAATCATTATATTAGGATTGCCTAGGAATTTATTTCACCATACTATTATTACCCTGTCCTAGGAATTGAACTATTTGCTGTTCAGGGGGTCCTTGTTTTTTCCTTCTATCATTCCCAGCAGTTGCATGAACACTCTGGCTGGTAATGTTTGGTTGGATTGAAACTGTAGTATCATAGGCTGAATGTTTTAAATTCTGGCTACAGTGGGAGAGGCTAGAGTTTTTGTACCCCGCTTGGTAAAAGGAGTGACGAAAGGAGCCTCTGTTTGAGGGAGACTGGAGCTCTCCCATGGACTTAGCCACTTCAGTGTCCTTTTTCATTTTCTCAAGTGCCTGATCGACCTCAGGACCAAAGAGATGGTTTTTGTAAAATGGTGTATTTAAAATAAATTGTTGGACTCCGGCTTAAACCCAGAAATCCTTAACCAAGCATGTCTTCTGAGTAAGATGCTAGTGATGTTGACCTCCCTAGCTGCGGTATCAGCAGCATCTAGAGCACATCTTATTAAAGAATTGGAAATTTGCTTTTCTTCATTTACCAAATCTTGTGCTTTTGCTTTATGCTCATCTGGGAGATATTGGAGCAATTGCTCCATTTCATCCCAGTGTGCCCTGTCATATCTGGCCAAAAGGCCCTGCATGTTTGCAATGTGTCAGCGATTGGCAACTTAAGCAGCTATGCGTTTGCCAGAGCGTCTATTAGCTTGGATTCTTTGTCTGGGGGAGGGTCGTCCACTGAGGTTTGGGAATTAGCTTGTTTGCAAGCATTGGACTCTACCAGTGAGTATAGAGGCAACTGGCCCTTAATAAATATCGGATCTGTTGGGGAGACTTTATATTTTTTGTCAACTCTAGGAGTCAAGATACGTGCACACACAGGATCTTTAAAAATGTCATTAGCCTGCCTCAAGCATAGGGAGTGTTTGTGTCGACTTGTGTATGGATCCTAATGTCTCAAACAAAAAATTCTCTTCTAAGGATTCTTTGTGTAGTACTACCCCATGGTATTCTGCAGCCCTGGCAACGAGTTCCTGATAAGATACATTGTCATCAGGTGGAGATCGCTTGGCAGGGTAAAGGTCTGGATCATTGTCTAATGGAGGGTCAATTGTGTAATCCTTCCATGGATCTACTGGTAAATGCGTGTCCCCCTCATCAAAGTCGTCCCTGTCATGCTTGGATTGTGGAGAATCCTAAGGTCTGATGTACAAAGGATTTAAAGTCGAAGAAGAGGGTGGTGGGAGGATTCTGGTGGTGGATGAAAAGGGCTGGTACCAGCAGTCTTCTTTTTCGAAAGGGATCTTGTAATGACTGTCCTCATCAGGAAGCTTGTGTTTACGAGGCAGCTTGGTATGAATATGACTTGTTTCAGAGTTAAAATTAAGGGTCCCGGTTTTCTGTTTTTACGGATTTTTACAGATAAATACAGACAGAAAACAATGTGTTTTCTGTCTGCATTTATTTTTAAAAGCGGATAAATACGGAAAAAGGGGTTTCTTTTAAGTGACTCTGTGCTGTTTTTCTTGAATTATCAGTCAACAGCTGAGCAGATGGACAGCATGGGAAATTAAAAAAACATGATGCAATTTCATTAAATAATGTCATGTGTCAACATACATTTGTGGTATAATGCTAACATTTACCAGTGGATGTTTTGTTATATAATATTTGGCAGCTTAAATAGCTAAAACAGACAGACATCAAAGTATGAGTGCGCGTCTATCAGTTAAATAAATATGGAAATGTACAGTTTTACAACTTCATTTATCCGCAAAACACAAAATAAATATGGATAAATACAGATAGAGTGGGCAAAAAATAAATATGGATAAATACAGACGGAAATGCTAAAAAAATAAATACCATAAAACCAGGAGCTTTAGTTAAAATAAAGCCTCTTCTGTTTGGGATCCATTTTCGGTGGAACAATGTCTAAATTTGGATCCAAAGGGACATTTTCCGTTTCAGCGCTGGCGTTTTCGGTGTCGATATGGATTGTCCTTTGGGTGCCGAAGATTTTGGCTCCAAAGGCAGTTTATTTTTCGTCGTGGAGAATTTTGGTTCCGAGAAGGATTTTGACTTGGAACCGGAGGGCTTCGGTTCCGAAGAGGGTTTGTGTCAGCTCGGTCCCGAGCTGGAAGGCTTGACTGGGTGTTTCGGAGCGAGCCGGAAGGCAGGGCGTCGAAAAAGTCGTCTCGGTGCCGACCTTGGCCAGAAGGCAGAGGTGGTGCCGAAGTCTTAGGTTTTTTGTGAGTGGGTTGATGGGGCAAGGGGTCTTCTGTACTCAGGTCTATCTCGAGCTCCGAATCCGACTCCAGCATAGAGAAGGCCTCTTCCTCCTCCACCGCTGATACACCAATATCTTCTTGACCGGACTCTTCATCGAAGATATCTGGCATGTCTTCAAAGCTTTGACTCTGCATCTCTCGACGTCGAGCCCGACGATTGCAAAGGGTTTTCTTCGACCGAAACGATCTGCAAGCATCGCAGTCTTCTTCTTTGTGCTCCAGAGACAAGCACAAGTTACACACCTGGTGTGAGTCAGTGCGCGGGTACTTTGCGTGGCACTGAGGACAAACTTTGAACAGTGTCCATTCCATCGACGGAGAGCTGGACCGACGCAGTTAGACCCCAAGGCTGTATACGAAGCTTTCCGATTAAAAATTAGATTTCGTTGTCCGAAACGATACGCGGAGAGGTGTGAAACATGTACAAAACAATACCATCGAGGGTAGAGAGTATTGCACACCGAGGGGAATCCGAAGAACAGTTTCAAACCGGAGTGCAGCAATACACGTCCGAACCCGATGGAGGAATTAAACAATTTAACAAAGGAGTTGATGCCCATGCGCACTATCACCGAAAGGAGGAGTCACCTTACCTCATGACTAGGAAACATTTCTTCGAAGAAAAACAACTTGCAAAACATCCGGACCCAACACTAGATGGCAGGAGTATGCATAGCATGTGTATCTACATCACACATGCCTCGAACATACGGATTATCGTGATATGCCACAAAATGAAACACGTAGGAAAAAAACTTTAAAAACTAGGCACCTAATTAAGAAGATTGGATTCAAATATCCTACAGTCTCAATATTATTATTGGGCTATTTTAACACTCGAATTTCTCTTACAGAAACTTCTGATGAGTTACAGCAAGTCTATGAAAACGTTTCAGACATACCAAGCCAAATTTCTTTAGTCAGTAAAAGTAATTGTGCGGGTAGTAAGTTACATTGAGTACTAAAAAAACACTGTATAACCATAATCAATGGGAGGGTTCCTGGGGATACAGCCACCAATTATACTTTTTGATAATGGCAGAACACAGTCACTTATTGATTATATTGTTATATCATAATTTTTCTATTATTAGCATTATGGTGGTAGACAAGCAGACAGGAGGTGACAATAGAACCATAGAATTGCTTCTACATCATCACGTTAACAATAGGGAAAATTGTATAATTAACCTTTGTACCCATTTCAAAAAGATACATTCTGTTTCGCTGTATGACATTGAAGAAAACTCAATCAAGGAAATGTTTGGTTGCTTGTTTTGCAAAACCTAATAAAATATGTTGTTAAAAACCAATATGGTTCTGCAGGGAAGCAGGGAGGGTGGGGTATGTTGTGGGATTGAATTTGTTGGGGGGGTTGTTATGCACTGTTTTTCTGCAGTAGTCTTACACGATACCTTTTGTCAGGGCAGGGCACGAACTAGTCACCTATTGACTCATGGTCTCCTCTCCGTCACAATCAGAAGGGGCGGGGGGCGGCGGGTGTTGTCACTGAGGGTGTTTGCTATGGTAACCCTGTACGGGGGTCACTCCGACCGTCCCAGAATGTTGCTATTGCGACTATACGGCAATGGCTCAGAGACTTAGTTTAATGACCTGGAACGTTAACGGGCTGGGCGATAAAATTAAGCGGAGCATAGTGCAACAATACATACACCGTCATCGTATAGATGTAGTGCTGCTCCAAGAAACACATCTCATAGGCAACTCCTGTCAGGCCCTGGACCGGAAGGGGTACCGTATGATTGCCCACTCGGGCTTTACGTCGGGCTCTAGAGGGGTGGGGATCCTCCTGAGAAAGGGCTGCCCCTATGTGGTTCACACAACTCACACCGAGCCCCAGGGTAGATACGTTGTCTGCTCAGGCAGTTGGGAAGGGAAGGCCCTCAACTTGCTCTCGGTCTATGAGCCGCCGGGCCTTCAGCGCCAGACCCTGGCGGACGTTGGGGCGTTTCTACTGACCCTTCCGGAGGGTGCTGTGGTAATGGGTGGCGACTTTAACCTGACGATGGACGACACGGTAGACCGTACCCCACCACGAGGGAACGATCCGCGGGGCTCGCAACTGAGCAATTTCGCGGACGCATTCGGCCTGGTGGACATTTGGAGATGGTCACACCCCCGAGACACGCTTTACACTTTTCAATCCGGAGTACACGGCAGTCACTTACGGCTTGATTACCTGTTCACACACGCGCAAGATATTCATAACTTCACAGAATCTTCGAGTTTGGCACGGGGGATTTCTGATCACTCCCCGGTCATATCTTTTTTTGGTGCCGGTCTCAAGCGACAACCTGGTCCCATCCGGATTCAGCCGTGGTTGCTGAAAATCCCGCACATCAGAGATTCCTTGCGCCACGACACTGATTGATATTTTGAGGAAAATGAGGGGTCAGTGGCTTCGGCGGTGACATCATGGGGCGCCTACGGGGCAGTTATCAAAGGGAGAGCGTTGTCCCTGATGGTGGGACACAAAACTGAACGCAGACGGCGGGTTTGCGAGCTAGAGGCGGATATACTTCAGCTCGAGCAAGGGACGGCACACACCTCTGCCCACGAGGCACAACACCTACTAGAAGTCAAGAGACGAGATTATAAACAACTGCTCTATGAGAAAGCCAGTCGACGAACCCTCATCACCCGGCACAGAATTTATGAGCTGGGGGAACGCACGGGTAAATTGCTGGCATGGCTGGAGCGGAAAGAATTGGCGGCGCGATGGGTGGGAGCGATCAAAGCGCCGGATGGGGTGTTGCTCACAGACCCTCAAGATATCGCTGACGCGTTTGCTCATTATTATGAGCAAATATATACCCCGCCACAGGACTTGCAGGAACGTTGGACGGCAGATCTCCTCGCCACCATTGATGTGCAATGTGTCTCCCAGCAAGAACAAGAGACTCTGGAGATATCTCACTAGAGGAAATTCAGATAGCCATCCGGGATACCCGCTCCGGAAAGGCCATGGGTCCCAACGGGATCCCAATAGAATTCCTGAAAAATATGGCTCTGAAACTGGCACCCCACCTGCTAAATTTGTACAAGGAGTGCTATAAGACCGGCACCCTTCCGGCCGAAATCCGCACTGCCACAATAGTGGTGATCCGTAAACCCGGCAAACCAGCGGATGAATGTGCATCGTACAGGCCCATCTCCCTGATCGCAGTGGAGGCCAAAATCCTGGCTAAGCTGCTGGCCAATCGACTGCTCCCATATCTCACGGCCCTGATCCACCCGGACCAGTCGGGTTTCATGCCGGGCCGTAACACCGCACGTAATCTGCGTCGAGTCCATGGGGCCCTTGGTCGGGCGGCAACACTCCAAGAGGACGCACTATTGCTAGCGCTCGATGCCAAGATGGCGTTTGATACGGTGGCGTGGGAGTATCTCTTTGCTGTCCTAACCCGTGTGGGGCTGGGCCCTCGACTGATAGGATGGATTCGACTGCTATATACCTTGCCCACGGCTAGTGTATCAGTCAATAACCACCGAGCGACCTCCTTTCCCTCGGTCGTGGCACGAGACAGGGCTGCCCCCTGTCGCCGCTCCTCTTTGCCCTGGCACTGGAGCCACTAGCGGTCTGGATCCGAAATGACCCAGAAATCAGGGGCCTTAAATGGACAGCAGATCATGAAGACAGCATCTCGCTATATGCGGACGATATTTTACTGTACCTGGCCTCCCCTGCGCGATTGATCCGTCGGGTACTCCATATCTTTCATATATTTGGGGCCCACTCCGGATACCAGATCAACTGGTCCAAATCCCAGATATACCCACTACGGGGTGCTCCGCCGCTTAGCCCCAGGGGATACGCTATACCGGTGGCGTTACAGGGTTTCCAATATTTGGGAGTTTGCATAACATTGGATACAACACTATTCTACGAACGAAACCTAGAAGGCCCATTGCAGCGGTTCAAATCTGACGTGCTCCATTGGAAAACGCTGCCCCTTACACTCCTGGGCCGGGCAGCCCTTTTCAAGATGCTAGCCCTCCCCTGTTTCCTCTATGCCCTTGAGAATACACCTATCCCGGTACCAGAAGCCTATTTCTTAAAAATCTACGCTACATTGCGGGGATTGTTGTGGGACACCGGACAGCGGCGCATTGCACTGCAAAAACTGACTATGGGCTGGTACGACGGTGGGATTGGACTGCCGGACCTACGCCTTTATTATCAGGCGACACAACTGATCGCGATCAATCAGTGGGTATTCGGGGCGCAGGATGGCCCTAGCTTCCGAACCGACCAATGGCTCATGGGGAAGGGAGGATATAACAGGGCCTTATACTCGAACCCAAAGAAATTAGGTCTGACTGGCCCCACGGCCAGAACGGTGGAAACTTGGCATCTTCTCCAGAAGCGAATGGGGTGGTATGGGCGGCTGACTAAGGCCACTCTGCTCTGGGAATCGGATTGTCTGGGACGACTGAGCACCTGTGCGGGGTTCGATAAGTGGGATCTTATTGGCATTTCTACAGTGGGGGACCTATGGGTTAAAGGCAGGAAGGCAACCTTTGCGGAGCTTCAACTCAAATACCAGCTTGCTCCCTCGGAGCATTACCGCTATCTACAAATAAGCCATGCTATCGACGGCGTACTACCCGCTGAGACTCCCCTTCCAGCCTACTCGCCCTTGGAAGATAGATTATTGCTAGATCCCATGGACCACAGGGCCATATCCTTAACATATAAAAAGTTAATCAATAACCGAGCTGACATAATGCAGAAAGTACGGGCCAGGTGAGAGACGGATGTGGGCGCACTGTCGGATGAGGAATGGGGAGATGCGCTTGCCTTCCCTCGGGAGGTGGCGATACCGATGCGGCTCCGCCTGGTTCAGTTCAAAGTTCTGCATCGTGTATATTTTGATGCGACCTTATTGTGTAAACTAGGTAGACGTCCCGATGAGCTCTGCTTTCGGAATTGTCCTCATGTAGGCACATTCGCACACATTTTGTGGGCCTGCCCCCCCATACAACACTATTGGACAGAAGTCACCCGTCAGATGGCGCGGGCTACCGGTAAGTCGGTTGTCCCCTCCCCTCAGTTATGCCTTCTTAATGTGTGGGATGATACTGACCTTACCCAAGCGGAGCAGGAATGGGCGGCGCTAGGTTAGGTCATAGCTAAAAGAAATATTGCTCAGAAATGGGGGGTAGCCGCGGTGCCATCGTTGAGCGCCTGGGCCAAAGACATGGATTTAGCGATGGTGGCGGAGAAAACGGTCTATAAGGGTCGAGGTTGCCCCCAAAAATGGGACCACAAATGGGGCAGGTGGAATAAATATCGGGGGACATCTGCATCTCTCCCACGGTAGAACTCCGACGAGAGAGGCGGGCCCTACTTGACAACTTAGGTGTGGGTGGGTTGTCCGGAGCTCCTGGAAAAACCTAATCATACACTGTGTGGGTTGGCGCCTCCCGGGTCCTAATCTGTTCAGCGAATCGCCTGTACACTGTTTTATGCTTGGTTTGTCTCTATGCTAAATACCCTTGAGGTGATGCTTGTCGTCTCTGATGCCCTTACATGCACCCTGTATAAATAAGTACTGCTTACGTATCACGACTGCTGTAACTGCTGCGGAGTTTACGGTTAATAAAATGTTATTTAAAAAAAAAAAAAACTACTTCATAAAGAAGACTTTAAAATGAACAATACCATTAAACTGCAACAGAAAGGTGTTGAAAGATTTATAGACAAAGTAAAAACCATGACAATAAAATTGGCCTCTTAGTCACAAAAAAAAAAAAAAAAAACAATATGGAAAATTGGGTTAGCAGCCAGCGAATTCGCTGTAAGAACCCAGGCATGATTGTGTGGTCACCAAAATGTAAGGGTCGACTTGAAAAATTGATTGATTACATGTTATCGGCTTACATTGCCCACACACCTCAAGAAAGAACAGTTGATTATGAAAAACTAATAGAAGAATTAAGATTAATGGCAAACAAAACTAAGACTAGTGCATACTATAAACAGAAAAACAAGTTTGCCAATAGACAAGGCATAAGAAAGAAACCTGAGTTTAATATATAACAACATTCTATAATGCAAATGAAGAAGAAAATCTTTTAGATCTGGAGAATGACAGCAAACACGGAGGTAAAGCCATAACAAATCTTACGCAAGATCTGTCACAACACTGAAAGAGGTTGCATACGGAGCTTGATTAAGGAGCCTCTATTACAACTTCTTGCTGAAAAATATGCCCTACTTAAGCCAAACTCTGTATGTGACGTACACTGACTTAACAACAGCATTTGATACTGTTAGTCATGTCTATGGAAAAAAATGAATAGATGGGTTATCTTTCTGGGACTACTGAAATTGACAAACTACATGAGGGTTCATTGATACAGATCGAATTGGTAAGCAATGGCTCACTGGCAAAAACTGAAATACCTAAAGGTTAAGGAAGGATGCTCATTGGCTCGTTCCCCAAATAGATTTCTGATGCCCAGAAATACTTGGCAAGGGACGGGTCATTTTCACCAAAACTAGGACAGGAATATGTGCCCTACATATTCTATGCAGATGATACAACAAAGTGAAATCAATTGTCTTTGTAAAACGAACTAAAGGGACAAAACTGAAGAGGGGGTTGAATGACAGACACTTAGAAACAGTGTCTGAATACAAGTATGTGGGAATTATTTTTAGCAGTACCCTTTATTTCAAAATATATTTTGAGTGCCAGAAACAAAGATGTACAGCAGTGGCTGGAGTTCTTGCACGACCAGATCTGGAACTGGACAACAAATCAGCAGGGGTACTAAGGGAGGCCTATAACATGAAAATAGATAGTCTACTGCTGTACAGGAGGAATATTGCAGATGGAAAGGTGGTGAAATGTGCTCAGCTAACTGAAATGAATATATGGAATGAGTGGCTCGGCCTCCCAAAAGGGACAGAGAACTGAGCTTTAACGTTGGACCTTGGTTTGATGAATGTAAAATGTAATTACTATCAAAGAACATTTAATTATTGGGATGGTATTTTAACAGCTACAGAAGATTCATTAAAATATACAATTAAAAAGTATCTCCTGTGAGAAAAGGATGTATCAAGGGTGATAAACTTAGGGAAAATAATGGCGAAGGTTGACCCACTTGGCTCAAGTAACCCGGAAGAGAGTTCACAGTTAACCAGGAAAAGGGTATTGAAAAATCTTGAAAAAAAACCTATCAAAACAGATTTAGAAGCCTGTGAAAATGCAAAGAACATTAACAATATGTGCAATTGTGAATTCTCTGGAAACATTTAGTCAAACCTAAAAGACATAAAGGAAAGAAATTTTAGATAGTGGATATTGAAGCCGTGATTGGGTCAAGTGCAGTCATTTATTTTCTGGAAATTATTTGAGAATAAGAGTGGGCGGAACTTGGGTGATATGAAATTATGTCCTTTCTGTAAATCAGGCCTATTCACATTAGCTCACCTCATTGCCTTTTGTATGTATTTTTTTAATGGTAAAGAAGAGACTTCTAATTCCTGATTTAAAACAAATAAGAACCAAACAACTTGATCAAGATTAAAACAGATCTGCTTGATATATAAAATGTGAATTAAAGTAAAGAAAAGAAAAATATGTTGAGTTGGCAGAA
Source organism: Triturus cristatus (assembly GCF_964204655.1). NCBI lineage: Eukaryota > Metazoa > Chordata > Amphibia > Caudata > Salamandridae > Triturus > Triturus cristatus. Next base: position 149,671,635 of record NC_140579.1, on the reverse strand, counting down.
TGAAAAGAACAGGAGAAAAGGTTTAGTTCCACTGGTAAGGTGGACAGTTACAGTCTACTTCTGATTGTTAAATACCACAGTAGCATTATGGGTTTGTGATATAACTCTGTTTATGTAGAATTCATTGCACATCTCAGTTTTATAGTATTTTTTGTCATGAGCAACCCTGACTCAAATGTGGAGTATATGCACAGTCAGATAATGGGGTAATATAATAACTTTATATTACATGCTTCTCTTACGTTGTCCAATCTATCTGCCAGAAATGATGCTGGTAGTTACAATCAAATATGAATATATGACATATTTAGCGGCCTTTCGTTGTCCTACAAAGGTAGGATGGCATTTTTTTTAAAACAATGTTTTAGGTCTTTAGCAACATATTTATCTTTTCTGATATAAACACGATATTTTTACGTCTTTTTATAAATGAAAACAAAGACATTCTTTAATGATATTTAAACAATTCGTTTGTACATACTGGTTGTATTTTTATGATGACTTGTACATACTGGTTGTATTTTTATGATGACTTGTCATCGTAATGTTTGTTTTGCCTAAATTGGTATTCTATCAAACACAATTAAACTTGAGCAGGAACATCACGGCGTGGGCCCAGGTTAATAGAAAGTACTAAATTGTAATATGTACAGAACTTGATCTTCAAGCATCGTTAATTGTGGGTACATGAGAAGGATAGAATGTAGAGGCTTCCGTGGATGAAGTACTTTGGACAGACAGATTTGAATTTTATGGTGACAAGGAACTGGGATTGTGTAATGTGCTAAACATTGACAGTGATGCACCTTTAGTAAAGTGCAAGAGACCTGGGTAATGGCAATCAAAGGTAGAACACCAATCCCTTCAGTTAGGAGTATCCAGCAGAGAAGGGCAAGTGAACCTTATAGTAATATTGTTTATCTTATTTCAATAACCTCTCAATCCAGTTTTACAATCCAAAGCTTCCGAGAACAATATAAAAATCAGCATGAATTGTCTTTCTTATTTAAAATGTACTGTTATTTTCACTCCAACCTACGCCATGCATTATGTGATCAGATTATCGCAAATGCGTGTATTTCCACAGATATTCTGTATTGCACTTCATCATGCTTGGCAGCACGTCAACAACTAAGCACCTTTGTCCACTCATACAGCTTGCATACATGTGTATGTGCAGAGCCTCACCTTGTAGAACATGTCTCCTTCCTCCATCAGTTTGCTCAGCAGGATGATCATGATGTCGGGTTTGGAGGTGGCCATCGCCCAGGTGGCTGGACCTGCAGTGTACAGGATGCATGATGGGTAAAAACTCATACAATGCCAGGGTGGTAAGGAAGCAACGTGAAAAAAAATTAACACAACAGAAGAAGAGGTTGTGGAAGGTTGGGGAAGAAAGAATTTCTGTTGGCGAGAACAACTTGACATAGGCCTTAGAGGGATATTAGCTTTGATTAGTGTGACTCCGATTGCTTTGCAGGTTTTTAGCCAAACTGTATTTCAGCTTTTGAAAATAAAACACCCTGGAAGCTTAGAATGTTTGAAACTGTGTGCCATGTGGGTTTTCCTATACACTTTATTTTTAGGGTGACAGTGTACTGTTACTGGTTTAGGCAACTGCAGTAAAGCACTGCTTTAAGTAGTGCAGCAATAATGCAGATTACTCGGAAAATAATAGTTTGAAATTATTTTTAAAGGTGGGAAGATTATTGTAGTTTCTGCTGAAGAAAACCCCAAATTCAGAGAAAGGAGAGGTCCACTAGTTTACAAGTGGTATAGTTATTAATATAACTATCTATTGTCAAACTGAATAAAGAATGTTGTGGTCCGTAACGTCGCCTAACTAGGCTTTACCTGCACAATCAAAATGTCAAGCGCATCCATCCAATGTTTAAAGTTTAGCTCATAATAAAATTGTTTTGCGTTCATCTCTTCAACTAATTTGATGCTTGTCTGCTTAACTGTTTCTACAGAACAGCAACATTCTGTACATAAAACTGTTATTACATTTAGACCATTGTAATTGTGCAGGCAAATCACAGAGAAGGAATATATTACTTACCCTGTAATCATCTATTCGTAGCATGTGGGGCCGTAGATTTAGATGCTAATCATTATCGTGCCATCTAGTGTTGGGCTCAGATGATTACAAGTTGTTATTCTTCGAGGAAGCCTTTGAATCACGAGGTATCATGACCCCTCGTGCAGTGCGTATTGCGCATGTTTGGGTGAGCGTTAGAAAGATAGGAGCCATTAAGTGACAGAATAAAGAGAACATGCATATAAAGTCCTTCGTTTGTTAAATATGTTTTAAATAGTTTGAAGTAATACAACCAAAAGCTTCCAGGTAGGCGGGTGGGTGAATATGAATCTACAGCACCACAAATGTGCAGCATGTGTTGGCCGTAGATACATATGCTTAGCATTTAATGTAAAGCTGTGCTACCCTTGCTGCGGCTAGCGACTGGTTGAATTACTTGTTGAAATAATGTTTTTATTACAGCTTGACCCATTCTTGCTTGCTGATTAGTGAGTACATCAACACAATAGTGCTTAACAAATGTATGTGGGTTATTCCAAATAGCTACTTTATACATATGTCCTACAGAAATATTTTTTTTAAAAAAGCCATAGTGGCTCCTTCTTTATATGTGGAATGAGCCCATTGTACGAGTTACTTACCTTCGGTAACGATGCATCTGGTAGAGACGATTCTAGCCGCAGCTTCCTTCACGTAGAATTATCCCCAGGCATGAGACTGGATCCAGAAACTTTTTTGCCACAGCATCCCTGCGCGCCGGGGGCAGGGCGACATCACGCGACTCCGACAGGTGACGTCCACGTACGTGACGTCAGCGAGGTCACATAACACCTGCCCCAGCGCGCCTACGTCAGTTTTCTTCGGAGAACTTTTCCGTACCATAACATGGAACCACCAGATAAAAAACTGTGGAAGCATGGGAACAGTGTGCGAAGAGCAGAAAGGTTGGAAAGAAACGGTGACTAACAACACCACCAGAGTAGTGCCAACACCGCAGAACCCAAGAGCAGGGAAAGATGAAAGAAGAACAAGCAGAAACCTGCACAGTCACTCTGCCAGCCTTCCATCCCTGTCCCCCGAAGGCAAGAACATGCGTAAAGTCATGACACATGTAGTAAACCCACCCCCCCCATCCAGAGCAAGGAATGAAACCAGTCCCAAGACAGACAGGGACAACGAACTTCCAAGCCACCCCAACCTAGAGGGCAACCACCCACAAGGACAAGGGCAAGACATGGCCAGAGGACCCTCAATCAGAGGATAGCAATGGAAGGAAGGGAGGGGAGGGAGGACAGGGATAGAAAGCAGTCCCCCCCAAACATGGAGTAGCCAGAGCAGCAGGGCAGGGGAGCACCGGAATCCCATCCTCCAAAGAACCAAGGAGGAATGAACCGCCCCCAGACAGAGTCACCCGTCAAGAAAAAGGAAGGCACTCACAGGAGACACAGCCCCCCACCGGGAGGCGAATACCGAAGACCAACCCAAGGGTCCATGCAGAATAGGGGAGGAAGGACGGGCCGTGAAGGAATCTGCGGCTAGAATCGTCTCTACCAGATACATCGTTACCGAAGGTAAGTAACTCGTACATCTGATAGAGACTACTAGCTGCAGATTCCTTCATGTAGAATAGATACCCTAGCAATACCCAAGGGGAAGGAGGGTCTGCGAAAGGACCCCACCAGTCATGCAGGACAGAGGGCCCCACAGGGGACCAGATCTGTGGACCAGGTAGAACCTCGCCCCTGCCAGGCCAAGGGAACCCCCCAACAGCAGAACCCCACCGACCCCAAGGGGATGTTGGAGGGAAAGAAGGCTGAAGAGGCTCGTGCCCTCACAGCAGAGGAACCAAGGGTAAGGACGGAGAGGCCGAAGCACCCCACTCCCCCACAAGGCAACATAGCTGCCGCCCAATGCCAAGGCAGGAAAGGTGGAAGAAGAAGAAGCTTAGAGGGCCCAAGGAAATGAGGGAAAAGAAGGCGAACCCACTCCAGATGGAGAGCAGCCTGCCAGCCAGAACAGCGCCGGCAGTCAAGCCGCCAGAAGCAAGAAGAACAGCCCGAGGCCCCAGGAAGGCCGAGAAGGCGACGCCTGGCAAGGGAAAACACAGGATCATCGAAGACCTCAGGACGGGAGCAGGGAGAGGAGGAGATGCCCGGGCACACCACTACGAGTGGACGCGCACACGACCTCAGGAAGCAAAAGCAACCTACCTAAACGCCATGGAGAACAGGCACCCGAATGCGACCAGAACCCTCTAACAGAGCGCAAGCTATATGACAGCTACCACTACCCCACATAGGGTACGTTAAGTCCCAAGATATGGGAACCCTCTTAGGAAGAAATTCTGCAGCAGCGGAAAAAACAAAAGAGCCACGGGGAAAAAAAACACCCCCTGCTGAAGGTTGGACAAGCAGCCCAAGCAAAGCAGAAGGCCCAATCTCAGGGCCAAGTCTGTGCAACAACTCCTGCAGAATCCACACACCATCAACACAAGGGCCGTCCAGCAGCCAACAATGCCACAGTCCCAAAGAAGGACGTAAACGGCCAGAAAACACTCCACAGCTAGAACAACCGGCCTAAGAAGGCCCAGAAGCAACACAACTCAGAAGTCACTGAAGAGGGGGAGGAGGAGGATAAGGTGGAAGAGGAGGAGTAGGAGGACGGATCCCTGCCAAGAGCCTTTGGATGGCAGAGTCGGCCGGGGCATAGAACAACAGGCTGCCATCAAACGGAAGGTCGATGAGTCGCTCCCGAATATTCTCAGGGAATACTCCGTCCCGAAGCCAAGCATGGCGACGGAGAGCGACTGAGGAAGCCATGGCCCGGCCCAGCACCTCTGAGTTGTCCAGAGCGGAGAATAAACGCCGCAAGCTCCCGGCCATCCAAAGTGTGATGCCGTAAGTCCACTGGACCAGACTCCTGGGACGCCGCAGATCCCAGAGACTCAGCCGAGTCCCACAAACAGGAGGAGGCCCTAGCCAGCACACACAAGGTGTTAAGGGCCCCCAAGAGTCCAGCCAGCGGGCCTCTCGGGATGGCGGAGTCAACAGTGGTGGCAGGGAGGGAAAAGCAGTCCGCAAAAGGGGACTGGCGGCTGAGGGGTGAAGGGAAAGACACGCCGGGTCACACGGTGCCGGGAGGTGCCAGCGCAGAAGATGCTGCGGCACTGGGTCCCCTGAGGCAGGACGCCTCCAAGCCCCCGTCAAGGAAGAAAGGAGCGAACCTTCAAAGGGAAGGAAGATTTCCCTCCCACCAGAGCCCTGGTGGAGGACCTCCAATAGATGGTCCGCAGGAAAGTGAGCCACCGGGTCACCCATGCACAGGATGCCCACAGCCGTGGACACCGCGTGAGCGAAGGCCGCTCCCGCCTCCGTAGGGCCCCGCGGTGGAGAAAGCAGCTCCTCCGTGGGTGACAGCTGCAAACTAAGGCGGCCGTCCCCGAGGCCAAGCGGGAGGGGCAAGGGCCAGACCTGGAAGTCAGAAGGAGCCGAAGAATGAGGGACCTGCCGCTCTTCCGACGAACACCTTTGCCTCAGGAAGGGCGGGGAGCCGCCCTTCAATGCCGGTGAAAAAGCCACCACACAGTGACCAGTCTCCGGGGAGGACGAAACCAATATACAGCCTGCCTCCAGATAAGAAGGAGCGTCCAAAGACGAATCCGCGGTACTGAGAAAGGGACTGATTGTCCCATATAGTTGTCCTGAGACATCCCTCCCACTTGCCCGTGCTGTGTAGGCCCTTTTATATGTTATGTAGGCCTTAGTTAAATTGACCGTGGCTCTGCCATTTTAGTGCATCGCAGGCTGATGGCAGGTCTGACCCAACTCTGACCCAACGCAGATTCAGTTCCTCTTTCTGCGAAGCTTTCTGCCTCCAAGCTGGTAGCCCCCACCCTACCCGGTCGGTACCAAAAGTTCAGCATCCTCTTGACACTTCAACATACAGTAAGCTGCATCCTGGCATAGCACTTGCTTCCTGGGCAGGTTTCCCGCATTTCAGGAAGTGGCAACCGCAGAGCTTAAGTTGAGAGGATTTATGTATGTATATATTCAATTTGAGCACAATATTTGTTTGTATTTTTCGCTTTGCGCACAATGTCTACTTATATTTTCTGCTTGCTCTGTGTAATTTACGACAAGCGATTGGCCTGAGAAACTGACCTTTTCACCTAGTTCATTGTCAGCATTAAGTGGTAAATGACGACATGTCTGGTGAAATTCTGCAGACGAGGTTTATTTTTGGGTAAGAGTTGCGTGCGAAGCAGCCCAAAGTTTAGTATATAAGGAGAACACGCAGACACCTCAACGGATTACCTCGCTGTCTGTATGTAGGTGACAGACAGATTCTGTAGGTTTCCCCAAGAGTTCTTAGGGGCTCTTGTGTTTGCTTCTGCGCCTGCTTAGCATTGTGTTGTGTTCACCTATATGAAATGTACTGTTATGCTTAGTTATTGTCTTTTTATATTTGATCAAAATGTATTTGTTTCATTCAAAATTGCAGGAATGCTAGCTCTAGAGTAGACGTGAGAGTTCCTAGGTAATCGAGTTCTTGTACTCTGAAACATATCTCCTAGGTATAACTTGTCTCTTAAAATGCTTTCCTTCTCTCAGGCAATCTGATACGGAGAGAATGGACATGTGATTATATGAATTCTGTATTTTGTGTCTCTGATTTGCGGTTTCTTTGAAGTTGCATCTTCTCATTAAACTGCTATTGTGTTCTACCTCAAATTCCATGTCTCACATGTCTGTTTTCTTCAATTCTAGAGCGAGCGTTCCCAGGCACCCCTGCCCAAATTAAGGTGCCCCTTTTGTCCCTGACTCACTCTCCTGCCCAGTTCTGTGGTAGCTCCCGGGGCTCTGAGTACCGCCCCTAGCTTCCTTGTCCTGTAATAAATCCTCCCTCCGACATTTTGGTGCCGTGACTCGGAGTAGCAGTGCCTGCAGACGGGGGCAGTAACGGCTGGGTTCGAGGGGACGCAGACTGAGCACTCGTGACTCCTTTCTGGCTGAAGCCTTTGAGTACAAGCACTCGGGTGAGTACTATGACTACCTGACGTGAAGTGACGCTTTGGTAACGGTTTATGAAAGGAGCGCTTGTGAGGCTTCTGTGTTTTTCTCGGCTCTCAGTTCTTTCCTGTCTCCTGTCTTGGTTGGCCTCGCTAAGGACGTTTTTTTTAACTGGGGAGGCTTGTGTGTGCGGCATAGAATTCTGAGCTGGACAGTACGGTCAGGAAGTTGTTGGTTTATTGTTTCCTTTATGTTATATATAGATGTGTGTGCTATTGTTTTTGCCTTGAGTGCCCGGAGGAGAAGGCTGCGTCTTGCGCCTTTCACGGGCTTATTTAGCTCTTTTTTTAGTATTACATTTTTACATTTTACATTTTTACATTGGTTTTTGTAGGAAAACAGGCATAGAAGAAAGACAATAAAAAAGTAAAAAGAATAAGGGATAAGGAGAGGCTGGTTATGTCTGCAGTCTTTTCAATGCTATTCTTTTTGGTATAGCTTGCTGTTGGGTCTCTCTGTATATAGTGAAACAGAGAGCGCCTCTTTACCAGGGGGCTACGGGTCGGCCTGGTAGAAGAGAAGGAGAGATACGATTTACTATCGTATTCTTTCAGCAATAAAAAAGTGCTCCACCGAGTGCTGTGTGGATACAGTGGAGGCTCTCCTACATCAATACAAGGTAGGAAAGAGGTTGGATATTGTCGGTCCACTTAGCTACTGGATAACGGATATCGCCTGGTTTATGAGGATTTTAAGAGGTTCCCCGGGTTGGTTTATTGGATGTTATGAGTTTTTGGTAGTTCTGTGACAGTTTCCCTTTTGTGCGTGCGCCATTTGTAAATAGGAAGCACGTGTTCTATTTTTGTCCTTCAGAGGGCAAGGTATGCAGTCATTGTCTGAGAATAGACACTCTGAACGTGCCTGACTTACTTCTTTCGTGAAACACATGTAGAATTTCATGACTGCATGACTTCAGGTTACCGTCTGATAATGCATACAGAGGCTCATTAAAGTGAAGCAATTGCACTTTATTGTGGTTGGTGCTTATATGGGCACTGCAGTAAGGGTCACTGACTGACACAGAAGCTGCTTTTAGTAAGGCCATATTTACGTGCACAGTTATTTTGTTATTTGTATTTTTTTTGATGATATATTTTATGATATGCAGATTTGATGATATGTTTTATGATATGCAGATGTATATTGAATGTATAAGGACATGATGTTAAATTGATGTTGACTGGTCTGTATCGTTTTATTAGGATAAGACCCGCTAGGTAGGGTTATTATTGTAACAGAAGATCACTGTCAAATGTAGAAGATTGGTTTGTTAGTGAGATTCAATAACTAGGGAGGAATGTCAATGCTTTTCTGTTGTTTGTACTCCCACATGTATTGATCTGCCACTGATAACCGTAGTGATTTTCGTTTTATTGAAAGTTTTGTGTTTTGTATTTGGAATGTTTTTGCGCCACAATTGTTACAAGTATATTATTTAGTGCTGCCTTTTTTCCAAACCATTGAACATTTCTAGTGCTGCTAACATTAACTAGGTGTCACTAAGGTTTGAGGTACAGCATAGGTACACAGATGAATAGAATATTTGGTTACAGAACTTATAGAACCGCAGACACCATATATGTGCAAATTTCTATGATAGTGCCAGGATTAGAAACACTGACTGAGGTCACTAGCTCCTGGCCCCGTAACCCCCTGCGAAGCAAGGTCCTTCATTATTGCCTTGGTGAACATCCTGGTGCCCTGCAGTTTCCTGACTTCTCACCAGAAGGAGTCTATAACGGTCCAGATAAACGGGAGATTAAAGAGGCATTTTATTTAACCATTAAAGAGGCATTGGGGGACGAGCTAATATATGATCACCCTGACTACTGACACATAAGGAGAGCAGTATATATATATTTATTAATATAGAGTACTAAGGGATACAGATGAGCAATAGTGAACATCAGTCAGTTGGGATAGTTCTGCACATATTAAATGACAGAATAATAGCGGTGCACAATCCTGGCGAACAGACTATAGCAACTTTTGGGAGGCGACAAAGTGCCTTGATAGCCAGAGCGTGGAAGTTGCTGGGAATCACACTAGCACATGGCACTGAGGTAAAGGTATCTTCACTACACCTAGTGCAGCTGCGCCTCCCAGTGCCTACCTGTAGACCCATTACCCTGAACCCAGACCCTGTACTTGAGCTGCCACAGAGCACCCCCTCTGTGGAAGACGCTCCAGATACACTGCTGCAGCCGCCACTAGTGTCCCCTCCGACGCCATGTGCTGCTAGAGACTCCTCCACGGCATTAACCCAGCTGGGGAGCCCTGATCTCGCTCACCAAGAATCACTTACACCATCCCCTCTATTCACACCGTCTCCTCCAGGCGACAGCCACCTGGAACAACAGGAAGGGTCACAAATCACACAAATCACTAGCGACGTATTAGGCTGTGAACAGCACAGGATATTGTTGCAGGCACTTAACGACCCCAACTTACCCCTGGTTTGTGAGCATCACGCCCAGCAGCTGCATGTGCAGCTGCAGCAGCAGCCCTCATTAAGTATCATAGAGCAGTTACAGGGACGTCCTCCTATAACACATTACCCATTACTGTGGGGATACTTACAGAACCGCCTGTTACCAAGAGAATAACATTGTTTATTTGTGGTCAGAAATAAGTCAACCCACACAATACCCTAGGGTATAAATAACAACACATCTGTGGCAGGTTGATAGGTGACACCCAGTGGAGGTATACTGTTATTTCTGAATACACACAACGCTAGAGAATAATGGCAACACCACTAGAACACGTGATAAAGAATTTTACTACTCAGGGGAAGCGTATTAGAAAACATTGTGGAGAGCTGCACAAGCTCACACAGACTATGCTACACCCTTGGCCAAAAGAGGGTACCTTCGATAGGGCAGTACTAGATCATGCTCAAACGTTCCTGGAGGGGAAGTACTCTGGGAACAAACTAGATAAACGTAAAGAAACCCTAGCTCTGTGGAGAGTCTTTAAGGACAATGATGAAAAGGCCCCAGTACCTACCGCACCGCCACCAGCCTATGACGCAGATGGCATGTATACAGAGCGAGTTGTTAAGGCTGACTTAGAGCCTAATTTAAATGAACAGGCAGCTGTAGGACATGAGGATATTTCTGCTTCAGATCCCTCAGAAGATTCACCAAACAGCATGCCAGGGAATGCGCAGGGCCAGGTAACACTAAGCTCCCAAAGTCCAGGGGTGCAGTGTGCAACATCAGGAATGCCAGGTCAGATTGATGCGCTATTCACAATAAAACTGACACCAGCACCCAACTCTGCAGCTCACCAGCAGGAAGAGGGCTCAGAGAGTGATGGAGCCTCTGGTGATTCACAGCACAGCTCCCACTTGCCGTTTCCTAGGCCTAACCCTACAGCGCCTACATTTGTCACTGACAATAGCGAGCCCTTAGAGACAAGGACTAGACACTATGGCCCATTCCTCTCCCCTGGCCAGCAGCACAGCAATACACAGGCACACCATAACGGGTGGCGACCCCTTAACACAGGTCCCAAGCGAGAGGAAGAGTACTTGCTACAATTCAATGGAGGAAACAGAGATAGTGAACAATCTCGCCCAGAAATAATCACTGAGGCGGACATTAGTAGATGGAGAACAGAGCACAACTTACACCAAGGAACAGATAGAGAATCAGGGGACACGTCACACGAGCAACATTCAGGGAGTCCTACTGGCCACCCCGCAACAATACAGCGGTTATCATTACAAGTGGACAGGGTAGAGGATCAACTCACTGAACTAATGGGTGGCTTAGGCCAATTTAGAAGAAGGCAGCCACCAACACTAAGTGAATTGGCTGGAGCTGCAGGCCCGGTGGGTTCACGTAGTGGTGGGGTCCCAATGATCCCCCCACAGCAGGAGCCATGGATAGACTTCCATCAGGAAGTCCAAAGCATAGCCCCAGCCCCACCTCAGAGTAACCCAGCAGCTCCTCTGATGATCAACCCAAGTACACCGCAAGCTCTGCCAACAACTGTCACGCCCCCATCTATACACATACCTCAGGTAGTGCCTCCAGTAGTCACACCACGCAGGCCAGATGCACAACAGATGGACCTTGATAATCTTGATCTACCAAGTGTGCTCGAACGGGCAGAAACAAGATGGAGAAGGCAGAGAAGGACAGAGAGAGAGAGACTTGCAGTGCAAGGTAGCCATGGGCGGCCTGATGACATCCCACAAGATTATGATGTATCAGGTACTGCAACGCTAAGAACAACAAGATCTAGAACTCTGCATCACATGGCCCCTAACAGGCCATTGCCGTCAATGACCAATGGTCTGACGCCAAATGAGATAGTGATACTTGGGGAAGGGACTGACTATTATGTCAATCCATTCTCAGATAATTTAGCAGGTTGGACAGAAGCTAATGCACCTCAAATGAATGTCTGGCCTCGGGATGGGTCATTTGAACCAGAAGACATGGCCACAGCTGAGGAATGTATTCTGCAGGGGGCAGGAGATGACGATTGGGATTACGATTACATGAGCAAGGGCCTAAGAGTTTGGCAGAAATACGCACGTAGATATGACAACACAAGGCCCACAGGGGTGACACGCCAGCTACCCCTGTTATTTAAAAATGTTAAAGATCCCCCCCTTTATGTTCCTTGGTCACTAATGGACAAGGACAATTTAAAGAAACAACTCCCACCTCTCACAGAGGGTGCTGGAAAGTGGATACAGGCCTTTGAGAAACACACTGCAGGTGTTCCATTGGCTATTGGAGATGTAAAGAGTCTGCTCACCTCCTTGATTGGAGAGGATGCAGAGGACATGTTTACACGCATTGACACAAGACTGTCTACCACTAATACACAGTGTGACGGTAACCCCTTCAATAAGATTAGATCACCCCTATGGAATGAATTGCGTAGGAAGTTTCCTGACGTTCCTGACATCAGCTCTTTGATGTCACAGACAATGCAAAGCAATGAAGATCCAGCACAGTACATTTCACGAATGAAGGAGAAATGGCATCAGGAATTGGGAGAAAAATGGGATGTGACAGGGGGTAATTGTAGGTTCTTTTACCACACAGTAAAGAAGGGACTGCCCACTGCAGTACAGGACAATTTAGATGGAATAGTAGCCATGGAGTGCAAACCATGGCCAGAGATACAACACCACATCATTCATTTTTGCAAAAAGGAGCAGGAACAGGAGAAGAAAAGGTTGTTAGCTATTGAAAATGCAGCAGCTAAATTAGTGCAGCAAAAACTTAAGAAAAGGGAGACCCCTGATACAATGATGGTGGCTTCACCAGTGAGTCAGATGACTGCTGTCACTAATTTCCCACAAGATGCCCAGACTGCACTAGGAGGTAACACACAAGTAGCTGCACCAAACCTACAGGCACAGCCCTTCAATAATGGTGTGCAACAACAGGCATACACCAATGAGCAACAGCAGCAGTATTATGGTAATGAGCAAATGAGGTATGCAAATACTGGGATGCGGGGGAGAGGTAGAGGATTAGGCTTCCAAAGACCTGCGCCACAGCCAGGAGCACGAGTGTGCTACTACTGTCAGCGACCTGGACATTATGTGAGGGAATGTCATATGAAGATGCGGGATGAAGGGAGGTCAGTAAGTAGAGGAAATACACAACAAGCTCAAGTGCCAGTACAATACTACCAGCAGCAGCAGCCGCTGCCGCCCCAAGCAGTATACTCCTATCCTTCCCCAGCACAGCAGCCAATGCTGCAGCAGGTACAATTACAGACACCTGTGATGGCCCAAATGCAGCCCCAGATCCAACAAGCACAGCCACAGCTACTTCAGCCACAGATGCCTGTGTACCAAATGGTGCCACAGACGCAAGCTCCTGTGCCTCAGGGAGCCACGATACTGCCCACCACCAATCCCTTTTCACAGGGCACCATCCAGCAGTACCAGGCTGGAGGATATTCAAGTTAGGACAGCCCACAGACAACTCTAGTGTGTCCCGTGTTATCGTGCCTCACAAATATCAGAGAGGACCCAGTTGTGTATGTCACGATAAACAACAAAACTTATAGTTTTATGGTTGACACAGGTGCTACGTTTTCCTGCATCAGGGAAGGAGCACTGCCCATCTCCAACCAGAGCGCAGACACACAGGGTTTCTCTGGGGCAATAATAAGGGTCCCTTTTACCAAACCAGTACCAATGGAAATAGGAGGTAAATGTATTCAGCAACGCTTGCTCTACTCAACACAGTCCCCAGTAAATCTCTTGGGACGAGACCTCATGGCCAAATTAAATATGACAATTAGTTTTAAAGAGAACGGTACAATGACTTGTTCCATTCCTGGTACATCGATGTGCAGGATGATGGCTGTCACTGTGGATTCCTCCCTGAGAGATGAGATAAGAGCCCGCCCAATGGATGAGCAAGCATTCTCCACAGCGGTACACATTGTTGTTGCCAATACACCAGAGATGAATGGGCGCACTGTCCAACTTCCCAAAGAATTCCTTTTTCGTCCACAGTCACAGAACATGCCTGTGCCTGACAAAAATATGATCCTAGGAAAACACTGTCTTGAAATAACACCCACGTATGGAGCTTTCTTAGCACTAGACGACAATGCCCACACATGGGCCTGTGTCATTTTCATTGAACCTGGACATCAAGTAAGGAATATTTCAGATCACCAACTATTTGGAGATCCTGAGGAATATTCCAAAGTGGAGATTATTTACCAAAATCCGGTACCTTTGTCGGTGACAGTTGAGATTAGAACTCCGACTCCGCCCGAAGTATTCGATGCTACCCGTGACTCAGACTTAGCTCAGGTACCAAGCATTCTTTGGACAACAGGTCCCAATGATGTGGGGCTCATTAAATCAGCTGCGCCATTCAGGGTAACACTGAAACCAGGTGCCCTTCTACCCAGAGTGCGCCAGTACCCTTTGTCTAGGGAAGCAGAGGAGGGAATTGCCCCTACCATACAAGCGCTGCTACATCAAGGTGTGATATACCCCTGTATCTCGCCGTGTAACACATGCCTTTTTCCGGTGAGGAAACAGAAGACTAATCAATGGAGATTAGTGCATGACCTACGCTCAATTAACAGCATAGTGATCCCAGAGTTTCCCATCGTCCCAGACCCTTCAGTGATACTTACCAACATCCCACCTGACACTAAATACTTTTCCGTCATTGACCTGAAGAATGCATTTTTTAGTGTCCCTCTACACATAGACAGCCAGTTCTTATTTGCTTTCTCGTTCCAAGGTAGGCAATTCACATATAAAAGACTGCCCCAGGGGTACTGTGAGTCCCCCAGTGTATTCAACAGAGTTGTCAAAGATGACTTGTCAAATTTCCAATGTGACAGCACCTTGCTACAATATGTTGATGACCTACTCCTCTGTAGCACCACTGAGCAGCAGTGCCGACGGGATACAGTTGCTCTGCTTACAACATTGGCACAGAGAGGATACAAAGTAGACAAACAGAAACTCCAATATTGTCAGGAAGAAGTACAGTACCTAGGACAGCTAATCTCAGCATCAGGGAGAAAAGTTACCCCAGGAAGAGTAGAGGCAATAAGAAGCACTCCTGAACCCCAGTCAGTTAAGGACATGCAAAAGTTCCTAGGACTAGTGAACTACGTTAGACAATGGGTTTTTGACTATTCCACCATCACTGCACCACTCCTGACAGCTGTCAAAACGGCCAAAGACAGGCATAATAAGATTGACTGGACACCTGAAATGACGTCAGCCTTTGCCAAATTGAAAGATGAGATTACAAACACACCTGTGTTAGGCTCTCCTGACTACACAAAAGAGTTCTATCTATTCACTCACTGTAATGGACAGGTCATGACAGCAGTCCTCACCCAGAAGTACCCCATGGGCCACAAACCCGTTGCATACTTCAGTGGCATGTTAGATTCGGTAATGAAAGGCCATTATCCTTGTGAGCAGGCCTTGTCAACCGCAGCATTTGCTGTTGAGAAAAGCACCCCCATAGTCATGGGGTCCCCTCTGACACTGTACACTGAGCATGCAGTATTCGCAGTGATACAAAAAGCTAAAACAACTCTTACTACACAAAGAGTGTCAGGATATGAAGTGATACTGTCATTACCATCCTTGAAGGTTGTTAAATGTCATACTGTGAACCCTGCCACGTTCTTTGTTCATCCCATTGCCACCACTGATGATGACAGTCATGACTGTGCCACATATTGTCCAGATGAGTCAGGAACAGCGAAAGAAGACCCATTGCCAGATAGTGTAATTTACTTTGTTGACGGTTCCTCTACCATTGATCAAGAGACAGGAATAAGATACACAGGTGCTGCAGTGGTCAGAGCACAACAGAGAGACTCCTCTGACTCTCTAGACATCGTACAGCAAATAGCATTGCCATCACATTATTCAGCGCAGGCAGCAGAGTTGGTAGCTTTGATTGCAGCCCTCAAACATGGAGCTGATAAGAGGATTACTGTATACTCAGATTCTGCATATGTCACCACAACAACACATTCCAGCATCCTGAGATGGAAAAGGCGTGGCTTCCTTAAAACTGATGGCACACCTGTAATGCACAAACAGTTACTTGAGGAACTAATAGATTCATTAACATTACCAGCAGAAGTGGCTGTAGTAAAGTGTACTGCACACACAAATGGCCAAGATTTTGTTTCCAGAGGAAATGCCATGGCAGATTGGGCTGCTAAAGCAGCTGCCAGAGGGCCCCGACCTGCACCATCTCAAGTGACAGAGCAAAATACCTGTGCCCCCATTCTGTTTGCTCAAGATGCATCCGTCATAGTACAGGTAGATACACAAAGTACAGTAGATGACACAAGTGAATCGTTGCTCTCAGATACCCCTGATCCAACACTTCCATACACTATAGATGATACACAGCAATATGATATCATTGCACAACTACACCTACGAGAAATACAGGAGAGTGCCCCTCCTGAAGAGAAAGAGCTATGGAAGAAGAGAGGAGTGCAACAAGATGTTTCAGATTTCATTTACAGACAGACAATGACAGGGAAGCCAGTTATGCCACAGGCACTATTACAAGTAGCGCTCACTCAGTTACACCTTCCGACACATGTCCCTCGTGATATCATGTCCACAACTTTGCAGACAGAGTGGTTCATCCCCAATGCATATGAGCAGATACAACTCTTCGTTCATCAGTGCCTCATTTGTCAACAATATTCACCTAACCCAACTATGAAGACAGTTGCCTCAACAATACCAAGGCCCAAAGGTCCCTTTAGAGAACTCCACATTGATTACATAGACATGATTGACAGATGCAACAATTACAGGTACCTCATTGTAGTGGTATGCCCATTTTCAAGGTGGATTGAAGCTGGACCATGTGTCCATTGTGACGCAAAGGCCGCAGCTACTTTTTTGCTTCGTGAGGTCATATGTCGCTGGGGATTACCGGATGCTATTCGAAGTGACAATGGCCGCCATTTTTCAAATGATATCTTTGCCATAATTACCTCAATGTTAGGAATAAAACATAAGTTGACATCAGCCTATCATCCACAAAGCAATGGTATTTGTGAGCGCCTTAACGGCCTGCTCAAAGCCAAAATCAGTAAGATAAGTGCCACAATTGGAAAGAAATGGCTCTATTGCCTTCCCATTGCTCTGTTCACACTCAGAAATGCTCCCAGTTCTGACCATCACCTTACGCCTCACCAGCTTGTCACGGGCAGATCAATGAATGTGGTTGTTCCCTCCACCAGACCTAAAGTAGACACTGAAATGTCTTCTGAGATTGTGAAAGCTGAACTGTTTGATTACTTGTGTGCACTAACTCGTGCTGCAAAGTTCCTTTCTATTCAGATATCAAGGACACAGAACAAGGGCTCTATTTCTGATGAACTTCCACCTATTTGCCCTGGGACAATAATCTTCGTAAAGAAAAAAGTCCGGAAGTGGAAAGATCCTAAATTTGAAGGACCCTATCAGGTCATAGACTCTTCACCCACTGCAGTCCGAATAGCCGAAAGGAAGGCATGGATACATCGGAGCCACGTGAGGATCCACCCGGCACCATCCCAGGCCTGAACTATGGACAAGAGGAGGGCATCATGTTTCCATGGTCTAACCAAGAGAAGGAGTATGAAGATCGCATAGCCATCTATGGACTGAGACACAGTAACAGACGTTCCTCGCTTTCACTGAAAAAGATCTGTACAGTAATTGGTATTCTCTTTTTTGCATTTTTAATTGCAGTAATTGCATTTGATTGGGTTGTGGTGTATCCAGAGAGAAGGGGAGGTACAGCTAGCGATGTTAGATCCACCCTAGGACAACCCCAGTCTGAGACACTTCCTGACACCTATGCACCGCCCACTCTGGTACCATCCACACCGCCTGCTAACCCAACAGAATGGGATATGGTACTGGATATCACCTTGAATGCCCATGTGCCAGATACTCATAAAAAGGCCCGCCAGAACAAGCGAAGTGTTGGGAGTGAATTGATTGTCAGAGGCATAAAGGCACCTGCCAGGTATACGCCACGTAACACTCACAAGCAAGCAGTGGCCCCGCCAGTAGCAGACTGGGTTAGTAAACTTCAGGACACAGTTGTGTTCACCTATGACCAGCATTTCATGCCTGGTTCCCCCTCCCAGCGCACTGATAAGATATCAGAGGATAATGGGGTTCACAATGCACTGTTTGACAACATGTGGTATAGAGACATGAGGGAGGTCGGGAGGAAGGTCACGAATGAATCCTGCTTTGTGTGCTCTCACATCCCTCATGCTGTAGGCGCAGACAAATTGATATTTCCCAGAGAAGTGCCACCACCCACTGCCAAATGTCTCCTACATCTGTTTCTTTGTCGCATACATGGTCAGATACAGCTCCACTCAGCCACAATAGATGGTGTGTTTGTGAATGCTACAGAGTGGGATGACAAGTATGTTACATTTACAGTGATAACAAATCCATCAGAGTATGAAAGGAGGATAGAGGCTTACCGTGGTATGGAAATGCCCATCGGCCTGTTGGAGGTCTGGAGATACAACTTTAGGAGACTAGGGTACTTCGCCTTCCCAACACCCCCGTCAAAATGTCACTCACCAGTGCATCGCCAAGCCTACCATAATGATTCCCAGTGCCCTTGTCAGTGGAGGCCAATATTGCGCCTGCAGGCCAACATTTATTTTAACGGCAGGTGGAATGGCCCACATGACTTGGTGTGTAAGGCAGCCTCCTTAGGGGATGCAATTGTGAAGGAAAATGACACACATCGTGTTGATAAGAAGATTGGGGAGGAGTGCGCTGAGATATGGGCACAAGAGACTAGAAGATACACTTTCAATGAGGGTACAAGATACCAACCAAAGAAAGCATACAAGCTAAAGTCTCCTCTCCTTTGTTTCCTAGGTAACGGAACGATCTCTGTGGGCCGCAACACAAACTGCAGCAGCACAATTTTTAATTCGGACCTTCAGTACGGCACCTCCAGCCTCATGGACATCTATTGGGCCTGCGGTGAACACATTTATCTGCAGCTGCCACCCC